>NC_085992.1:25386290-26030457 GCF_030014385.1 Trichomycterus rosablanca | reverse complement strand
ATTCCCAGAAATCCTCTGAGCAGTCACCTATTTTTTCCTCCACTCCAGACCATGATTTAGGCCGTGTGGTTTTCTCATTATCATCATGCTTTTCATCTACTCCTCTTTTCCTTTACTGCTACTACTTAACTATTGTTTTATTCCCTTTTACAATAAGCCTGTTATTGTGGTGTAATTATCTCTGACGGTTAATTATTAAATATTCTTTAATATTCTGTTGTATTTATTCGTAAACTATTGTTTATTCGTAAACTATTATCACTGGGAGCCAGTGATAGCTTGGTGGTTAAGGTATTGGACTAGTAAGCAGAAGGTTGCCGGTTCAAGCCCCGCCACCACCAAGTTGCCACTGTTGGGTCCCTGAGCAAGGCCCTTAACCCTCAATTGCTCATCGTGTTCCGCTCATTGTGTAAGTTGCTTTGGATAAAAGCGTCTGCTAAATGCTGAAAATGTAAATGTAAACACTTTATGCAGAATAGCTGTATTATTAATGAATAAAAAACACACAATAAATGAAAAGAAATTATGTATAGGATTAGCAAATCTCGCAAATTTATGAAGGTAATAATAATAAACCTGGCCTTTAAAAAATGCAACTTGGCAGTCGTATTACTTGTGAGAGGGCTGGTGTATACAATATATCTATTTGCATTTACACACTTTGTCAAAATGTAGATGTTTATGGACATAAACAAAATGTGTGGAGGGGAGGATTCAGACTAATCATCTAACTTTTTGTAGCATATTCTATTTGGCCCATATCTTTTGGCAAACCACCTTTAAAGGCTTCCATGGTTTCAACAGAATTTAGGTCAGAAGATTTGCTTTACCTTTTTACAAACCAGGCTTGAGTTATTTTGTTGCTCCTGTGGCACCCTGTACACAAGCTGCCACCCCACAGGATAAATGATCTCTCATCTGTTTTACAGGAGCGTTTCAGATCACTCGTCAGATCAAGGCTCATGATGGCAGCGTGTTCACATTGTGTCAGCTCAGGAATGGCACCTTGCTGACCGGTGGAGGAAAAGACCACAAGATCATCCTATGGGACCACAACCTCAATCCAGAGAGAGAAATAGAGGTGGGCCAAAACATTTGCAGATAGTAGGCTTTTTAGATGAACGACAGTTGCACTTTGTTCATTCAAAGTATTTAAATCTGCATAATTTTATCTCGATTTTTCAGTAACAAGATAATCGCATCACTGTATTTCTAGTGTAGTGGTTTGTTATTAATTCAACTAATTGTTCTGACTTCATTAAGTGTTAATCAATGCTTTGTCCATCAGTGTCATATGTACACAACAGACATAATTTAAGTCACATACCTGGGTGGATCTGTCAAATTTTTTATTCCAGACATTGGGATCAAATACTTGACTCTAAAGCTTGAGATAGTTCCACATCTGTCAGCTGATTTGTAAACAAAGTATAGAAAAGTACATTTACCTTAGACATTCTTTAAAGGACAGATTAAGCCAGTGGCAGTTTATACCATTTAAATATGTTTTACTATAATTTTGTAGGTTCATTTGGAGTGTCTGATTTGATTATGTAGAATTACTCAGGTGTATATTATAGTGTATGATAGTAATAATAATAATAATAACAAAGATAATAAAAATTTGTTGCAAGTGTATTTATTTTTTATTATCAATAGTATACCTGTGACTTACCTCACTGCAGTTTAAATTAACTCATAACTCCAGAATAATAATAATAATGCCTGTGGATCTATACCAGTTTGTTGTACTACTTTTTTCTGCTATAGTCTATATACAGTAAAAGTATATATTATATATATACACAGTCGATAGCACGTGAAGGAATTCAGGTTTCGTGAGCTGGCTTGGTGGGTCTATACGGTGTGTGATAGGCTGTCTGCACACATATCCCTCGTTGCTCTCATGGGTAAAAGTACCATGGGTAAAACTGTCTTCCCTAGGCTGAATGTGATCTTCCAGCAAGACAGTGTCACACAGCTAGAAATGTCCAACATTGGTTGGAAAAGCATGACCAAGACTTTCAAGTACTACCCTGACTTCCTAATTCCCCAGACTTCAGAATTCAATTGAGCATCTGTGGAACCACCTTGATCGTCATGTTCGCTCTATGGATCCTCCCCCACACACCCTCCAGCAGGTGTGGGATGCACTGCAGTCAGCATGGCTCCAGATACCTTATGTGACAACTTACCAGGACCTTATTGAGTCACTCTCAACCTGTCTAGCTGATGTCTGGTGCTGCACATGGCGGTTACTCTGGATATTAGCTGGTGGTCATAATAATGTGACTCGACTGTGTATATAGTGTATATAGTAAAAGATAGTAGCAGATAGTAGTAGAGTCAACAAACCGTTAAGAAAACACTTTTTTTCCCTTCATTTCTACTTCAGGTTCCAGATCAGTATGGAACCATTCGAGCTGTGGCTGAGGGGAAGGGTGAGCAGTTTCTGATAGGTACTTCACGCAACTTTGTCCTGAGGGGCACTTTTAATGACGGCTTTCAAGTGGAGGTGCAGGTAAGGCTTTCATCTCGGACTCTTGGTATGTTTCTACCTGTTCTGTTTAGGTAGTCTAGGTTTAGGGGTGTTTTGTCTGTTGGTCCTGGATTCTGTTAAGTTGCTTTGAGACAATGTTCATTGTAAAAAGCTCTATATAAATACATTTGACTTGACTAGTCCTTAATGTCATTTTATTTCTGGGTGCAAGGCAGGAACAGCCTGTGCAGGGCGCCAATATATCTCATGCTCCAGCCATCCCTCTCTCAGACATAGCCAATCATGTCTATGCAACCCGAGCGCCTTCGCATTCCTGTTAGAATTGAAAAAATGCTTAATAACAGGTGGATGGAAATCCCACTGTCCTCTCTTATATGTGCAGGCTCGTTTCACATAGCACAGATTAATGACTTAAACAATCTTTTCCTGATTAGCTTGCTCAGTAGAGGATGAAGGCTGCAGTGTATCAGCAGAGCCGTGTCAAACCCTGATTCAGTCTGAGATTTTCCACATCGCTCTGGCAACAATTCTAACTCCTGCTGAATGTTTTATCTTTGTCAGCTATTCCGTCCCACTATAATAAGTCATTATAGTCACTGTCAATACTGGTAAATTTACTTTACCTCTCTATACTATACATGCAATATGCTGCTCTTTTACCTAAAATCAACAGCACCCATCATTGTGCTTATTACCAACCAACTAGACATTGTGTAGGTATTGTATTGTAATTATTTCTTGCATATTCACACACTGAAGACTGTGACCATCTTGTCTTTCTCATTCTGCAGGGACACACGGATGAGCTGTGGGGTTTGGCAACACATCCATTTAAAGACCTGTTCCTCACCTGTGCCCAGGACAGGCAGGTATGTCTGTGGAACTCAGCGGACCACTCGCTGGAATGGACCAGACTGCTGGATGTAAGTTCTACACACAGACAAATTGAAGCTAATGCAAAGTACTCCTAAACTTAAACCTTTTTATTTCTCTTCATCAACTTTAAGTGCCTATGCACGCCTTAAAATATTTTGTAAATAATAATAATAAAAAAAATTATAATAATTATTATTATTATTTATTTTTAATGATTATTATTAAGATTAGCAAGGGTAGTTTATTTCAGCTGTACTTTGAAGCAGTTCTACTTAGGAGACTTTTTTTTTACTAAAATAACACCTTTTAATAACACTTGATTTTGCCTTTTGTCCCAGATGCAAAGAAATACGTTTTAATTTTTAATTTTTAATTTAAAATAATTTAATGTCAAACACTTATATATGGGGTTATGGTTTAAACCTATTCTAGTGTGCATATTCACTGTACTTTTAATAACTTAAGTGTTAAGTCCTATTTCTTATTCCTATTACCTGTTAGCATGTATTATTTTAAGTATTTTCCAGCTTTAATGATGATTAAAATGTATTTTATATTTTTGGTAATGATTTTTTGACAGGAGCATGGTCACTGTGCAGACTTCCACCCGAGCGGTGCTGTAGTGGCCATTGGCACTCATTCAGGGAAGTACGTGACCCTCTATGTTTCTCTCTTGCGTGTACTATAAACCATTTATATAAAGTGTAAACCATACTGGTTGACTTTCAGAGACATACTCAGTCCCTTTTTGTGTGTCTGTGTGTTTGCACAGGTGGTATGTTTTGGATGCTGAGACTAGGGACCTGGTGGCCATTCATACAGACGGCAATGAGCAGCTGTCTCTGATGCGCTACACTGTTGGTGAGTGACTGTCATTGCTTTATTAGGATCGTGTTTTACATGTTAGACATGTTTAGACATGTTAGCATCATGACAAATGCCCTTGCTTATTTTTTGATACTCTTGTGATCCATTTTATGGAAAAATTTATATTATGGAATGTTAATTATTCTTTCCTTACATTAATCAAAATAAAGAAGCTTTAAAAACAGGTGTTCTGTTTGCTCACATTTAAATCGGTATGATCAATTGTGTATAAATGGTGCCTACTAGATACCTTTTCCCAAATGAGAACATTTATGAAAGAGGTCACTGACTGACTGTGAGTAGGAGTAACACTTGAGCAGCAACACATTCCACCTGTGATGCATCACATAACTTGGCGACTTTGGGGTCAGTGGTAGCCTATATTTATATATTTATATTTTCAGCATTTAGCAGACGCTTTTATCCAAAGCGACTTACACAATGAGCAACTGAGGGTTAAGGGCCTTGCTCAGGGACCCAACAGTGACAACTTGGTGGTGGCAGGGCTTGAACCGGCAACCTTCTGCTTACTAGTCCAGTACCTTAATCACTGGCCATAGTGGGTAGAGCTTTGGGCTGTCAGTCAGCAGATTGTCAGCTATGCAGCCACTGTTGGGCCCTTGAGCAAGACCCTTAACCCTGTCTGCTCCAGGGGCACTGCACAGTGGCTGACCCTGTGCTCTGACCCCATGTATGTATGTATATATGACAAATAAAGGCATTCTTCTTCTTCAACTTAATTACTGTTAGAATCCCAGTATCTGGTATGAATTGGAAAATACTCAGACCTCTGATATCAGCAAATTAATTAATAAATAAATTAATAAATAAATTATTTTATTTTGCTTGCTCCCGTTATTGATTACCATAGCAGATCAGTCGTCTACATTTAACTTGGCACAGTTTTAAGCCAGATGGCTTGACATAAATCTTTAATTTACTGGGGCATGGGACCAGCACTAAGGGTGCACTGATCTTTGTGCCACAAATGGCTAAGCTCAAGTAACACCATGCATCTTCTGTATTTGTGACCCCAGAACATACCAGCAGTTTGGATTTTACCAGTACACCAAAGATGTCTGACACTGATTAATGAATTAGGATAATATTAAACATTGCAAAAATAACAATATGTCTGTATGTATAGATATTAACCAGCCGTTTTCCTTTTAATCTTCCACTCTTTCAGATGGCACACTGCTGGCAGTGGGATCACATGATAACTTTATTTACCTCTACACAGTGTCGGACAAAGGACGCAAATACAGCAGATATGGGAAATGCTCTGTAAGTCTCTTCTATGTTAATTCCTCTCCTATGTTCAGTGTCAACTATTTTCACACTATACAATCTCACTAATCACTTTATTAGGAACAGCATACTGATACTGGATAGAACCCACTTTTCTCTTAGAAAAGCCTTAACTCTTTGTAACATGGATTACACATAGGGCTGGGAAGGTTTTTACTTTGACGTTATTTTGATGTAGTACATGTTAATATAATTGCATCATGCAATTGCTAAAGATTTGTCTCCTGCACATCCATGTTTGAAATCTCCATTTCTTAACATCCCAAAGTTACTTCATTGGATTTAGATGTGATGCTTGGGGAGGACGATAAGATACACCAAACTTAAATGTAATGCTCATTAAACCTTTTTTTGTTTAAATTATAATTCTGGAAGCAGCTATCACACCACTAGTAATTGGTATAAAAAAGTGCATTTAAAGAACAACATATAAAAACAACACAAGGATGATAGACCATGGTTATATTATTGGCAGCAAGGGTAGATTATTCTCATGTCAGTCTAAGCATGGTGTAAAACAACTAAATAAAGTAAATAGGTCACCAGCCTGGACTGATGACACGAGGCAGGTCTATAGATTCATGCTGTTAGGGCTTTAATATGGGGGATCTACACAAAACAAAGTCTATGACAGATCCATATTTTTCAGGTGTAAGATGCACTTGCATCTTACACCTGAAAGGGGCCATATTGATTAAAAAAAAATCCTAGTGCAAGGAGTTGCTCCATTGATGAAATTCTACGAAAATTATTTTAATTGTGGACATTTCCCATAAAACTCCTAGGGTAAAAAACTGTTAGGAGTAGGGAGAAGGACTTTTATCTATCCAAAAAAAATTTAACATCTGCCCACAGAAATCCCAATGAATTACTGAAAGACAGTCTATTAATAGGTACAGGAAGAACTCACTTCCACAGACAGCATTTGATTTATTGATGGTATGGGCCAGTAGCAATGGCCTGTGGATAATCCCCTTACCGGCCAGCGTTTCAGACCGGGCCAGCAGGGCTGCCTGTGAAACAGTAAAAGATTAAGCAGCTAAGGAGTTTCTTAAGTAGAGGTAAAAGAACACTGAATAACAGTGAGTTAATAGAATGCTACAGATTCTATTGTGTAGGAATAATGTTTATGGTTAAGCTTATTTAAAATGCTCTCACATCTCCTACCCAGCACAAACATACCATACTGCCAGAATTGAACATTATCACAACTCTAAGGTATTTGGGAAATGGAAAAATGCCACAGTGCAGCAATGATGATTTGAGTCTTTCATAACCTTCTATTAGTAGAGGGATCACGCAAGCAATTGCAGAGCTTTAATAACCTCATTTCAATTCTCAGTTTAGTTTATTTCCTCTGGACAGTCACACCTTGCAGCAAACACCGTAACTGAAAAGAGCAAAGCCATTTTACTTCAGTAAATATCAAATAGATTAAGTACAAAAATTGCCAGCATGGTAATAATAAGGCTTATAATATGCTGTATATTATAATTAAGAGTACTTTGACAACCAGTTACAGTCTGTGAAAGAATGCGTTTTACGGCCGCTCAGGTGGTGCAGCAGTAAAAACACACACTGGAACCAGAGCTGGGATCTCAAATACATCGTATCGAATCTCAGCTCTGGCTGCCGGCTAGGCTGAGCGGTCACATGAACAATGAGCCTGTTGTTCAGATATGGGTGGGACTAAGCCGGATGGGGTCTCTCTCCCATGACCTCTGCTGGCTGATTGATGGCGCCTGCACAGAGATGAGAAAAGAGTGCTCTCAGGGTGTGTCTCTCCGTACACAATTTTTTTTTTAATTTTATTATTTTTTTTTTTTTAAAGCACATGGTCATATGTAAGCTCACCAAGTACTAAGAAGTTCTAAAATTCATGTAGACTTTTCAAATATTCAACCTTTTGACTCCAATTGTGCTGATTATATGACTCCTAATGAAAAGAATCTTGTGTTTAATAAAGAAATGCATTTTCGCCAGTGGTCTCAGACTTTTGGCTCTTGCTGTACATGCACTGTACCACGCCAGAGTGGGATTGGAGGGGTCACTAGAGACTTAGCAGGGGTGAGTGTTTATGGAGCGAGACACTGGACCGGCTACAACCTTCTCCAAATCTCAGTGGAATGAAACATACAGAGGAACTGTGAATCCTGCTTCTGTTCTCCCTGTTATTCTTCCCTGTTTTTGCTATTCTGTAGAGTTCAGAGGGTCTCCCTAAGGGAGGGTGATTTAAGCAAAATTTTATGTCATGACATTTTCAGAGGATTAGCAGTAAATAAACAAGTCAGCCCTTTAAATGGTATCCATATTTCATTGTCTCAAATTGCATGTCTTAAATATAGTGAAGTTCTTTTTGTTAGTTTATCAGAGATGAAAAAAGTATTCACTGTCCTGGTAATACTGGCTTTGATTCCATGCAACACATTACCTTACCAACTTGCTGAATTCAAGAAAAAATGTGGATTAGCTATTTTTTTTTAATGCATTTTCTCTACTTTTTAATAAATTTTCCTGATTTTTAGCCCGTACAATTTTTACTCGATTGCATTATGCTTCCTCTCTACTGGCACTTGACTGCCGCTCGATTGAGGAGAGCAAACTGACACACGCCCCCTCCGACACGTTTGAAGTAGCTGACTGCATCTTTTCACCTGCACAAGGCGAGTTCATATGCGGATCAGCTTTGTGCACGGAGAGACACACCCTGATCCCCATTATCCCTCAACTCTGTGCAGACGCTAACAGTCAGCCTGCAGAGGTCACATTTGCATCAGTTATGAGATCCCCTCCCTGTATGAACGACAAGCCAATCGTTGTTCATATAGCCTCCCAGCCCAGACGGATGGCAGAGCTGAGTTTTCAACCAACGAGTTCGAAATGTCAGCATTGGTGTGCTCGCGTATTTTACCGCTGCGCCACCTGAGCGACGGATTAGCTATTTTTTGTTACTTCACCAGGCTGAGTAGTCTCTTTATGAGGTCAATCAGTATTGAAAATCCAACTTTCAATAAAGTTCCACAATTTTTTACCTTGTCTCTGCCTAGGAGTGCAAATAACCAACAGCCCGCAGGTTAAAAACTCAAAACGCAGGTTTAGTAGACATGCAGTCAAAATGATTTTAAGGCCCTGCACCATTTCCATCAATATTCATGCCACAATCCAGCATAAACTGTACTTATACTGTATATTTCAGTTGGCATGTTAAGTCCATTGTCTTATTTGTACCAGCATATCCACCACTTGCTCATCATCTCATGTATACCAACCGAGCACTTTATTAGGTAGACAAACATTGTGGGTATGAAATTACTGACTGTAGCCTGTATATCATTCTGTACAGCTCCAGGAAATATGCTCGAATGTTAACATCCAACAAAAATTCCAAATAGAAGGACAGCGATCAGGTGGCATACCGTAGGTGCTAGGTGTCGAATTGGACATACCATTTTGTTAACACATTCCCACTTAATTACAGGAGATGAGGCTTTATTATGTGACACTTGTCAAGTGGCTGCCTCCATCAGGCATATTCTAAATGACTGTCTTAAGTATTTACAAGAGGAGGCACGGTGGCTTGGTGGGTAGCACTGTCACCTTACAGCAAGAAGGTCCTGGGTTCGATCCCCAGGTCGAGCAGTCCAGGTACTTTCTGTGTGGATGTTCTCCCCATGTCTGTGTGGGTTTCCTCTGGGAGCTCTGGTTTTCTCCCACAGTCCAAAGCCATGCAAGTGAGGTGAATTGAAGATACCAAATTGTCCATGACTGTGTTTGACATTAAACTTGTGAACTGATGAATCTCGTGTAATCAGTAACTACCTGTTCTGTCATGAATGTAACCAAAGTGTGTAAAACATGACATTAAAAATCCTTATAAATAAATAATACGAGGAGAAGGGGCTCCATTAGGTGACACTTGACAAGTGCCTGCCTTCATCAGGCATATTCTAATTGACTGTCTTAAGTATTTAAAACAGTGGTAAGGACTTGACTTGGGAGTCAGTGTCGTTAGGAATTTTCAGTTTGGTTTAAATGGCTGGCCTCTTTATTAGGAACACATGCCTATCACTCAGGTGCAAGGACACAATGTGTGTTAATATTCCTCTAGCGTTTTATCAGTGGACACCAATTACTGATCACATGATGCTGTTGACCAGAAATGAGGTGTTAAAAAATCCCAACAACACTGCCCATGCAAGTACGACATAAACTATCATATCATTACCACATTAGTGACTTGTGTAGTGCAGTGTTGAGAATGCTCCACCACAATATCTGGTCAGTGGGGGTTTTATGGGGTCCCTTTCAGTTGACAAATGATATACAAGGGGTAACAAGGTGTACAGAGCAGCAGATGGTATATTATACCCACATTATACCCATAAAGTTCATTTGTATGATCGGTGTAGCCAATAAACGAACCAATAAGTGTACATACCAGGTAGGTGTACCTAATAATGTGCTCGGTAAGTGTAAATTATCTTTTATTCATTTTTAACTGATAAAAAAAAGAATTTCAAGTTACTGGTGTGTGTGTGTATTTGTGTGTTTCTGTGGGTCTGTACAATGTAAATGCTAAATTAAAGGCCATGTCAGGAAGTCTTAGGAATGAAAGACATCAAGCGAGCTCAGCTTGCAGAGTCTGTGCACGCACATCAGCTGCCAGTCCAGCGTATGCATGAAGGGCCCTGAACAGCTGCACAACAGCTGCCTAATAAACTCCATCTCGCCCTGTAGGGTGGGGACTGGGGAAAGGAGGGGTTATGTGGACGCAACCCAGGCGAAAGGGAAATGAAGACATTGTGTTCACACACATACACAGAGAATGACTAGCTGCTTTGTGGCTGCAGGATGATGGTAATGGGCATATGTGAAGGTGGCACATTTGATACAGCTACTGTGCGAGTGTGTGAATGAGTTCTTGCACCTGTAAGTTTGTGTAAGAAGAATGGACAGATTATTTGTGTATGTATGTGGACCTCATTCTAAATCCTGTGTCCTGTGGCCCTTAACCCTCTGGGCTCCAGGGGCGACATACAATGGCTGAACCTGTGCTCTGACCCCAGCTTTTAAATGAGCTGGGATATGTGGAAAATAATTTTATTGTACTGTACCCCTGTATATGTATATATGACAAATAAAGGCATGGGTTTATTAGCTATTACAAAGCCTGAAAATGTAAAAAGTATCTTTCAAAACATCTGGTTAAGTAATTAGGCATGATCATTTATTTTTTTTAAATGGTAAAAAAGACAAGTAAACTGGATAGATTAACAGACATTTGGGATGGATGGATGGATGGATGGATGGTTGGATCGGGAAATAAATGAATGAATTGATTGGATAAAAGATGGATGAATTGAGGAATGGGTTGGATAGTGGATGGATAAATTGGGGAATGGATTGGATAATGGATGAATGGTGGATGAACAGATTGGATAAGGGATGGATGGATGAACAGATTGGAGGGATGGATGGATGGATGGATGGATGGATTGAATAATGGATGTATTGGATTGGTTAATGGATGGGTGGATGCACTGGATAATGGATGGATTAATTGGATAATAGATGAATGGATGGATGAACAGATTGGAGGGATTGATGGATAGATTAATGGATTGGATTGTGGATGAATGAAGAGATTGGATAATAGATGCATTGATGGATGAATGGATTGGATAAGGCATGAATGGATGGATGAACAGATTGGAGGATAGATGGACTGGATAATAGATGGATGGATGGATTGGGGAATGGGTGGTTTATGGGATGGATTAGGGAAGGAATTAGATTGTGGCTTTGTGGTGGAACACAGTAAGGGCTACAAAATGTAACCCTAATTTTCCCCATTGTCGGTCAATTTACATTACAAGGCAAATTATGCAAACACCCCTTCTAAATAGAAGGTTTGGCTATTTTAACCCATTTTTTCAAGCCAACAGCCATACAATTTCTATAGACAGACGCTGGCCCTAGAATGGGTCATAATGAAGAGTTCTGTGACCTGGAGTCTGATTTGATTGTAGAAATACACTTTTTAACAAATTTTTAAGCTGTTTCAAAACTGTAATCTTTATTGTAAAGTGGAAAAGAATAAAGAATAAATCACTTGCAAATGCTTACAAATTCCCAAATTCCAGACAACTTCTGCATGCTTATCAAAGTCATGTAGTTGACCATAAAATTACAAAAACACAAATGGTAAAGATAACTACTAGATTTTAGTGTTCTCTGGGGTTTACTGGGGTGATAAATCATGGTTTTACCATCTGGCAGCTTAATGAATGAATTTAAGTTTGATTGGGGCTAGGGGAACACTAGAACTACCTATCATGATTCAGTTTCAAATTTGTTGATAGGGAATAATTAGTTTGTAATAAGTTGTTAAGCTTCTTGTTCCAGTGAAGTCCTAATTCTAGATTATCTCTAGGATTGGAATTGACTTTATGAAATGTTTTTTAATTACAAATTAGAATTAAGGAAGAGCTCTTTCCTTTCCAAAATGTGTTCGAGTTTAGGAAATAATAGGTCCTTTTGTTTTATAATTAAAGTGCTCATGTTTACTAAGTGGACACAATAGAAACTGACATTATTGTATTCAGGAAAAGCTTTGGTTATTAGATGAAATAAGTAGTGAAATGCAGGATGTAAACCATCTGGCCTTCTGCCGCTTTAAAAGCCGATCATTTATTTTTGTTATATTCACATACAATATACTTAGCTCTTTTGCTGTGAAATCATGGACCGATAAGTCTGGTTTGTTTCTTCTCCTTTAACTCTGTATGTTTTCTTTTTTCTTTATAGGGACATTCCAGCTACATTACACATCTTGACTGGTCCCCGGACAACAAGTTCATTATGTCCAACTCAGGAGACTATGAAATCCTTTACTGTGAGTGAACAGCTATAGCAGAATGAGACACAGCTAGTGTTACACACATGCAATAAAACAATAGACACTTTATATTACTTTCATTGATTAAAATTTAAGTTTCCACCATAAGCGACATTGTGGAACATAAATAATAATGTTAACAGTAAAGCTACTCTAGTAGTCACAGAGAACTAGATCTGCGTGGTGGAAACTTGCATGTAAAAGTCTATTTATGTATATACACTGATCGGGCATAACATTATGACCACCTTTCTAATATAGTGTTGGTCCCCCTTTTGCTGCCAAAACAGCCCTGACCCATCAAGGCATGAACTTCACTAGACCCCTGAAGGTGTGCTGTGGTGTCTGACACCAAAATGTTAGCAGCAGATCCTTTAACTCCTGTAAGTTGCGAGGTGGGGCCTCCATGGATCGGACTTGTTTGTCCGGCACATCCCACAGATGCTCGATTGGATTGAGATCTGGGGAATTTGGAGGCAAAGTCAACATCTCAAACTCATTGTTGTGCTCCTCAAACCATTCCTGAACCATTTTTGCTTTGTGGCAAGGCGCATTATCCTGCCATCAGGGAATACCGTTTCCATGAAAGGATGTACATGGTCTGCAACAATGCTTAGGTAGGTGGTACGTGTCAAAGTAACATCCACATGGATGGCAGGACCCAAGGTTTCCCAGCAGAACATTGCCCAAAGCATCACACTGCCTCCGCCGGCTTGCTTTCTCCCCATAGTGCTTCTAACACATCAACTTTGAGAATAATAAGTATAATGCCCTGATGCACTGAAATATTAAACAAACGTTGCACCCAATTATGTTTACTCATTTTTAACCCATCAAGTTCTTATACAATTTTTTGGCCAAAGGAACATGCAAAGGTATCTTCGGAAGGAGGGCAGAGATTATAAACTGGAAATACAATACTGAGCGATAAATTAGAGATGGTTGTTAGAGATGTAGGACTTCCACTGTGCACTTGTGTTTGCAACTAGTAAATAATTTCAACCTAATTTCTTACTTTGCCATAAATCAGCTTCATTTAAAATTGATTGGTTTATTTGACACACCTTATAAACCATACCTCTTGGTTTGCATATGCATATGCTTCTTCGGTCTAAATGACTGGAGTTTGCATGTTGTGTCTGTGTGGGTTTTCTTTTGGAGCTCTGGTTTCCCCCACAACCCAAAGACCCGTTAGTTGGCTCAGGTGGCGCAGCGGTAAAAACACACGCTAGCACACCAGAGCTGGGATCTCGAATACATTGTATCGAGTCTCAGCTCTGCTTGCCAGCTGGGCTGAGCAGCCACATGAACAACGTCCGTTGTTCAGATACGGGTGGGTTAAGCCGGATAGGGACTCTCTCATAACTGATGCAACTACGACCTCTGCTGGCTGATTGATGACACCTGCACAGAGATGGGGAAAGAGTGCGGATCAGGGTGTGTCTCTTTGTACACAGAGCTGGTCCGCAGCTGATCTCATCTGATATGGGTGACCAAATGCATACGGCTGCTGCCCACATGTCGGAGGGGGCGTGGGTTAGCTTGGTTCTTCTCAATCAAAGCCGGGGCCGGTATTAGTGGAGAGGAAGCATAACGCAATCGGGCAACTGGACGCACTGAAAGTCGGGAGAAAAAAGGGGAGAAAATGCAGAACAACTGCTAATAGCCACCAAGAGTAGATCAAAATGACTTTACTTGGCTGCATAGTGCACTACACAGTGTGTTAATGCAGTAACTGTTGTAACCTATACAGTGCATGTTAGTACAAACTAAAATGAATAGGAGTAAACGGTGTGAAAACCAGTGTATATGTAGGAAGCTTTGTGGATCGTGCAAGCCCAACAGACTATATACACGGACCACATGACCAAAAGTGTGTGAACATCCGAGAATAAACTTGTTTGACATCCTGTTCCAAAATCATAGCATTGATGATTATGTTAGGGCTCTGTCAGGCCTCGGGAGATCCACTGTTTGTTTATGGAACTCACTTTATGTATTTAGGTCCACATTCTCACTGAAACAGGAAAGGCTCTTTCTTTAACTGTGGTCACAAAGATGGAATCATAGAACCTTTTGTATGTGTAAAAATGCTAATTCATTGTCTTTTATTTGCTTAATGTTTTCTTTTTTTCTTTTAGGGGACATTCCAAACGGCTGTAAGCTGATTCGTAACCGCTCTGAGTGTAAGGACATTGACTGGGCCACGTACACGTGTGTGCTGGGGTTCCATGTCTTCGGTTAGTTTTCCAATTTCAATAGCCAAAATAATATTATTTTACTTATTGTAGTAAATGTAATTAATAATATAAATATGTGTAATTTAACACCTCACCTCTGTTGACATTATGTGTAGACCTGGATACCTAACTATGTTGCTGCATGTGATTTTCTTATATGGTTGGACTTTTTGGGAGAGTGTGTGTGTGTATGCATGCATCTAGTTGTTTCTGCAGATGGTATGTAGAATAACCTATAATTCAAAGCTAGTGGTTTGGTTTTGATGGGATTATAGACCCCCCCTTTTTATATCCCTGATGTCTGTCCAGTTGTTGACTCCCCACTTCTTATTTCCATTTGACTGCTTTTGCTATGTTTTCTTGCTCTCCACTAGCATTGCTATTCTGCCTACCTGTGATGTGCAGTTTCTCCAGCGTTTACCTTATGTAAACTGTGTAAACATGTTAATGACTAGCCAGGCTATTAACAATTCAGACTCACCTGCCTGTCAGCGTGGCAGCCATCTGGTGTCTGTCATTGTCATCTCATCTTGTACCTAGACAAATTTGAACTTATTGGGCTAAAGAAATAATTTGGTAGTGTTTTGCACATTCACTATCAGTGCTGCTGACACTCCTACTGATAGCAGCTTCCAGATTTCCACAACTGCACTGTGTGTGTGTGTGTATATATATATATGTGTGTGTGTGTGTGAGAGAGAGAGATAGACTTGACTCACTATATAGCCAATATTATTATTTGATCACTTGACCATTAGCTTGACCTTGGTCATTAATATGAAATTTGGAAATAACAATAATTGTAATTGTAATTATGCTTTACTGGTGGAGCGTTATTTTGTACTAGCCCAGGGTCAGAATTTCCTGTGGTGACATTGGCCGTTACTGAAAATAAAGACATCATTGGCTATGTGAGGAAAGGGGGAGGGTCAAGGCCCCGAAATGAAGTGATGTCCTGTCTGGGGTGTGTTACTGCAGTGTGCCCAGTAATTCCAGGTACCAGACCCACTGTGATGGGATAGAGCAGAAGAACTAAATTATATATAATTTTTATTATTATTTCTGGCATCATATTTGTATTTAGCTGCATTAAAAATAATGAGGATTTTAATTAAAGAGTTGGAGCAAAGATGCCAGGGTAGTCATCTAATATGCTAGCCCACTTCAACCTTGATTTCGGTAGTGCCGCTGCAACAGCAATGCCTACTGTCTGGTGGAGCCCCTGGGCCAAGTGGTGGAGGACCACAGACGGCATAGCAAGACCTACTTGCATTTGCAGCATTTAGCAGATGCTTTTATCCAAAGCAGTTTAAGCAGTTGAGGTTTAAGGGCCTTGCTCAAGGGCTCAACAGTGGCAACTAGGCAATGGTGGGTTTTGAACTGGCAACCTTACGATTACTAGGCTCATACCATATCCTCTGAGCTACCTTCCTATGTTCAAACTATCTGTAGGAACCCACCACTGTCCTACACACAATTGTGCACAGAGAATTAGATCCAAATTGTGACAGTGCCAAAAAGGGAAAAAAAATCTTTGGCTGCAAGTTATTAAAGTTTTCTCATCTGATTTCTGGTTCCATTTCCGATCAATCTTTTGTTGCTGAAATATAAGATAATATAAGACTTGTAGCAAAAAACACTGTCACATATACAACACATTGAGTACTGTGTTCATTGTTGCACTAAATGATCAGGTTGGTTTTATTTTAATAAAGGGGAGTAAAAACCTTTGTAGTTGATTGGGTGGGTCGCTAGTTGTAAAGGGTTTAAAGCTCCTGATATAAATGATATGAGACAACTCATGTTAAAAAAGAAGTACCTTCATATACAGAATTGAAATGCAATCAGGTTATGATGTGCATGATGGGCCAGTGTAAATGCCCCAAGTATTACAAGTGCACTTTTCTCGGTAAACTTATTAGTGTTTGTGTTTGCTTTGAAACAGGAGTGTGGCCTGAGGGTTCAGATGGCACTGACATCAACGCTTTAATCAGATCTCACAACAGGAGGGTGATTGCTCTGGCTGATGACTTCTGCAAGGTTCACCTGTTCCAGTACCCCTGCTCCAAACCTAAGGTCAGCACTTATTGCTCTAAACTACTAGCAAAAACGGGATGTGCAGTATAACGGAAACCAATAACGGGTTTTTTTTTACCATTTGCCTACAGATTATTATTGTTATTGTTATAAGGAGAGGCATAGGACCCAAGGATGCAGAGAAAAAGTCTTTTATTTATAAACAATATATATATTAATAAAACACAAGATGAAAAAAGATGAACAAAAAACAAATCGGGTGAACCCCGATTGATGCCGCTGGCGCTGCAGGCAAAAAATAGGAAAAAGAGAAAAAAGTAAAAAAAACACAAAAACCGTGAATCGCGAACCCGGATCGCCTGTGTGCGAGGCGTTCGCGTACTCGCTGCGCTATATACTAGCGATAGGAAATAAAGGAGTCTCGCGCTTAAAAGGCGCAGAGGACCAATGTCCCGGGAAACAGAACCGGGAACGAGAGATTCCGAAACTGATCGCTGTTTCGGAGTTCCCCGGATCGGCGATGTCACCAGCCTTGCACCGCTGAGCTGGGAGGAAGCCGATCTGAGAAGAAAAATAGACAAATTTATTATATTACAGCGCGGATTCGAAGGAACCGGTGCAGGAAGCGCAACAAGCAGGCGCTTAGCCCACTAGGCTAAGCCGGCACAGACGAATCCATCTATATTAGCGGATATGAACCTCCGCTGTACCGGGGGCTAAGCTAACGTTAGCCTCCAGCTAACGGTTACAGGGGAGGTAAAACGCTGAACAAAACAGCAGCGCGAGGACTGCGTGGAGTCGCACCGGTCTTTCCCTATCAGGTAAAGAAAAACCCTATTTACCTCAGCCTTTCAGCTTACACACCCGACCATCCTAAAGATTGCCCGGGGATACCAAACTGGCCCTGCTAAAGGGTGCGACTGCACAGCCATGCATGAAAAACAAAAGAGAAGATGAGACGCCTGCAGCCATGCGAGGCTCGCTTAAATAGGGCGAGCGCAGCTGCAGGTCGTTGCACTAATTAGACGGCCTCCTATCTAAGGCCTTGCTGTTTGGTGCTCTGTAACACCTGCGACGCTGGGAACTGGTGGTGCGTTCACCAGACGCCGCAGGTACCCTAACAGTTATTATAGCTTTATTATCTCCCTGAGGTAAAAAAAAAGTGCTGTGTCTATATACTATATACTAAATGATACTTAAATCATATGGAATACCAAGCGATTGTTTACTAATTATATATAATGTTTTAATTTCATTTTCACTAACCATTTAGTCCTGACAGTGTCGCTGTGTGTCTGGTTCCAATGCAAACCCTTTTCCCCTAACCCCCTCCCTGACATAGCCAATCATGTCTTTGTGGACGCCCAGACGGCAGAAGGCACTGCTAAGATCTGGGTTTTAATGGGCTAGAGTAATAGAACCCTGCGCCACCTGAAAGCTATTCATAATAATAACAATAATAAAATAAAGATTAATGACTGTGAATTGCATCAATATTCTTTTGTGGGATTATGTAATGTTGAAGTAATCATGTAGATGAAAGGCAAAAAAAAAAAGCAAATACAGAACATTTGGACCTCTGAACATGACCCCTAACCGGGGGGATTAGTATGACATTGACCCCACCTTTGTGTCTGTTGAAACTTGTGCCTATTTAGTCATTTTATTAGGGTCAGACACAAAGCCTTGGCAAATGACAAATGACATTTCAGGAAAGGGTCTTCCCCAAACATATGCCAAGTAGGAAGCATACAATTTTCATGCTTTACCACCGTTATTATCCTGGACAGTGGGTTCAGTTTCCTCAGCATCACCCGACACAATGCAGTAACACACCCTGGATAGGACACCAAACCATCACAGGGCCTCAGCTATTTTTCCCTCTTAGACATACCCAATCATGTCTGTATGTAGACACCCAACTTGCCGACATTTAAACCCTGGATCCCAGCGGTAATGGGCCAAGTTGGCTGCTTTTTTTTTAGAAGGGTGTCCACATACTTTTGACCTTATTGTGTGCAATGCTACAGTGCAATTCGAGTATGACTGGCTGTAATTGTTGCTTACTTGGGAAGTACGATGGCTCAGTGGGTAGCACTAGCCTCACAGCAAGAAGGTCCTGGATTCGATTCCCAGGTGGGGCGGTCCTATCTGTGTGGAGTTTGCATGTTCTCCCCGTGTCTGCGTGGGTTTCCTCTGGAAGCACCGGTTTCCTCCAACAGTCCAAAACATGCAAGTGAGGTGAATTAGAGATACCAAATTGTCCATTACTGTGTTTGACATGAAACTTGTGTAACCAGTAACTACCTGTCCTGTCTGAATGTAACCAAAGTGTGTAAAACATGACGTTAAAATCCTAATAAATAAATAATTTATTGCTTACTTGAACTCCTTTTCCTTCAGGCCCCGAGTCATAAGTATGGCGCCCACAGCAGTCACGTGACCAACGTTAGCTTCACGCACAGCGACAGTCACCTGGTGTCGACAGGTGGCAAGGACACCAGCATCATGCAGTGGCGCCTGATGGGAAGCACTTCAACGTCGCGCACTCTGGCCCCAGTGCCCACTGTCCCAGCCGTACCCACCTCCTTGTCTATCGACGGCATGGGACCTGATGCTAACACGCCTCCTCCCACGCCAACCGAGCTTCAGGAGCCCACCCCTAACGGACAGCAGGAAAACCCTGAAAGTCCACCCACCCCAGAGGAGCCCTCGGCTCCTTCCGACAGCACCGTGAGCAACAAGGACAGTCTGGAGCCTAGCGATGACACGGCGACACCCAGCGATGAAGGCATGCCGTTCAACCCTCCCTCTTAAACCGGTGGTCGAGGTGGTTTGTCCTCGTCTCCATCGTCATAGCACATGCACGGGGGCTCCATAAAGTTTAAATCTTTTCAGGTTCTTTCTATGTTTTTTTTTCATTATGTGTTTGTACGTCGTGAGAGAGAACAGATGCAAAAGTGAATGAAGTATCGTTAGCGTTGCCTGTGGAGTGTGTATATGAAAGTTTTTGGTAATAGGGAAACGGACACTAGAACGTCTGGATACACTGCACACAAACACTACGGCAACCGGGATTCTGCAGACACCAAACGCAGGGGGCACATACCAAGAAAACAGAATCATAACGAGGATTTAATTGACTGTTAAACCTTTTTTTTAATGTAGAATGAAAATGAATACGCCAGAATAATTAAAAAAACAAAACAAACTTTGTTGAAATCAGTAAAACTGAATGTCTCTTATGATTAATAATCACATTATTCACTCTTTTGTGAATCACCGCTTTTTAAAACCTCTGTATTTTTACCTGAGCCATGAAGATAGCTTAGAAATGCCAGGCAGGAAACTCTGGCAAATTGAACGGACACAATTCAATCACCAATCACGTTGGAATTGTTATAAACATGGCAATGGGTTGATTATTGCCATTTCGTTAATTCAAGAAAAGTTAGGCATGTTCTCAGCACAGTTACTTACACACACACACACACACACACACACACACACACACACACACACAGCAATTCTTAGCTTCATGCATGTGGGTCACTACACACAGGTGTGTACTTTGACCTGCCTCCAGTTTTTTCACGGGCTGTACATTGTTCTCAGGCATCTTTCTCCACACTGCTACGTTTGTGAAGCTCAGCAGACCGTCCTGAATGTCTTCAGCATGAGGCGGCACTCAAACAACAGTTCCGGTTTTTCTCCAATGGACTCAAACCTAACCTGTCCTGCACTGCTTTAGGTGCATTTGCAGACTGTTCTCTATTCATTGGACTGTTTTTTTTATTATGAGAGACAACGATTAAACAAGTCTTAAATGTGTGATTGTGTGATTGTGTGTGTGTGTGTGTGTGTGTGTGTGTGTGTGTGTGTGTGTGTGTGTGTGCGAATGTATGAGGTGATGTTTTTATCTTTTATTACGCAAGATGCTCAGGATCCATCAAGTCCGCATCAAGTCCTCACTCTTCTTTTTCACCACATTAGTAAAGCATTGACAGTCATTGAGAAAGTGAGTAGGCTAAGTGATAGATAGATTGTATACTATTTTTGAAAGTTTGAAGATTAGCAGTCTTACAAAAGAACATCCCAGCTTGCAGTTCCCTTTATGTCATTTGACCTCAGCTGTACAGTAGAAAAATACACCAATCCGGCATAACATTATGACCACCTTCCTAATATTGTGTTGGTTTTGCTGCCAAAACAGCCATGCAACTGTGATGCACTGTGTATTGTGACACCTTTCTATCAGAACCAGCATTAACTTCTTCAGCAATTCGAACTACAGTAGCTTGTCTGTTGGATCGGACCACACGGGCCAGCCTTCGCTCCCCTGTGCATTAATGAGCCCTGGCCACCCATGACTATGTCAATGGTTTACCACTGTTCCTTCCTTGGAACACTTTTGATAGATACTGACCACTGCAGACCAGGAACACCCCACAAGAGCTGCAGTTTTGGAGATGCTCTGACCCAGTCGTCTAGCCATCACAATTCGGCCCTTGTCAAACTCGCTCAAATCCTAATGCTTACCCATTTTTCCTGCTTCTAACACATCAGCTTTGAGAATAAAATGTTCACTTGCTGCCTAATATATCTCACCCAGTAACAGGTGCTGTGATGAAGAGATAATAAGTGTTATTCACTTCACCTGTCAGTGGTCATAATGTTATGCCTCGTCGGTATATACAGTGTATCACAAAAGTGAGTACACCCCTCACATTTCTGCAAAAATTTTATTATATCTTTTCATGGGACAACACTGAAGAAATAAAACTTGGATATAACTTAGAGTAGTCAGTGTACAACTTGTATAGCAGTGTAGATTTACTGTCTTCTGAAAATAACTCAACACACAGCCATTAATATCTAAATGGCTGGCAACATAAGTGAGTACACCCCACAGTGAACATGTCCAAATTGTGCCCAAAGTGTCAATATTTTGTGTGACCACCATTATTATCCAGCACTGCCTTAACCCTCCTGGGCATGGAATTCACCAGAGCTGCACAGGTTGCTACTGGAATCCTCTTCCACTCCTCCATGATGACATCACGGAGCTGGTGGATGTTAGACACCTTGAACTCCTCCACCTTCCACTTGAGGATGCGCCACAGGTGCTCAATTGGGTTTAGTCCATCACCTTTACCTTCAGCTTCCTCAGCAAGGCAGTTGTCATCTTGGAGGTTGTGTTTGGGGTCGTTATCCTGTTGGAAAACTGCCATGAGGCCCAGTTTTCGAAGGGAGGGGATCATGCTCTGTTTCAGAATGTCACAGTACATGTTGGAATTCATGTTTCCCTCAATGAACTGCAGCTCCCCAGTGCCAGCAACACTCATGCAGCCCAAGACCATGATGCTACCACCACCATGCTTGACTGTAGGCAAGATACAGTTGTCTTGGTACTTCTCACCAGGGCGCCGCCACACATGCTGGACACCATCTGAGCCAAACAAGTTTGTCTTGGTCTCGTCAGACCACAGGGCATTCCAGTAATCCATGTTCTTGGACTGCTTGTTTTCAGCAAACTGTTTGCTGGCTTTCTTGTTCGTCAGCTTCCTTCTGGGATGATGACCATGCAGACCGAGTTGATGCAGTGTGCGGCGTATGGTCTGAGCACTGACAGGCTGACCTCCCACGTCTTCAACCTCTGCAGCAATGCTGGCAGCACTTGTGTCTATTTTTTAAAGCCAACCTCTGGATATGACACCGAACACGTGGACTCAACTTCTTTGGTCGACCCTGGCGAAGCCTGTTCCGAGTGGAACCTGTCCTGGAAAACTGCTGTATGACCTTGGCCACCATGCTGTAGCTCAGTTTCAGGGTGTTAGCAATCTTCTTATAGCCCAGGCCATCTTTGTGGAGAGCAACAATTCTATTTCTCACATCCTCAGAGAGTTCTTTGCCATGAGGTGCCATGTTGAATATCCAGTGGCCAGTATGAGAGAATTGTACCCAAAACACCAAATTTAACAGCCCTGCTCCCCATTTACACCTGGGACCTTGACACATGACACCAGGGAGGGACAACGACACATTTGGGCACAATTTGGACATGTTCACTGTGGGGTGTACTCACTTATGTTGCCAGCTATTTAGACATTAATGGCTGTGTGTTGAGTTATTTTCAGAAGACAGTAAATCTACACTGCTATACAAGTTGTACACTGACTACTCTAAGTTATATCCAAGTTTTATTTCTATAGTGTTGTCCCATGAAAAGATATAATGAAATATTTGCAGAAATGTGAGGGGTGTACTCACTTTTGTGATACACTGTATATATATATATATATATATATATATATATATATATATATATATATATATATATATATATATATATATATATATATATATATATATATATAGATCAGTTTCTGTGATGCTGGTCTTAAGAGTCTGTTTCATATGAGTTACTCATTTTCTCTTGCATTAACCCTGTGGTAAAATACGCACATTAAGGCTTTTCAAGCCAAAAAACGCTCTATAATTTTTTTATATATATGCAGTGGGGCCAAAAAGTATTTAGTCAGCCACTGATTGTGCAGGTTCTCCTACTTAGAAAGATGAGAGAGGTCTGTAATTTTCATCATAGGTACACTTCAACTATGAGAGACAAAATGAGAAAGAAAATCCAGGAAATCACATTGTAGGATTTTTAAAGTATTTATTTGTAAATTATGGTGGAAAATAAGTATTTGGTCAATAACAAAAGTTCAACTCAATACTTTGTAACATAACCTTTGTTGGCAATGACAGAGGTCAAACGTTTCCTGTAAGTCTTCACCAGGTTTGCACACACTGTAGCTGGTATTTTGGCCCATTCCTCCATGCAGATCTCCTCTAGAGCAGTGATGTTTTGGGGCTGTCGCTGGGCAACACGAACTCCACAAATTTTCTATGGGGTTGAGGTCTGGAGACTGGCTAGGCCACTTCAGGACCTTGAAATGCTTTTTACGGAGCCACTCCTTCGTTGCCCGAGCGGTGTGTTTGGGATCATTGTCATGCTGGAAGACCCAGCCACGTTCCATCTTCAATGCTCTCACTGATGGAAGCAGGTTTTGGCTTAAAATCTCACGATACATGGCCCCGTTCATTCTTCCCTTAACACGGATCAGTCGTCCTGTCCCCTTTGCAGAAAAACAGCCCCAAAGCATGATGTTTCCACCCCCATGCTTCACAGTAGGTATGGTGTTCTTGGGTTTTTCTTCTTCCTCCAAACACGACGAGTTGAGTTTTTACCAAAAAGTTCCATTTTGGTTTCATCTGACCACATGATATTCTCCCAATCCTCTTCTGGATCATCCATATGCTCTCTGGCAAACATCAGACGGGCCTGGACATGTACTGGCTTAAGCAGGGGGACACGCCTGGCACTGCAGGATTTGAGTCCCTCTCGGCGTAGTGTGTTACTGATGGTAGCCTTTGTACTTTGGTCCCAGCTCTCTGCAGGTCATTCATCAGGTCCCTCCGTATAGTTCTGCGATTTTTGCTCACCGTTCTCATGATCATTTTGACCCCACGGGATGAGATCTTGACCCCAAGGGAGATTATCAATGGTCTTGTATGTCTTCCATTTTCTTACAATTGTTCCCACAGTTGATTTATTCACACCAACCTGCTTGCCTATTGTAAATTTACTCTTCCCAGCCTGGTGCAGGTCTACAATTTTCTTCCTGGTGTCCTTTGACAGCTCTTTGGTCTTGGCCATGGTTGAGTTTGGAGTCTAACTGTTTGAGGCTGTGGACAGGTGTCTTTTATACAGATAACGAGGTCAAACAGGTGCCATTAATACAGGTAACAAGTGGAGGACAGAAGAGCTTCTTAAAGAAGAAGATACAGGTCTGTGAGAGCCAGAAATCTTGCTTGTTTGTTATTGACCAAATACTTATTTTCCACCATAATTTACGAATAAATTCTTTAAAAATCCTACAATGTGATTTCCTGGATTTTTTTTTCTCATTTTGTATCATAGTTGAAGTGTACCTATGATGAAAATTTCAGACCTCTCTCATCTTTCTAAGTAGGAGAACCTGCACAATCAGTGGCTGACTAAATACTTTTTGACCCCACTGTATATATATATATATATACATGTAAAACTAAATGTTGGCTCTGAATGACGAAAACTATGCCCACAGACTTTCTAAACTTGAAAACCAGGATAAAGACCAGCAGCCCCTAACCTTTTTTTCCACCACTGACCAGTTTCATATAAGATATAATTTCACAGACCAGCGGGGGAGGGACAATTTAAAATAGAGTAACTATAGAATGAAAAATCAGTGTGAATCCTGAGCTTTTTTGCTGCAATGAGACGCTGCTTCCACCTAGTGGTGATAAAAGACAGTATCACCCGATACAGAGTATTGTATTGAGAGTATTGTAAATTTAATTGCTCTTGTAGCGATCTCTAATTATTTATTCTTTCTGTGCGGCCCGGCAATAAATGACCCACGGACCAGTACCGATCCGTGGCCCGGTGGTTGGGGACCACTGCCTTAAACATCTTGATTGACCTAAATCTTTGGATGTAGGCTTACCACTAAATAATTTTCTTGTGATGTTTTAAAACACAGGGTAACGTTACACTGCTGAGCTTCAATACAAAATGTAATGTTTATATTTGCATAATCAAAGCTGCCAGTTATTTTTAGCATACATCTAATTTGACTTCTTCAGAGCACTCAAATGTGCTCAGGAGAGACACACCACACCATTACTCATTTCATTCCAATTGCATCATTTTTAATTCTACAGCAAATGAACAGTGTATGTCTTGCAAAAAAAACATATTTTACTACATTTTATGCCTTGACTTCAGCCATGGGTCACTTCCAAAATGACATTATTTGTGCTGCATAGTGTGTAACTTGGTAGTGCACTAATTAGACATGTCATTTACTACAGTAGATTGCGACTTGGAAAGCAGCCTGTATCGATCACTGCTGTTTCCTTTTGGAATCTGGAAGCGTAGATTGCCTTAGGAAGACTATCATCCACCCACCTTCAGCTTGAACTCCTATGAATTAAATTAAATAAATTTCTCTTTAGAGTTAAAGTCTGGTTTGCGAAACAATATTGATGTAAAATTAAATTGTAAAGCAGTAAACCATCTCTGAATGGATCTACTAGAATAGAATGCCTTCATTTGTCATATATACATATACAGGTGTACAGTACAACAAAATTCTTTCTTTGCATATCCCAGCTTGTTTTGGAAGCTGGGGTCAGAGCGCAGGGTCAGCCATCATACGGTGCCCCTGGAGCAAACAGGGTTAGAGGCCTTGCTTAATGGTCCAACAGTGGCTGCATGGCAAAGCTGGGATTTTAACTCTAAAATTTTCAGTTGATAGTCCAAAGCTCTACCCACTAGGCTCCCACTGTACTAGATTCAGGGATCTGTGATGTCCAGTGTTTTTAGGAAATGAGCCTTAGCTATGTATGATTCCATGTATTCAATCAGTTATTAGTTTTATCAAGTGAAGCTTCTGCCTGGATGGTATAAAGACTTACGCCCACTTTTATACCCTTCTACTTACTCTTATGTCTTTCTGCTTGTTCTTGAACCCTTCTATTCATACTTATTCTCTTCTGTCCAGGCTTAAGTCCTTCTGCTTTATCTTCTCCCATTGTACAAACCAACCTGCAATATGAAATTCTACTCCTTAAAAAAAGCCCAGAATTAATTCTGGGTATAAAAAATGCTCTAATCCCCTCCTGCTTATTTTAAAACCAACCCTGCCTGGAATGTGTTAAATGTATTAAAATATTTGATGAAAACTAGTATCTAAAATGTTACTTTACAGCTGACTCATACACGTTTAAGGCATAACATACTTGCTTTTGCTTCCCTGCAACAGCCCAGATGATAAATAGAATGATAGAATGCCTTTATTTGTCATATATACATAAACAAAGCACAGGGTCAGCCATTGTACGGCACCCCTGGAGCATAGAGAGTTAAGGGCCTTGCTCAAGGACCCAACAGTGGCTGCATGGCAGATCTGGGATTATAACTCAACTTTTCAGTTGATAGCCCAAAGCCCTACCTACTAGGCTACCACTGTCACACTGTACTAGATTCAGGGATCTGTGATGTCCAGTGTTATTTGCAAATTGACTTTTTGTCTGGAGGTTTTTCTACCAACCAGGCCTGGATATGGACCAGATACTTGAGTCATGTGAAAATGTCCCAATCCTCTCCTGCTCATTTTACAACCAACCTGCCTGGAATGTGACGGGTGTATTAAAGACCTAGTATCTCAAATGTCACTATACAGCTGATTCATATATGTTTCAGGCAAACCAGACTTAGTTTTGCTGTCTTGCTACAGCCCGGATGATAAAAGATTGAGACCCACTCCTGACAGTGGATGGTATTATGTGTTATTGTAAAGCTTAAGCATGTGACTGCTGAGGGTATATGAGGTATATTTTTCATGACGGCGTTTAGTATTTAAAGGTGTTTTAGTCTTAAGTGTATGTATTTCATACAGGTCTAGTAGGTGTTCAGCATGTTTGATGTGTAGTGTGATTAGTGGTGTTTGATGGTGCACAACAGGCAGTGGATTTCAGTACGATTAGAGGATTTCCTCACTCTGTCAGGACTGGTGAACCTGGTGAACTAATTACTTTAAGCATGTGTGTTTAAGCAGGATAGTTTGCATACTGTCAGACTCAAGTCCTCCAGGACTAAACTTCTGCAGCCCAGGTTTAAGAGAAAGAATCCAAAGATGATGCCTGATTGTTTAACAAGTGATACAGTGTGGTGTATCACAACAGTCATGCTGTTACTACAGCCTTTAATGTCCAGCTGGTCTGCAGTGTTTAAATTCTTTGATTGTATGGGCTTTTTGAATTGTTCCCATTTTTTATATGATGATGTTTGCTGAGAATGTCTTTGATAGAGTTTTGACAGATTTCTACTTGTATTTTCTGAAGAATGATCCTGTTCTTTTGCTTGGAGTTGGATCCGGTCAGCTCTTTCTACCTTGGGTTAGATGCCTATTGCCTTTTTTAATCAACAGGACTGACTGTTCTTGCTCTTTGCTCCAGGGGGCATGCTTTTGTCAGCTTTAAGCTAATTCCAGGGGCTTTTGCAGACCGTATTTCCAGACATCTGGTTATCTTGTGTATATAATAGCTCCACTGTATGTATATAACTGTGGGAATGCTTTATGTATAGTACCTTGGTCATAAAATGCAGGTTTAGTTATTAAGATTTGCGGCAGTTCTGGGATGCATGGTTCAGTGGTTCAGTGAATCCACTAGGGAACAAAAGCAAGAGGAAACATAGTATAAGATTTCAGATCAGCAGTAAAAAGCCAGTCATTGAGTCTGGTAGATGTTCCTCCTGGATGACAGCCTGGAAATGTGCCTCATCCTTTAAAAATGGTCTTATCCAGACAATCCATTGGAGGCAGAGCTGAATAAGCATACCTCAGGTTGGTGTACAAATAAGGGGCTTAAATCAGGATTTTTTTTTGTATTATTTTAATGTAATTAAGTTAAGTGGTCTTGCTTTGTGTCTTCTGTGGGGAATATGAAGGTTTTCGTGGATTATTAGTAGTGTTGGGTAAGAAGCATTGTGTTTTTAAGGTAACAGTGGATGTGTACATTGAGTAGTTGAAAATACTTTTAATAATTGCAGTGTGCTCTGTGCTTAGTGAAAAGATTATTAGGTTGTTGCACAGTAGTAATTGTGAGGGTTGTTTAATTTTTTATTATTATTATTTTTAATTGTATTTTTGCCTTGTTTCTACGCTCTACTGTCTCTGCATGAGATGTACTTGTATAGAAAACAAACACAGGGAGAAAGAAGTGAGAGGAAACCAGTGCAAAACTAGAGTGGAATGGTCTGGATCTCAAACAGCTGATCTCAAACAGTGATCGTTGAATCCTCATTGGATAAATATGTAAGAAGCTTTAATATAAATGCTTTTGCAACATAAAAAACATACCAGCAATGATATCAACGAAAATGTCAACAAATATGATCCTTTTTTTCTTGTACGTAACTAAGTTTGAGCCGATATGTCTCTCATGCATTCCTGTCTGCAGACAGAAAATACTGAAGATTTAAAAAAATAAACATTCATTTTGAAATAAGAAGTGTGTTTCTTAAGTAATGTATGCACAGAATGGATTTACTGGAATCGTTTTAGTAGTTGCAAGAACCATTTGGACACTCCTGGAATCCTAAATTTAATCAGTTTTGAATAATTTTGAGCCAGATGTAATTTGTAATTGGACAGTGTCAGGGGTGTGCGTTTTTACATGGGTAAGTAACAGCACACACTCCCACAGAGGTTCCAACAGAAATCCTGATGTTTTTTGTCATGACTGGAGCTGCCAATTTATTCAGCATTACGTTTTTATTATTTGCTTGTACTTCTTGTCTTGAGATTTCTTCTATTATGACAAAAACATTGTATGTACAACCCCAAATCAGAAAAAGTTGGGACGGTATGGAAAATGCAAATAAAATAAAAATGCAGTGTTCCTTACATTTACTTTGACTTTTATTTGAACAGTTTGAACCCAAAATATTTCATGTTTTATCTGCTCAACTTCATTTCATTTGTTAATATACCTCCATTCCTGCATTTCAGGCCTGAAACACATTCCAAAGAAAGTTGGGACGGGGCAATTTAGGGCTAGTATTGAGGTGAAAAAACTAAATAATGATGTGATTCCAAACAGGTGATGTCAACAGGTGATTGTAATCATGGTTTGGTACAAAAGCAGCAAAAAAAAAAAGCAGGAAAGGCTGAGTCTTTGATGAGCAAAGATGATCAGAGGATCTCCAGTTTGTCAACTAATGTGTGAGAAAATGATTGCAATTTTTAAAAACAATGTACCTCAAAAAAAGATTGGAAGGGATTTGCATATTTATCCCTCTACAGTGCATAATATCATTAAACAGTTCAAGGAATCTGGCACAAGCTTAAGCTAAACACCTGTGATCATCGATCTCACAGATGACACTGCATCAAAAACTGCCTCTCAACAATAGCTGATATAACCACATGGGCAAGGGATTACTTTGGCAAACTTTTGTCAAGCACTACAATACAGAGTTACATGCACAAATGCCACTTAAAACTTTACTGTGCAAAAAAGAAGCTTTATGTTAACCATGTCCAGAAGCGGCGTCGACTTCTCTGGGCTTGGAGGCATCTAGGATGGACCATCACACAGTGGAAACATGTATTGTGGTCAGATGAAACAGCATTCCAGGTCTTTTTTTAAAAAATGAAATGAAAAGAACCATCCAGACTGTTATCAGCAACAAGTCCAAAAGGGTCTGTCATGGTATGGGGCTGTGTCAGTGCCTTTGGCAAAGGTCATTTACACTTCTGTGATGGCAGCATTAATACAGAAAAGTACATTGAGATCTTAGAGCAACATATGCTGCCTTTAAGACGTCATCTTTTCCAGGGACGTTCATGCAGTTTTCAACAAGACAATGCAAAACCACATGCTGCACACATTACAAAGGCATGGCTGCGGGAGAAAAGGGTACGAGTACTGGACTGGCCTGCCTGCAGTCCTGACCTGTGCCCTATAAAGAATTTTGAAAGGAAAAATGCGACAACGACGACCCCGTACTGTTGCACATGTGTTTGCTGGAAGAATGAGACAAAATAAAACATGAAACTCCAAAATGTTTTTTAAGTGTGGTGAAAAGGAATGGCAACATTACAAAGTGGTAATTGCTCTACTGTCTCAACTTTTTTTGGAATGTGTTGCAGACCTGAAATGCAGGAATGGATGTTTATTAATAAATGAACTTTCTGATTTGGGGTTGTAGTTTTCCCCCAGATAAATGGTTAAGTGTAATCAAGCATACACTACAAGTTATGACAAAAAAGATTTAATTACTTTTAATATAAAATAAAAAATCTCCTGGCTGTTACAAAAGCTTCATTTTGTGATATATAATTTTGCTAGTGCAGTAATTAGACATAATATTTAGTATGTCTAATAACACGTTTGCTATTTATTTGAGATTTATGAGGCAGATATTGGCTCACAAAATTCACGAGTTTAGCCTGACTACAGTAAGACCTCGTTTTACCTACTTTTAACACAGAATTCCCCACAAGTTTCTGCTCATTAGAGAAACAGTCAGGTCCTGCTCTTAAAAAAACACAATAGGTCTGTCTTAAAACCTAGTGAGCTGCCTTGCTGCACACTGTCTACATAGGCAGCTAACCAAATAGAGAGGATTCCAACTGACATTGAACTTTAAAAGGCAGGTTACTGAGATGCTCTAGTTAGACAACAATTGTGTCACCACTTTTTTAGCTTACTAAGCTTACAGATTTAGCCTTAGGCTCTTGAAACCAATGGCCTGAGGCAACACAGCATGCCAGCTAACAACTTATCCATGTACTGTGTATATTGTCACTGACATTACTATATGCAAATAAAATACTCTTGTACATCTTTATAAAAAATAAAGAAATATGTCAATTTCTTAACTCTGCTCACTGCTCCACCTCCATCCATTGTATCTGAGAAGTACTCAATATTCAATCAGAATTTCAGCCAGAATAAGACATCTTAGTAGGCAGTAGTGGTGTGCGATACTGCAAAATTTGGTATCGATCCGATACCAAGTAAATACAGGGCCAGTATCACCGATATCGATCTGATACCGATACTTTTTAATAATTAAGGTAGATGCGTCATCAAATTGCTAAATCTGAATGAATTTTCATGACCTTTAGGTGTATTATTGTAATACATAATGTTTTTTTAAGTAGCTGCTCTCAGTAGGGTTGTAAATAAATTCAGATGTTTAAAGCGGTCCGATTTCTTGTTTCTGGTGGTTTACTTTCTCACAACGTTACCGTCATGGCGTATCACCACCAAGCGGCTTAACTAGTTGTGTTTGCTGGGTGAATACATTTTTAAATTTTTAATAGTGACCGAATGCATGTGTCCTTGTTAATTTAAAATAAAAAATCAATGCTATTCTGTTTACATTTATAAGTGTGGCAGTAGCAAGGAAATATAGTGTTGCGACAATGCCACCTGGGGTAATCTCACCCACAGGAAATTCTAAGTCTTTAACTTTTAACATACAAGATCACACAGGTTCAATAATACCACGGGGCAAGAGACGCTTTTCAAATTAACCAAAAAAGACTTTATTAAAGTACCCACCATAAATACCAATAAATTAGCCCCAGACCGGAGCCAAAAATTAAGGGAAAAGACTGCTGGGGCTTACCAGGCGGCCAGGACAAACCAAAAAAATTAAGAGGTCTATTAATCAAACACCCGTGACACTACACTCACCCTACAAAGAAAGAAAATGTGAAGAAAAACCACCACCAAGGACTGGACTGCCGCCTGGGCCACAGCACCTAACCAAACACACAGAAAAACAATTAAAGTGTGCCAAAAAGGGCTATGCAGGACTGGTGTGGAAAAAAAACAATTAAATGAAATTCTCACACCGCGAAGCTACAGTGACACCCACGAGAGACCGAGGATCAAAGGCTTGTGCCGCGGCTCGTGCTTGCGACAGAGACAGGCAAGCGCACCCAAGAAGGGCTTCCGGTGGAGCAATGTGTTCCCCCACGGCCCCTGCAGCCGGTTATGCTGAATGGAGAGGATCGTGCACCTGAAACGTCCATGCCAACAACCACGATGGTCACGCCAAACAGACCACCGCCACCGGAAAGAAACGGAGGAAGAGGAGCGCCCCTCTCTTTCTATATATATACTGTATATACAGTGTATCACAAAAGTGAGTACACCCCTCACATTTCTGCAAATATTTCATTATATCTTTTCATGGGACAACACTATAGACATGAAACTTGGATATAACTTAGAGTAGTCAGTGTACAGCTTGTATAGCAGTGTAGATTTACTGTCTTCTGAAAATAACTCAACACACAGCCATTAATGTCTAAATGGCTGGCAACATAAGTGAGTACACCCCACAGTGAACATGTCCAAATTGTGCCCAAAGTGTCAATATTTTGTGTGACCACCATTATTATTCAGCACTGCCTTAACCCTCCTGGGCATGGAATTCACCAGAGCTGCACAGGTTGCTACTGGAATCCTCTTCCACTCCTCCATGATGACATCACGGAGCTGGTGGATGTTAGACACCTTGAACTCCTCCACCTTCCACTTGAGGATGCGCCACAGGTGCTCAATTGGGTTTAGTCCATCAGTTTTACCTTCAGCTTCCTCAGCAAGGCAGTTGTCATCTTGGAGGTTGTGTTTGGGGTCGTTATCCAGTAGGAAAACTGCCATGAGGCCCAGTTTTCGAAAGGAGGGGATCATGCTCTGTTTCAGAATGTCACAGTACATGTTGGAATTCATGTTTCCCGCAATGAACTGCAGCTCACCAGTGCCAGCAACACTCATGCAGCCCAAGACCATGATGCTACCACCACCATGCTTGACTGTAGGCAAGATACAGTTGTCTTGGTACTTCTCACCAGGGCGCCGCCACACATGCTGGACACCATCTGAGCCAAACAAGTTTATCTTGGTCTCGTCAGACCACAGGGCATTCCAGTAATCCATGTTCTTGGACTGCTTGTCTTCAGCAAACTGTTTGCGGGCTTTCTTGTGCGTCAGCTTCCTTCTGGGATGACGACCATGCAGACCGAGTTGATGCAGTGTGCGGCGTATGGTCTGAGCACTGACAGGCTGACCTCCCACGTCTTCAACCTCTGCAGCAATGCTGGCAGCACTCATGTGTCTATTTTTTAAAGCCAACCTCTGGATATGATGCCGAACACGTGGACTCAACTTCTTTGGTCGACCCTGGCGAAGCCTGTTCCGAGTGGAACCTGTCCTGGAAAACCGCTGTATGACCTTGGCCACCATGCTGTAGCTCAGTTTCAGGGTGTTAGCAATCTTCTTATAGCCCAGGCCATCTTTGTGGAGAGCAACAATTCTATTTCTCACATCCTCAGAGAGTTCTTTGCCATGAGGTGCCATGTTGAATATCCAGTGGTTAGTATGAGAGAATTGTACCCAAAACACCAAATTTAACAGCCCTGCTCCCCATTTACACCTGGGACCTTGACACATGACACCAGGGAGGGACAACGACACATTTGGGCACAATTTGGACATGTTCACTGTGGGGTGTACTCACTTATGTTGCCAGCTATTTAGACATTAATGGCTGTGTGTTGAGTTATTTTCAGAAGACAGTAAATCTACACTGCTATACAAGCTGTACACTGACTACTCTAAGTTATATCCAAGTGTCATGTCTATAGTGTTGTCCCATGAAAAGATATAATGAAATATTTGCAGAAATGTGAGGGGTGTACTCACTTTTGTGATACACTGTATATAATGAAACTTGATATATATATAATGAAACTTGAATGAAACCAGGGCAGGCCCTAGGACCCCCGATTTTCTCACTGGAAATCGGAAATATACGCGCACGCGCGTGCATGCGCTTACATGCTTATATTATTGTTTAGACAGTGTAAATCAAAAATAATAAACAAACACACATTGATAGTAATAAGATCTGACCACTGTTCTGACTTTTGTGTATAAAACTAGGGTTGCCAACTTTCAGAAATAAGGAACGCGAGTTGGCTGGTTGGCGGAAGGCATAGGGTGTGGGGTGGGATGTTGGGCCAGTGTGACAACCAGCTTGGCCCCCCCTACGGCCCCCCTAATTGCGAACTTGCGAACACACAGCGACAAGGCTGCACACCAAAGTAACCCACATTTTATTAAGTAATTGGCCCCTCTAACATAACATTCTCTCCCATTGATAAAAATACAGAACAAAGCGCGTCCCGTTTCAGGTCAATACGGAACGCGACGTTTAGTTTCCAAATAAGGAACGATTCTGTATTTTAGAGGACAGTTGGCAACCCTATAACTTACATGACAACGTTACAACGTCCAGTACGAAAATCGCTTCCCCACATTGTTTATTTTATTTTTTGCAGATAGAGCAAATATGTGCACGTCACAAATACAAACACAAAAGTCAGAACAACAGGACGCGTCGTTATTATTACTTTTTAAACACTTGTGTTTGATTTACACTGTCTAAACAATAATATAAGCATGAAAGCGCACGTGCGTGCGCGTATATTTCCAGTGACAAAATCGGGGGTCCTAGGGCCTGCCCTGGTTTCATTCAAGTTTCATTATATATATATCAAGTTTCATTATAAATATATCAGGTTTCATTATATATATATCGAGTTTCATTATAAATATATCAGGTTTCATTATATATATATATCGAGTTTCATTATATATATATCGAGTTTCTTTATATATATATCGAGTTTCATTATATATATATATCAGGTTTCTTTATATATATATCGAGTTTCATTATATATATATCAAGTTTTATTCCATATATATCAGCATTTGCTATATATTTCCTGTTTGGCTTGCCATACTATATATATATATATATATATATATATATATATATATATACACAGACCCATTCCAAAAAAATTTGAATATCATGGAGAAGTTGATTAATTTCCATAATTCCATTCCAAGAGTTAAACTTTCATAGATTATAGATTCAGGGCCCACAATTTAAACGATTTCAAGTATTTATTTGTTTATTTTTACATAATTTGGGCTTCCATCTCATAAAACCCACGAACAGGATTTAAAAAAAATTTAATACTGTGGAGAAATCAGCCCAAACTACTTCTCAGTTTTTGCAGAAAAAAAAGAAATTAGGATCACATCAAATCAATCAAAATATGGTACTTTCAAAATGATATGTCAATCTTCAATACTTGGTTGGGAATCCCTTTGCTTTAATCACTGCCTCGATGCGACGTGGCACTGAGGCAATCAGCCTGTGGCATTGTCTGGGAGTTATGGAAGCCCAGATTTCCTTGATGCTTGCTGTCAGCTCTTCTTTGTTGTTGGGTCTGGTGGCCCTCATTTTTCTCTTGAGAATACCCCATAGATTCTCAATGGGGTTTAGGTCCGGCGAGTTGGTTGGCCAGTCAAGCACTGTGATGGCATGGGCATCAAACCAGGCTTTGGTGCTTCTGGCGGCATGGGCAGGGGCCAGGTCCTGCTGGAAGATGAAATCTGCATCTCCATACAGATCCTCAGCAGAAGGAATCATGAAGTCCTCTAAAACATTCTGGTAGACTGTTGCGGTGACCTTGAATTTAAGAAAGCAGAGTTTACCAACACCTGCACCAGACATTGCACCCCAAATCATGACTGACTGTGGATATTTCACACTGGACCTCAAGCAGTTTGGCTTCTGTTCCTCACCCGTCTTCCTCCAAACCCTTGGACCTTGATTCCCGAATGAAAAGCACACTTTACTTTCATCGGAAAAGAGGACCTTGGACCACTGGCCAACGGTCCAGCCCTTCTTCTCTTTGGCCCATTTGAGACGCTTCCTACGTTGGCTCAGGTTCAGAAGTGGCTTGACCCGAGGAACCCGACAGTTGTAGCCCATCTCCCGGATGCGTCTGAATGTGGTGGTTTTTGAAGCTGTGACTCCTGCCTCATTCCACTCTTTCTGGATCTCTGCCAGATTCTTGAATCTTCTCTTTTTGATAATCCGCTGAAGCCCACGGTCATCTCTTTTGCTGGTGCATCTTCTCCTGCCACATTTTGTCCTTCCACTAGACTTTACATTGATATGCTTGGACACAGCACTCTGTGAACAGCCAGCCTCCTTAGCTATGAACTGTTGTGGCTTACCCATCCTATGGAGGGTATCAATGATGGTCTTCTGGCCAGTTGTTAGGTCTGCAGTCTTCCCCATATTGAACTGAACTGAGACAATTGAACCAAACTGAAGCAATTTAATGACACCTGGGGAAACCTGTGCAGGTGCTTTGAGTTTAGTAGGTGATTAGTGCGTCACACTCAGTTTAAAACATTCATGCCCTGCAAAATTTGGGCTGATTTCTCCACAGTATTCAAATTTTTTGAAATCCTGTTTTCGTGGGTTTTATGAGCTGGAAGCCCAAATTATGTAAAAAATAAACAAATAAATACTTGAAATTGTTTAAATTGTGGGCCCTGAATCTATAATCTATGAAAGTTTAACTCTTGGAATGGAATTATGGAAATAAATCAACTTTTCCATGATATTCTAATTTTTTGGAATGGGTCTGTATATATATATATATATATATATATATATATATATATATATATATATAAGGGTGCATTATGCTTCCCTTCAAGCAAGACACTCCGAGTTGGCACAGTGCCATATAGTGGCAGGGAGGGAGACGACCCGTCACACCAGCACGAAGTTAAAAGAAAAGAGCTCTCATTTACCAAAACACGGGAATAAGAGCCTCACTACATGCTCCGATTCATTTGCGTAGGGTGCGCAAAGTGCGTAAGGTGTGTCCGTATTTTACGTATGTATAGTTTACACTATTATTTCCATAAAATTGCCCCAATTTCTGTATCTGTAAAGCAAAGTATTTAAAAACTTACAATATTCCAATGCTACCAATGTACTGATGTCTGTTAGGATTTTAACAACGTAACGTAACGATACTCAACAAAACACAGCAGAGCAAGAGGGGAGGAGCGAGGTGTACATGTAAGATGTGAGAGGAGCGGAGGAGTCTGTACAGACGTGGTCTTTACTTTCTGACGAAACGGGAGAAACGTTCTGAATGTAGCGGAGAAAAAGTAAAACTAAAGTATCGATCCCATCACACTAGTATCGATCCGATACCAATACCAACGTTGGTATCGATAATATCGATATTTGGATCGATCCGCCCACCACTAGTAGGCAGCATTTTAAGCTCTCTAAGAATTTAGACAGCCTGCTTCTCTGAAGTGTGTAGAATGTAAAATGCTGTCCATGTAGAGAGCTCACTAGGTTTTCAGACATACCCCATGTCTGACTCTGTTATTCTCAACAAAGATCTGTTTATGTAAATCATACCTCAAGCAAAGTACATTTTAAAAGACCTCTGAAGATGTGTGGTGTTGCAAAAACCATTACAAAAATCATCCAAATAATATTAATAACAAAAAAATAAAAACACATTTAAAACCCAACTGTTTAATATGGTGGAGGATGTATTGTTTTTCAACCTACCTTGCAATAATTATTGCAAGACTGAATTCAAAATTAGTTTACAGGAAAGTGGCAGGGCAACTTAGCAAGTCTATTACCTGAGGCTTAAATAAGTTGTAAGATTGCCATTTCTGTTTCTGCTGAGAGATTGATGGGCACCATTGGCAGCCACTTCTCGGCATGTGTGAGTTTTGTTTTATTCTGACTGTTCTGTTGTTGTTGGGTTACATTTGCTGAACTGGATTGGTTTCTTACCTGGCCCTGGAGTCATATTGCACAACCATTGTGCTGTATGGCATATTGAATTTTTACATACATGCCCTCCAAATCATTGGACTTTATCACCAATCAATGCAATCTTATCCACGCTGTGCCTTAAAGCCTTCTTCCTCAACGCTCTCTTCGGCATACTGCGCTTATTGGACTGGTTGGTGGGTGAGTATCCCATCACTTCAATCAATCTTTGACTTATGGCTCTGAAGTGTTGCAAACATAGGGCCAGTGGTTTTCGCAATATGTCCAGGGGGTTAGTATTTAGCTTTGGAATACTAGATAGATAGATTTAGGTAGGTAGGTAGATACTTTCTTTCTGTCTGTCTGTCTGTCTGTCTGTCTGTCTGTCTGTCTGTCTGTCTGTCTGTCTGTCTGTCTGTCTTTATTAATCCAGAAGGAAAATAAGGTTGAAATTAAGGTTGCTTGAATCTCCGAATCAAAATACTCAGGTATGCACCAATCGAGCTATGTAGCTGAAAGTGTCATTTGGGCCTAGAATCAGAGATTTACAATTACTATGAAGGCGCCCTCGCTACATACATTGCTCTGGTAGGATTGACCAGACAATCAACAACAACGCTTCCCCAGTATCGGCCATCCAGTCGATATGTTCATTTATTAAGACTTACTTGTTTTCAAGGTTCTGGTTATACATGAATGTATACTTTAATGTCCTTCGTTTTACTTCTGGTTAATGTGTACACGTGTTTTGGTTGTAAAGCATCTTTGGGCATAGGAAAGGCACCACATAAATAAGTGATGATGAGGATTGGATAATGGATATGAATGGGATTGATGAATTAGAATCCAATGTTTAATTCTATTAATATGCTGTGGGATGATGTAAGGGAAATCCTAAAGCAGAAAGCCTAAAGTCTACAAGTTCGTTAACACAGGAGTCTTACAGCATGGGCTGGAAGTAATTAATCAATTTGAAATAAACATTTGAACAGTATACTTTTGTTATACAGGCACAGGTGGTATTTGGGTATTGTTATGACTTGAGTGATTTATTCAATGCCGATTTATAAAAGCTTTTGATCTAGGTTCTACTGGTTTTCCTTTTTCTTTCAGAAAGAAGTATGTGGAAGTTTGATTGCTGAAAGTCTGGGTGGCCGGATGTTGCCCTGCAATACGTTTCTGCCCTGTCCAAAATGCATTCCTTCTTTTCTTGGTGACTTTAGACCCACTGTGACCTTAAATGACTTAATAGTACACTGACTCAGCAAGTGTCCTTTTATACACAATACAAATAAACAGACCAAAGTCTGAATGCTAGAGTTCAATATCAGCACAGCGACGTCAGGCTCTCAGTTTAAACACCACACACACACACAGACACACACACAAATAAACACAATAAAATTGACTTCATCTTTATTTAATCTTATCTCAACATGCTCTATTACTTTTACAATTAGTATCTTAACAATCTCATGTGGTCTTTAGCTCTCTCTGGTGTTCAATTTACTTATTGCAGAGGTCTGTGTGGCAACATTTCCAGCCAGGTCTTGAACAGAATTCCATTCTGCAGCAGCCCTTCTCACCAGAACCTGGAACAGACACATACATGAGGATACATGAAGCATGGCAGCTAGAGTAAGTCTTAATAAGTCTAATTTATAAGCTAAAATCTAACTTTAAACAAAGTAAAGCATTTATTTTCACATAATTGGTTATTATTTGGCTATATCTTACAAAAATGTAATTGGCGGCATATGCTGGGTAGGACCTTGGAATCTTTGTTTGATCCTCACCTTCAGACACTGTAAAAAGGTTTACATTTTGTCCCTGTGATCATGTGGGTTCCCCGAAGAAGGTGGAAAATGTGAATTGGCTACTCTAAATTGCCCTAGATTTACCTAAATAAATAAGTAAGTAGGTGTTGCCTGGTGTTGTGCCCATCTTACCCTTAGGATAAAGCAGTTAGTGAAAATTGAGAATGACTTTTCATGTATGACATGCATTTCTACTGCTCGGCCACCGCATGGCGTCAGGCGTTCACATTGTTCTGTATTGGTTTATCGCATGTCTGCCAGAAACGAAGCATTAATCAAATCGATTTGCTATCAATAAAATTTTTTTATCTTTGTAGTAATGCTGGTAATGCTGGTTGATTTGTCTTTTTTATTATTTGTGCTTAATTTGAAGGTTTGCTCTTTTGTTACCCTTTGTAAAAGGAGCATTTTTGACCAGTTTCATATAAGATATAATTTCACGGACCGGCAGGGGCGGGGGGATTTAAAATAGAATAACTGTACTACTCACAAATTAGCTTTTTCGCTACAACGAGACACTGCTCCCTCCTAGGGGTGATTGGAGACAATAACACACGTAATAAAGTAGTGTTTTCATTACTGATGAAGCGATCTCTGATTATTTATTCTTTCTGTGCGGCCTGGTAATAAATGACCACCGGACCGGTACCGGCTGGCGGCCTGGTGGCTGGGGACCACTGTGCTATCATGCCACCTCAAAGAGGTCTTCACTCTCTATGGTAACGCCTGCCTGGCTGGATGCTCAACAGATACAAGGCATATCCTTGTCTGCTCCCCTTCTAGGCCAGCATGGGTGTCGTGCAAGCAGCAAAGGTCACCAGTGTGCTCAGGGAGATTGAGTATATACATACAAAAAGGGGACAGAAACGCTGTTGGGTAAATATTTTTGACTTTTGGACTTTTCAGAGGACACATTATCTAGTCTCAGGTTGTTCTATAGGGGTCCTGTCCCATCTATAATTACAGTTAAGCAGAAATGTCTTTCAACTGTCTATTATTTACTTAGTAATTCTTTAAATGACTGTTCAGTTTTAGTTGGAGCTGCAGGTTTTTGGTTTAAAATCTTATACCTATAAAGTGTAACCATATTAAATATGTATCTGATAAAAAGCCATTTAAACTGGCTGACATTCATATTTGAGTATAGTATTCAGCACATATTTTACAGCTATTTTGTGCCAACAGTCACATACAGTGATGGCACCTATTGATACTTGGTGCAAAGCAGGATGCTTTTAGGGGCTAAAATACTTTTTTTCTTTTGTAGCAGCTCAAATTTTGTAGCATTTTTAGTTGCTGGAGGGGCAATAAAACTGTAGAAATGTGCAGTAGAAAAACATCCAACCTATAGTCTGAATGTTGCAAGTTCTAGTACTAGTTTTGTTATAAGCCATCTGTGGCTGGAAGCTAAAAGCTGATCGGCCTTGTACTAACAGCACCAGCCAGAATGTCTCACCCATGTATACATGGTAAACTGGACTACGGTAATTTTAGTGCATAGTAATTTCAGTACATAGTAATTTGCTTTGTGATCCAAAACCAGTGTCCACTTTAATTTGTGGTCTTCAAAAAATGTTGCAGTGTGTACAACGCTGTTCCCCACTGGTTTCATTTCTTTGGAAATATTTGTTGAAATAGTCAATTTTTTCCTCACAATAAACATGACATGCACTCATCCTTTCTGGAGTTCCCACTATTGGGCCCTTGAGCAAAATCCTTAACCCTTAATTGCTTTTTGTGTTCATTACAAATGTAAGTCACTTTGGATAAAAACATCTACTAAATACTTTAAATATATCAGATAAATATAAAAGCAATAATGAGGGGCTTGACATCTTCAGTGTGTAAATAGTGTGGTAAACAATGTTCCTGCCACGACACCTCTGCCTTACACTGATCCAATTCCCATGTTTAGAACAGTACAAACCAGTGCTGCTTACTTCTAGTGTAACACGCCTGTTGCACTTTGCCCGAGCATTGCAGAACCTGGTTCTTCACCATCAGGAAATCCTCCCCATAGCACTTAATCTTAAAGTCTGCTGCAACACCTACAACAAAAGACATTTCACATTATTTTACAATCACATTTAACATATTTCTTCATTCATAGTATTAGTGTTCGTACTGGCGCAGTTTTATTAAAACAGGGTGTCCATCAGCTGGCCGAGCGAGAGTTTTTGAAGCTGTAGGTGGTTAAAAGTGTTTTGATTTAGAACAGCCAGGCATTTCTGTCTCTTATAAACAACCAAAATATATTGTTTGCACAGCTGAGCTGATTAAGGACATTCTCTTAAAGGAACAACTTTAATTTACTTCCCAACTAAATGTAGTAGAAAAGTATTTAGGTATTCCATGCCCCCTAATATTTATACTAATTGTGTCATAAAATTAACAGTTTTTCTGCTTGTTGTTTTTTTTATTTGTAATGTATGTCATTTATAATTGTAACAGCATTTTACTTCATAAAATGAAAGTCTTGCATTTTTACAGAATCAGCAGTACTTAGGAAAGCAACCATCAGGGCCCTTTAGGCCCATAGAGAGGGGCTAAGACATTCCAAAGATAATATATACAAAGTATAATAATAATAGTGTTCAGTTGGTAAATCAACATCAACAAATACACATCAACACGTCATTTGTGTTGGAATTTAAAGGTTTAAATTAAAGAAAGCCTTTTGTTTACTCCCCCTATTGTTGCTAGAAAGAATGTTGTGCTGTAAGGTGGTCCGCCTATAGATTTCAGAGAACCTAGTAATATGAATTTAATGAAAGACCAATTTTAAATGACAGTAAAATTATCCAATCAAATATTTCCTGTAAATGTGTGGGCTTTATGACAAGTTCCACCCTCTGTACCAGCTGCAAAAATATCTATCTGCAGAGCCGCGTGGGCGTTATTTTTTGTGTCCTTATATTCCTAATAAAAAAAACTATTACAGATATAAATTTGCGTTGAAAACAAATTTTTCAATAAAAACAAAACTTTTGGGGGAGTTTGATGCTGTTAATATTGGTACAAATACAGCATTGTAATATTTAAAAATATAAGTACTGTGTGCTTTTTTAAGGTTTTTAAGGTAACAAATACAATAAGTTAAAATGATATACATTACTAAGAAGTAGGGCATTCTATGATTTTACAATACAGGGGATCTGGGGGTTGAAGGGCCAAGGTTTAAGAGTCACAGTTTGCTACTGACAAATTATATATAATTTAATATAATATAATATTGCATAATAATAAATGTATATGTAAGTCAATAATATAAAGTATTATATATGTATCCATACACTGAGCCAGCATGAGCAATCAGAACAGCTTCAATGCACTTTGGCATAAATTCAACAACAAAATACAATCCAATAAAACAATCTATATCTATTATTTTTAGATGTTTTGTTGAGGGTGAAGTAGTAGACAGTGCTATTACACAAATTTTCGTTTAAATAATTTATATCATTTTCATACACCTTAACCAGTCTTAACATTCTGAAAGAGACTCTATTTAAAAAAATAAACATCACATTATATCTATTAAGCAATCAGTCATAATAACATATTGATTAAATGCAGGAACGGCACATCATGGCTATTTATTGTAAAAAACAAAATCACCTTGTATACTGATGCTTTACCAGTGTCACCAAACCATGTTTTGTCAGATGTTTAATTCATGGTGTCTACATACTTATGGCCATCTGATGTATATTTGACATTTGGTACAGAGTTCCATAATCTGTACAGAAAAGTGTTGTAGTATTGCTAGTATGCATAACACACTAAACTAGATTCAAGTATTGATTCATTTCAGACCTACCTAAGCAGAGTGGCAGCAGCAGGCACAGCAAAAACCAGGCCTTCATTGTAGCTTTTAGTTCAGTTGTGTTGACTCAACTGCAAGGTCTCTGAAAGACCAAGAAAACATTCAAACTTTTATAATGATTCACATGAAACTAGACACGTGGTTGAAAAACGCACCCACACACACTAAATAAACAGGCTTATCTTCAGGCATTGTGGCTGCTGATTTGGTTTTGTTTCCAACTGTGCAAAAAGCTTTTAGAAGACGTGGAAGAAAATATTGAGAAAACAAACTGTGCAAAACATTACCAAGTCAGCAAAAATGAGAGATTTTACCTAAATTATTTTCTTACATTAATTTAATTTACCCTGGACCAGGAACCTCTGTATTGCTGGGCAATATAGACTCACATTCACTTACCTTCACCTTTTTTATGTTTTTGGGAAGTGAAAGAAAAGTACTCTCACAAACTCCACAGGAGCTTGCTGTGCATACCAGCTGTGCCACTGTTCTGCCCCTGCCTGTATTTTGCATTTTGTAGTTAATGGTGTAATCAAAATTAATAATAAATATTTGTTTATCATGAACTATATTGGCATGATGCCATACTTTTCAATCAATAATCCGTCAAATAGGTACATGTCAATAGCAGCCTGAAGGTTGTATGTAGGTATTATGATCAGTCAACTTAGCAGCAATGATTAAGGCCCAACCCATTTAATGGCCAAGAAAATTGCGTCATGAACCGTGAAATGAGCCTTTTCCAGTGTAATATGCATTTGGTGTGAAATTCAAAATGTAAGGTTTGTGTTTAGCGATTTAGTGCCTCACGTTTACTGGTTAATTTGCACTATGAGGCGGTCCTAGCAATCCTACAGCAATTCAGTTAGCAATCGGTTAGTCAAAATGTCCAGGATGTTGAAGTCTAAAGCAGCTAAAACACTACTCGGGTAACATTTTTTTCCATTTATTTAGTAGGGCACTTAAGAAGTACCCTGTGAATCGCTATTTGAAACAGAAAAAAGAGTCTTTTGTACAGGGATGACACATTTTGGAGATGCCGAAAATGAACAATCCAGTATCTGGTACAGACCCTCATAATGGTTACTGTGGCTCTAATAGCAGGTCACTTAAATACTAAGAATGACATGAATGTTCCACAATAGTTGATCAAACCCTCCTCTGTCTATGGAGCTGCATCGCCAAAGTGCCCATGCTAATCTACAATGGGCACACATGCATCGTAACTGGACGATGGGGCAATGGAAGAAGGTTGAGAGGAATCCTTTTATAAACATCTACTGGATGGCCAGGCATGTGTACATTATTTACTTGTTGAAAAGATGACACCAACCATATTAGTCCATAATTAACCTGTAATGATTTAGCATCACAGTATTAGAATTAAGTCAGTTTGACACAAATTGAAGGCAATAGCAAGACAACCCCCAAAAATGGGGGAATGATTTTGCAGGTGGTGGCCACAGACAATTACTGTTTCCTTATCCTTCTTGGCTGATTCTTCTCTAGTTTTGTGTTTTGTCCTTGTTACTACTGGTAGCATTCAGGTCACACAGGTTGTCCAGCTCATCCAGAAAGGCACATCCATAAGTGCCATCACAGGATGTTTGGTGTGTCTCCCAGCACTAAACTGTCAGAAACAAACTCCATGAGGGTGGCATGAGGGCCTGACGTCCTCTAGTGAGACCTGTGTTCATAGCCCAGTACCGTGCAGCTTCATTGCCAAAGTATACCAAAGAACACCAAAATTGGTAGCTGTGACACTGGCGCCTTGTTCTTTTCACGGATGAGAGCAGTTTCACACTGAGCACATGATAGACGCCAAAGAGTCTGGAGACGCTGTGGTGAACGTTATGCTGCCTGCAACATTATCCAGCATGACCGATTTGGCGGTAGTTCAGTGATGGTCTTGGGAGGCATATCCTTGAAAGGTCACATCAACCTTCACTTGATAGCCAATGATAGCCTGACTGCTTATAGGTACCAGGATGAAATCCTCAGAGCCATTTCAGACCTGCTGGTGCAGTGGGCCCTGCGTTCCTCCTGGTGCAGGACAATGCTTGGCCTCAGCCCCGGTTCTGGACTGCTTTGCTTGGGGGGGGCAGTAAAACCTAATGAGGGGGCATGTTGATAGTCATGTTTTTGAAGCCAGAAATATATTCAAGGCTTGATTTGTGCATGAATGATGACAGCCAAGCTATTGATACTGGCTTAAAGTGATGTATGAGGTAAAGAAATAAAAATGCATGTTTTCGAACTTAAACTTAAAACCCAATGATTAAAAAATACATGTTGATTATGTAAATGGGGAAAAAAGATTATCTAATTGTATTTCATTTTAATACGCCCCCTTAATTAAATTGCCATTACTAATAGAACAACTCTATTTCTTGAAAGGCTTTAATACAAATTTAAGTCAAAGCTGACAAATGTACCTACACACAGACTGAGAATATTCAAACGTGGAAATAGGAATGAGTGAGAATATTTATATTATTGGGAAATTAAAATATAAAGAAAACAAAAGATAAAAAAATACTAATTCTGTAAAAAAAAAAAGTGTTTACCAGTATACCTGCCTCTCGCTCACACTAACAGAACATATACTGCCGAACTGAACTGTTTGGGGCAGTCTGCCGATTTTTATATGACTCAAAGAGCCAATCAGGAATAAGCAAGGAAATATCTTCACACTGTAAAACAAAATGCATTTTTGTGATTGGTTCAGAGATAATTTTAAAAATAGCCGTTGCTTGCATTGTGCTTGGGGGGGCAAAGACACAATTTGGGGGGGCAATGCCCCCCTCAGCCCCCCCCCCCCCCCCCCCTAGCGCCGGCCCTGCTTGGCCTTATGTGGTCAGAGTAAGTAGGCAGTTTCTGGATGATGAAGGCATTTCTTAGAGCTGAATCCAAATGAGAACCTTTAACTAATGCCCTGATCCAGGTCTGGGAGGACAGCATTTCCAAACGATGGTGGGGGTGCAAAAAGGCAAGCGGGGGCCATATACACTACTCAGTCACATTATGAGTTGCTGTGATGACATTCACACAAAATGGATCAGCCTGTGAATTTAATTTTTTAATATTTTACTTACATTTTTGGTGTGATTTTGAATCCAACCCTTAATGAGTTATGATAATTTTTGTTTCCTGTGAAGTAATTTCATTCATCCAGTTGGAAGTGTTCCATTAATTTTAAACAGTGTATACATACACCGATCAGACATAACATTAAAACCACCTCCTGGTTTCTACATACACTGTCCATTTTATCAGCTCCACTTACCATATAGGACCACTTTGTAGTTCTACAATTACTGACTGTAGTCCATCTGTTTCTCTGCATGCTTTGTTAGCCTGCTTTCACCCTGTTCTTTAATGGTCAGGACTCTCTTAGGACCACTACAGAGCAGATATTATTTGGGTGCTACAAAGTGCTTCTATATGGTAAGTGGAGCTGATAAAATGGACAGTGAGTGTAGAAACAAGAAGGTGGTTTTAATGTTATGGCTGATCAGTGTATACCAGTTTATTGTCTAAAAACTGTCAAGTCTGGCTTTTTAATAAAGCAAAGCTTGTCAGCACACAAAACTTTAGGTACACAAAGGTTCAGAACAGACTGAACTCAAATATTTGATGCACGGTCCCTCGACCCCTTCTTATTCGCCCATACTTAATGTAAATATCACGAACGAAGTGTCACGCACCAATCTCCATGCTCCTCCACTTATGTACAGGTGCATTACACAGCATTAAAGACCCCTCCCACTTTTAACTTCAGTCTTTCCCACACAGCAGACTGGGGCCAATTTTGTCTGCTGCAGGCAATGACAATCGTGCCCGCTAGGGGGCGTCGAGCTGATCAGTGGCAAAGCTTATATTTGAACTTGGGAAGTGCTAGCAGAATATCCCGCTGTGCCACCTGGGCGCCTCAGGTTGCATTCCTCAATGCAGGTGACATTGGTTTTCCAAATTACTTCCGAGCCCATGTGGCTACAGTGCCTTGCAAAAGTATTCAGCCCCCTTGAACTTTTCAACCTTTTGCCACATTTCAGGCTTTAAACATAAAGATATGAAATTGTAATTTTTTGTGAAGAATCAACAACAAGTGGGACACAATCGTGAAGTGGAACGAAATTTATTGGATATTTTAAACTTTTTTTAGAAATAAAAAACTGAAAAGTGGGGCGTGCAATATTATTCAGCCCCCTTGCGTTAATACTTTGTAGCACCAACTTTTGCTGCGATTACAGCTGCAAGTCACTTGGGGTATGTCTCTATTAGTTTTGCACATCGAGATACTGAAATTTTTGCCCATTCTTCCTTGCAAAACAGTTCGAGCTCAGTGAGGTTGGATGGAGAGCGTTTGTGAACAGCAGTTTTCAGCTCTTTCCACAGATTCTCGATGGGATTCAGGTCTGGACTTTGACTTGGCCATTTTAACACCTGGATAAGTTTATTTGTGAACCATTCCATTGTAGATTTTGCTTTATGTTTTGGATCATTGTCTTGTTGGAAGATAAATCTCCGTCCCAGTCTCAGGTCTTTTGCAGACTGCAACAGGTTTTCTTCCAGAATGGTCCTGTATTTGGCTCCATCCATCTTCCCATCAATTTTAACCATCTTCCCTGTCCCTGCTGAAGAAAAGCAGGCCCAAACCATGATGCTGCCACCACCATGTTTGACAGTGGGGATGGTGTGTTCAGGGTGATGAGCTGTGTTGCTTTTATGCCAAACATAACGTTTTGCGTTGTGGCCAAAAAGTTCGATTTTGGTTTCATCTGACCAGAGCACCTTCTTCCACATGCTTGGTGTGTCTCCCAGGTGACTTTTTATAGATATCTTTGAGAAATGGCTTTCTTCTTGCCACTCTTCCATAAAGGCCAGATTTGTGCAGTGTACGACTGATTGTTGTCCTATGGACAGATTCTCCCACCTCAGCTGTAGATCTCTGCAGTTCATTCAGAGTGATCATGGGCCTCTTGGCTGCATCTCTGATCAGTCTTCTCCTTGTTTGAGCTGAAAGTTTAGAGGGACGGCCGGGTCTTGGTAGATTTGCAGTGGTCTGATACTCCTTCCATTTCAATATGATCGCTTGCACAGTGCTCCTTGAGATGTTTAAAGCTTGGGAAATCTTTTTGTATCCAAATTCGGCTTTAAACTTCTCCACAACAGTATCTCGGACCTGCCTGGTGTGTTCCTTGGTCTTCATGATGCTCTCTGCGCTTTAAACAGAACTCTGAGACTATCACAGAGCAGGTGCATTTATACGGAGACTTGATTACACACAGGTGGATTCTATTTATCACCATCAGTCATTTACGTCAACATTGGATCATTCAGAGATCCTCACTGAACTTCTGGAGTGAGTTTGCTGCACTGAAAGTAAAGGGGCTGAATAATATTGCACGCCCCACTTTTCAGGTTTTTATTTCTAAAAAAAGTTTAAAATATCCAATAAATTTCGTTCCACTTCACAATTGTGTCGCACTTGTTATTGATTCTTCACAAAAAATTACAATTTCATATCTTTATGTTTAAAGCCTGAAATGTGGCAAAAGGTTGAAAAGTTCAAGGGGGCTGAATACTTTTGCAAGGCACTGTATATAAACAAAAGTAGCATGATGCTTTCTCATGCAATACTGTCTGAAGGCTTGAAGGTTACACACATTCAGCAGTGTTTTCCAGCCCTGCCCTCATCTGGACTGAGATTTCTTTGAATTTACTGAATATTTTTACTATAATTTTAAGGTAGATGTTAAAAATAATGGATAAAACCGTGTTAATAGAAAATTCTCTCATAAATTTTTGGCACAAAGTCATAAGCCATGACTCATCTTTGCTTGCAAAGACTAAGCCTTTAAAACCCAATCACGATTTCCTCATCTGTTTCCAATTCATCTGCTTACTGTAGAATTTTTCCAAATGTTGTAACTTAAACGTTCTATAAATTCCTCACTCTTGTTTTGCCCTGTTTGCCTTTTTTGTTTGTTGCAGGCATTAGATTCAATATTTGTTTATATTTACAACATATAATCAGCCAAAACTGTCAATGTATTTTTTTTGTACTTAAGGCTTAAATGAGAATGACCAAGTTCTTGGTTTGTAGCAGGTCATATTTACAGTTGTAAGTTATGTGTATAATAGTGCCACAGTTCCCTTAGTAGGATTAAGTTCTCACATTGTTATATTTGTATTGCACAATCCAGAGTGTTGCAAAATGACACCTACACCTGTTTCTTTATATAATCTATGAACAAAACTTGCATGCTGTCACACGAGTACTATATTTCCACACCTTGTATTTTCATAATAAGAACATACTGTGCTACAGGAAGTCAGATTATTTACATTTTCTTGTAGTATAGGGGCTGTTTTAGATTGTTTTAGATTGATTTAGATCGTAAAGACAGTGTAGTTTTGGTCTTTGCAGATCTTTGATCTTTGTAGTTTTGATATTTTACATACAGCTCAGTTTAAACTGACATATACAAACAGAGAACTAAATATACCTGACATTACCACTTCTCTATCTGTTTACCATAATTAGCATGGGGGCTGGATAAATAAGAGGAAGTAACATAGTGTACACATTATTTATATACACAGAGAACAAAGATACATATTTTTATATAATATAAAACTTAGCATTGAGTTAAACTCAATCATAGCTGTGGCCTGTTCCATTTATCTGCCAATTACTAATTAATAAAACACTTTAAACTCTGTAATTATATTAACTCACTCACTCATTTTCTTAACCGCTTATCCTATTAGGGTTGCTGGGGGGTGCTCGAGCTCCAGCTTTTCAGTGGGTGCAGGGCACACAGTAACACCATGGATGGGGCCCCAGTCCATCGCAGGGCAGACACACACACACACACACACACCCATTCACTTATAGGGCAATTTAGTGTCTCCAGTTAACCTGACTGCATGTTTTTGGACTGAGGGAGGAAACCCACGCAGACACGGGGAGAACATGCAAACTCCGCACCGAAAGGACCCGGACCGCCCCACCTGGGGATCGAACCCAGGACCTTCTTGCTGTGAGGCGACAGTGCTACCCACCGAGCCACCGTGCCGCCCTAATTATATTAACTACATTATAATATTGAATAAATAGAATAAATACAAATATACTACTAATTCAAATAAGTCATTTGTAGTTGGTGTTTAAGTTTTAAACTGATTCTATAAGCTTGTCCACCTGTTTCATACAAACTAAATTGCATTATTGGTACATTTTTCATTATATTAATCATTAAAACATTTTCTTAACTCTGGCATTTCTGACATTACACAACCTATGCTATATATAAAATACAGGCAAATATGACTGCTCCCTTTTAAAATTCCTCTGAAGTTTGACCTGAAACCATAATTGTGGACAATGGTTAAGGTACTGGATTTAGAAGGTTGCTGGTTTAAGCCCCACCACTGCCAAGATGCTACTGTTAGGCCCCTGAGCAAGACCCTTAACCCTCAATTGCTTAAATTGTATTTAGTCAAAATAGTAAGTCGCTTTGAGAAAAGTGCCTGCTAAATGCTATAAATATAAATAACTGCTGTTTAATAAACTTAAGGGTAGACTCATTAATAAATTAAATAAATAATAATTTATTTAGTTAACAATTAATAGGTATTTAAAAAAAGAACATAATAATGGTTTTTTTCCATGGATAAGTATTTCATAACTGTATTTTATTACCTATATTATGCTGGAATATATAGTACAACTATGCTTGGCACAAAATTAAGGTGTTTTAATTAATATTATGTAAAGATATGACATACACTGATCAGCCATAACATTAAAACCACCTCCTTGTTTCTACACTCACTGTTCATTTTATCAGCTCCAGTTACCATATAGGAGCACGTTGTAGTTCTACAATTACTGACTGTAGTCCATCTGTTTATCTGCATGCTTTATTAGCCCCCTTTCATGCTGTTCTTCAATGGTCAGGACTCTCCCAGGACCACCACAGAGCAGGTATTATTTGGATGGTGGATCATTCTCAGCACTGCAGTGACACTGACATGGTGGTGGTGTGTTAGTGTGTGTTCTGCTGGTATGAGTGGATAAGACACAGCAATGCGGATGGAGTTTTTAAACACCTCACTGTCACTGCTGGACTGAGAATAGTCCACCAACCAAAAATATCCAGCCAACAGCGCCCCGTAGGCAGCATCCTGTGACCACTGATGAAGGTCTAGAAGGTGACCAACTCAAACAGCAGCAATAGATGAGTGATCGTCTCTGACTTTACATCTACAAGGTAGACCAACTAGGTAGGAGTGTCTAATAGAGTGGACAGTGAGTGGACACGGTATTTAAAAACTCCAGCAGCGCTGCTGTGTCTGATCCACTCATACTAGCACAACACACACTAACACACCACCACCATGTCAATGTCACTGCAGTGCTGAGGATGATCCACCACCTAAATAATATCTGCTCTGTGGTGGTCCTGTGGGGGTCCTGACCATTGAAGAACAGGGTGCAAGCAGGCTAAAACAATATGTAGAGAAACAGATGGACTACAGTCAGTAATTGTAGAACTTTGTATGTAGAAGTGTATGGTAAGTGGAGCTGATAAAATGGACAGTTAGTGTAGAAACAAGGAGGTGATAATAATAATAATAATGATAAAAATAAATCACTAGTTTGTTAGGTTGATGGTTGTATTCAGTAAGGTATATGTTTTCTCCACAACATTAGTAAACTACACTTTAACTAATATGCAAAACATGACAGACTATATAAAGTCTTCACTTCTTACAGAGAAAGTTTATAATAAGATATAATAAAATAATACTCACAATAATATGTTCTGTCCTGTCTTCAGCAGATTAGTCGGATCTTGTGGTGTTTATGTGCAAGACCTGAGTAAACCCCCCCTTATATACCATAGGCATCAGGTTCCAGCTAATGATTCTCACTTCCGACTTTTTGTCGGAACACAGAACACTGCTTATGTGTAAACAGGGCCCGGGCTAGTGTATGCACGTACATAGAGAGAACAGGTTAAGAACATGAATCAACAAGTGTCACATTTTAGATATTTGTGGAAAAAAATTTGAACAGAGTTCAGAACAAACTGAACTCAAATATTTTTAAATGTACGTATGAAGTCCGTGTGGATTCAGATTACAGATTAGAATCTCAACATCTAAAATATGTTATTTAATTACAACACATGTAGAAGTAGATGGTATTTGATTATTTATTGTAAAAGTATGAGTACACTACCAGAGTGATTCAAACGTTTAATGTATTGGCACCATTTTGTGTCTGGTACAAACAGGATATAACATTATCATTAACCATAGCACAATGTACAACACTACACATTCAGATACTGAATAAGGCATTTAAACCAACACTGTACTGTTTAGCAGCAAATGTATGTACCAGATATGTGTATCTAAATAAGTGGTCAGTAGTTGTAAACAGTACTGTGTAAAAAGCACAATTTATATTTCTACACACCTTTCAGCTACTGTTTTCTACAAACCTATTAGAACCTTGCTATAAAATTTAACAATGCTTTATGTAAACCATTATTATTTTCAAAATGAATACAATTAAAAAAGTTCGGTAAATACAAATTCAAAAACACATTTTTGACATATTAACTTGCATTTGTGGGTACAGCAACAAACAGTATTCCAAAGTATCAGCCAAGCTAATGTCGTGATATATTTAGAGGAACATGCTGGTATTTAATGCTGTGTTGTCTGAGGAATCATGTTGTCAGTGGAATCAAAGGTTACTGGCATTTAGAAGTGGTTTTGGCTCTGTCGTTTATGCACAGTTATCTCTTTGGATTCTTTGAATCTAATAATAATGTCATGCACTGTAAATGGCAAAACACTTAAAATCCCTTGCAATTGCTTATTAAGGAACTTTGTTCTTAAACTGTTAAATTATTTTAGGAGGGTAGGCATGGTAGCGCAGTGGGTAGCGCTCTCGGCTCACAGCATGAAGGTCCCAGGTTCGATCCCCAGGATATGCGTTCCAGGTCCTTTCTGTGTGGAGTTCGCATGTTCTCCCCGTGTCTGCGTGGGTTTCCTCCCACAGTCCAAAGACATGCAGCCAGGTTAATTGAAGATACAAAATTGTCCGTGACTGTGAACTGATGAATCTCATGTAACGAGTAACTACCTGTTCTGTCATGAATGTAACCAAAGTGTGTAAAACATGATGTTAAAATCCTAATAAATAAATAAATACATTTTTGGCAAATTGAAACATTCTTCCTCATTAAAGACTAATGAAAGCTTCTTTTTATAATGTTTCTCATTTTAATTCACTCCTGTCCAAACTTTTGTGTTGCAGATTTATTGTAAGATGTTCTTTGTTTATCTAAAAAATCTTTGTGTATCCTAAGTTTTTAAAAGATTTGAAAGGATGCAAAGACTTATGGCTGACACGTGTTCCACAAGTACTCAGACCACTTGATCCATAAAATAGCAAAAAAAAAGACCACACCTTTCTTTATCTTTCAAACTTTTATTTTAACTATAAACATACAAAGTAAATTAAAAATACAAATACTTGTAAAATATCTTCCACAGTGTCCAACTCGACGATCAGAAAACCCTCAGGCTCCATCTTAAATTATCTAAAGCTAACTAAAGTGCACACCCACACTGCTCATATTAACAAATGTGGACATGCCATCAAGACTTTGTTATAGCCTGACATCTGTAAACATAAGCTTTTGTCCTACACTGTAAGTTAGTGTTTGTTTTTTCAGTAGCATGGTGTCCTAAAAGTTATAGGGTTAAAACAGGACGTCAAACTATCCATGCTGTCTTGTCCTATTTGTCTTGTTTTCCCTGTTGTGGCAGTGTGTTTTTTCAAAAGCCCTAGTCGTGCTCATCAAACAAGGGGCCTGATCCTATTTCAACTTGTTAATAATCATACACTTCTCTTACATAAAAATGAACATGATTTTTATAGAGGTTGTTAATTTTTTGTCTGTTTCACGTCTGTTTCCTCGTCAGGGTCATCGAGGGCAAACACACACACAAGATTTTGTATCCCCAATTAACTTGACTGCATGTCTTTGGACTGTGGGAGGAAACCAGAGCACCCAAAGGAAACCCACACGGACATGGGGAGAGCATGCAAACTCCACACCGAAAGTACTCAGACTGCTCTACCTGGGACTTGAATCCGAGCCTTCCCACCCTTTATAAAGATTATTATTATATTATATTATATAATTTTGACAACTAAGCAAGAAGAAACAAGTGGCCTTTTTGATTTGCATATTTATAAATATTAATATAATGTGGTGTTTTCTTAGACATAAAAGTACCATTGAGCACAGATGACAATCATCTTTAAAAGAAACAGTTCAGGGCATTTAGGGCGGCATGGTGGCTCGGCAGATGGGCAGCACGGTGGCTTGATCGGTAGCACTGTCGCCTCACAGCAAGAAGGTCTTGGGTTCAATCCCCAGGCAGGGCGGTCCGGGCCTTTTCTGTGTGGAGTTTGCATGTTCTCCCTGTGTCTGCGTGGGTTTCCTCTAGGGGCTCCATGCAGTTTCCTCCTACAGTCCAAAAACATGCAGTCAGGTTAATTGGAGACACTGAATTGCCCTATAAGTGAATGGGTGTGTGTATGTGTGTGTCTGCCCTGTGATGGACCGGTGCCCTATCCAGGGTGTTACTGTGTGCCATGCACCCATTGAAAAGCTAAGAAAGGCTCCAGTAACCCCCCCGCGACCCTAATTGGATAAGCGAGTGAGTGAGTTCAGGGCATTTAGGTGCCACACCAGTCTAATACGCTAGCCTTAGGAAGAGCCAGATGGGGAATCACTGAAACATAGACTCCTGTCGTCAGATTGAGGTATGAACTTATATATGATATATTTGGTTGACTGAATTAAAATTACTGTGGTGCTACTTCTAAGAACATTTATTTCAATTAACAATTCTGCTGGTGACTAGCGCTTTAGACATCAGACATCAGGCTTTCTTATGTCTCATCGCCTAGTAAAGCCAGTGAGCTCATTAGGAACGTAGGTGCTGCTTGTCTTTTTTATAAAAAAATGTTGAGACATGGGTGTACAGGGAATTTAGCAGGATTAACTGTAACCTAAACCCACTGTAATGTTTATAGTGCAGTGGTTACTATAGTCACAGGCTTTTTCTTTTAAAAATGTAAATCTCAACACTATAAACTTTGTTATAAAGTGCAGTTTACTGCTGCTCCACCCAAGCACCTTGTTAATACATGATTTTTAATTATTTTTTGCTGTAGGCAGTCTTGGCGAGCGATGCCCTAACCCTACTTTTCTAAAACAGTAAAGTGTTGATTTAAAATACTACTAATGAATTTATTCATTGTCTGCTTTACCACTGCTTGATCCTGGTCAGGGTTGCGGTGGGTTTGAAGAGAAGGAAACACCCCAGATAGGTTGCCAGCCCATCCCAGGGTAGACACTCACGCAGACCCACTTACACTTAGGACAATTTAGTAGGTCCAAGTCTTTGGATTTGAGGGAGGAAACTGGAGCACCCAGAGGAGGACCAGGAAGAACATGCAAAGTCCACACAGAAAGGACTCGAATCCGGGCAATTCTTGCTAAGACGCAACAGCGCTACCCACTGTGCCGCACATTAACTGAATTTAAAAAATGGGCAGTATATGACCAGTAAAGTATATGGTCAGTGTATGATTTTAGACCAGTGATCTGCTATACACATATCAAATGAACATACAGTCATGTGAAAAAAGTTAGGACACCCAATGAAAACCTTTGTCTTTTTAAACATATTTAAACATGTGGACATTTCAACAGTGCTGAGAGATGAAGCTTACATAACTAAACAAAAAAATGTAAAAAATTACTTTTAAAGCAATTTGAGCACAAGAACCTCATACCAACTGTGAAGCATGAAGGTGGAAATGTCATGGTTTGGGGATGCTTTGCAGCAGCAGGGCATGGCGAGCTCTCCATTATAGAATCCACGATGAATTCTTTAATGTATCAGAGGTTGCTTGAGGAAAATGTAAGACCATCTGTCCAAAAACTGAAGCTGAAGCGGAGGTGGAGCATGCAACATGACAACGACCCAAAACATTCCAGTAACTCCACCAAGGAATGGCTCAAAAGAAAGAAATGGAGTGAGTTCTGGAATGGCCAAGTCAAAGCCCGGATCTTAATCTTATTGAGATGCTGTGGGGTGATTTGAAAAGGGCTGTGCATGCAAGAAACCCCTCAAACCTCACACAGCTGAAGAAATTCTGCATAAAGGAGTGGGAAAAACTTTCTCCCAGTCGATGTCAGAGACTGGTAGATGGTTATAGGAAACATCTAATTGAGGTTATTTTAGCCAAAGGGGGAAATACCAGCTATTAGGGCATAGGGTGTCCTAACTTTTTCCTCACAATAAATTTCCATTTTTGTTCATTACATTTTACAACTTGAGTTTAAACGTATTTTTTGCTATATAAGCTCCATCCCTCAATACTGTTCAAATGAAATTCAAATGTTCGTATGTTTAAAAAACAAAGGTTCTCATGGGGTGTCCTAACTTTTTCACATGACTGTAAGTGCAGCACTAATCTGAAGCATGTTGATTTAGTGCAATAAGAACAATCATTTTGCCTTCTGCAAGTGATTCCTGAGTAAGGAATTTAGAGATTAGATACTCCCCTATGTCTCACCACAAAGCCAATAAGCCCTTTAATCTTTCTCTCAATTGCTCATTGTCGTTGTATAGCAGGTTGAACAATTAATGTACAATGGACTTGGCTGGCTTATGGGGGTTACTTATTTACATCACCACATATGCTGTAAAAGTTCTGTTACCTTGAATTTTTTTGGTGATTGTGACAGACCCATTTGATCTGAACACAAATGTAGTTTCTGATTGTCTGTATCACATAGAAATTTTGAGAAACATGAGATTAACTTTACTGATTATAACACATTTAAATCTTATACGTGTCATTAGTTCAACTGAGATAAAAGTGTTTTGCTGCTGATTTTCGTTTCTACTCAACATCTGGTGCATCTCGTATTAGTATCCAGCAATAGTCAGCCAGCACTGACGGATTCCAGTGGCCTTGGTAACATTTTTCCATTGTGGCAATGTCTTGGTGAAAGCATTCGCCATGCTCATCACTTACTGCACCAAGATTAGGGAAGAAATGCAGGAAATGAATTTTCAGTGACATTGCACTTCATCACTTTGTAAGCTTGAAGAAGGTTGTCACCCAGCTTGATGAAGTTTGGCGCTCGATAGTTGCAAAAAAAAATTTTTCAACAACATCCTGGAATGATTTCCAAGTGATTTTCTCAGGTCTCACCACCAGCTCTTTGAACTGATCATTCATGATGTGTCGCATTTGTGGACCAACAGAAATGCCTTCACTAATCATGGTATCAGTTATTCTTGCGAACTCTTCTTGCTTTTTATTTGTTCGTTGCCTTTATAACATTTTTCATCAGCCCGAGTTTTAAGTGAAGTGAATATCTTTTTTTTTTTGGGTCCACAAGTGGTTTATGTGCAATATTGTTCTGCCCTGGGGTCAAATTCTGATGAATTGGCCAGTTATTTTTAGTGTAATATGATTCTTCTTATGACTGTCCCAATTGCAAATGAAGCAGCAATACTTGGTATATCTGAGCTGCAATCCAAGAAGCAGTGCCACTCTAAATCTCCAGCTGTTTCAGTTGTAGTTGCTGTACTTGATGTGTTTCAACAACAGTTCCATGTTCTGGTATGTTTCCTTCATGTGTAAAGCATACCAACAGGTACTGAAGGATAGACATTGTCACTGTATAACAAGACAGCCTTGAGGCATGAATCAATAAAATGGTACGTGATAGGAAAAATTTGAGGTGATTTTTGTTATCAGCAGCTCAAAATACCTAAGACACACCCAAAAGTGTTATTGATGATGTACTGTATATATAAGTACATTACCTTGCAGTGGCAGCTGATTTTGTAAATTTTTTTATAATTTGAAGATAAAATGTTCACTTGCTGCCTAATACAGTAATCCCTCTGCGAAGTAAAAACCATGTGTTTATATGGTTATTTTCATAACCCGATTCCATCGGGTTTAGCATTTAGCATCTTGTCATTAAAACCAATGGATTGAGGTAGTACAGCCCGCTAACATGTCAATATAACATCTCCCTTCATGTACCGATTACGGTTACATTTCCTGACAAGCCCGAACTTGCAAATAAAAACACTCGGTACAAGTTTATACAAGTTACAAATCAGTAATATTTTATTTACGTTTAAAAAGAACTCCATTCGTTTGTCCGCACTGTCAGCCATGTTTATTCTTCTGCAAGAGAAGAGCGCCCGACCCGCAATGAATTCTGGGATTGCCTTGATCACTAAGGCAGTGTCGGATGCTCACTTGTTTTTGAGTGAAAATAACATTGAAATGTTGAAGGATTTGGGACAGCCTCCTTATCGGAAGCGCATAGAATGACGTGAAATGCGTCTATGTAGAGAGCTCCCTAGCTTTTCGAACACACCCCTTGTCTGCAGAAATCCGCGAACCAGCGAAAAATCCGTGATTTATATTTAGACATGCTTGCATATAAAATCCGCGATAGAGTGAAGCCGCAAAAGTCGAAGCGCGATATAGCGAGGGATTACTGTATATCCCACCCACTAACAGGTGCTGTAATGAAGAGATAATCAGTGTTGTTCACCTCACCTGTCAGTGGTCATAATGTTATGCCTGGTCGGTGTATATATACACAGGAGTTCTGATATCTGTCCTGGAGCCTCGTTGCTTACAGTAATTCTATTTTCTTTTTAGAAAATCTGCAGTTTTAGCTGTATCCACTAGATAGAGCACACACCACTGAAATTGTGATTTAAACTAACCTAAATATCACAGTATACGCCAAACATTGCACTATAGTTTCATCAGGAATACCTAAATTGGATTTCTTTTGCTCTTATAAGATTTTTGTTTTTAATGTTATGCTCTCGCTAAATATTAAGACAGTTTTTATACCAGTAAAAATAGATCATAATATCCCAACACTCACTGTTTTCATACTGTTACCAGATGTTTACTGTTAGCAGTTATTCAAGTTGACGCATGATGGGGAAGTGTACTAGTTTCATGCTTTTTTGTTGTTGGTCTTTATATTGTATTTTTAATTAAGTTAATTAAAGCCTGGTTCTTTGGCACAGCATGTGGTTTTTTTTTCTGTCAGTTCTTATTTTGCCCAACATGATCTTGAGCTATGTGGACCTGACCTAAATTAAAAAGCCTTTAAAAATTGAACTAAACAAGAATGTATTAGAGAGTTAGTCATTGCCTTTTTAATAGTTACAGTCTTACTACCTCAAATCAGAAAAAGTTGGGACAGTATGGAAAATGCAAAGAATAAAAAACACAGAGTTTCTTACATTTACTTGGACTTTTATTTGATTGCAGACAGGATGAACCTGAGATATTTCATGTTTTGTCTGCTCAACTTCATTTCATTTATTAATAAACATCCATTCCTGCATTTCAGGCCTGCAACACATTCCAAAAAAAGTTGGGACAGTAAAGCATTTACCACTTTGTAATGTTGCCATTCATTTTCACCACACTTAAAGGGCGTTTTGGCACCGAGGATACCAAGTGATTTAGTGTTTCAGCTTTTATTTTGTCCCATTCTTCCTGCAAACACGTCTTAAGATGTGCAACAGTACGGGGTCGTCGTTGCTGCATTTTTCATTTCAAAATTCTCTAATGGGGACAGGTCAGGACCGCAGGCAGGCCAGTTCAGTACCCGTATCCTCTTCTTCTGCAGCCATGTCTTTGTAATGTGTGCAGCATGTGGATTTGCTTTGTCTTATTGAAAAATGCATGGACGTCCCTGGAAAAGATGACGTCTTGAAGGCAGCATTTGTTGCTCTAAGATCTTAATGTACTTTTCTGCATTAATGCTGCCATCAAAGAAGTGTAAATGACCTTTGCCAAGGGCACTGACACAGCCCCATACCATGACAGACCCTGGCTTTTGGACGTGTTGCCTATGACAGTCTGGATGATCCTTTTCGTCTTTGGTCCAAAGCACACAGCGTCCATTTTTTCCAAAAAAGCCCTGAAATGCTGATTCATCTGACCACAATACACGTTTTCACTGTGTGATGGTCCATCCTAGATGCCTCCGAGCCCAGAGAAGTGGACGCAGCTTCTGGACATGGTTAACATAAGGCTTCTTTTTTGCACAGTAAATCTTTAAGTGGCATTTGTGCACTCTGTATTGTAGTGCTTGACAAAAGTGTGCCAAAGTAATCCCTCACCCATGTGGTTATATCAGCTTTTGCTGATAGATCCCAGGTCAAAGTAAATGTAAGGAATACTGCATTTTTACATTATTTGAATTTAACATACTTCCCAACTTTTTCTGATTTGAAAATGTATTAATAATAATAATAATAATAATAATAATAATAATAATTGTTGTTTTATCAGAGCTACTACTTTAAACCAGACCAGTCCCATAATCAATGCAGTTGCCTTGTCTGCATTTCGGACCTTTCTTCTGCTAAATTATGAAGCATGCCCTAGTCCCAACTTTTTTTTGGAATGTGTTGCAGCTATCATATTCACACTGTAAATAAAATATCAAAATGCAAGTTTACAGGTTAAAATCTTTAAAAACTGTCATTAGCTTGTGCCTTGTATGTTATTGGATTGTTTTATATGGCGACTGTTGCTGTAATATAATCATACTCAAAAAGCCAAAGTCATTTAGCCACAAGAACATTGTGTTATAAAAATGAATCAGGAGTCATGAGAACTGCCAGCTGCCTTATGAAAGAAAGATCATTGGCACAGAGCTTCCCAAATGGTAACTTGGCTTCAATTTGCACTTTTTGTTTCCACCACAAATGATGAAGGACTGTAATGAGACTATATAAATTGGCCATCATCAGGCATTTGGTTTGGAGTCATTTGTGCTTTGTGATACTTCTCTCAGTAAAAGTCAACACCTCTCTTTACAGCAGCCTTTACATGAATATAACAGAGAGTATCTGATGCACGTGTATGTAAGAGACAGAGTCAGAGCAACTGTAAGAGTAAAAGAAATAAATAATTGATAATATAAGAAGACATTGCACTACTCCTTGAGTAACCTGGATAATGAGGTGAGGAAGAACTGCCTGCCATTCATTCTGCATGAGCTTTGCGTTTCCTCAGATGTTCCCGAAGAAAGGGTTGGGACAATGCTGCTGTCTGAGTGACTCTACTAGTAGTGCTCATACCTCACTGCCCTCACCTGCTTTTCCTTCTGCCTTCTGCTATTATGCATCATGTTCAATGTTTCCCTAAGACCATTAATTAACAACCAATTAATGGCTAAAACTTCGTAGACACCACTTCTAATGAGTGGGTTAGGCTAACTGAGTCATATCAAGTCTTCACATGCAGATATACCATATTGCCTTGCCAACTCTGTACAAACTGGCAACAAAATTGGTCTTATTAAAGAGGTCAGTCAATTTCAACCTGGCCCTGTCATAGAATGCACATGTGCTAAAGCACAGTGCATAAATTTGGTCTGTTCTCAGTAACAACACTCACTATTGATTTTTACACTGGCTTTGGAAGCAACATCAGCACGAGAACTTTTATGCAGGTATTCTATGGATTGGATCTTGATTTATTCCAAGCTTCCACACAAGCCAATTAAACACAGCAGTCGTACACAGCAAAAACTAGAGTGTTGAAATTTCAGAGTTAAACATTTCAGAGTTGATTTTCACTCTCAAAGTGTCATTTTAACACATTCGGATTTAAATTGTGTTCAGTGTTGCAGTTATTTGGCAGAGTTGATTGGATCGGTGTTAACCTAACTTAGATTAACTTAAACTCCGCCCATGCATTTAGATTTAATTAAACTCTGCCCATGCATTTTACTCGGTTGGAGACAAGGAGACGACACGGTGCTATTTTCCTCCTCTCAAGTTTACGCGGTAAGTGTAATTAATTCAGTCTTAATGTATACATTGATGATGATATTGTCAGTCTAAAACATAGCTGTACTGAAGGATGTGTGTGTGAGAGTGAGAAAGTTTCTGTTGTAAGTATGCTGCACAAACTGACTGCAGCTGATTGCTGCCACTTAAGTTACATCAGCTGCTTTTGGTCCTGTGTGATTTTTTTGTTTGCGTGTTTAGCCGTCTAGTCAGCTAGGTTAGCAAGCAAAATGACTTGTTTTCTCCCTGCCTGATGGGGAACTGTGTACTGTGGTTGTTTTGTGTTCTTTTTTCAATGATTATTCTGGGCAAATGGTTAACATATTGGTGGCTCATATGATTGATAATCATGGGTATGTGTGTTCCATATTCTTTTTATTTGTGCCAAATAACTGCATGACAATTGCATAAATTTAAATTAGATATTTAATCTCTTTTCAGATTAAATGAAAATCTGAGAAGATGATGAGGGAGATTTTTCAGCACCGTCAGAAACTTAATGATTCAGGCTGATGTGCTGATATCCTTTCCACCTTCCCAAGATGTCCGAATACAAAAGGATTGGTAAGTTTGGAATGATGTTTATACTGGGTTAAAATTAAGCATTTAATGTAGTAGTACAACTAGTAGTTTAAACTTAATTCTTCATTAAAGGCTGAACAAGATTCTCCTGTTTTGATGACGAGACGGAATGCGTTCTTCAAGCTGAATAGCATAAAAGAGGCCAAGAGGCTCACTTCAACACCAGAGCTGCGTCACGTGTTGCAGAAAGTTCACCAGGAAGTGATCTTGAGTCGACATGTGTGTTTTGTGTGTTTTAATGCATTTGCTATAATTTTCACCTTTCATAGTTTATAGACTGGACAATCATTGTCTGTTTACTGTTCTTAATATATGTCTCTTCATTGTTGCTTATCTGGTCACTACTGCACTTTAACTGTATTATATGTAAATAATCTCTATCTTCTGGTTAGATGCTACTGTGTTTCGTTGGCTCTGTACTTGTACTCTGCACAATGACAAAGTTGAATCTAATCTTATAATTGCAGTCTTTTTTTGCATTAATTTATCTATTCATTATTGTAGAGTTTAAGATTTAGTTTGTTTATTCTCTGTTTCAAAGTTTATCTGATTTTTCCATTATTTGATTGTGACTTTGTCTTCAGCCTATGACCAACAAATGGGCTGTTGTTGCTTTCTTGCATCTTTTGCATCTTCAACTGCCACCACCAGGAAAATTAAATGTTCTTTTTGAAAATTATTTGGTGTATTGGAATTAATTCTTCTTATTATTAGAAGAATAATTTAGGGAGTTAAATGAACACTACTGAAATGGTAAAATATAACACGTTCCCCAGACCTAAATCAAATTGAGAACCTCTGGGACTTTATGTATCAGAGCATCCGACGCCGCCAAGACTGTACCTGATCCAGGGAGGACATCCGCCAGAACACCATCCGCCTTCTCATCAGGAGCATGCCCAGATGTTGCTGGGAGTGCATACAAGCACTTGGGGGCCATACACACTACTGAGTAACATTATGAGTAGAAATTGGATGAGTCTATGATTTTAGTGTTTTACTTTGATTTTCGGTATGAATTTGAGTCCAGCCCTCTGAGGGTTGCTGATTTTGGTTTCCATTGACCGTTATGTCATTTTGTTCTTAACTAATTACAAAATTTATATCGGTAAAGATTTTCAACTTGAATCTTTCGTTCATTGAGATCCGATGTGTGATTTAAGTGTTCTCTTAATTTTTTTTAGCAGTGTATATTATAAATTACATTCAGCCACAGTCATATACACAGTCTATTGTGTTTTAATGTAATGGTCAAGTGTCCATATAGTTTTTTGTAACATCCAGCAAACTCTTCATGATAAAAGTCTGGTCACACCAGGTTTATGGAAAAAAAATCTCATTTTAATGGGATTTATGACAATAAGAAGTTTCACATCTGCAAAATTATATTTGGTAAAATTTGACCTGTGAATTTGCACCTGTGATCAGTAGCGCATAAATAGACATAAATAAATGGATTAAGCAAGATGGTTCTAAATTTAATGGCAGCAGACAGTTTAACATTCTGTTAAAAGCACTAACACACCCCTATACCATGACAACCACTAGCTTTTGAACTTTGCATTGCTGACATTTGGGATGTCTTTCTTTCCTTTTTAGTCCAGAGAACACAAAATCCACTAAAGACAATTTAATGATGTACTCATCAGACCACAGCACATGTTTCCACTCTGCATCATTAATTTGGTGGAGTAGAAATGATTTAATGATGTGGCACGGCCTCCTAATCCTTTGGTCATGATTGCTTTATTTTACTTTATTTTATTACTATTGCTGATGACATCACTGTGCTCATAATAATAGAGCTAGCTGATTACCCCTATTAAACAGTAAATGGAACAGTGCACTCTAGCCAAGGTTGGGAAAAAAATCCCAATTGTCACCTTATGTTAAGCGGTAATTTCTCTGGGTGGTCAAATAAAATTCACAAAAAAGTAACCATGAAAATCTGGTCTGCTGGAACATACACTGATCAGCCATAACATTAAAACCACCTCCTTGTTTACACTCACTGTCCATTTTATCAGCTCCACTGACCATATAGAAGCACTTTGTCTACAATTACTGACTGTAGTTCATCTATTTATCTGCATGCTTTGTTAGCCCCATTTCATGCTGTTCTTCAATGGTCAGGACCCCCACAGGACCACTACAAAGTAGGTATTATTTGAGTGGTGGATGATTCTAAGTACTGCAGTGACACTGACATGGTGGTGGTACGAGTGGATCAGACACAGCAGCGCTGTCACTGCTAGACTGACAATAGTCTACCAACCAAAAATATCCAGCCAACAGTGCCCTGTGGGCAGCATCCTATGACCACTGATGAAGGTCTAGAAGATGACCAACTCAAACAGCAGCAATAGATAATCGATCGTCTCTGACTTTACATCTATGAGGTGGACCAAATAGGTAGGAGTGTCTAATAGAGTGGACAGTGAGTGAACACGGTATTTAAAAACTCCAGCAGCGCTGCTGTGTCTGATCCACTCATACCAGCACAACACACACTAACACACCACCACCATGTCAGTGTCACTGCAGTGCTGAGAATGATCCACCGCCTAAATAATACCTGCTCTGTGGTGGCCCTGACCATTGAAGAACAGGGTGAAAGCAGGCTAAAAAGGTATGTAAAGAAACAGATGGACTACAGTCAGTAATTGTAGAACTTCAAAGTGCTCCTATATGGTAAGTGGAGCTGATAAAATGAACAGTGAGTGTAGAAACAAGGTGGTGGTTTTAATGTTATGGCTGATCAGTGTAAGTAATTACAGGTCACAGATACATGGGTTTATATGCTGCTATGCAATAAAAATGCTAAATTGATTTTTTTTTTATAAACACAACAGAACCAAGTGTTTATAATCTAATGCTTTTTCTGAAAAAGTAGAGTATCCTCACGTTATATGTTTTTAATGCTTACGCAGCAATGTGTGAGAGTTTGCTCAGAGCTGTGAAGAATGTTTTATGGACTGTATTGAACAGATTATGTAAGCCCCTGCTGGTCTAGTTTGCCTTGGAAAGAATCAGCACCTGTATACTCAAAGCACCTCACTCACAGTTTGCTGTTTATTCACTTACTGCTTTGCTCTGCAGAAGTCCTAGTATTTTTAATTTAATATAAAGCACTTTTAACATCCACTATTATTGCCACACTGTATATTGCCACACTAATACTTGTCACACTGAATAGTTTTAGATTAAACATGATAACAGATAATAATTACACGATAATCTAAAACACAAACACTAAACTGATTGGCTAAAAAGAAAGAAAATACAGTAAAACAGAATTGCCCCTAGAATTAAAATTTACACCTAGGGTGTGTTCAAAAACCTAGTGAGCTCTCTACATAGACAGCATTTCATTCTACACGCGCCCCAAGAAGTAGGCTGTTCGAATTCTTAGATGTCTTAAAATGCTGCCTAGTAAAGTACCTTACACTTGAATGGTATTTTGACTGAATAACGACGGAGCATCTGATGCTTCCTTAGCGGTGAAGGCAATCCCAGCATTCACTGCAGCACAACTTTTCTCACCAAAAAAAATACAAATATGACAGATGAATGCGGAACAACAAACGGAGTTCTTTTCATATGTAAAGAAATTTGTATTGATTTTTGACATGCATAAACGTGTACAAGTGTCAGTTACTTGCAAATTCGGGCTTGTCAGCGGCAATTTAACCGTTTCGGTACACGGAGGGAGGTGTTAGTTGACATGGTATCGCGTTGTACCACCTCATCCCATTGGTTTCAATGGCATGAGACTAACTGTGTTAAAAACTAATGGAATCGCTGTAATTGCTGTCTAAGTAGTGTGTTCAAATAACCTGACTTATAAGCTGATGACTTATTAGAATCCTCTCTACTTAGACAGCTGCCTATGTAGGCAGTAGACAGCAAGGTAGCTCACTAGGTTTTCAAACAGACCCCTATTCAAAGTCCTAACTTAAACCAACAAAGGATGCTATGGTGACACTTAAGTGGTTCATGCCTGAAAACCAAACAGTGCATCTAATCTAAAGTATTTCTGTAAAACATTCCTTCTGAGAGATAATAATAATAATAATAATAATAATAATAATAATAATAATAACTTATTATATTAACTAGCAATGCATAATAAAGTACATAATTAATCGTTTATGTTACTGAAATTACAGTTTTTTGCAGTTTGCCTTTTTTATTGAACTTATTAACCCTTAATAAAGTTTATTAAATATTATTTGATCTATAAGCTACAACCTACTGATTTTTAAATTATTTTTGTTTAAAGCCATTTGCACAAACTGTGTGGCAGAACAGGAATAACATAAGACAGAGAAAAGCAGATCAAATAAACTAATAATCCAAATAAGCAACACAAATATTATATTCAATTAGATTTAGGTCTGGTCTTTGGCTGGGCCCTTCTAAAACTTTGTTCAAGTGGAGGTATGCTTTGTGTTGTTGTTGTTGTGCTTAAAGGTGAAATTGATCTTTATTTTCAGCTTTTTAGCAGGTAAAAAGTAAATACAGGGCCAGTATTGCTGATATCAATATCGATACCAATACTTTTTAATAATTAAGGTAGATGCATCATCAAATTGCTAAATCTGAATGAATTTTCATGACTTTTAAGTGTATTATTGTAATACATACATTATTTTGTATGTAGCTGCAGGTATGTAGAGAAACAGATGGACTACAGTCAGTAATTGTAGAACTACAAATTGCTTCTATAAGGTGGAGCTGATAAAATGGACAGTGAGTGTAGAAACAAGGAGGTGGTTTTAACTTTATGACTGATGTATATATACATGTATACTGATTACTTAATTAGCTACACCTATTTTGTACAACACTGCTGACTCTGATACAATCGTACTTAAACTGCACACCTTACCATATCAATAACAGGATGATATCTTTGCAATGCAAAAAAATGGTCCACTACCCAAACATCATCTATCCAGTAAGGGTCTCAGGGCGCTTCCCTTTGTTTGATGAATGTAGTACAGGGGTGACATAAAGTACAAAGCAACAGATTGGCTACAGTCAGTATTTTTTCGTACCCACAGAGTATAAAGTAACCAGTAAATGTGTACACCTTACTAGGTGCACCTAATAAGAGGCTGCGTGAGTATTCATATATTGGGATAAAATGGTGCTAAAATTTGGTCCAATAGTGACCCACTAGGACCTCTCATCTTATATCAGTGCTTGACCTCAGAAATGCTCTTTTTACTTTTATTCCAGCAGAAAAAATCATACATACAGTGGTGTTAAAAAAAATAGCAGTGATTTTAAAAAAGCAAATAAAGCACAAAATCATTATAATAACTTTTATTTCCATAAATGCAAATGCACTGAAAATACTACACTTTAACAAACATTAACAAAATTTTGCTAGTTTGTGTTAATCCTTTACAGAAAGTTAAGAAAAATGAAAACTAGGCTGTTCAAAAAAATAGCAGTGCCAGCATTTTTATTTAAAAACTCAAAAAATTTATGTATAACATAAAAAATGTTTGAGGTTTCACTTTACTGTGAATTACTGAACTAATATTTAGTGGCATAACAATTGTTTCCGAGATCTGTGTTGCATGGAGTCGACCAACTTCTGGACAGGTATTCCAGTCCAGGATGATTAGACTACATTCCACAGTTCTTCTGCAGTTTTGGGTTTTGCCTCAAAAAACTCACTTCAGATATCAGCCCACAAGTTCTCTATGGGATTGAAGTCAGGGGATTGGGCTGGTCACTCTATTACCTCAATCTTGTTTGTCTGTAACCAAGATGTTTTGGGTCATTGTCATGTTAAAACACCCATTTTAAGTTCATTTCTTCTTCGACATAGGGCAACATGATCTCCTCAAGTATTTTGATATATTTAAACTGATCCATGATCCCTCGTATGTGATAAATAGGCGTAACACCATGGTATGAAAAACATCCCCATATCATCATTTTGTACCACCATGCTTTACTGTCTTCACAGTGAACTTTGGCTTGAATTCAGTGCTCGATGGTCGTCTGACATACTGTCTACGGCCACTAGACCCAAAAAGAACAATTTTGCTTTCACCAGTCCACAAAATGTTCAGCCATTTCTCATTGGACCAGTCAATGTGTTCTTTGGCAAATGTTAACCCATTCAAGACACGTGTTTTTCTTAACAACGGGACTTTGCAAGGAGTTCTTGCTGGTAAATTGGCTTCACTTAATCATCTTCTGTACTCACTGGTAACTTCAGATGTTCCTTGATCTTTCTGGAGGTGATTATTGGCTGAGCCTTTGCCATTTTGGCTATTCTTCGATCCAGTGGAACAGTAGTTCCACGCTTCCTTCTGCGTCTGTCAGGTTTTGGTTGTCACTTCAAGGCATTTGAGTTCATTTTAGCTGAGCAGACTATAATTCGCTGCACTTCTCTGTATGTTTTTTCCCTCTACAATCAACTTTTTAATCAAAGTACGCTGTTCATCAGAACAATGTCTGGAACAACCCATTTTACCTAGTATTTCAGAAGGAAATGTGCTATGACAAACCTGTGCAACATTTGCCACCCTCCTACCTTAAATAAGGGCCAAAACTGACACCCCTTCCTCTGCAGAATGAATGTCTTCACCAATTGAACTCCTCACTGCTATTATTTTGAACAACCCACTTTCAATCAATGCTTCGATTACTCAGAATGATTGGCATGCATGTCGTAATTGTTGGGTTTGTTTTGTTTTCAATACTCTACTACACTTTCAAGTAAATTTTTTGCTATGTAGAAAAATCACTTCTACTAAAAACATGCTCACAGTGATTTCCCATAGAGACCTTGTGTTTGGTTCAGGGCATCTAAGGAAAGGAGAGTTTCTTTTGATTCCTGTTTTTACAAAGACGTGCCAGAATGGACTAACTTCAAAAAGAAGGCACATGTTGGGGAAGGGAACAAGAAACACACAATTTTATGCTGGTAAACTGTTCTCATAAAGTAGAATTATTTAATAGATGATTTAACAATGAATTGATTTCATATACAACCCCAAATCAGAAAAAGTTGGGACAGTATGGAAGATGCAAATAAAATAAAAATGCAGTGTTCCTTACATTTACTTTTATTTCATTGCAGACAGGATGAACCTAAGATATTTCATGTTTTGTCTGCTCAACTTCATTTCATTTATTAATAAACATCCATTCCTGCATTTCAGACCTGCAACACATTTCAAAAAAAGTTGGGACAGTAAAGCATTTACCACTTTGTAATGTTGCCATTCCTTTTCACCACACTTAAAAGACGTTTTGGCACAGAGGAGACCAAGTGATTTAGTGTTTCAGCTTTTATTTTGTCCCATTCTTCCTGCAAACACATCTTAAGATGTGCAACAGTACGGGGTCATCGTTGCTGCATTTTTTCAGGCCTACAACACATTCCAAAAAAAGTTGGGACAGAGCAATTTAACAATTTGTCAAGAAATGTGTGAGAAAATGATTGAAATGTTTAAAAACAATGTACCTCAAAGAAAGATTTGAAGGGATTTGCATATTTCTCCCTCTACAGTGCATAATATCATTTAATATCATCAGAATATCATCATAATTTCAGTGCGTAAAGGCCAAGGCTGCAAGCTTAAGCTGAACGCCCATGATCTTAAATCCGTCAGACAGCACTGCATCAAGAACCACCACTCAACAATAGCTGATATAACCACATGAGCAAGAGATTACTTTGACAAACCTTTGTCAAGCACTACAATACAGAGTTACATGTACAAATGCCACTTAAAACTTTACTGTGCAAAAAAGAAGCCTTATGTTAACCATGTTCAGAAGCGGTGTCGACTTCTCTGGGCTCTGAGACATCTAGGATGGACCATCACACAGTGGAAACATGTATTGTGGCTAGATGAATCAGCATTCCAGGTCTTTTTTGGAAAAAAATAGACGCTGTGTGCTCCGGACCAAAGACGAAAAGGACCATCCAGATTGTTATCAGCAACAAGTCCAAAAGCCAGGGTCTGTCATGGTATGGGGCTGTGTCAGTGCCCTTGGCAAAGGTCATTTACACTTCTGTGATGGCAGCATTAATGCAGAAAAGTACATTGAGATCTTAGAGCAACATATGCTGCCTTCAAGACGTCATCTTTTCCAGGGATGTCCATGCATCAAGACAATGCAAAACCACATGCTGCACACATTACAAAGGCATGGCTGCGGAAGAAGAGGGTACGGTCCTGACCTGTCCCCAATAAAGATTGTGTGGAGAATTTTGAAACGAAAAATGCGACAACGACGACCCCGTACTGTTGCACATCTTAAAACGTGTTTGCAGGAAAAATGGGACAAAATAAAAGCTGAAACACTAAATCGCTTGGTATCCTCAGTTGCAAAACGCCTTTTAAGTGTGGTGAAAAGGAATGGCAACATTACAAAGTGGTAAATGCTTTACTGTCCCAACTTTTTTGGAATGTGTTGCAGGCCTGAAATGCAGGAATGGATGTTTATTAATAAATAAAATGAAGTTGAGCAGACAAAACATGAAATATCTCAGGTTCTTCCTGTCTGCAATCAAATAAAAGTCAAAGTAAATGTAAGAAACTCTGTGTGTTTTTAATTATTTGCATTTTTCATGCTGTCCCAACTTTTTCTGATTTGGGGTTGTAGAATAGATTTACTAAGGATGATCTCATGTGGCATAATGGTATAAGCCACGCTGCTGGTTATAGCATTTCATGAGTTCCAGGGTGGGCTCACAAATACAGAACTTACAAGATGTTTCAATCTTTTTATATTCATCAGCTATGTATTGATTTATTGTGCAGGTCATCATGAAAAAAGAGCTGTCCTGTTTTGGAATTGTTTCAGAGTAGGTGGGTATTTGACTGTTTTTGACTGTACTGACTACTCAATATATTTTATCAGCCCTGGTTATGAACTGCTTTGCTTGGGGGGGGGGGGGTCAGTGAAACATAATGGGTGGGCATGTCGTTAGTCATATTTTTGAAGCAAGAACTTTATTTAGGGCTTGATTTGTGGAGGGATGATGACAGCTGAGCTAACTGAAATATGAGGTAGAGTTTTTGTGATTGGTTTAGAGATAATAAAAAAAATAGCCTTTGCTTGCGTTGCGCTTGGGGGGGGGTGGGAGGTGGCAGTGAGGAAAACTTATAAATTAACTATAATAAAAAAATTATAGTTATAGGGGGGGTTGTTTGCCAAGCGTCGGCTCTGTTTTTTATTATACTTATTATACTTATATCATAAATGCTAAGTAATGGAGGAAATGCGAGTGGAGGACTGTAGAGAGGTGTAACGAATGGGTTAGACAAGATGATAGGCGGAAACACGCAGAGATGCTGTTTAACAAGGTTTAATAATAACAAAACACAAGACAGGGATTTACACATGACAAGAGACACTAACAAATGCCCCAAGCTAAATGCCAATGCTAATCTAAATGAACCTAACCAAACCTAAACCCTAAGCTAACAATGCTAAAGCTAAACATGAACAAGACTAACATCAAACATGAACAAGACTAAAACACTTGACTTGTGAGCATGAGCAAACAAGAGCATGAGCTAACTAACAAGAGCATGGACTAGACAAGAGCATGCCAAATCAAAATAAAATGAGCTAGGACCCAAACAAACATGGCAAAGTCAAAATAGTCTCCTCTGCTAAAGGATCCCTTAAATGCCATGAGCATTACCTGCAACAAGGAGCAGCTGTGGATCATTAGATTCACTGACCAATCAGAAGAGGAGGCGTAGGTTACAAACCACCTCCAACATGTGCTCCTGGAGAGAGGGGCATGGCCCATAAACATGGCTCTAGGAGCACAAAGAGGCTTGTTGCGTAATGGAAGCATAATGCAATCGGTGATTAGATACAACTGGATTGGGAGGAAAACTAGGGGAAAATGCTTAGTAATGATAAAAAGGGAGTTTGGGATGCTGACATTTTAGGCTAAAGAGTAATGTCTTTGTATAAGAGACACATTTCCAGCCAATCATATCCAATATTTAACTGATTAAAGATTAACCAGGTCCCCAGAGACTTCTATGCTATCAAATGGTCTGTCAGTTAGCCTATCTTTTAGCTATGTGCAAATTTTACTGTATTTACTGTCTGTGGATTTATTTAGAGCTGATCCTGGGCATAGGTGGTATGATTGATAAATGAATGATCCAAAGGGCACCAGCCAAAATCTTTTTTTTTTTTTTTTGCATTTTTCCTTATTTTCCTCCCAATCTAGTCGTATCCAGTTACCTGACTGCATTACGCTTCCTCTCTACTGATGCTGATCTCCACTCCTGATTGAGAAGAGCAAGACTGACAAACTCCCCATCCGACACGTGTGCAGTAGCCGACTGCATCTTTTCACCTGCACTAGGCGAGTTTATATGCGGATCAGTTTTGTGTACGGAGAGCCACACCCTGATCAACGCATTATTCCCCGTCTCTGTGCAGGCGCCATCAATCAGTTAGCAGAGGTCGTAATTGCATCAGTTATGAGGTCCCGGCTCCCACTGTGTATGAACAACAGCCAATTGTTGTTCATGTAGCCGCCCAGTCAGCCAAACTGACGAGCTGCTAGCGTGTTTCACCGCTGTGCCACCTGAGCGGCCCACCAGCCAAAATCTTAGCGGCTCTGGATTTATTTGTTTAGATTTTTATTTTTTTATTTTTATTTTTTATATTTTAAATGTTATCAAATTATGTGAAATTATCAAATTATGAGTAGATAAAATAAAATTTGAATTTGTGTTATATGTATAACAGATACTGACTGTAGCTTCTGGTATGTTACATTAAACTGAGCAAATACTTTTTTTCAGCACTATACTGTACATAGTAATGTTTTTGTCACTAAATTACACTAGATCCAGGGTTTGAATCTCAGTGGTGCTAATGGCTGGGTTAGATTATGTTTGGACCATTTAAACATACATGATTATCTATTTCTGAGTATAGGATGGTGGCCAAACAGCTTAGGTATTTAGAGTTACACTTGTCAGTGCACTCTCAGTGCCCGGATAAAATATGGAGTGCTGTGTCAGGAGGGGCATCCAGCATAAAACTGTGCCAAATCAGGGATGCAGACCAGAATTATCTGTTCTGGTGACCCCTAATACAGGAGCAGGCAGAAAAAAAATAATCATGGACTGCACAGTCGACTAAATGCTGCACAGCAACATGGGTCCAGGAGTTGTCTCTGATCAATGTCTATTACAAGTTACACATGTTCCCTATATACTCTGCTTTTCTCCCACCTAGGAAACACAATGAAGGTACTGCTACTCTACATTTCAATTAGGTGTAAGTAAGTGAATGTGAAAGAGTGTCCAGAATGTATTCAGCATGGGTGAGAGTTTCGGGAAGCACCTATTTTAATCCTACTTTGGCATTAAACTCATAAACAGTTTTTATTCCAAATAAATTCATGGTTCAAAATGACCTGTTCAGTGGAACTAATCAATCTGTTAACTCCTTTTTTATAGTGATATCACCGGTAACCTAAACCAAAATAATATTGCTAAGAAAAGCCAGCATGGTGTTAGCTTACTGACCGCAGCCTCCTCTACAACACAGTGACTTGGAAGGTGCATAAGTAAGATCTTGACTTTGGGAGAATACATTTGCATTTAGATTGAACACTCATTTACCATTGCAGCTGAATGCTGTTTATTTGGGCCAGTCTATTGGAGTATTTGATGCACCTGAGGTTCTGGCTAAGCAGATCTGACATCATTCTGTAGACATAAAGGTCAGGATGCTGTCAGTGATTGTTTTCATCTTATCTGGCATTTATGAAACAAATAATGTTATTAAAATTACATCTACTGTATTTTGTGGAGCAAGTTCAGGCTCCTATTATAGACAACTGTCTAAAGCAACACTGGGGGGAGGGGGGTTGGGGTGCCAACATAGTGAGCTATCATTTGTATTTTGACTTGCATAGGCCTGCACTAAACATACAGCCAGCCTGTCTAAACACACAACCTTCATAGTTATTGATATTATGTTATGGCATTCTTTTGAAGAAACAGAAAAAGTTGGGACAGTATGGAAAATGCAAATAAAATAAAAACACAGTTTCATACATTTACTTTTATTTTGACTTTTATTTGATTGCAGACAGTTTGAACTATTAGGGCTAATAATGAGGTGAAAAAACTAAATACAGGTGATGCCAACAGGTGATTGTAATAATGGTTTGGTCTTTGAGGAGCATAGATGGCCAAAGGATCTCCAGTTTGTCAACAAATGCATTAAAAAAAGATTTAAATGTTTAAAAACAATGAATCTCAGAGAAGGATTGAAAGAGATTTGCATATTTCTCCCTCAACAGTGCATAATAGCATTAAACGATTCAAGGAACCTGGAGGAATTTCAATGCGTAAAGGCCAAGGGTGCAAGCATAAGCTGTATGAGCGAGGGATTACTTTGGCAAACCTTTGTCAAGCACTACAATACAGAGTTACATGCACAAATGCCACTTAAAACTTTACTGTGCAAAAAAGAAGCCTTATGTTAACCATGACCAGAAGCAACGTCGACTTCTCTGGGCTCTGAGGCATCTTGGATGGACCATCACACAGTGGAAACATGTATTGTGGTCAGATGAATCAGCATTCCAGGTCTTTTTTGGAAAAAATGGACTCTGTGTGCTCCGGACCAAAGACGAAAAGGACCATCCAAAACGTCTTCTAAGTGTGGTGAAAAGGAATGGCAATCAAATAAAAGTCTGCAATCAAATCAATGTAAGAAGCTCTGTGTTTTTTTTTTTATTATTTGCATTTTCCATACTGTCCCAACTTTTTCTGATTTAGGGTTGTATTTAAAATTGCTCATAACAACTACAGCTGATGTGAAGACTCATTAATTATGAATGATTTAAAACACTGAAAAAGACACAAGCACTTGCATGGACGTCTATCCATGGTTTAATTCATGGATAGAAAAGGCTGGAAATTGAGCACCTTAGAATCAATGATGATCAAGGCATATAATCTGCAGAGTCTCTAAACTAATCTACGACCCCTTATTGTACAAAACAATAAAATGTCCTTTTCACCTAGAAAGCCTTATTACTTATGTAGACGCCTGAATCTCATTCCAAATCATCTTTTAGAGTTGTCCTATATATAACCCACACAGCAGTCCTGTGAGACATACAAGTCATAGCATCTGAGCAGCATATCCAGTGAAATAAAGATGCACTTTAAAACAAATGGTGTTTACATCTTTGACCTCAGGAATGCATCTGTTAGCTTGTTTATCATTTAGCTATTAATGTACTTGCAGAGTCTTATTCACTCATAATTAATAAACCCTAAAACCTGGCAGAATGTGTATCAGTAAACACCCATTTTAGGTTTGCCTCCTGTGGTTTGTTAAGAACACAGATGGTGACCTGAGCTTGTTTTCTGAGCCAGTTAGAGTAGCACTTACATTCAAGCCTAAACCTGTTTGGTTGCAGTATGTTGCATGGCTAACAAGACAGATGTTTAAGTGTATACCTAAAAGCCTACTGGCTATGCACATAACTGAGTGTTACTAAACTTAGTTATTCTAAAACTTACTATGCTATCATGCTATGATAACTAGAGATGAGTTAGGGAGGAATAATGATCCCAAAGGAATAAAGATGCACCTGAGTATTGCACTAGCGACTTAATAAACTTTGAGTTTGAATTTTCTAGGCATTTCTTTTTATTTGTTTATCTTTTAAATAACACAAGCATCAAATTTTACAATGCCAAAATATATACTTTTATCCAAAGCAACTTACAGTATACAGTCTAAGCAACTGAGGGTTAAGGGCCTTGCTCAAGGGCCCAACAATGGCAAGCTGGCTGTGGTGGGGTTTGAACCAGCAACCTTCTGCTTACTAGTGCAGTACCATAATCGCTAGGCTACAACTGCCATTTAGTGATTTTTTTTTTTTTGCACTAAGGGGCATTGTCATCCTGGAAGACATTGCTTCTATCAGAACAATGTTTTTTTTACTATCAATTACTTTATCAGCACTTGTTTAATCTGCTTGGGGCATGGACTTGAAAGTCAAGTTTTGTTCTGGTTTAGATCTTTTTGTAGCATTAATAAAAAAATCTTTAGAGCCTAAAATGAAGCAATATGAAGTCCCACCAGGTACTGATTTAGGGCCCTTATTATTTATTTCACATCAGCCCATGAGACATTAATTAACGTGAACATAAGACTGATCTGTACTTTTTTTCTACTGGCTGTGCACATAACTGAATAACTGATTCATTCAAAATGTATTGTAAGGATATACATAATTGTCATTTTCATCATATCATGTTCAATAATTTAATTTTTCATGTTCAAAAGACCATGTGTATTTGAATTGTTGCCATGGCAACAGCAAACCATACAAGTAACATATCCCTCATAGAATCTTTGTCTGTTCCCATGTTTACACTGTGTAAAATGTTTTCAGTAACATATATTCTTTTAAACTCTATAAAAACAAAATTTTCAAAACACAAGTACAATACAGTTGGCTCTGAATTCAATCCCTGCCTACAGTCTCTGAGAAGTTCTACACGTTTTTCCTGTGTTACTGTGTGTGGCTCCTTCAAGCACTCTAGTTCTTTTCAACTTAAAAAAAAATCAGAAGTGCATGGACTGATGTAAATCGCTCTTAGGTATAAGTGGGTTTGTGGGTTTTTTGAAAATATAATGGGTTAACAATAGTTACAAAGCAATGTAGATTATCAAAGAGGTGTGAGAAAGTGATATTTCACTTATTTTCTGTATGTGTTTATAATTGTCTACATCTCTTAACTACCATAAATAGGGCTAGTTGTTCATTTGACTCCACTGTGTTTTTTCTCTTCCATAAAAGCCTTTAAACCTATGACGATTTAAAAAGCTTGTTGGTGTGTGAACAGTGTCATCTAAACTGTTCACTGGTAAGAAGACACTTGAACAGGCACAGCCTAATAACTTTGCTACTGACTATGTCAACTGAAGAAAATCATGTGTGACCCATAAGATATTTGATAAATTGCTTGAGCACCCTGCCCTTTTTAAGCAAGTTCAATTATATTTCAAATGCATTTTAAAAGTCTCTATAAAACTATGTTTTATTCTAACAACCCTATTTAACATTAAGCAGCATTTTCTTTTTCTTGTGTTGGCTGTTGTTGGTGTGTGAACAGTGTCACCAGGATTTTTTTGGCGGTGGGGAAGTAGGGGTAGGGTTTGGGATGACATTAAACCATTTGGACAAATTTTCTCTTATCATGTGAGACTATGAGACTATAATTTTTTTCCACCCTTGACAGTCCACTTTTCCACATACTTAGCCTTATTTATATAGACACGAGTTACCAGCTATAGGCAATCATTAACGTTACCCAGTTTTGATATGCATGTGAAAGAATTAATTTTGCTTTCCTTTAGGGCTGTCAAACGATTAAAATTTTAAATCAAGATTAATTGTGATTAAAGAACCAAATTAATCGCGATTAATCAACTGCAAAAATAACTAAGCAAAATTTGAACAGTTATGCACATTTTCATTGCAAGAAAATGTTTGCCAATAAATTTATTTAATAAAATTATGACAAAATTATTGAATCTAAATGATCTTCAGAAAGCCAGCCAATGCCTATATAGAGTTGTTAACAGCTACCCGTCTTTTAGCCAGTTATTTAAAATGACAAGTCTGTTCACATTATCTGGCAAAAGTGAGGAGCTTTTCCTGTTCGTAACCCTGACACCAGAAACAGGCACTTAGGGTACTACAATGAACCATTTCTAGATGCAACAAGTATAACGTCATGTCGACCCACATCGTTAACTATGTTAAAGTGTCTACAGTCCATTGCGATCCAAAAAAATACCCCCTTTAAAATACCCCATATTTCGCAATATGTAGCAGCAGCAGCTAGAGTAATTTGTAAGTCACGACTGCAAACTGGAAAACGACCCGTGTTATCACTATACAGTATAAACACAATGTTGCTATGTTAAAGTAGCGCAAATGACCACAGTGACGCATGTTTAAAGTGGCACAAACATAGCCCAATAAAAACCGTTTGATTAAAAAATTTATTCTCGATTAATTTTTTTAATCGCGATTACAATTTTAACATGATTAACGACAGCCGTACTTTTCTCTCATTCTTCTTTCAGGCAAATAGACTACTGAGATTATGTGTTTTCTCACTGTGATGTTACTCATGTGTAAACGTGCCATGCAGTTAGTTTTCAAGCTTTGCCTCAATCATGAATACTGACATTATGGCGGACATTGTAGCATTGCATGAACAATGCAAAACTTGAATTATGTATATAAGCTCTCTCATAAGATTAAAAAAAGTAATTGAAAGAGAGATGAGTTAGGGAGGAACAAGGGTCCTAAAGGAATAAAGATGCACCTGAGTATTGCACCTGAGACTTAATAGGTCATGGGCTTTGAAATGTTCTCATCATTCATCAATTACCTAAGCCTCAGCATGTCTACATGCATTTCCATCAACCTAATTGAATTTTTACGCTGTGTTTGGCATTTATGCAAAACTAAACGGCACTCTACTGAAGCAAGAACGAGTCTATTATTTTGTTCTGACTTGTCATTTCTCTAATCTGGCTAATGCTCTAAACTAAACTTTTTACTGGTAAGAAGACACTTGAACAGGCACAGCCTAATAACTTTGCTACTGACTATGTCAACTGAAGAAAATCATGTGTGACCCATAAGCTATTTGATAAATTGCTTGACTTGAGCACCCTGCCCTTTTTAAGCAGGTTCAATTATATATCAAATCCATTTTAAAAGTCTCTATAAAACTATGTTTTATTCTAATAACCCTATTTAACATTAAGCAGCATTTTCTTTTTCTTGTGTTGGCTGTAGTTAACACTTTTTTTGCTTTTATAGACCAAATTTGCTAAAATGCTGCCTGAGGATTTACCTTCCTATGCATTTTTCATATTTCCTTATTTATAAAACAACCACTCCAATTTATCAAAATGCCCATTGTTAGTTGTTGGGAAGTGTTTGGAATAGTAAACATAAAACAAGGAATCTGGGTCCACAGCACTGGAACTGTAGAAGTATGTTACACATTCATATTTTGTGTGTTTAAATAATTTTAAATTTAACATAAAGGCAGAATATATGTTTAAGTAAAAATGATCAACTGTGTGAACCCTTTGATAGTGAGAAGCCAGCGAAGAGTAGACGTTGCTGTAATGAGCAAGAATGTGCATGCATATGAAGCTAGAACACTACATAAGAGAGGTAGTGAGGAAGCCAACTATGGTTGTTAATACAAAAATAATGTATTAATTTCATTTGGAAGTTTCCTTGTTTGCATGTGTCGTACTGTGGTTAAAAGAGCACTTACTTTTGAGTTTTACCGATATAATAGGAATAAAAAAGACAACATATGCAGATACACATTTTTAAAGTGTGCTATTGGAGGCTCATTCAAGATTTGCAAAAGCTGGAGGCTATTGCAGTGCTATGTGACAGTGGGACATGCTTTAAAATGGAAAAGACTGGTGAATGGTAAATGCTGTTTAATAGAGAATCTTGCAAGGTAGCATTGTGTGCATGTTGTTGACCCAACTTCCTTACTCAAGTTGAAGAACAAATACATACCCATAAATGTACACTGGTAGGGCTCTTCAGTGGTGCAGCAGTCTAAAACCTTGGCCCACCAATGCAGAGAGTCCAAATCTGGCCGGACAATCAACAGACCAAGTTTGGCAAACAGAAGTCCAGATGGAGATGAGCGTCTTTTCTACTGCCACATCAATTCCTACTGTCTGGCATAAGTGTAAAAACAAAGATTATCATGGTTCTACAACTGTGCTTCTCTTTAATGTTTTGCCACTGGTTGGTGTAAAGAGTGAAGCGATTTTTACAGAGAACTTACATTAATTCAAATTGGAAAAAATACTTTTGTAACTTTATATATATATATATATATATATATATATATATATATATATATATATATATATATATATATATATATATTTACTGCACTTAACTAAAATGTTTTTTAAAATGTAAAATCACCTCCTTGTTTCTACACTCACTGTCCATTTTATCAGCTCTACTTACCATATGGAAGCACTTTGTAGTTCTACAATTTCTCTGCATGCTCTTTTAACCTGGTCAGTATCCCCACAGAACCACCACAGAGCAGGTATTATTTAGGTGGTGGATCATTCTCAGCACTGCAGTGACGCTGACATGGTGGTGGTGTGTTAGTGTGTGTTGTGCTGGTATGAATGGATCAGACACAGCAGCGCTGCTGGAGTTTTTAAATACCATGTCCACTCACTGTCCACTCTGTTAGACACTCCTAACTAGTTGGTCCACCTTGTAGATGTAAAGTCAGAGACGATCGCTCATCTATTGCTGCTGTTTGACTTGGTCATCTTCTAGACCCTCATCAGTGGTCACAGGATGCTGCCCATGGGGTGCTGTTGGCTGGATATTTTTGGTTGGTGGACTATTCTCAGTCCAGCAGTGACAGTGAGGTGTTTAAAAACTCCATAGGCACTGCTGTGTCTGATCCACTCATACCAGCTCAACACACAATAACACACCACCATCATGTCAGTGTCACTGCAGTGTTGAGAATGATCCACCACCCAAATAATACCTACTCTGTAGTGGTCCTGACCATTGAAGAACAGCATGAAAGGGAGCTAACAAAGCATGCAGAGAAACAGATAGACTACAGTCAGTAATTGTAGCACTACAAAGTGCTTCTATATAGTAGGTGGAGCTGATAAAATGGACAGTGAGTGTAGAAACACAGAGGTGGCTTTTATTTTTTTTACGTTATGGCTCAGTGTATATATGTATATATACTGTATATACAGTGTATATATATATATATACACATGACAACTACAACAATGGTGTATTAACTACTATATAATACAGTGGCTCAGCATTTTAAGTTTATATTACAATTATTAGTGACAAGAGTGTCTCATCTTTGTAGCAGGATACAAATTTTTGATATTAATATATGGAGCACTAGCTAAATTAGCTCTGCTGGCTATTTATGCTGAACCTGTTATGTAACTTTTCATTCTTCACCTTCTTTGGTAACATTCAATTGCAAGGTTTTTTAAACCTATTTTTGTAACATGTCCATATTTGTCCCTGCTTCCCCATTCTTTTCTGCTTTCTCTGAAGTAAATTATTAAAAACAATGGAATAATGAGAATATTATGGGCTCCGGTACTAACATTGTATGGGTCTCCTATACAACAATTACTTTTTTCATAAATGAAAAAGTATGTAATTCAAATGTAATTCAAACAACTTAGAAGTTCTGATATAAGAGCCCTGGTACAGATGTTAGTGGCTTAATCACTGTGGCCACAGTATGATTGCCTTCACTGTACCCTCGATAGTTATGCATGGATCTGAGCTGAATCAACTTGTGCATAAAATTGACCATCATTGCCTTAACAAACCAAATCCCTGACACACATTAACTACATTTGTCATTTGATACTTTGATAGCAGGCTATATTAATTACATGAAACTAATGATGGAGCACATTGGCCTGATTGGACAAACAAACTAGCAATACCCTGGTATTATACCCCTCAACTATAGTAGAGCGCTGATTCTATTTTAGATGTTGTTCCATCTACTTGTCTTGTTTTTTGCAAGGCACCCACACAAAGGCTGCTCCAGTCAAAACACAGTGTAATATATCTATTCCTCTATTGCACCACAGCTATGCTTCATCTTCTTATTGAACTTATCAAATCAGACAGGCCTGAGGCAGCTACATACAGTAGGGCTGATTATTTTCCTAATGCACTAACTTTGAACAAGGGTAAGGTTGTTTTAAGCAGTATTGTTAAAAAACAGCTTTAAAAAAATAAATAAAAGATTTTGAGATTCTACAAATCACAAGCTCTTTAACAAATGCATTATCACTAAATCACACAAAATGTGGAGACACCGTGTGAGTTTATAGAAAAAAAAAAACTCTACTGGTATGCAATGCCAAAGCCAGACAGGACCTAGCAGCCCGGTATTACAGCTTCAGCGAAAAGTACTTTGCCAACAAGCTGGCAAGTCTAAGAGGGAGAAACCTGATATTAAAAAAAGCCTCCACCTGGAGCGAATTTATGTTCACAACCTTAACTAAGAGAAAGTGACACAGCTGACACTGAATCATCAGAGCCTCAGTGTACACTCTACTGGCCAAAATAGCAATGCAGCTGAGCCATATTTCACAGCTGTTGTTTACTCACTCATTCACTTTCTTAACCATTTGTCCAGTCAGGGTCGTTGGGGGCTGGTGGAATGCTGGAGCCTCACAGTTCAGTTCAGTGTCTGCAATTAACCTGACTGCATGTTTTAGGACTGTGGGAGGAAACATTAAATATCTCAGGTTCATCCTGTCTGCAATCAAATAAAAGTCCAAGTAAGTGTAAGAAACTCTGTGTTTTTTATTATTTGCATTTTCCATGCTGTCCCAACTTTTTCTGATTTGGGGTTGCAAAACATGAACGCTCTGCAGTGTCGTCATTTGATGAAGTAAGAGGATAAAAATTAAAATGAGTTCTTTAAACTTTATTGCTTCAATTAAAGGTGCATTAAACCTTATTAAACAACAAGCAATTCCAGGATTAGTAAACGTTGGATTGCTATCTAAAATGCAAACTCGGTCTCTGCGTTTCACAGCTCACCAGTCGACATGATGTAATTTTCCCACTATGCCGTGGTTCTAATTTGAAGTAGAATACAACAGTTCAGGCTTTTGTGAAACAATGCAAATCATTTTTTTTCCACCATGTCTGTGCTTTGCTACTGATTACGTCATACAAACAGTTTGTTGAACTGGTCAGCAGCAAACTCGGCTGAAGATCAATCAGACTGAAGTCTGAGCACAGTTGCAAGCGGTTTAACGATCATTAAAGTGGTAAAGTGTGCACACTCAAGGTAGCACAGCTGCAAGATTACCACGGCACCGCTTAGTGTTATGCCAAGTTCACACTACACGACTTTCCAAGTCGTCAGGTCGCTGTACAGTTCACACTACACGACTGGATCTCTTGTAATCGGGAGTCTTTCAAGTCAGTGTATATTTCACCCTACACGACTGATCGGTGATAGGGGGTTTCACACTACACGATCTATCTCTGGTCTCCCAAGCTATGTTTTGTCATGAAAACAAACGACGAAAAGTTTAATAACACCACGTCCAAAAATGCACATGAACAAGTAGCGAGGGATCAAAGTTTATGCGCTGATGTGCAGCATAAAATCAAGGAGAAAAAAATAAATGAATCTGAGTGGATTTGACTACACGAGCAGCATGGATTGTTTTATAGTGAGTTGGAGATTAATAAATATTTTTTGCAATGCAGTGTTGGTGTTATGTTTTGTAGAGAACCACAAGGTCAGAAATACTGTAAAACTTGTGTGTGTGCCAATGTATTCTGATATAAACTATATTATGCCCCTGTCCCACCTTTTTACAACTTCTCCCCTGCGTTTCCCCTCACACCGTATCTTGCGTTCTCATTGGCTGTTCGACATAGCACTCATTGCCAGTTGTGCGACTCGGATCCGGATATTTGACATGCTAGATATCTCTCTTCGGCGAGCCGCTTGGGTCAAGTTGTTGAGTAGTTCACACATAGCGACTGAGAGCCGAGTTTCGATCGCCGAGCGAACGCAGAGTTGCTCCCGAGCCAGCAAATCTAGCGCTGACCAGTCGGAGAGTGAAAATAAGAGCAAAAATCGTGTCGTGTGAACTAGGCATTACTCAACAGGAAACAATTGTACAGCCAGCATAGAAGCTGTTTTACCGCCTATCATGTTTAGGGAGATACACTATATTGCCAAAAGTATTCGCTCGTCTGCCTTCACATGCATATGAACTTGAGTGACATCCCATTCTTGATCCATAGGGTTTAATATGATGTTGACCAACCCTTTGCAGCTATAACAGCTTCAACTCTTCTTGGAAGGCTTTCCACAAGGTTTAGGAGTGTGTTTATGGGAAGTCTCCACTCCAATTCATCCCAAAGGTGTTCTATCAGGTTGAGGTCAGGACTCAGGAAGGGGCCATCCCCAAACTGTTCCCACAAAGTTGGGAGCATGACATTGTCCAAAATCTCTTGGTGTGCTGAAGCATTAAGAGTTCATTTCACTGGAACTAACGCGCCGAGCCCAACTCCTGAAAAACAGCCCCATACCATAATCCCCCCTCCACCAAACTTTACACTCGGCACAATGCAGTCAGACAAGTACCGTTCTCCTGGCAACCGCCAAAACCAGACTCATCCATCGGATTGCCAGATGGAGAAGCGTGATTCATCACTCCAGAGAACATGTCTCCACTGCTCTAGAGTCCAGTGGCGGCGTGCTTTTCACCACTGCATCTGTCGATGTAAGTCTTGGATGCAGCTGCTCGGCCATGAAAACCCATTCCATGACGCTCTCTACGCACTATTCTTCAGCTAATCTGAAGGCCACATGAAGTTTGGAGGTCTGTAGCAATCGACTCTGCAGAAAGTTGGCGACCTCTGCGCAATATGCACCTCAGCATCCACTGACCTTGCTTTGTCATTTTACGTGGCCTACCACTTCATGGCTGAGTAGCTGTCATTCCCAATCACTTCTACTTTGTCATAATACCACTGACAGTCGACTGTGAAATATTTAGTAGCGAGGAAATTTTCAAGACTGGACTTGTTGCACAGGTGGCATCCTATCACGGTACCATGCTGGAATTCACTGAGCTCCTGAGAGTGACCCACTCTTTCACTAATGTTTGTAGAAGCAGTCGGTATGTCTAGGTGCTTGGTTTTATACACCTGTGGAAGTGATTGGAACACCTGAATTTAATTATTTGAATGGGTGAGTGAAAGCTTTTGGCAATATAGTGTAACTCTGGTGTGGTCATGTCTGTAAAACTACCATTTATTTAAGATATGGAATATGTCAAAAGAAATCCAGACTGAAGCCCAAGTTAATATGCAGTGCAAGCAAACCTGTACTGGACATCAGGCCTTTAAACAGTGCTGCTCTACCACTAATCTGTAATTTGCATCTTTACCAAAACTGCTGCAGATGGAGAGAAAGGCAGGTTGCTGCAATTTGGCATGAGGGAAAAATCTGTGCGAATGTGTCTGTTTAATCAGACTGGAAGAGTGGCGAATACTCAAATGAGCAATTAGCATAATGATGAGGCTGTATGCCTGCTGAGAAAGAAGTGACGAGCTTCGGTCTGATTTCTCTGGGAATTCTCGACCGTTGTATCACTGAGTGACAGTGGCATGTGGGAGGAAGTTGGGGTAAAGTTAATGGCCGAGCCTAGCTTACAATAATAATTGCAATACTTAGAGTAGGAATTATGTCATTACAAACTAATTATGCTTTTGCAGATATTAGCACCTTAAGCAGAACTAGTTACAAACAGGGAGTTAGGTTATTTTAAATGTGCTTATCAGACCAATACTAACCCATTATCCTGAGCTCTCAGACTATATGGAGCTCTTTAGAACCCACGGGGCATTGCTTCTATCAAAAACAATTTAGTCACACTGCTTCTCAAGCCAGCAGTTTCAACAGTGTTTAAATGTTACAAGTAGGAGGCAAGTCAGCCATGATCCCACAGGAAGAGCTTATCCAAACGAAATGAAATTGCCTTTGTGCTGTTGCTAATTCTCCACTAAAGTAAAGCATGGTTGGGTGGTTATATAAATAGAAAACGTGAACAGTTTTAAGTCATGGAAATTTAAAGGAATGCAAGGACATTGTATTTAGGCATCTATCTATCTAGGCCTTACCAGCAGGATCAGGTCTAGACTGCCTCTATCAGTCAGGGTTGTAGTATTATGTCCTGTGTTAATTGGTTTAATCACGTGACGAGGTGAAAGTGTCAAAACACACAGTGCATCAAACCCTTATATGTATGGGGCTGTGTAGTCGCAGGCCACACACTCCTGCCCACTGTCAAAAGCACCTACAATGGGCATGTGGGCGGCACTGTCGCCTCACAGCAAGAAGGTCCTGGGTTCGATCCCCAGGTGGGGTGGTCCGGGTCCTTTCTGTTTGAAGTGTTCATGTTCTCCCCGTGCCTGCGTGGGTTTCCTCCGGCTGCTCCTGTTTCCTCCCACAGTCCAAAGACATGCAAGTGAGGTGAATTGGAGACACTAAATTGTCCATGACTGTGTTTGATATAACCTTGAGAAGTGATGAACCTTGTGTAATGAGTAACTACAGTGTCTGTCATGAATGTAACCAAAAGTGTAAAACTGACATTAAAATCCTAATCAAAGAAACAAACAAACAATGGGCATGCATGCATTAAACCTGGACAACAGAGCAGTGAAAGAAGATTGGCTCATCGGGTGAATCCTGTTTTTTCCATGATGATGTGGACTTCCTGGTATGTGTGTATCATTTAGCTGTGGAAGAGATGGCACCAGGATATACCTTGCAATGTGCCGAAGCTGAAGGATCTGCTTTTAATGTCATAGTATACTACAGATATGACAATGCTTCTTCTGATCTATTGTCCATGTTTGACAGGTTTGGCTCATCAGCATTAGCACAGCTGTGATTATAGTTTACTCATTTTTTCTCTATTTATTTATGCATTTTCTCCCATTTTACTTTAATTTACCATAGACAATTTCACTGCTGGGGATCCCTAATTGCATTCGAGGAAGGTATATTTCCTGCTCACGCCTCCTTAGCGGACCACTTCTTTTTCACCAATGCTTCTGCACAGACGCCTCTATCTGCTAATCAGGGTCCTTGCACAGGACACCACCCACATAGTCCGATCATCCCGCCCTAGCAGACATGGTAGCCAATTAGAGCCTGCTGCAATTATGCCCGCTAGATGGCGCCCAGTCGACCGGTGGCAATGCCGAGTTTTGAACCGAGGACTTCAGAATCTCAGCGCTGGTGTGCTAGCGGACTCCACCTGTGCGCCTCATAGTTTACTCATTTTTGTATTTGTAATAAATTACATTTATTTGTGCAACAGAAACAAGGAAACAACAGAAAAAAAAACAAAAACGTTTCTACTATTTTGTCACAACTATTTGCACCTTTGTAAATACGAGGGTTCTTCAAAAAGTTACTGCACTTTTTTAAAACTTTGTTTATAAAGAATTTCAAAAACAAATGACATCACTTTACTACATAGTCACCTTCTAATGCATTTTTTCTAGCACTGTAGCAACTTCTTAATGCCATCAGCAAAAAGTGTTTTTGATTAAGCATGTAGCCACTGATGCTCCGCTGCTTTCCCATCATCATCACATGAAAATCTTCTTCCCCTTAAAGCTTCTTTGAGTGGTCCAAAAAGGTGGAAATCAGATGGCACTAAATCCAGACTATAAGCTCTCTCAGTCTCTCAGACAAAACCAATTACTTTACCTCCCACCCTCACCGTTTCCAGTGGAAATATAAAAGTGTGGAAACTTTTTGAAGATCCCATGTAGCACTACAGCTCTTCTTGCCAAAATTACAGCTTTAGGTTTCTAGATAAGAAACCACAAAGCATTTCTTAATATAAAGTCTTCCCAGATTACGATACTATGCATTTGTTCAGTCTACACTTTTCAGTTTGACCCACAGCTTTTCAATGGATTTAAGGTCAGAAGACTGAAATGGCATCATTATGTAGTATAAATCCATTTTCTTACTCTTTTACTTGGACATTTTTAGCTGTGGGGCTATTTTTCATGACTGATACCGTTTCATTTTAAAGTAAACATACACCAATGAGGCATAACATTATGACCGAATGGTCTGCGGCTATGCAGCCCCATATGCAACAAGCTGAGATGCACTGTGTATTCTGACACCTTTTTATCTAAACCAGCATTAACTTCTTCAGCAATTTGAGCTACAGTAGCTCGTCTGTTGGATCGGACCACACAGGCCAACCTTTGCTCCCCATTTGCGCCCATGACCCTGTCGCCGGTTTACCACTGTTCCTTTCATGGACCACTTTTGATAGATAATGACCACTGCAGACCAGGAACACCCCACAAGAGCTGCAGTTTTGGAGATGCTCTGACCCAGTCTAGCTATCACAATTTTGCCCTTGTCAAATTAACAGGTGCTGTGATGATGAGATAATCAGTATTATTCACTTCACATGTCATTGGTCATAATGTTATGTCTGGTCGTTGTAGTTATTAATTATTATTATTACTACTTTTAATTGGCACGTGTATATTTGTATTTAGACCCCAGTAAAAAAAGTGTCATGGGAAAATAGTCCTAAACCTTCAGGTGAACCTTAAAGTACAATATAAATAATCATGCTTTAGTTAGTTTTGTATTCACTGTAATATTAATCTCTACCAAGTTACAAAACCTGGTACAAAACCTCTAACCTCTAATTAATCTGTTACAAAACCTCTAACGCTGACTAGTTTTCATGATTCCTTTTTAATGGTACAGGTATGTTACTGGCATTTTTTATGCTAGCAAAGTACAAAAACACATTAATTATAAGCGTAGGTTGCTTTCATTTGCATTTTGATGAGAAATTTTTTTATCTTCCTTTCTTTCCTACAAGGCCAAAAAAAATGTGCAAATCTGTCAGTGTTCAAGTCAACAGGTGATTGCACAGATGGTTGATTTTGAATTGCTCACATTCACAAATACCATGGAACATCCTGATGGAGTAGAGCTAATTAAGTTCTAGACATGAGCAGAAAACAACTTGTCATCATTATGTTTCTATGTACGAGCCAGATTTACAAAAGTGTAGGGTCATTGTGTAAAATGTAGTAAAAAGGAGAAGATATGATTTGTTAATTCTCTTCAATCTTTATTTCTAATATTTTCATTGAGCAACTTTATTGTGTTTTGTAAATAAGATAAGATAAGATAAGATAAGATAAGACAAGACTTTATTGATCCCCTTAGGGAAATTAACTTGTTACAGCAGTATGAGGACAGGAAAAACAGAAAGAAATACAACTAAGTAAAAAATATTGCACACATAGTGTGTAGTTATTTACTCTTAAAAATATCTAAAAAATAATATATACATTAGAAATATGCAAAATGTATTAGGTTATTGCACTTATTGTAAATAAATTACATATTGCACTTGTTATTACACCATGAACATGAAAGATTAGGTATGAGTGATATTATTATATATTATTACTGTTGTAAGCTCTGATGGCTGTGGGAATAAAGGACCTGCGGTAGCGCTCCTTCTTACACAGGGGGTGGAGGAGTCTGGTACTGAAGGAGCTTGTTAGGTCTCCTACAGACTCATGTAGTGGATGTGTGTGATGTCCAGGATGGATGACAGCTTGGCTATCATCCTCCTTTCTCCCACCTCCTCTACAGGTTCGAGAGGACAGTTCAAGACAGAGCTCGCTTTCTTGATCATCTTGTTCAGTCTTTTTCTGTCTCTCTCTGATATTGCACCACCCCAGCACACCGCTCCGTAGAAGATGGCTGATGCTACCACAGTGTCATAAAAGGATCTTAGCAGTGGTCGGCACACTCCAAAAGACCTCAGTCTCCTCAGTAGGTGGAGGCGACTTTGGCCCTTCGTATATAGGGCATCCGAGTTGCTAGACCAGTCCAGTTTATTATTGAGGTGAACACCCAGGTATTTGTACTCCTTCACCATCTCAATGTCCAAACCCTGAATGCTCACAGGTGTGGTGAGATGCGACTTTTTCCTGAAGTCGATCACCAGTTCTTTAGTTTTACTGGTGTTAATATGAAGCACATTCAGAAACACATTTAGAATTTGATGCCTGCAACACACTCCAATAAAGTTGGGATAGGGGCAAAATACGTTTAAAGAACATATAAGCTACTGTGTTCAACAATTGTTAACAGGTCTGGAAATCTCGATTGGGTATAAAAAGAGGATCCACCCAAGAAGTCTTTGCAAGCAATGATGGAAAGTGGCTTACCATTTTATACCAAAGTAAAGGAGAGAATAGGCAATAACATTTCTCAAAAATAATGTTACTCAATGCAAGATTTCAAATACCATTGAATTATTAATTGTTTGTGTTTTAGCTTGCTGATTGCAAGTCAAAAACAAGACTTGATTTGCTATTTTAATTTGAACCCAAGATATTTCATGTTTTGTCTGCTCAACTTCATCTCATTTGTTAATATATAGTGGGGGAAATAAGTATTTGATCCCCTGCTGATTTTGTAAGTTTACCCCCTTACAAAGACTTGAACAGTCTATAATTTTTATGGAAGGTTTATTTTAACAGAGAGACAGAATATCAACAAAAAATCCAGAAAAAAAAACATTAAATAAAAGTTATAAATTAATTGTATTTAATTAAGGGAAATAAGTATTTGATCCCCTACCAACCAGCAAGAATTCTGACCCCCACAGACCGGTTATGTGCCCATGAGGCACACAAATTAGTCCTGTCCCTGTATAAAAGACTCCTGTCACAGAATCAGTTTCTTCCGTTCAAATCTCTCAACCACCATGGGCAAGACCAAAGAGCTATCAAAGGACGTCAGGGACAAGATTGTAGACCTGCACAAGGTTGGAATGGGCTACAAGACCATCAGCAAGAAGCTTGGTGAGAAAGAGACCACTGTTGGTGCGATCATTCGAAAATGGAAGAAATACAAGATCACAAGTCAATCACCCTCGCTCTGGAGCTCCATGCAAGATCTCACCTGGTGGGGTAAGAATGATTCTGAGAAAGATGAGGTCAGCCCAGAATTACACGGGAGGAGCTTGTCAATGATCTGAAGGGAGCTGGGAGCACAGTCACCAAGAAAACCATTAGTAACACACTTCGCCGTAATGGATTGAGATCCTGCAGTGCCCGCAAAGTCCCTCTGCTCAAGAAGGCTCATGTACAGGCCCGTCTGAAGTTTGCCAATGAACACCTGAATGATTCAGAGAAAGCTTGGGAGAATGTGATATGGTCAGATGAGACCAAAATTGAGCTCTTTGGCATCAACTCCACTCGTCGTGTTTGGAGGCAGAGAAATGCCCAGTGGGGATGGTGTTCTTGGGGTCATATCCAGCATTTCTCTGCTCCCAGCTCCCTTGAGATCATTGACAAGCTCCTCCTGTGTAATTCTGGACTGACCTCACCTTTCTCAGAATCATTCTTACCCCACGAGGTGAGATCTTGCATGGAGCTCCAGAGCGAGGGTGATTGACTGTGATCTTGTATTTCTTCCATTTTCGAATGATCGCACCAACAGTGGTCTCTTTCTCAACAAGCTTCTTGCTGATGGTCTTGTAGCCCATTCCAACCTTGTGCAGGTCTACAATCTTGTCCCTGACGTCCTTTGATAGCTCTTTGGTCTTGCCCATGGTGGTCGAGAGATTTGAACGGAAGAAACTGATTCTGTGACAGGAGTCTTTTATACAGGGACAGGACTAATTTGTGTGCCTTTTGTGCACATAACCGGTCTGTGGGGGTCAGAATTCTTGCTGGTTGGTAGGGGATCAAATACATGTTCCTAAGACATGAGGAAAAAGGAGGTAAATGTGGTAAATGCTTTACTGTGGAATGTGTTGCAGGCCTGAAATGCCGGAATAAATGTTTATTAAAACATGAAATATCTCAGTCTGCAATCAAATAAAAGTCAAAGTATATGTAAAAAACCCTGTGTTTTTTATTATTTGCATTTTCCATGCTGTCCCAACTTTTTTTCTGATTTGGGGTTGTAATATTGCATGCTTGTATTTTCTGAACAAAACTGTGGTGCTGTGCAGTTTTCAGACTACCTGCTAAACCCTTCAGTGAGCAGAATGCTGCTCGGGTCTTTTCAATGAGCTCTAACAAGTGTGAAATGATATAAAATACGCTTGTAATAAACTCGTGTATGTGCTGCCAGTCGTCAATCACTTTAGCATGTTACTCTTGGGATAACATAATAAATGCCATGCTAATAAGACATCATTAAAATGAGGCCACAAAGCCATGCATGGCATTAAAAATGACATTTTAAGCAGTGTCATTTAAGAACTGGTATAGCATGTAGTGAAGCTGTCATTAAAAGGTGAAGTGGGGATACTGGTGTGGTTTCTTCAAGGACTGAACATACAGTTCTTTGTGATGAACAGACTTTTTCTATGAACATGTGTTTATACTGAATCGTCTGACCACAAAACACATTTCCACTGTTGAATGGTCCATTCCAGATGTCTCCAAGCCCAGAGAATTGAATTTATTATTTACTTTATTTGTTCATTTAGATTTTAATGTCATGTTTTACACGCTTTGGTCACATTCATGACAGGCAGGTAGTTACTTCTAACACAAGATTGATCAGTTCACAAGTTTTATGTTAAACACAGTCATGGACAACTGTGGGGGGAAACCAGAGCTCCCAGAGGAAACCCATGTAGACACAGGGAGAACATGCAAACTCCACACAGAAAAGACCTGGACCGTACCACCTGGGGATCAAACCCAGGACCTTCTTGCTGTGAGGTGACAGTGCTACCCACCGAGCCACTGTGCCGCCCTGAATTTATCTTTACTAAATGACAGTCCACTTTAAGTAATATGAAATTAAGGTCAGCCAGCAAGCAGATCAAAAACAAGGTTTTATTCTTTTTAGTTGGATTGTTCTAGCTCTGTAGTTTCATGAGACATTTGGTATTATAAAACCTGGGTAAATTTATATAGACTTAGTTTATGAGGAGTAACAATTGTTTTGATTTCTTTTCACAGTCTCTCTATCAAACATAGGCGTATAAATACTGTGCAGCTTAAAGTCACCTTTCTTTGGATAAAAAAAAAAAAGATAGACTGGGTTATAAAAAACAAATCTATGAGAACACTTGGATTACATCTGGTTGTGTAACAAAGCTAGGTTTATGCTTTTCAGAAAAGTTTTAGTAAGAAACTCTGAACATGGTTCAGATCGTGGTTCATTAAAAAGTTTAAGATTTTTTTTGCCATTTACTATTTTAGCTATTTTAACACCCTAAGAAAAAAAAGTAACCATTACTGCAGCTCTCCTGAAAGACCTACAGGTCCTGACACAACAGCTTGCAGGGTGGGATTGATTTTCAGGATTGTAAGGAGTGGGAGCTCAGCAGTTAAGGTACTGGACTAGGACTTAAAAAGATTGTTGTGCCAGGTTGCCACCGTTGGGCCCTAAAGCAAGACTCTTAACCTTCAATTAATTGTATACAGTCATGTGAAAAAGTTAGGACACCCCATGAGAACCTTTGTCTTTTTGAACATATTTAAACATATGGACATTTGAGCTTCATTTGAACAGTATTGAGAGATGGAGCTTATATAACTAAACAAATAAAACTAAAAAATAACTTTCAAACACAAGTTGTAAAATTTAATGAACAAAAATATAAAATGATTGTGAGGAAAAAGTTAGGACACCCTTTGTACTAATAGCTGGTATTTACCCCTTTGGCTGAAATAACCTTAATTATATGTATCTAATAACCATCTACCAGTCTCTGACATCGAATGGGAGAAAGTTTTTCCCACTCCTCCACGCATAATTCTTTCAGCTGTGTGATGTTTGAGGGGTTTCTTGCATGCACAGCCCGTTTCAAATCACCCCACAGCATCTCAACAGGATTTTGATCCGGGCTTTGACTTGGCCATTCCAGAACTCTCCATTTCTTTCTTTTGAACCACTCCTTGGTGGATTTACTGGAATGTTTTGGGTCCATTGTCATGTTGCATGTTCCACCTCTGCTTCAGCTTCAGATTTTGGACAGATGGTCTCACATTTTCCTCAAGCACCCTCTGATACAGTGAAGAATTTATAGTGGATTCTACGATGGAGAGCTTGCCAGGCCCTGCAGCTGATGTGGTGCACAACCTTAATAAATGTGGGGGTGTCCTAACTTTTTCCTCACAAGATATTTTCATTTTTGTTCATTACATTTTACAACTTGTGTTTAAAAGTATTTTTTTTTTCAGTTTCATTTGTTTAGTTATATAAGCTCCATCTCTCAATACTGTTGAAATGAAGCTCAAATGTCCATATTTTTCAATATGTTAAAAAAGGCAAAGGTTTTCAAGGGGTGTCCTAACTTTTTTACATGTCTGTATGTATATGATCCTCACTTTATAAGTCACTTTTTAACTCTGTTAAATGCCATACTGTAAATGTAAATGAAAAATGGAAATAATGAACAATTTAGAAAAACAAGTTAATATCATTAAAAAAATAAATACGGTCTTAAAACAAATTACTTATCCTACATACATTATTATGCAGGGATACAAAGATTTGAAAGGCTGCTATAAATTACCCCTAGGTGTGACTAAGTGCATTTTCACTAAGGGCATTTTCACCACTTTGTGCCAAACTTAAGGAGAGAATTGCCAACTCATTCAAAAAGATTGCAAATACTATTTTATTATTATTATCTGTTAACTGTTAAACTTGGCTTTACCTTGATTTGATATATTTTGTTAATATTGCATGCTTGTACTTTTATATTATTGGAATTATTTATATAATATTACCATATTCGATGTTTATTGAATTATTGTCTGTTTTTATTACTTCAGGCAGCTTTTAAATATTTAAATATTTGTTAGCCAAGAAGCTAGGGGTATACAAATATATGCTTGGTTGCTAGGACACACAGATGCACGTAAGTCGCACACACAGCGACTTCAGACTCGACTCGGACTTTTTTCAAATGACTCAGACTCGACTCGTGACTCGAAAAAAATGACTTGTGGACAACAAAAGTCAGCAACATTAGTTATGTGTCACAATTATATATATATATATGGAATGCCCCTACAGAATTGGTGCTAATGATTGAACAAAACACTTTCTGAGCCAATCAGACCTTCTGATTAGAATTTTTAGTACGAAATGCTGTTATTTGCATGTATTTAGTTTGCAGCGTCACACAGATGATGTGTCAATACTTTACAACCGGGAAAAGTTTGGAGGTTTTTAATTATAAGCACATTGACTTGACTTCACACGTGACTTGACTCGGACTCTAGCCTAAAGACTCGTGACTTGACTTGGACTCTAGCCTAAAGACTCGTGACTCGACTTAAACTCGTATTTTGTTACTTGTGAACATCTCTGCTAGGAGGGATCACAGCAATATACCATGTTAAGGGATGGTGGCGCAGTGGTAAAACACACTAGAACTCATTGGTTCGAAACTCAGCTCCCATCAATTATGAGGTCCCGTCCTGCACCTAAGTTACCTACAGCTGTCTACACGAACAATGATTGGCCTCTTGGTCATTCAGGGCGGGTGCCGGACGGGACCTCATAATTGATGCAATTACGACCTCTGCTGGCTGATTGATGGCGCCTGCACTTCTGAGTCGAAGGATAATGCGTTGATCAGGGTGTGGCTCTCCGTACACAAAGCTGATCCGCATAGGAACTCGTCTCGTGCAGGTGAAAAGATGTAGTCGGCTACTGCACACGTGTCAGAGGGGCATGTATTAGTCTCGGCTCTCCTCAACCAGGGTGAAGATTAGCATTAGTAGAGAGGAAGCGTAATGCAATTGCATAATTGGTTACGACTAGATTGGGAGGAAAAAAGGGAGCTCATATAAATAAAGATATAATAAAGAATTATAAAGATGAATAAAGATTAAATAAATAAAAAATCAAGGGAATTAAAAAATGAGGTTGGTATTACATGATACATTTAGTTGACTTCATATACAAAACTAAATTATGATTGAATAAAGTGTGTTCCTACAGTGGTCTTCTCAAAGAAGGTGGAATGTAATGATGGTACTCTTAATCAATTTTATAGATGAATAATGTTCAGTGACCTTGTGCCTCTACATGTACCTCTGTAACCATCCAACCTTGAATAAAGTATGTACTTAACCTGTCTAGTCTCCCTGGAGGCACAAAGTGTCAAGTCTCATCTCTTTTTTGTTTATTGAAGGTCTAGTTCTTTAATGAAATGTTTATTCTTTTCAGTTACAGTTCGTCTAGATCACCTATTGGTCTTTCTGTAAAAAGCTGTACTATCTGGCATCCACAAGCAGCAAGATCTCAGAGTATAAATAAATTATATTTAAATGTTGGTTAATTAAAAGGATGTACACTGATCAACCATAACATTAAAACCAACTTCTTGTTTCTACACTCACTGTCCATTTTATGAGCTCCACTTACCATATAGAAGCACTTTGTAGTTCTACAATTACTGAGTGTAGTCCATCTGTTTCTCTGCATGCTTTTTTTTTAGACTGCTTTCACCCTGTTCTTCAATGGTCAGGACCCCCACAGAGCAAGTATTACTTGGGTGGTGGATCATCCTCAGCACTGCAGTGACATTGACATGGTGGTGGTGTGTTAGTGTGTGTTGTGCTGGTATGAGTGGATCAGACACAGCAGCGCTGCTGGAGTTCTTAAATACCGTGTCCACTCACTGTCCACTCTATTAGACATTCCTACCTAGTTGGTCCACCTTGTAAATGTAAAGTCAGAGACGGTCGCTCATCTATTGCTGCTGTTTGAGTTGGTCATCTTCTAGACTTTCATCAGTGGTCACAGGACACTGCCCACGGGGCGCTGTTGGCTGGATATTTTTGGTTGGAGGACTATTCTCAGTCCAGCAGTGATAGTGAGGTGTTTAAAAACTCCAGCAGCGCTGATGTGTCTGATCCACTCATACCAGCACAACACACACTAACACACCACCACCATGTCAGTGTCACTGCAGTGCTGAGAATGATCCACCACCAAAATAATACCTGCTCTGTGGTGGTCCTGGGAGGGTCCTGACCATTGAAGAACAGCATAAAAGGGGGCTAACAAAGCAATTGTAGAACTACAAAGTGCTTTTATATGGTAAGTGGAGCTGATAAAATGGACAGTGAGTGTAGAAACAAGGAGGTGGTTTTAATGTTATGACCGATCGGTGTATCAGCCAAGATTTTAACGTAACATAAGGCAACTAACAATTGCAGGAGCAACTGCAATTGCCTAGTCATCTTCATTTTTTTTTACCTATTTAGGGTGGCACGGTGGCTCAGTGGGTAGCACTGTCGCCTCACAGCAAGAAGGTCCTGCATTTGATCCCCAAATGTAGCGGCCCTGGTCTTTTCTGTGTGGAGTTTGCATGTTCTCCCCATGTCTGTGTGGGTTTCCTCCGGGAGCTCCGGCTTCCTCCCACAGTCCAAAGACATGCACGTGAGGTGAATTGAAGATACAAAATTGTCCATGACTGTGTTTGACATTAAACTTGTGAACTGATGAATCTTGTGTAACCAGTAATGACCTGTTCTGTCATAAATGTAACCAAAGTGTGCAAAACATGACGTTAAAATCCTAATAAATAAATACATTTTATCATTTTTATTATTATTTAGAAAAATAATTTCTGCTGCTTTAAGGTCATCCTGCAAGTCTTTTTGATTGATTGCTGGCTTCTCTCCTACCTTGCTTATCATTATTATTCAGAGCACGTTGTAAAATATTGCATGGTACACCGGTCCAGCGGCAATTGCATATGGTTCCATTGTATTTTTTACTTGATTTCTAAATCAAACATACTGACATTGTTGTTTATTGTGTTTGTCATGGCTTTTTTTTCAATTTACTGTTTTATAATTTTATCACTTCACAACGATTGCTAATTTCTTGTGAGAAATCTCACTGGCAATGTCTTTTCTAATAAATCCATCTGAAATGTACATGAGAACATTCAATATCTGGAACTTGACTTATTTTTACTTTTTATTTTATTTATTTATTTTTTAATGCATCCCCTTTTTCTCCCCATTTTTAGAGCGTCCAATTTTTACCTGATTGCGTTATGCTTCCTCTCTACTGGTGCTGACCCCCGCCTCTGTTTGAGGAGAGTGAACTGACACACGCCCCCTCCGACACGTGTGCAGTACCCGACTGCATCTTTTCACCTGCACAAGCCGAGTTCTCATGCCAATCAGCCTTGTGCACAAAGAGCCACACCCTGATGAGCATTATTCCTCTACTCTGTGCAGACACCATCAATCAGCCAGCAGAGGTCGTCATTGCATCAGCTATGAGGTCCCAATCCGGCTCTCTTACCTGGATTAACAACAGCCAAACGTTGTTCATATAGCTGCCCAGCCCAGCCAGATGGCAGAGCTGAGATTTGATACAATGTAATCAAAATCACTTGACGTATTTTATGTATCCTTTGCATATAAACATTTTCATGAAATTATTTTTTTGACCCCTTATTTATTTATTTGTTTATGCTTGTTTATGCACAAACCCTATTTCCAGAAAAGTTGCAAGAATAAATAGTATTTTTTACTGTCCAATCTTAATTGTATTTTGTAAATATAAAGAAATTTAATCTAAATTTAATTTAAACTCAAGAACAAAAAAAAAATACAAATTTAAAACAAAAAGTTGGGACAAGTCACAATCATGCTTTTTTTCCCTAAATTTTCCTCCCAATTACCCTATTGCATTATGTTTCCTTTCTACTGATGTTGATTTCCACCCTGGTTGAGGAAAACTGAGACTGACGCACGCCCTCTCTGACGTGTGTGCAGTAGCCGACTGCATCTTTTCACCTGCATGAGGCGAGTTCATATGCAGATCAGCTTTGTGTACATAGAGCCACATCCTGAGCCACATTATCCCTTTGTGCAAGCATCATCAATCAGCCAGCAGAGGTCGTAACTGCATCAGTTATGAGGTCCCGTCCGGCACCCCCTCCCCCAGAACAACAGCCAATTGTTGTTCGTTTAGGTGATGAGATTTGGTCTTGTTAATGCTTTTCAGTCATTCATTTATTGTCTGTTCACACACACACACACACACACACACACACACACACACACACACACACACACACACACACACACACATACACATAGCAGGTTTTAGTAGCTCCAGCTGACCTGCCTGCATGTCATTGGACTTTTGGGAGGAAACCAAAGCACCTAAAAACCCACATGGACACAGGGAGAACATGGAAAATCCACAAAGAAAGGACCCTGGCCATGCAGCCAGGGAATCAACTCAGGCCTTTCTGGCTGTGAGTCGACAGCACTACCCACTTTGCCCCTGTGCTGAGCTAATTAAGTGTCAGGTTGCATTCATCTTTAAAAATTTGGCACAGAGTGTTAAAAAGGAGGTTCCAACAAAGTATTTTAAAAGATCTTGTGATCCCTCGTTTGTTACCAGTTAACCTGCTTACTGTGGAATTTTCTAAACAGTGCAGCTTGATATATTCTATAAGCTTGTCACTCCTATTGTGTCCCTGATCCAACTGTATTTGTTTGTTGCAGGCATTAAATTCTCTTTGTTATATTATAGAAGTCATGTCTATATATTTTATTAAAAAATAAAGGTTCAAGAGAATGAACAAATTACAGATTGTTGTTTTTATTGCATTTTACAAAATGTCACTGTTTCTGACAATTTGGTTAGCCCCCTTTCATGCTATTCTTTGATGGTCAGGACTCTCCCAGGACCTCCACAGAGTAGGTATTATTTCGGTGGTGGATCCCTCTCAGCACTGCAGTGACACTGACATGGCGGTGGTGTGTTAGTGTGTGTTGTGCTGGTATGAGTGAATAAGACACATCAATGCTGATGGAGTTTTAAACACCTCACTGTCACTGCTGGACTGAGAATAGTCCACCAACCAAAAATATATCCAGCCAACAGCGGCCCATGGGCAGCGTCCTGTGACCACTGATGAATGTCTCAAAGATGACCAACTCAAAGAGCAGCAATAAATGAGCGATCGTCTCTGACTTTACATCTACAAGGTGGACCAACTAGGTAGGAGTGTCTAGTAGAGTGGACAGTAAGTGGACACTGTATTTAAAAACTCCAGCAGCGCTGCTGTGTCTGATCCACTCATGCCAGCACAACACACACTAACACACCACCATCATGTCAGTGTCACTGCAGTGCTGAGAATGATCCACCACCTAAATAATACCTACTCTGTGGTGGTCCTGTGGGGGTCCTGACCATTGAAGGACAGGGTGAAAGCAGGCTAAAAAGGTATGTAGAGAAACAGATGGACTACAGTCTACACCTATATGGGAGCTGATAAAATGGACAGTGAATGAAACTACAATAAATGTTTTGAGGTATTTTGACACTTTCCATGTCAACATTTGTCGAATATTGTGTGTATCCCAGGGGGATTATTTTCTGTTTCTGTGCTTTTGTGTATTTTTGAAAGACCGAATCTAAAAGTATTGCAATGAATAATTTCAGCACATCTGTGCAGTAACCTTGGATCTTCTAGAAGCAGGATGTACAGACTCCTATTTAGAAGAGCAATGCATGATCTGAAATTAAATACACATTAGCTGTTCAGAGAGCAATTACAATGTGCAAAAAATGGGCCTTTAATTAAATACATATTGAAAAGAAGAATGCATTGCCATTTCCCTGAATTCTATTTATTAATTGAATTTGCAGTGTAACAAATTATCATCTTTTTTCAAAACATTCATTTTGGCCAAATACTTGAATGTCTTTATCTTAGTGCTTGTGCAACCAGCACCAACCAGCAACATGGGTGTAAGACAGGAATAAACACTGTACAGGTTGTTGTTATTATCACAAAAACTTACACACTTACACCGAGTAAAAAATTCAGAGCAGTCCATGTTCTATCTTCCATGTTCTTTTACAATATGGGAGCAACCCTTGCAATCAACCCTTGCAGTGGTAGCTTAGTGGTTAAGATGCTAGACTAGTAATCATAAGGTTGCTGGTTCAAGCCTCACTGCCACCACTGCTGGGCTCCTGAGCAGTGTCCTTAACCCTCAATTGCTCAAACTGTATTCAGTCATATCTGTAAGTCGCTTTGGATAAAAGCGTCTGCTAAATGCCACACACCCCTAATGCCACCCACCCCCACCCCAATCAAATCTCAAATCCTAGAGCTCAGGATCCATGTTGCTGTGCAGCATTAACTCTACCAGCCATACTGCATCTTTCTATATACAGATGCTTCTAATTTAGTTCAGTGCTACAGTACATAACATTGGCACTGCATACATCCATGGGCCACTGGACATGAGTTTGATGATTTTTTTAATTAGCTTTTTGTGTGGAATTTGGTAGGTTCTTCCTGTATTCCTGAAAATTGTATTTTCATTTTCTATTCCACCTCTCTAAACCTAGAGAGTCAGTAGATTACAGTGTTTCTTTAAATTTGCCATTAATTTGTTTGTGAGAATGAATGTGTGAAAGTGTAAATGTGCAATGTCCATTTTGCACAAAATATTAAAAAAAGCTTTTAAGTGCCTTGACTGATTCTGTGGAATTGTACTGGGTGAAGAAAAACTATTCTTTTAAAGATATTTCCATTTCTGTATATTTATATACAACCTCAAATCAGAAAAAGTTGGGTCAGTATGGAGAATGCAAATAAAATAAAATTGAAGTGTTCCTTACATTTACTTTGACTTTTATATGATTGCAGACAGTTTGAACCTGAGATAATTTATATTTTGTTTGCTCAACTTCATTTCATTTGTTAATATACCTCCATTCCTACATTTCAGGCCACCAACACATTCCAAAAAAAGTTGTACCTCAAAGAAAGATTGGAAGGGATTTGCATATTTCTCCCTCTATAGAGCATAATATCATTAAACGATTCAAGGAATCTGGAGGAATTTCAGTGCGTGAAGGCCAAGGGTGCAAGCTTAAGCCGAATGCCCGTGATCTTCGATCCCTCAGACGGCACTGCATCAAGAACTGCCACTCAACAATAGCTGATATAACCACATGGGCAAGGGATTACTTTGGCAAATCTTTGTTAAGCACTACAATACAGAGTTACATGCACAAATGCCACTTAAAACTTTACTGTGCAAAAAAGCAGCCTTATGTTAACCATGTCCAGAAGCGGCATTGCTTGGTATCGTCAGTGCCAAAACATCTTTTAAGTGTGGTATATACAGTGTATCACAAAAGTGAGTACACCTCTCACATTTCTGCAGATATTTAAGTATATCTTTTCATGGGACAACACTGACAAAATGACACTTTGACACAATGAAAAGTAGTCTGTGTGCAGCTTATATAACAGTGTAAATTTATTCCTCCCTCAAAATAACTCAATATACAGCCATTAATGTCTAAACCACCGGCAACAAAAGTGAGTACACCCCTTAGTGAAAGTTCCTGAAGTGTCAATATTTTGTGTGGCCACCATTATTTCCCAGAACTGCCTTAACTCTCCTGGGCATGGAGTTTACCAGAGCTTCACAGGTTGCCACTGGAATGCTTTTCCACTCCTCCATGACGACATCACGGAGCTGGCGGATATTCGAGACTTTGCGCTCCTCCACCTTCCGCTTGAGGATGCCCCAAAGATGTTCTATTGGGTTTAGGTCTGGAGACATGCTTGGCCAGTCCATCACCTTTACCCTTAGCCTCTTCAATAAAGCAGTGGTCGTCTTAGAGGTGTGTTTGGGGTCATTATCATGCTGGAACACTGCCCTGCGACCCAGTTTCCGGAGGGAGGGGATCATGCTCTGCTTCAGTATTTCACAGTACATATTGGAGTTCATGTGTCCCTCAATGAAATGTAACTCCCCAACACCTGCTGCACTCATGCAGCCCCAGACCATGGCATTCCCACCACCATGCTTGACTGTAGGCATGACACACTTATCTTTGTACTCCTCACCTGATTGCCGCCACACATGCTTGAGACCATCTGAACCAAACAAATTAATCTTGGTCTCATCAGACCATAGGACATGGTTCCAGTAATCCATGTCCTTTGTTGACATGTCTTCAGCAAACTGTTTGCGGGCTTTCTTGTGTAGAGACTTCAGAAGAGGCTTCCTTCTGGGGTGACAGCCATGCAGACCAATTTGATGTAGTGTGCGGCGTATGGTCTGAGCACTGACAGGCTGACCCCCCACCTTTTCAATCTCTGCAGCAATGCTGACAGCACTCCTGCGCCTATCTTTCAAAGACAGCAGTTGGCTGTGACGCTGAGCACGTGCACTCAGCTTCTTTGGACGACCAACGCGAGGTCTGTTCTGAGTGGACCCTGCTCTTTTAAAACGCTGGATGATCTTGGCCACTGTGCTGCAGCTCAGTTTCAGGGTGTTGGCAATCTTCTTGTAGCCTTGGCCATCTTCATGTAGCGCAACAATTCGTCTTTTAAGATCCTCAGAGAGTTCTTTGCCATGAGGTGCCATGTTGGAACTTTCAGTGACCAGTATGAGAAAGTGTGAGAGCTGTACTACTAATTTGAACACACCTGCTCCCTATGCACACCTGAGACCTAGTAACACTAACAAATCACATGACATTTTGGAGGGAAAATGACAAGCAGTGCTCAATTTGGACATTTAGGGGTGTAGTCTCTTAGGGGTGTACTCACTTTTGTTGCCGGTGGTTTAGACATTAATGGCTGTATATTGAGTTATTTTGAGGGAAGAATACATTTACACTGTTATATAAGCTGCACACAGACTACTTTTCATTGTGTCAAAGTGTCATTTTGTCAGTGTTGTCCCATGAAAAGATATACTTAAATATCTGCAGAAATGTGAGGGGTGTACTCACTTTTGTGATACACTGTATATGTATATACAGGTAATAGCATGTGATCATTTTTATACTAATAAAACATTCATGTGACCTAATTGTGCTTGTGGCCTAAACAGTCTGAATAATTTTATATCCCTTTGCAATTACACTTGTGGACAAGTCAGCAAATAATGCCAGATCATAAAGAAGCGGATGATATAGTTGGCATTTTCTTTGGTGTAGTCTGTCTTTGGTGTAAACTGTAGTCACAAACAAAGCTACTGTATGGCTGTGGTCAAAGTACAAGACAGCACAGCCACTCATTACAGGCTCTGGTGCCACTCTGATATTTTACACTGGTCTGCAAACACAACAGTGTTATAACTAGGTTACCCAAAACAGGTGCAACTAGTGAGGATGATTAACAGAACTCAAAACAGGTGTGAAAACCAAAGCTAAAACTCTAAAGGACTAGATGGGAAGCGCACATGGCTGAGACCGGTGCAAAGTAATAAATCAAATAAAGGTCATTCTATTTACAACCATTTGCAAATGGGATGCCCGGCTGAGTGAGGGGGCGGGCAAAGTCGGAACAGCTTAGCCATTGGGAGGTGCATTTGTCAGTGCACTCTCAGTGCCTGTCACAAGCCCACATTCCTATGGGTACTACTACCACAGGCGTGGGAAGTGAAGGGCTGCCAAAGCTTCATACATGCCCAAGAAAAAACACAACGAAAGAAAGGGATGAGGAGCATCACATGCAGTGTCTTTCAGGCTGATATTATGAACATTGTTCTGCACTGAGCTGTTGTGTTCCCAGTACCATACATATACTTAACAGTGTGCTAAATTGACTGTTGACAAATGTAGAGGCTACTTTTTTCAATCACCTTATAGAATATTGTGTGCAAATCGGAACACAGCTTTCCACCTAGCAGGTAAAAGCATCGCCCCCTTTGCTACATGTGCAGCTTGATATTCTCCATATTTTAAGGATTTGATTTTAATTGTTTTGTTGACATTTTGTTCACTCACACCTTCACACACCAACCTTGATTATGCAGTGGATTAAACAACACACATCATTTAAATTTTGTTTTTTCACACTTTATAATTCCTATGCCAGCCCTTCAAACTTAAACCTCCTCCCACATGCCTGCTGGCTACTCTAAAAGAATGTGCTTCTCTTTGTGTCCAGTGTTTCCATGGAGGATCAATGTGACCTGGATCAGGATGAAACATTACTGAAGATTAATGAAAGAAATTGTTGTCAGTTTTGGAGACTATGCCACTTCTTACTAATAGTGTAACCTAGTCATGTATCCTTCTGTGATTTTAAAGATTTAAAGAGTATTATTTGAGTAATGTCAAACCCTGATATGTTTGAATGAGCCATTTGGAAGTGGAAGGTGCTGCTTAGCAAGTGCTGATTGCACAACATTCAGCTGCAATTTAGCCTCATCAGAGCAATGGTCTTAAAATTTGGATGATTCCAAATGTAATAAAGTGTTGTCAAGTGTCTGCTTAAACCAGCAATAAATCAGTGCTGATGAGAATAAAATTCAAACTCATTTTGATCTGCAGATGGTATATGCTGATATTCTGGGTTGCACTGTAAACAAATGTTTTAGTGTTAAGAAGGTGTCAGAATACACAGTGCATCGCAGTTTGTTGCGAATGAGATGCATAGCCACAGACCAGACCTACAATTGGCACGTGAGCATCGGAACTGGACCACGGAGCAATGGAGAAAGGTGGCCTGGTTTGATGAATCACGTTTTCTTTTACATCACGTGGATGGCCGGGTGCGTGTGCGTCACTTACCTGTGGAACACATGGCACCAGGATGCACTATAGGAAGAAGGCAGTGTGATGCTTTGGGCAATGTTCTGCTGGGAAACCTTGAGTCCTGCAATCCATGTGGTTCTTACTTTGACACGTACCACCTACCTAAGCATTGTTGCAGACCATGGCACACCCTTTCATGGAAACGGTATTCCCTGATGGCTGTGACCTTTTACAGCAGGATAATGCACCCTGCCACAAAGCAAAAATGCTTCAGACTGGGAACAGTCTGGGAACAGACTGGGAACGTCACTTCCGGTGGTACGCACGCTGAGACGCTAGCCTAGTTGTTTGTTTGTAGCCTTTAGCTAAATAACTTTTTATATACGTATGTTTTAAACATATAATTTATACGTTAATCTTCCGTGTGTTGTTGATTTAGTTTTATTTTGTTTATCGTAAAAAAGCGCTTGTGTTTACTAACGTAAATTCGTGCTGTGTTGGAAACTAGGAAACTTCTGCTACCGGCATCCGAACGAAGCCGGTTTTGTTTGTTTTTGTACTTCAGCGCATAAACATCATAATTATCCAGAATTAAAACCGTTTTCGGTCCGCACGAAGCGCGTTTGTGTTTGGTTGTGTTCTGTATTTCAGCTCTTAAAACACCTCTGTTTTGTGAGGAGTTATAACCGTTTCTGTTCGTAGGAAGCGCGTTTATTTGTTTTGTACACCAGCGCATAACACCGTTTTCCTTTAGAATTACAGCCGCTTTTGTCCGAACGAAGCGCATTTGTGTTGCTTTGGTTGGTGGTTTTTGTATTCCAGCTTATCATCGCCTGTTTCATCCGGAATTAAAGCCGTTCTTCTGTGACTACCAGCAGAAGCGCCGGTGAATCCAACATAAACATCATCTCCAACTCATCTTGTAAAGCTAAGTATATTACTTTGTTACTATGGCCCCAGCAGGAGCTTTGTATCCATGTTCCGAGTGTAATATGTTCATTTATTCCTTCTCCGTGTTTAGTGATAACTTTACATGTGATAAGTGTAGATTAGTTGTTAGTCTGACGGAGAAGATCTCAGTGTTAGAAGGGCGCATTCGGGCGTTAGAACAGACTACTACTAGTGAGGGCTTAGATTCAGCTGTAGCAGTCCCGAATGCCAGCAGTTCAGGTACAGAACCCCAGACTCCGGCATTAGAGCCCTCACAGCGGGGCGACTGGGTGACGTCTCGGCGACATAGTCGTAGGGAAAAGCACCGACCATCTCAGTTGCACGTGTCCAACAGGTTTTCCCCACTCAGTGAGCCACCCGCTGAGAAGCCTGTTAATGTAAGTGCTCTGGTTATAGGAGATTCTCAGCTCCGACACGTGCGTATTGCGACCCCCATAGAGACACCAGCAACCATAGTCACTTGTATTCCGGGGGCCAGGGCGCCTGACATCAGAGCAAACCTGAAAGTGCTGGCTAATGCTAATCGTAGATTTTCGAAGATTGTTATCCACGTCGGCACTAATGATGTTCGTTTACGGCAGTCTGAGGTTACTAAGAGTAATGTTAAAGAGGTGTGTGAGTTAGCTAGGTCGATGTCTGAGGCAGTAGTGTGCTCTGGCCCCTTACCGATTCGACCCAGTGGCGAAACCTACAGCAGGTTGTTGTCGCTGAACCGCTGGATGTCTAAATGGTGCTCAGAAAACTGCATCGATTTTGTAGATAACTGGTCCACCTTTGAGTGAAGGCCTGGTCTTTTGAAGCGGGATGGTGTCCACCCCACGTGGGAGGGTGCTGCTCGCATTTCTTGCAGCATAGGTGACAGGCTTTACCACCGCGTTAGTGTAGCGGCAGATAGTGTTAAATGACTATCCAGAGCCAAGACCAGGCAGCAGACTAACAGGCCTAACCGACTGTCTGCGAGTCGCCATCGGACGTCACCCGGAATCCTTAGGTCACAAACCATTGAGACTGTGTCTGTTTACCGTGGCAGGTGTAAGCCAAAACAAAATCAAAAAGTATGTCATAATAACTTAATTAAAATTAATCTAAATGAGCATCATGAAAACCCTAGTAAAGTTAAACTAAAGTTAGGACTTCTAAACATCAGGTCACTTGCATGCAAAACAGTAATTGTAAATGAAATAATTACAGATAATTGTCTTAGTGCCCTGTGTTTAACCGAGACCTGGGCTAGACCTGATGAGTATCTAGGTTTAAATGAAGCATCTCCGCCGGGTTACAGTTATGAACATAAGCCACGTCTTAGCGGTCGTGGTGGAGGAATAGCCGCAATTTATGATAAAGACATAGGTCTCACTGTAAAATCAACTCCCATAACAAACTCGTTTGAAGTTCTTATCTCTGACATAACCAATAAATGTTCATCTGATAAAAATAGTATGTTTAAACTGGTTACTGTTTATCGACCCCCTGGTCCTTACTCAGAATTTCTTAACGAATTTGCCGATTTTCTTTCTAAATTAGTCTTATCAACTAAGAAAGCTCTAATTGTTGGTGACTTTAATATTCATTATGAGGATAAGTGTAATCCACTCAAAATTGCGTTTGATTCTATTTTAGAATCCTTAGGCATCACCCAAAATGTAACAGGACCCACTCACCGCTGTAAACATACCTTAGATTTAATACTTACTTATGGTATAAACATAGACAACCTGGAAATTATACCACAGAATGACTTAATCTCTGATCACTCCCTACTAATATATGAAGTGTCCCTGTCCAATAATATACAGCAACCAAATCGTTTTAAATGTAAGCGCACTATTACATCTGCAACTGCAGCAGCGTTCATAAACTGCCTACCAGAATTACCAAATATATCAGCATCAGAACCTAAAGAACTAGATCAGGCAACTCAAAACCTAGAGACCGTACTGCGCACAACCTTAGATAACGTAGCCCCACTCAAAACTAAACTGATTAGGGAGAAAAAACTTGCTCCTTGGTACAATGACCACACGTGCGCACTTAAACAAGCAGCACGGAAATTAGAACGCAAGTGGCGTCACACTACACTGGAGGTGTATAAGATTGCTTGGAAAGATGCTCTAACTGAGTATAAACATGCACTTATAAAAGCGAAATCTTTATATTATTCATCCCTAATAGAGAAAAATAAAAACAATCCTAGATTCCTTTTTGAGACAGTGTCCAAATTAACTAAAAACGTCAATGAAACTGAATCTAATATACCACCTGACTGTATCAGTGATGATTTTTTAAAATTCTTTAATGACAAGATAGAAAAAATACGACTTCAGAGTCAGAGTGTGTCACTTGCCAATGTTAAGTATGGACTCACTCCGAGCAGCATTGGTGATAATAGTAACGAGTTAATCCAACTAAATTCCTTTAATCCAATCTCCCAAAATGAACTAACTGTGTTGATTAAATCATCGAAGTCATCATCGTGTATACTCGATCCTGTTCCAACTCGCTTACTTAAAGATTTACTCCCAGCTATTGTAGAGCCCCTGCTTACCTTAATCAATGCATCCCTTAGCCTTGGGTATGTACCTAAATTGTTTAAAAGTGCTGTTATTAAACCCCTGATTAAAAAACCTAATCTTGATCCACATGTTTTATCTAATTATAGGCCAATTTCAAACCTTCCTTTTGTCTCAAAGATATTAGAAAAAGTCGTTTCCAAACAGCTATGTTCTTATTTGAATGAAAATTGTATTCATGAAAAATTTCAATCAGGATTTAGACCCAACCACAGTACCGAAACCGCATTAATTAGAGTAGTTAACGAGTTGTTAATGTCTTCTGATAATGGATGTGTCTCTTTTCTTGTTCTATTAGATCTTAGTGCAGCGTTTGATACGGTCGATCATAACATTTTACTGGAGAGGCTAGAAAATACAGTAGGTGTTAAAGGACTCGCACTCTCTTGGTTTCAATCATATTTGACTGACCGCTCTCAATTCGTTTATGTAAATAATAAATGCTCAGAAACTACAAAAGTAAAGTGTGGTGTTCCACAGGGGTCGGTACTTGGACCGCTATTATTTACACTCTATATGCTTCCACTAGGTGAAATTATTCATAAACATGGCATAAACTTTCACTGCTATGCAGATGACACACAGCTGTATATATCAGCCAAACCAAATGATACTGACACAATCAGTAAGATAGAAGATTGTGTAAACGACATAAAAAACTGGATGTCGTGTAATTTTCTTTTACTTAATTCAGATAAAACTGAGGTTTTACTTGTTGGCTCTAAAGCTGCAAGAGACAAGTTGTCTAACCTGGTGCTAAACTTAAACACGTTCTCTGTTACTCCCAGCCCAGATGTAAAAAACTTAGGTGTCACAATAGATTCAGATCTCTCCTTTGATACACACATTAATAATATTACTAGAGTTGCTTTCTATCATTTGCGTAATATCTCTAAAATAAGAAATATACTATCTGTTAATGACGCCGAAAAACTGATCCATGCGTTTATAACTTCTCGGTTAGATTATTGTAATGCTCTTCTAACTGGATGCTCTGGTAGATCCTTAAACAAACTCCAGTTAGTTCAAAATGCAGCAGCTCGAGTGCTAACTAGAACTAAAAAATTTGATCATATCACTCCTGTTTTATCATCTCTACACTGGCTGCCAGTTAAATTTCGCATTGATTACAAAATACTTTTACTAACCTATAAAGCGCTACATGGTCTGGCTCCACAGTATCTGAGTGAGCTTATTAATTACTACAACCCAGCACGTCCACTTCGTTCACAAGATGCAGGGTTACTTATAGTTCCTAAAATTAAAAAGACCAAAGCTGGTGGAAGAGCATTTTCTTACAAAGCTCCACAACTTTGGAATAATCTTCCTGCCTCTGTTCGGTATTCGGACACAGTCTCAATGTTTAAGTCTAAACTGAAAACATATTTATTTTCTCAGGCTTTTGATTAATATAGACAAAGGCGCAGAGCTTGGGGGTTCTTGGTCATAGAAACTTGTGGTGATCAGGGATGTTGGGTCGCTGTCGTTCTGCCTCTCTTGTCCAATCACTCTGGTTTGGGTAGGAGAGGTGGGCGCTGATGTCCTGTGAAAGCCTTCATGACCTTGTTACCTGCTCGCTCTCCCTTTTAGTTATGCTGTAATAATTAGGGCTGCCGGAGTCTAAAACTCTCTGTAAAACTGTTTGTCAACTAGCATTGTACATTATTAACTACATTCTCTGTTGTTTTACCCCGAGGGCATTCTGATGGAAACCTGTTTACCCGCCGAGGTTAAGGATTAAAGTCGAGACTGCCGGGACAACGATGCTGCTCCTGTCAGATGTGACGGGTCTGGAGTAATTGCAACGACAAGAAATCACTACAGACTTTATTGAAGACTAGAGCGGATAACAACTCTATTATTATTTAATTGTTTATTTATCTATTTATTACCACTGTATGACTTTTAGATCATTCAATTCTGTGTTTGTATGATTTGTGTAAATCGTGTATTTATTTAAAGTATCCTCCGGACCACCCAAGAAGGATGGGCCCTGTTGAGTCTGGTTCCTCTCAAGGTTTCTTCCTGTAATTTTCAGGGAGTTTTTCCTTGCCACAGTCGCCCTCGGCTTGCTCAACAGGGGTTTTTGTATCTGTTGGTCCTGGATTTTGTAAAGTTGCTTTGAGACAATGTATATTGTAAAAAGCGCTATATAAATAAAGTTGACTTGACTTGACTTGACTTCAGGAATGGTTTGAGGAGCACAACAATGAGTTTGAGGTGTTGACTTAGCCTCCAAATTCCCCAGATCTCAATCCAGTCGAGCATCTGTGAGGTGTGCTGGACAAACAAGTCTGATCCATGGTAGCCCCAACTTGCAACTTACAGGAGTTAAAGGATCTGCTGCTAACATCTTGGTCAGATACCACAGCACACCTTCAGTGGAGTCCATGGATCGATGGGTCAGGGCTGTTTTGGCAGCTAAAGAAGGACCGACACAATATCAGGAAGGTGGTCATAATGTTATACCTTATCGATATACAGTGTATCACAAAAGTGAGTACACCCCTCACATTTCTGCAGATATTTAAGTATATCTTTTCATGAGACAACACTGACAAAATAACACTTTGACACAATGAAAAGTAGTCTGTGTGCAGCTGTAAATTGTAAATTTGTAAATTTATTGTAAAATTGTAAATTTATTCTTCCCTCAAAATAACTCAATATACAGCCATTAATGTCTAAACCACCGGCAACAAAAGTGAGTACACCCCTTAGTGAAAGTTCCTGAAGTGTCAATATTTTGTGTGGCCACCATTATTTCCCAGAACTGCCTTAACTCTCCTGGGCATGGAGTTTACCAGAGCTTCACAGGTTGCCACTGTAATGCTTTTCCACTCCTCCATGACGACATCACGGAGCTGGCGGATATTCGAGACTTTGCGCTCCTCCACCTTCCGCTTGAGGATGCCCCAAAGATGTTCTATTGGGTTTAGGTCTGGAGACATGCTTGGCCAGTCCATCACCTTTACCCTCAGCCTCTTCAATAAAGCAGTGGTCGTCTTAGAGGTGTGTTTGGGGTCATTATCATGCTGGAACACTGCCCTGCGACCCAGTTTCCGGAGGGAGGGGATCATGCTCTGCTTCAGTATTTCACAGTACATATTGGAGTTCATGTGTCCCTCAATGAAATGTAACTCCCCAACACCTGCTGCACTCATGCAGCCCCAGACCATGGCATTCCCACCACCATGCTTGACTGTAGGCATGACACACTTATCTTTGTACTCCTCACCTGATTGCCGCCACACATGCTTGAGACCATCTGAACCAAACAAATTAATCTTGGTCTCATCAGACCATAGGACATGGTTCCAGTAATCCATGTCCTTTGTTGACATGTGTAGAGACTTCAGAAGAGGCTTCCTTCTGGGGTGACAGCCATGCAGACCAATTTGATGTAGTGTGCGGCGTATGTTCTGAGCACTGACAGGCTGACCCCCCACCTTTTCAATCTCTGCAGCAATGCTGACAGCACTCCTGCACCTATCTTTCAAAGACAGCAGTTGGATGTGACGCTGAGCACGTGCACTCAGCTTCTTTGGACGACCAACGCGAGGTCTGTTCTGAGTGGACCCTGCTCTTTTAAAACGCTGTATGATCTTGGCCACTGTGCTGCAGCTCAGTTTCAGGGTGTTGGCAATCTTCTTGTAGCCTTGGCCATCTTCATGTAGCGCAACAATTCGTCTTTTAAGATCCTCAGAGAGTTATTTGCCATGAGGTGCCATGTTGGAACTTTCAGTGACCAGTATGAGAGAGTGTGAGAGCTGTACTACTAAATTGAACACACCTGCTCCCTATGCACACCTGAGACCTAGTACACTAACGAGTCACATGACATTTTGGAGGGAAAATGACAAGCAGTGCTCAATTTGGACATTTAGGGGTGTAGTCTCTTAGGGGTGTACTCACTTTTGTTGCCGGTGGTTTAGACATTAATGGCTGAATATTGAGTTATTTTGAGGGAAGAATAAATTTACACTGTTATATAAGCTGCACACAGACTACTTTTCATTGTGTCAAAGTGTCATTTTGTCAGTGTTGTCCCATAAAAAGAAATACTTAAATATCTGCAGAAATGTGATACACTGTATATATACATACATACTGTACTATAAATACATATATTCTACTGAATAGAACATATAGTATGGTTTTATAAAGTGACAGGGCAGGACTACTGATTAAATGATTAAATAACATTTATTCGATGCAAAGCATTCATAATGGACAAAAAAGAGGAGCAAAAATAAAACATCAATGATGGAGAACCCAGAACAACCCTGACATTTCTGTAAATTCTGCTCTACACTTTGTGCCATCAGACTTGCTTGCTGAGTAACAGACAGGATGATTAGTGTGCCACATCAAGTGTAAAAAAACAGTGTGTTTTGTTATTAGTGTAAGAATTGAGAACTCATCTGACTTTTACAGCTGAACAACCCATCTCACCTCATGTTCTGCTACAAATGGTGCAATCACACAATGGAGAGAAAGAACTGACAAGTTCCAAACGTTTACTTCAAGATGCACAACCAGAAGAATCCTGTCATTTAAAACTGTAGTTATTTAACATGCTCCTTTAACTGCTCCAAACATGCATAATATAATCAGATACAATTTTATGACACTGATCATTTATATTTGTCACAGTTAAATATATTGTCACAATTTTGTTTATAAATTCTATATTGAAATACACTATATGGCCAAAATTATGTGGACACCTGACCATAAGCTTGATACAAAAAATGCTATTAATTTATAGTGACCTCTGTTGATCCTTTTAGCTATAACCAAAGCCACTCTAAGAAGGCTTTTCACAAGATTTGAATTATTTTTTCTCCAGGGATTTGTGCCTATTCAGTCAAAAGAGCATTTGTATAGCTGGGCACTGATGTTGGTCAAGAAAGCCTCAAATTATGTTTCAGTCCTTTCCAAAGCTGTTCAGTGGGGCTGGGGTCAGGGCACTGTGCAGGCCAATGGAGTTTGCTTTAAACCAAGCTTTTCTTTATGTCTTATAAACCTTGCTTTGTCCACAGCGGCATGGAAGCATATCTATCTATCTATCTATATATATATATATATATATATATATATATATATATATATATATATACATATATATATATATATATACACATATATATATGAGGAATCTTTTTTGCATTTTTACATTTAGCTGGTGAGGGCGGGAGGAGTAGTAATTGAGAGAGCTTATAGTCCAGATTTAGCGCCATCTGATTTCCACCTTGATCAGACACAGCAAAGCTGCTGGAGTTTTTAAATACCGTGTCCACTCTATTAGACACTCCTACCTAGTTGGTCCACCTTGAAGATGTAAAGTCAGAGACGATTGCTCAAAGAAGCTTTAAGGGAAGAAGATAGCATTAAAAAGTTGGTACGAAGCTGGGAAAAATGCAACCGAAGGTAACTGTGTTGTTTTTAAAATTCTTAATAAATAGAGTTAAAACAACAACACTGCTGCATTTGATACTCTTATACAAGAACAACATACACTTGCATGTCAGTACAATATTGGTGTCATTACAGGGCTGAGAATGGTTCACCATACAAACACTGACGTTGACATTGACTTGACAAATGTGGTACAGGGGTGACAAAGTGAATAGAGCAATAGCTAGGCTACTTTCAGTAATTGTATGCACACATTCTTCTATATGGTTGGTGTAGCTTATCAAATAATAATGAAATACCAAGCACTTTCTTGGGTAAACCTATTTGGTGTGTGTACAGTGTCTTTACCACACTCCGAATGCCATCCTTATCAGCTTATAATGCATTTGTCACGATTTGAGCCTCTGTGTGTGCTCCTGAGGTGCCACGCCCCCCTCTCCATGAGCACACTCTGTCTCCAGCCAGGAGGCTCAGAGAAAGGCTGGTTGGAGACTATTTTCATTGTAACTCTGTTTGCTCTGGTGACTCCTTGCTCCTTGCTCCTTGCTCCTTGCTCCTTGCTCCTTGCTCCTTGCTCCGGTCTGTTTAGTCCTGTCCAGTCAGTTTAGCCCTGTTAGTCTGTTTAGTCCTGTTTAGTCTTTGTTTAGCCTGTCCGTTAGCCTGTCCGTTAGCCCTGTTAGTCTGTTTAGTCTGTTTAGTCCTGTTTAGCCTGTCCGTTAGCCTGTTTAGTCTGTTTAGCCTGTTTAGTCTTGTTTAGTCTGTTTAGTCCTGTTTATTCTTTGTTTAGCCTGTCCGTTAGCCTGTCCGTTAGCCCTGTTAGTCTGTTTAGTCTGTTTAGTCCTGTTTAGCCTGTCCGTTAGCCTGTTTAGTCTGTTTAGCCACGTTAGTCTGTTTAGCCCCGTCAGTCTGTTTAGTCCTGTTAGTCTGTTTAGCCCCGTCAGTCTGTTTAGTCCTGTTAGTCTGTTTTGCCCTGTTAGTCTGTTTAGTCCTGTTCAGTCTGTTTAGTCCTGTCTAGTTCTTGTTTAGCTTAGGGTTTAGGTTTCCTGTGTGTTTAGTTTAGCTTTAGTTAGCTTAGCATAGGTTGTGTGTTTGGTTTTGTGTCCTGTCTTGTCTTTGTTATCATTAAAATATCGTTTCTTTCACATCTCTGCGTTTGTGTCCGCCCATCCTGTCCGTCTAGCCCACAAACCGTTACAGAATAGTCTCCCAAGAGGACACAGCGAGATGTTTTTTGTCCATGTTTTTCCGGACTTCGGCTCCATGAGGTTTCCTCAAACCTTCCCGCTTAGTAGGCCAGCTCCATATGATGGAAGCGACTCAGGCGTCGAAGGCTTCCTTCTACAGAGCCAGCTCTACCTGCAGAACCTTCTGGACCCCCAGCCAGCTGAAATCGACAGGGTGCGATTTATGATGTCTCGGCTGAGGGGTGCTGCTCGTGAGTGGGCTAAGCAGCTTTGGTCTGACAGGGGAGTTGAGCTGAACTCGGTTAAGGTGTTTAAGGGCCTCATGAGAGCAAAATTTTCCTGCAGCAAAGCGCCCACTGCTAATGTGGTCCGGACTCCAGTGTTTTCGCAGCTGAGTCCAGTGTCTCCAGGGTCCAAACAGCTGACTTCTGACGCATATCCAGGGTCCAAGCAGCTGATTTCGGACGCCTCTCCAGTGTTTTCGCAGCTGAGTCCAGTTTCTCCAGGGTCCAAGCAGCTGACTTTTGACGCATATCCAGGGTCCAAGCGGCTGATTTCGGACGCCTCTCCAGTGTTTTCGCAGCTGAGTGACTTTTCTCCAGTGTTTTCACAGCTGAGTCCGGTCTTTCCAGGGTCCAAACAGCTGACTTTTGACGCATATCCAGGGTCCAAGCAGCTGATTTCGGACGCCTCTCCAGTGTTTTCGCAGCGGAGTGACTTTTCTCCAGTGTTTTCGCAGCTGACTTTGGACGCCTCTCCAGGGTCCACGCAGCTGAATGACGTTGCTCCAGTGTTTTCGCAGCTGAGTGATGTTTCTCCAGTGTTTTCGCAGCTGACTTCGGACGCCTCTCCAGGGTCCTCGCAGCTGAGTGACGTTTCTCTAGTGTTTTCGCAGTTAACTTTGGACGCCTCTCCAGGGTCCTCGCAGCTGAATGACGTTTCTCCAGTGTTTTCGCAGCTAACTTCGGACGCCTCTCCAGGGTCCACGCAGCTGAATGTTTCTCCAGTGTTTCCCCAAGTGACTTCGGACGCCTCTCCAGGGTCCTCGCAGCTGAATGATGTTTCTCCAGTGTTTTCGCAAGTGACTTTGGATACCTCCCCAGGGTTCTCACAGCTGAATCAAGGAGATTCTCAAGGATTTGTGCAGCTGATTAATGACGTTTCTCCAGTGTTTTCGCAAGTGACTTTGGACACCTCTCCAGGGTTCTCACAGCTGTTTCAAGAAGTTTCTCAAGGGTTTTTGCAGCTGATTCCGGACGCCTCTCCAGGGTCCTCACAGCTGAATCAAGTAGATTCTCAAGGATTTGTGCAGCTGATTAATGACGTTTCTCCAGTGTTTTTGCAGCTGACTCCGGACGCCTCTTCTCAAGGGTCCACGCAGCTGACTCCGGACGCCTCTTCTCAAGGGTCCACGCAGCTGACTCCGGACGCCTCTTCTCAAGGGTCCACGCAGCTGACTCCGGACGCCTCTTCTCAAGGGTCCACGCAGCTGACTCCGGATGCTTCTTCTCAAGGGTCCTCGCAGCTGACTCCCGAAGCCTCTTCGCCAGGCTCACCGCAGCTGACTCCCGAAGCCTCTTCGCCAGGCTCACCGCAGCTGACTCCCGAGGCCTCTTCGCCAGGCTCACCGCAGCTGACTCCCGAGGCCTCTTCGCCAGGCTCACCGCAGCTGACTCCCGAAGCCTCTTCGCCAGGCTCACCGCAGCTGACTCCCGAAGCCTCTTCGCCAGGCTCACCGCAGCTGACTCCCGAAGCCTCTTCGCCAGGCTCACCGCAGCTGACTCCCGAAGCCTCTTCGCCAGGCTCACCGCAGCTGACTCCCGAAGCCTCTTCGCCAGGCTCATTGCAGCTGACTCCCGAAGTCTCTTCGCCAGGCTCACCGCAGCTGACTCCCGAAGCCTCTTCGCCAGGCTCACCGCAGCTGACTCCCGAAGCCTCTTCGCCAGGCTCACCGCAGCTGACTCCCGAAGCCTCTTCGCCAGGCTCACCGCAGCTGACTCCCGAAGCCTCTTCGCCAGGCTCACCGCAGCTGACTCCCGAAACCTCTTCGCCAGGCTCCACGCAGCTGGCTTCTGTTCCCGAGTTGGCGCAGCCCGATGGCGCTCCTGTTCCTGAGTTGGCGCATCCCGATGGCGCTCCTGTTCCCGAGTTGGCGCATCCCGATGGCGCTCCTGTCCCCGAGTTGGTGTCCTCCGACGGCACTTCTGTTCCCGAGTTGGTGTCTTCCGACGGCACTTCTGTTCCCGAGTGGGTGTCCTCCGACGGCACTTCTGTTCCCGAGTTGGTGTCCTCCGACGGCACTTCTGTTCCCGAGTTGGTGTCCTCCGACGGCACTTCTGTTCCCGAGTTGGTGTCTTCCGACGGCACTTCTGTTCCTGAGTTGGTGTCCTCCGACGGCACTTCTGTTCCTGAGTTGGTGTCCTCCGACGGCACTTCTGTTCCTGAGTTGGTGTCCTCCGACGGCACTTCTGTTCCTGAGTTGGTGTCTTCCGACGGCACTTCTGTTCCTGAGTGGGCGTCCTCCGACGGCACTTCTGTTCCGGAGTTGGCGCTCCCTGATGGCGCTCCTGTTCCAGAGTTGGTGTCCTTCGAAGGTGCTTCTGTTTCCTCATCGGCACCCACCGACGGCGCTCCTGTTTCCTCGTCGGCACTCCCAGATGGCGCTCCTGTTTCCGAGATGACGCCCCCAGATGGCGCTTCTGTTTCCGTGTTGGCGCCCCCCGATGGTGCTTCTGTTCCCACATTGGCGGCCCCCGACGGCGCTTTTGAACTCTCGTCGGCGCTCCCCGACTGCGCCTCTGGATTTCTGTCGGCAGCCTGCGTCCCACCATTTTTATCACGCCTGCCTGAGGACATCTTTAATGATTTCAAATTTACCCCGCAGGGCCCTGGACCTCCTTGTTTTTGTTTTTTAAGGCACTCCGGGAGTAGTGCCTTTGGGGGGGGCATCTGTCACGATTTGAGCCTCTGTGTGTGCTCCTGAGGTGCCACGCCCCCCTCTCCATGAGCACACTCTGTCTCCAGCCAGCCTCCCTCTCCTGATTGGTTAGCTGGGGCTAATTAGCCCCAGCTGCTACTATTTAGGAGAGGCTCAGAGAAAGGCTGGTTGGAGACTATTTTCATTGTAACTCTGTTTGCTCTGGTGACTCCTTGCTCCTTGCTCCTTGCTCCTTGCTCCGGTCTGTTTAGTCCTGTCCAGTCAGTTTAGCCCTGTTAGTCTGTTTAGTCCTGTTTAGTCTTTGTTTAGCCTGTCCATTAGCCTGTCCGTTAGCCCTGTTAGTCTGTTTAGTCTGTTTAGTCCTGTTTAGCCTGTCCGTTAGCCTGTTTAGTCTGTTTAGCCTGTTTAGTCTTGTTTAGTCTGTTTAGTCCTGTTTAGTCTTTGTTTAGTCTTTGTTTAGCCTGTCCGTTAGCCTGTCCGTTAGCCCTGTTAGTCTGTTTAGTCTGTTTAGTCCTGTTTAGCCTGTCCGTTAGCCTGTTTAGTCTGTTTAGCCACGTTAGTCTGTTTAGCCCCGTCAGTCTGTTTAGTCCTGTTAGTCTGTTTAGCCCCGTCAGTCTGTTTAGTCCTGTTAGTCTGTTTTGCCCTGTTAGTCTGTTTAGTCCTGTTCAGTCTGTTTAGTCCTGTCTAGTTCTTGTTTAGCTTAGGGTTTAGGTTTCCTGTGTGTTTAGTTTAGCTTTAGTTAGCTTAGCATAGGTTGTGTGTTTGGTTTTGTGTCCTGTCTTGTCTTTGTTATCATTAAAATATCGTTTCTTTCACATCTCTGCGTTTGTGTCCGCCCATCCTGTCCGTCTAGCCCACAAACCGTTACAGCATTTAAATATACAGCGGGGGAAATAAGTATGGAATGCATTAACATTTTTCTCAGTAAATATATTTCTGATGGGGTTATTGACAGTAAATTTTCTCCGGATGTCGGTTACAACCCAAATAATCCACACATACAAAGAAATCAAAACAAATAAATCCATAAATTAAGTTATGTTTAATAAAGTGGAATGACAGGGAAAAAGTATTGAACACACTTACTGAAATTTCTTTTAATACATAGAAGAAAAAGCCTTTGTTGGGAAGGACAGCTTTAAGACACCTTCTGTATATAGAAACTAGTTGCATGTATTGTTCAGGTGTATTTTTGGCCCATTCTTCCAGACAAACTGTCTTCAAATCTTGAAGGTTTTGGGGTTGTCTTCTATGAACTCTGATCTTCAGTTCTTTCCATAGATTTTCAATTAGATTCAAGTCGGGTGATTGACTAGGACATTCTAGCAGCTTTATTTTCTTTCTCTGAAACCACTTGAGAGTTTCCTTGGCTGTGTGTTTGGGATCATTGTCTAGTTGAAATGTCCACCCTCGTTTCATCTTCAGCATCCTAGTAGATGGCAGCAGATTCTTATCAAGAATGTCTCGGTACATTTCTCTATTCATCCTTTCTTCAATTACATGAAGTCTACCAGTACCATATGCTGAGAAACAGCCCCACACCATGATGTTCCCACCTCCAAACTTCACTGTTGGTATGGTGTTATTGGGGTTTCATTTCTCCTCCAAACATGGTGTGTGCTATGAAACCCAAAGAGTTAAATTTTGGTCTTATTTGACCAGACTATATTTTTTCAGTATTTCATAGGCTTGCCCAAATGTTGTGCAGCAAACATTAAACAAGCTTTTTTTTCAGAAATGGAGTCTTGTGCGGTGAGCGTGCATAGAGGCCATGGTGGTTAAGTGCATTACTCATTGTTTCTTTGTAACAACAGTATCTGCTAATTCCAGGTCTTTCTGAAGCTCTCCGCGAGTGGTCCTTGGCTCTTGGACAACTCTTCTGATTATTCTTTTGACTCCTCTGTCAGAAATATTGCGAGGAGCACCTGGTCATGGGCAGTTTATGGTAAAAGGATGTTCTTTCTGCTTCTGAATAATGGCTCCAACGGTGCTCACTGGAGCATTCAGAAGTTTAGAAATACGTCTGTAACCAATACCATCAGTATGTTTTGCAACAATAAGGTTGCGAAGGTCTTGAGAGAGCTCTTTGCTCTTACCCATCAACAGATGCTTCTTGTGTGACAACTTGGTGATGAGAAACTGTTTTGATAGGCCATCAATTAGGACTAAACCAACTAATATTAATTTGCACTGATAGGGGCAGGATTGCTTTTTAAATATGGACAGATTTCAGCTGGTGCTTTTGCTTTCCATGCCTTTTTGCACCTCCTTTTCTTCATGTGTTCAATACTTTTTTCCTGTGTCATTTCACTTAATTAAACATAACTTAATTTATGGATTTATTTGTTATGATTTCTTTGTATGTGTGAATTATTTGGGTTGTTACCGAAATCCGGTGAAAATTTTATGTCAATAACCCCATCAGAAATATATTTACTGAGAAAAATGTTAATGCGTTCAATACTTATTTCCCCCGCTGTATATTGCATGATGGTAGAAAAGTAACATATGCCAAAATAAATGGAAATGACTCCTCAATTACCATAAAAGCATTTACTGATTATAGAGAAGACAGCAGGAGTAAAACACCAGTTAGGACTAATCACAAACCCCTTTATTCTCTTTAATGTTTCATTTTCAAACACTGCACGCTTTGATGTCACTGTGTAGAAAGAGGAGATGTAGATGGAGAAAGCAGTAAGAGACAGAGAGCTGGTGAAGATAACAGGTGCACTCTGGTTTTTCAATGTTTTTCACACCACGCCTCTAATCCACTCAACTGTGAGTTTTGCACTCTCTGTTCCAGCGCTTGAATCAGCCCTCCGTCATTTGTGTTAATCTGGTGAATAATGTATCATGAGGGAGTAAAGTGTGTCTGCTAGAGTAAATGGAGTAAATAGAGTTGATGGACTTTTAAAAAGACTAGTGAAGAACATATGCACTACATTGCCAAAAAATATATGGATAACTGATTATGACCTTGTTGAACAATTTGTTCCAAAACCATGGCCATTAATATGAAGTTGCAAAGTCCTTTCCCCATCCAGATCGTAAGAGCCCTCACTCTTCTGGTACCACTTTTCCACCGATGCGAAACAGGCTCTGTTCGCGAACTTGATTTCGAACCGGTTCAGCACGTTTCCACCAGCAAAGTTTTTTTAGAGTGAACCATGATGTCATCTGTGGCCGTGTCAAGTTGTAGAGGTTTGGGTGCTTTCACATAAGAAGCTGCAAAACCGCGTTTGCGCTGCTGTGCTGTTGTTTCCTATGGAGCTTGATGCTGCACTTCTACCTTTTAAAGTTCACCTGCTTTAATTCTGACCCAGTTTGCTGCTGATATTTTCAAAGCGCCTCCAATGAGATGAACTGTTTGATATGATGTGGTAAAAGCGAACCAGACAGTACGAAAAAAGCTTCATGTGAAAAATAAAGCATACTGTGGCTTGTTGTACTAAAACAATGACCGATTATCTTATACAAGTACAGAGCACTTATAACCAGTAATAATGGAGAGAAATTTAGTGTTCCTATGTCATAATTTTAGTACATTTAGCCAAATTATGCTTCTTTTACATTAAGCTTTTTTGACTCTCCTGAGAAGCTGATTGTCAGAACCCCGAGCTGCATAACACAAGACCACCACACGTAAAGTACATACAGCTAAACAAAGATATACACCGATCAGGAATAACATTATGACCACCTTCCTAATATTATGTTAGTCCCCCATTTGCTGCCCCATACGCAACAACCTGTGATGCACTGTGTACACTGTGTATTCTGACACCTCAGGTGTAACTCGGGTCTTATTTAGAAGACCGGAGTTACTTTGTCACTATTGGCAGCTGTGAATCTGACAGGATGGCTATGACATGTGGAATCCCCCAGGGATCAGTTCTCGGACCTCTTCTGTTCAATCTTTATATGCTGCCATTAGGCCAAATGCTACAGGCTAACAACATTGATTACCATAGTTATGCAGATGACACACAGATATATCTGGCTCTCTCACCAGATGATTACAGCCCAATAGATTCACTGTGTCAGTGTCTGGAGGACATCAATAACTGGATGAGCCAGAATTTTTTACAGTTAAATAAGGACAAAACAGAGATTGTTGTGTTTGGCAGCAAAGAAAAGAGGACCAGTGTCAGTGAACACCTCAGCTCCCGGGCTCTAAAAACCAAAGACCAAGTCCGAAATCTTGGCGTTCTAATAGACTCAGATCTCACATTCACCAGCCATATTAAAACCATCACCAAAACAGCCTTCTACCATCTTAGAAATATAGCCAAAATCAAGGGTCTAGTGTGCCAACAAGACCTAGAGAAGCTGATCCATGCTTTTATCTCCAGTAGGGTGGACTATTGTAATGGTCTCTTAACTGGACTTCCCAAAAAGACCATTAAACAGTTACAGCTCATTCAGAACGCTGCTGCAAGAGTTTTAACTAAGACGAAGAGAACTGAGCACATCACTCCAGTTCTAAAATCTCTACACTGGCTTCCGGTTAGTTACAGAATAGAATTTAAAGTGCTGCTACTGGTCTATAAATCACTGAATGGGTTCGGCCCAGAATACATCTCAGAAATGTTTAGAGAATATAAACCCAGTAGATCTCTTAGATCCATGGACTCAGGTCAGCTAGTTGAGCCCAGAGTCCAAACTAAACACGGTGAAGCAGCATTTAGCTGTTGGGCTGCATATAACTGGAACAGACTGCCAGGAGATATTAGATGTTCCTCAAATGTAGAAATCTTTAAATCCAGGTTAAAAACATTTCTTTTTTCTTGTGCCTATGATTGAGCTAGAAATTTTTGCTATTACCCTAATTTTACCATATTTCTTTTAGTTTTTCATGCTCTTCTAAATTGTAGAGTATATTTTACTATATTTTCTTTTAGTTTTCATGTTCTTAATTTTTTATCTCTCTTGTTTTAATTTCATATTCCCTAAATTGTAGGTTATACTTTACAATATTTTCTTTTAATTTTTCATGTCCTTAATTTTTTTTTATCTCTCTTGTTTGAATTTCATGTTGTCTTAATTGTAACTAAATGTTTGCAAGAAGTCTTTCTGAGGTTTTAGATCTCAGGAATGTTTTAATGCTTTTAATTAAATTTTTTTTTCCTTATGTAAAGCACTTTGAATTGCCACTGTGTATGAAAGGTGCTATACAAATAAACTTGCCTTGCCTTGCCTTGCCTTGCCTTACCTTTCTATCAGAACCAGCATTAACTTCTTCAGCAATTTGAGCTCGTCTGTTAGACTCCCCGCTCGTCTTCGCTCCCCACATGCATCAATGAGCCTTGGCCGCCCCTGTCGCCGGTTTACCACTGTTCCTTCCTTGGACCACTTTTGATAGATACTGACCACTGCAGACCGGGAACACCCCACAAGAGCTGCAGTTTTGGAGATGCTCTGACCCAGTCGTCAAGCCATCACAATTTGGCCCTTGTCAAACTCGCTCAAATCCTTACACCCATTTTTCCTGCTTCTAACATATCAACTTTGAGGATAAAATGTTTACTTGCTGCCTAATATATCCCACCCAGTAACAGGTCCCATGATGAAGAGATAATCAGTGTTATTCACTTCACCTGTCAGTGGTCACAATGTTATGTCTGGTTGGTGTATGTTGGATGTATGTGGATGTTTAAGACTGGATTTTATGGTTATTTCACTGCACCGCTCAAGCCAAGCGCTGAGCAAAGCAGCTATTTGAGCCGAGGGTCGCAGTGAGAGCGAAGTGCAAAATGCTTCTCACATAAATGCACTAAAGAAAGCAACAATGGCAACAAACACAGGGAACGGAGTCGCCGCCTACGTCTTCTAATCACCAATAGTTGATCGATGCTTTTTGCATAAAAACGAACATCTGTAACAACAGCACAGATGCTCGCAGGTAATCTGCACACTCCGCCATCATGTTACTACCCTTTACTTTCGTTGCGCAACGCCCACCATTGATGATGCATGCCTGATTCTCAAAACTGGTGGATGCGTGGGCCGGTTGTCTAAAAAACACCAAGGTTCAAAGAAAGCCGAACAGAACAGAGTTGTTTTGGTGGAAAAGTGCTGTGGAGGGTTTTCTACATGGTTTTGTAGTCTATTCGTGGAAATGTGGGTCTATTCACTCAAAAGAATACATCATTTGTGAGTTCAGGTTCTAATATTGCACTGATCAGCCATAACATTAAAACCACCTCCTTGTTTCTACACTCACTGTTTATTTTATCAGCTCCACTTACCATATAGAAGCACTTTGTAGTTCTACAATTACTGACTGAAGTCCATCTATTTCTCTACATACCTTTTAAGCCTGCTTTTACCCTGTTCTTCAATGATCAGGACCACCACAGGACCATCACAGAGCAGGTATTATTTAGGTGGTGGATCATTCTCAGCACCACAGTGACAATGACATGGTGGTGGTGTGTTAGTGTGTGTTGTGCTGGTATGAGTGGATCAGACACAGCAGCGCTGCTGGAGTTTATAAATGCCGTGTCCACTCACTGTCCACTCTACTAGACACTCCTACTTAGTTGTTCCACCTTGTAGATGTAAAGTCAGAGATGATCGCTCATCTATTGCTGCTGTTTGAGTTGGTCATCTTCTAGACCATCAGTGGTCACAGGACACTGCCCATGGGCGCTGTTGGCTGGATATTTTTGGTTGGTGGACTATTCTCAGTCCAGCAGTGACAGTGAGTCTGATCCACTCATACCAGCACAGCACACACTAACACACCACCACCATGTCAGTGTCACTGCAGTGCTCTGAATGGTCTAACACCCAAATAATACCTGCTCTGTGTTGATCCTGGGAGAGTCCTGACCATTGAAGAACAGAATGAAAGGGGGCTAACAAAGCATGCAGAGAAACAGATGGACTACAGTCAGTAATTGTAGAACTACAAAGTGCTTCTATATGGTAAGTGGAGCTGATAAAATGGACAGTGTGTGTAGAAACAAGGAGGTGGTTGTTATGGCTCTGCACAGGACATAGGAGTTTAACACCAAACCAAACTCATTAAGCCATTTGCACTGGGGCACTGGGTCTTGTTGTCTTCAAACAGGGAAAACACAAAGGTAAATGAATAAGAAATTATATTCACAACCTTCTGAACCATTACTGTTTTCAATTATAGTTGATAATGGATAAATCCAAAATCTTGCCAGTTGTGTGGGCAGGGGGTGGTGGTGGAGGTTTATGTATGCCCACAGACACACCAGCAAAACATCTTTTTTTCTTTTTTTCAGCAGTTGAAAGTGTTAGAGTAGTAATTGGGACGAATTTCATATTAACATTTTGACCTTACCGTGTATGTTTTATTCAGTTGCTTAAATGAGTTTGACTCGAACTGATTTATTTTATTGCTAAAATAAATGACTATTACATTAATTCTGTTCCTATTAGCTGCATGTACACACACACTCTACTTCCTCTTCTCTGAAGCTTGACCTTTTAAGAATCCACTCCTTTAAACCCCATGCATTTTCTTTGATTGCTTATCCGTAAAAAGTCTGCCAGACTTCTGAGGAGTGACATTTCGTTTGCGGTTTTGCAGCTGATAGGTGTCACGGTGACCCCTAAATCTGCAACTCTAACCCAGTAAACCCTTCAGTGAGGATATAAGTGGTTAGGAGTGATAAGATAACAGTGGGAGAGATGACATTTAAAAGAACAATATACTGAATGGAACAAGTTTGCTGGGTGACGTTGGATCTGGATGCGCTCGCTTTGGTCTGACTGTAATTTCCTCTGCCATTTAGGAATCGGGCCATTAGAAGTGAAATGTCATGTCAGCTTGATTTAGATCACTATATAAAAGTATAGAAAGGTAATTTGGCCTTACACACAGGCTTCTTTTCTCTAATTTACTCAACCACACAGTAATCAGTCAATACTTAACACATCCTGTACAGAGAGGTGACAAATAAAAGCAAAAACAAACATTAAGTGTCTTAGACATGTATTGGTAAAGATTCTACAAGTCTCTGAGGTAATTTCTCTGGGGGGCAAATATTGGTCCAACCATACAGTGCAATTACAGGTAGTGTTTTGATCATGATGATGGTCACCACTTTTTAACACAGTATAATCTGCTGACCAGTAAGACCACAGCATATGATGACCCTACTTATCATACTCAACAAACAATTTAGTGATCTATCATGCCTTGTGGGTGGGGCTCATTTCATTATCATTAAAAAAACCTCAATTGTATATGAATAGAAATATCCACCATGTTCATGTCTTGGATCAACACAAGAATAACTTGTGTTGATTTGCAGTGAATTTTCTACATTTTCCGCCAATTTTCCTCCCAATCTAGTTGTATCTAATTATCTAATGATCTCCACCCTGATTGAGGAGAGCCGTGACTGACACACGCCCCCTCCAACACATGTGCAGTAGCCGACTGCATCTTTTCACCTGCACGATATTCATATGCGGATCAGCTTTGTGTACAGAGAGACACACCCTGATCCCATTATCCCCCGTCCCTGTGCAGGCGCCATCATTAAATGACTCAATTTTAGCCAGTAGAGGTCGTAACTGCATCAGTTATGAGGTCCCCTCCACCACCCTCTTGAACAACAGTCAATCGTTGTTCGTGTAGGCGTCTAGCCTGCTGGATGTCAGAGCTGAGTTTCGAACTGACAAGTTTGAAATGTCAGCTCTGGTGTGCTAGTGTGTTTTACCGCTGCGCCACCTGAGTGCCTCACAGATTCTTTTTTTGACAGTTTTTTGCACACATTACAGAGAATTATTTCTGTTTAGATTTACATGTATGGCATTTAGCAGTGCCAACAGTGGCAACCTGGCAGTGGTCCAGTACCTTAACCACTAGGCTACAACTACTTATATATAACAATATTTATATAGTAATAATATAATAATAATAAAATTATATATATATATATATATATATACACACACATATTTATTTATCATATTTAGCAATTGAATACTACGATAAGCTTGAATTGATTCACACTCATTTTCACTGTCTGCTTCATTCTGATCAGGGTCATGCAGGGTCTGGTGCCACTCAAAAACATTGAGCACAAAGTAGAAATACCCCCTCACACAGAGAAGCAGTGCATCACTTGGTTTCACTCTTACCAATCAATTTACAGACATGCAGCAATTCAGAGCAGCCAATCCACCTTTTGAATGAAAGCCAGGTAACCTTTTTAAATGACACTTTAAATAAAAATTACATCATATAATTAAATGTAAAATGTCTTTTGGTAGCGTAATAAAGTACATCCTTCAGGAATGAGATAAAAGCCATGAGCAAAAAGATGCTTTGAAGTCTACATAAAAAAATCAAAGCAAAACAGGCATCATTAAGGTTCTCTGTAATCACATGATTGCACTAGAATTAACCCAATTTCAGCACCTTCGCCCTATGCACCACACGCTGGCATGTGCTATTTGCAGTTAATGCCGGAAAATAGAAGTGTGTGCTATAGCAAATATCTGCCAGCCTCCTGTAAATAATTATACATTTTGAGTTGTCACCTCATTAAAACCTCAACACAGTGTGCACAACAGTCTATGTGAGACCACAAACTTAGAGTAATTTTATTTATATTTATTATTGATTAAAGACAAATACCTTTTTACTTACATTATTATTATTATTGTTTTTATTAAGCATGGTCTACACCAATATTTGTACCCCCTTGCTCATTACCAACAGCCATTGCTAACTGCTGCACAAAACTAAGTACCCAGTCATGGATTGTTTATAAACCAGAGGGGCGGGATAGGGGCGGGATGGTGGCTTGGTGGGTAGCACTTTCGCCTCGAAGCAAGACGGTCCTGGGTTCAATCCCCAGGTGGGGTGGTTCGGGTCCTTTCTGTGTGAAGTTTGTATGTTGTCTGTGTGGGTTTCCTCCGGGAGCTCCGGTTTCCTCCAACAGTCCAAAGACATGCAATTCTCAAACTCTCAAGCTATTGGTTGGCCAAATGGCTATCATTGGTTATCTTCAGGAAGGGGTCAGACTGAAGAGAGTCCTCATTGCTGCTGCATTTACAGCCTCTGCTGGCTGGTTGATGGTGCCTATAAAGAGATGGGAAATAATGGAGATCAGTGCATGACTCTCTGTATGTGATACTGATTGTGTGAGTCCTCATTGCTGCTGCATTTACAGCCTCTGCTGGCTGGTTGATGGTGCCTATAAAGAGACGGGAAATAATGGAGATCAGTGCATGACTCTCTGTATGTGATACTGATTGTGTGAGTCCTCATTGCTGCTGCATTTACAGCCTCTGCTGGCTGGTTGATGGTGCCTATAAAGAGACGGGAAATAATGGAGATCAGTGCATGACTCTCTGTATGTGATACTGATTGTGTGAGTCCTCATTGCTGCTGCATTTACAGCCTCTGCTGGCTGGTTGATGGTGCCTGTACAGAGACGGGGAATAATGGAGATCAGTGCATGACTCTCTGTATGTAATACTGATTGTGTGAGTCCTCATTGCTGCTGCATTTACAGCCTCTGCTGGCTGGTTGATGGTGCCTGTACAGAGACAGGGAATAATGGAGATCAGTGCATGAGTCTCTGTATGTGATATGGATACCTGTGTGAAACCAACTCATGCAGGTAAAAAGCAGCAGATGGCTACTGCACACATGTTGGAGGGGGCATTTGTTAGGTATGGCATCATGGCAGAGGTCTGCAGCAGTAAAGAAGATAACACTCTGGATAACTGGATATAACTACATTGAGAGAAAAGGGTAAAAATACATAAAACTAAGCATGTGTTAGGTGTAATTAATCATACTTTTGATAATGTTTCTTTGAAGGTTAGAAAAACCCCAAAAAGTAACCTTATGCTGCGAAGAAATGGTAGATAAAACATGAGTGACACTGTGCATAATACAGCGAGCTATACATCGCCATAAGGTTAAAGGCTGCTGTGCCAAAGAACGCCGCTGCTACTGCTTTATTCAGTCCACCTTTACTGTGCAATGGTGGAGACGGAGCCTCTAAGTCTGTAGCGATATATAGCTTGTTTTGCTGTGTACTGTTGTTCTAGACTTTGCAAATAAACCACTGCTCCATGTTCTTTGGAATAGGTGGAGTTAAACTAGCCCCATTCATGTAGAAAAATAATATAGCATTAATTGTAACACCACACAATTTACTAAAGTTTTGTTCTGTCCATCCTCTGCCTCATGTACCCCTGAAGAAAATTAATATAAAAAATAAAAGGTCAAAATCCTATAAATTTTGAAACACTGGCAGTCAGGACTGAATGAGTGGCCGTATTCCCCAGGGCTTAAAGTTTCAGCAAGAAACAGTTTATCTCTATCCTGCTCTTCACTGGAATTGTCCCACTGCTACCCTCTTGAAGACTAATAATGCCTGACTGAGCAAACGCTGGAGCTGGGGAACTAGAGTTGTGTGCAGAAATCTTGTTTCATCAATTTACCTATCAGAAAACCTTAAGATCTAGTTTTCAGCTATTGAGTGATGGACTTAAATGTCACACTGCACTCTTTACATTTTACTCATCATATAACCTGCTTCCTATATTTACCATCCTCTGTTTAGATCTTACATACCTGGTTTTACCCTATGTTCACACATAATTTTAAAATCTCTGACCTCCATACGCTTTGTTGCTTTTGGTGTTAATGTAGGTTTACTGGCAGACAGTGGATGCCATGGACTACAGGATTCTGCTTTAAAAGCCTAAAAAAAGCAAACCTTTGGATAGCTGTCTAAAAGGAGGGGACATGGGGGTTTGGTGCTGATTGAGAGATAAATGAGAAAACGGCCATGTGTGGGCAGCAGCCTCTAAACAAACTGCCCTGAGCCATCTCTCACTAAAGCCCATTAGAGCCCCTCTGCTGCCCATTTAGATAGAGAGATGGAGTGGGGTAGGTGAGCTACAGAGCAGTGGTCTTCCATTAAATCCATCCTAGCTATTTTAAACCTGGGAGTTTAGAAAGCATAAAATGGTAGAAAAAAAGATTGAAGACACAACCACCTCCTTGTTTCTACACTTACTGTCCATTTTATCAGCTCCACTTACCATATAGAAGCACTTTGTAGTTCTACAATTACTGACTGTATTCCATCTATTTCTCTACATACCTTTTTAACCTGCTTTCACTCTGTTCTTCAGTGGTCAGGACCCCCACAGGACCACCAGAGAGCAGGTATTATTTGGGTGTTGGATCATTATTATATTATTATATATATATAAATATGTTGGGCGATTTATCAGGCTAGCAGCACCACTGACATTCATACTTGATAGCTTGAGCTTTCCACAACAGTAAGCTTGCTTGTTAGACCACTGTGCATTCAAAGCTCACTGATTTAAAATGTTATTAAAACATTCCTTTGGCTCAATTTTGTTAAGTATCTCCACAACCAAAGTGCTTTTTATTTCTCATTATGGTAAGCTGTAGTTTTTTTGCATCAAAATATTATTTACAGTACTACATGTACAGTGGTACCCTGAAACTCAACGTCAATTGGTTCTGGGGGTGGCATTGAGTTTAAGAGGCATTTAGTTTCAAGGTATTTTTCCATAAGGATGTATGCAAAACCTGTTAATGTGTTCCATGGTCCCGTGGACTTGCATATATTTTAGGCACATGTAAAATAATGGGGTTGTTTTTGACACTGATACACTGAAAATAACAGAAATATAATATAAAAACACTAAAATAAAAAGCTGATTCTTACAATTTCTCAGAACCCTGAGCTGTAACACAAGTTTAAAAGTGAAACAGTGAGGAAAATCCAGCTAAACACTGATACATGTAGGCACTTTCAGAGTGAATCTGATGGTTATTCCACACAAAGCACTGAACAAAGCGATTGTTAATTTGAAATTAAATAAATAAATTTTTAAACAAAAACAAACTGAACAGATTAAGTTTAAAGGAAACGCTGAGTTTACGGTTACAAATTTCTCAACGAAGGGCGTTGAGTTTCAAAGATTTTGAGTTTAGGGGACGTTAAGTTACAAGGTACTACTGTATATGCAATGCAAATGTTTATTTTATGTAGTATGTAACAAAACAATAAATTTCACTTGTCAGTACAATAAGAAACACTAAAAAAAAAAAAAAAAACAGTGCACAGATCACTCTGCATTCCACCTCTAATCTAGGTCAGGCCAGAAGACCTTATCTACGTCAGCTGTCACTGGCCAACTGGCAGGGGAAAACAGCTGGCATTGTGTATCCATCCCTGGCCTTCATATGCATGGATATCATCACATGCCTCCTCAATTAACTGGTGTAGTGCCACATGGTCATGATGTCTGTGTTCATACACTGTTCATCGCCATGCTGAAAAGAATTCCTGTATTAGATTTAGGAAGGTATAGCGGCCTTGTGAAAACTTATATTATCCCAAATGACAATGTAAGTGGTGTGCTCTGGTTCCTCTTCCCGTGGATGAGGATATTTTTGAATTTGTCAAGAAATGTTAGCAAACCGGAGTGTTATAAGGACCAGGTTGTGCAAGGTGATGTATGAGCTCATATTTGTCCAATAGCAGCAATCATGGTAGCATTTCCACTATGCTGCCAAGGAACATTGACAATGGCATGGTTGCCAATGTTCCTCCCCCACCATCTAGCCCTCTGCAGGTCAAACCCTGCCTTTTGAATGAAAATATTCAAAGGCAACAGCTCTGACATCAAGTTTAACCACTTTCTTAAGGGAGAGTGACCTTATTAGACAAAAGGTGTACATATAGAAAAACTGAGGCGAACAGTGATATTTCTATACAGAGTACTGAGAGGATGCTGTATTCACATTTATTGATTGATTGCACTCCACTGGAACACGATTAACCAGTTTCATCCTCAGCTGGTGTTGACTGTGGAAAGGCTGACCTTGTCAGTGTTTGTGAAACAGACATTGTCCTACAGACTAGTGAGTATAGCATTGAGCTATCAATCAGAAGATTGTGGGTTTGAATTCTGGCTCTGCCATGCAGTCACTGTTGGGCCCTTGAGCAAGGCCCTTAACCATCTCAACTCCAGGGGCGCTGTACAATGGCTGACCCTGCACTCTGACCCCAGCTTTCAAAACAAGCTGGGATATGTGGAAAAATAATTTGATTGTATTGTACACGTGTACATGTATATATGACAAATAAAGACATTCTTTTGTTTTTTCATTCATGCCAAGTTTACAGTACACAACTTTCAAGTTGTTCAGATCACTGTACAGTTAACACTACACAACTGGATCTCTTGTAATCGAGAATCTTTTAAGTCGTTGTGTATTTCACACCACATGACTGATTGGCGATAGGGGGTCACACACTACACGATCTATCACCAGGAGGAATCTCAGACAAGTCTATCTGGTCTCTCAAAGAACGATTTGTCACTAAAACAGGTCCAGATATTTAACATGCTAGATATTTTTCTTGAGTCTTCAAGCGCTCGACAAACCGCTTGGATCAGGTCGTTGAACAGTTCACACATAGTGATTGAGAGCTGGTTTTTGAGCCCTTAGCGAACGCCGAGCTGCCTCCGAGCTGCCTCTGTCGATGAGCGAAAATCAGGGCAAAAATCGTGAAGTGTGAACTAGGCATAACTCATCTGTGAATTTCCAAAATTTCTCACCTCTTGCTGGTTGTCTTTCTGTTCTGTGCAAAGGCTAAACGGTTAGCTACAAAACATTACAGTATAGGGTACATTTCTGTGAGCACTGTAGCTATCCATACAAACCATAAAGTTAAACTGTAATTACTGTATAAAGTACTGTAAAACTACCAAGAAATTACTTACCTATTCCTTTTTCTAAAGGCCAGAGTATTTTGTGGAAAGAGGCTCAGATTTACTGTCCAGCTTCAGTGATCATAGGGCTATGATTGATTACATGGTCCACCAAAGTTGCACATATTTCATTGGAAATAATGACTTGCCTTTACCTTCCTTTTCCTCCTCCATGCCTTGCCTTCTGTGGTCTGTGGCCTGTTCGGATTCCTCTCACACTCACCCTTCCTCTTCCTCTGTGTCCTTGCTGCACCATATTCCTTCCAAACACCTGTAAAAGTCACTTAAGGCCTCCTTTTACCCTGACAAATGACTGAAGTGTTCTTCCAATTGAGTTTACACAGGTACAACATGAGTGAGACTAATTGGTAATCAGAGTGCATTTTGAAGGCCAGTGTTTCTAAGCAACCAAAGTGTGAATGAGGTGATTTGCATTTAGAGATTTAAAAAAATGTGAAAAATGATGTTTGAATGAGAACAAATGAAATTGTGCTTTTGGAATTTGTCATGTTGTTGATTCATTATAGAATATGGTATAATATGGTAAAAAAAAAAAAAAAATCTCTCTATATATGTAAATGAGGAATTATATAGCATACACTGATATATATGGAATGAAACTCGATATATTTGGAATGAAACTGATATATATGGAATGAAAACCGATATATATGAAATGAAACTAATATATACAGTATATTGAATGAAAACAGATATATATGGAATGAAAACTGATATATATATATATATATATATACAGTATATATATATATATATATATCAGTTTTCATTTTATATATATCAAGTTTCATTTTATATATATCGAGTTTCATTATACAGTATATACAGTATATTTCAGTTTTCATTTTCTATATATCAGTTTCATTTTCTATTTATCGAGTTTCATTATATATATACAGTATATATATATATATATATATATACACTGCCTGGCCAAAAAAGGTCACCACCTGGATTTAACTAATCAAATAGGTAAGAGCCTCCCATTGGATAATTACTACATGGGTGATTATGTTTCAGCTGGCAACAAGTTATTTAACCCTAACTAATGCAGTGAGTAGCTTCTCATTTGTTAAACAACCATGTCAAAAGGCACATCCTGTGGTCGTGGAAAAGATGTTAATCTGTTTCAGAAGGGTCAAATTATTGGCATGCATCAAGCAGAGAAAACATCTAAGGAGATTGTTGAAACTACTGAAATCGGGTTAAGAACTGTCCAGCGCATTATTAAAAAGTGGAAGGACAGTGGGGAAACATCATCTTCGAAGGAAGGAATGTGGTCGGAAAAAAATCTTGAATGATCATGATCGGCGATCACTTAAACGTTTGGTGAAATCAAATGGTAGAAAAACTACAGTAGAACTCAGGGATGTGTTTAATAGTGAAAGTAAGAGCATTTCCACACACACAATGCGAAGGAAACTCAAGGGATTGGGACTAAACAGCTGTGTAGCCTTAAGAAAACCACTTGTCAGTGAGGCTAACCGGCAAAAACGGCTTCAATTTGCAAGGGAGCATAAAGATTGGACTCTGGAGCAATGGAAGAAGGTCATGTGGTCTGATGAGTCCAGATTTACCCTGTTCCAGAGTGATGAGCGCATCAGGGTAAGAAGAGAGGCGGTTGAAGTGATGTACCCATCATGCCTAGTGCCTACCGTACAAGCCTGTGGGGGCAGTGCTATGATCTGGGGTTGCTGCAGACGGTCAGGTCTAGGTTCAGCAACGTTATGTGCCCAAAGAATGAGGTCAGCTGACTACCTGAATATACTGAATGACCAGGTTATTCCTTCAATGGATTTTTTCTTCCCTGATGGCACGGGCATATTCCAAGATGACAATGCCAGGATTCATCGGGCTCAAATTGTGAAAGAGTGGTTCAGGGAGCATGAGACATCATTTTCACACATGGATTGGCCACCACAGAGTCCAGACCTGAACCCCATTGAGAATCTTTGGGATGTGCTGGAGAAGACTTTGCGCAGTGGTCCAAATCTCCCATCATCAAACAAGATCTTGGGGGAAAATTAATGCAACTCTGTTGCATTATATATACATTACATATATACAGTACATGTATATGTATACATTAGGGATGTCCCGATCACGTTTTTTTGTTCCCGATCCCGATCCCGATCATTAATTTTGATTCCGATCCGATACCGAGTCTCAAACTGATACTTGTATTTTCTAGATATTGTCTAGATAAGAACTAGATAATACTGTTCACACAGTGCACACTTCAAGTACATTACAGTTATTCAAATTAATCCAGTGTATATGTTTAACAACTGAATAGCTCTGCAGTGCTGTAGGAAAATAATTGCCTGCATCCAAGCTATTGCTTAATGTTCTTTTATTTTTACAAAATAAAAGTAAACAAACTTAGTGCAGCATTGTAGTAGTAAAACTAGAACACTCAAAATGAGTGAGATAATTACAGTTTCACTTTGAACTTTACATTCAAAGAACATAATTCTGTTTAATGCAGTGATACACTAAAAATGAACAGAAATCTCCACTCAAAAGTGGTGTAGCAGCTTAACTTGAATATAAAAAAAACAAATAAGTTACTTAACAGCAGTCCGTCTAAACCTGAATACCAAAATAAAATGGAAAGGCTCTTTTGTTATGAAGGAAAGCCAGTTCTTAAAGTGCTTGTATTGTGACAGTGGTTTGATGGACGTTTCTACGCGAAGTGAGTGTGTTTTGACCCTTTGGGGCTTCCATAGTGCATGGAATAGCGTGCTTGGCTCTAGCTGTCCGCTATTCGGTACCGTAACAGAAGAAGTTAATAAAGTGTTATGCTCTCGACAATTTGTGAATATACCATGTATTTATTTCTTTATTAAGCAAGTGCATCACTACGATGCTCGGTTACATAACTAAGCCAATCAGAGTGCTTGATACTGAGATGTCGTTCAGTCTTGTAACACGTAAACTCGTAAAAGCTGTATGTTATGGTCCTGAAGTTTTCATACTCTGATTAAAAGACATTGTTGTTATGAGGTGGGGAGGAAGGACCCAAGGATGCAGAGGTTAAACAAAAAGGGGTTTATTTGACAAATAATTAAACACAAAATACAATAAAAACAAGGAATAACAAGAACGAAAAACACTTCTGGAAATCTCGAAGGCAGCCGATGACGTCAAAGCTGAAGATAAACAGAAAACATACATAGGGAAAAAAAAACGGGAAGCGCGAACCCAGGGCTCTTGCCTCCAGACCGGGAGCTCTAGCGACCTGTCACAGCAGCGCTAGTGACAGGCTCGCTCCCGGCGTTATTGAGGCGAAGAGCGGGTTCGCCAGATGGAACACCTCGCGCTGATGGCCGGAAAGGGAGGGTGACACCGCCGATAGTTAACTGGCATGGCACGGTCGCCAGCACAAACTGCTGGAGTGCGCCATGCCATCTATAATCTATCAATTATTTACGAACTCAAAAGAATAAACGTAACGGCGCTGTCACCAGCCAGCATGGCTGGGAAGTGGCCGTTTAAAACAGCGCCCCAGAGGGGGAAACACGACGCTGTCACCAGCGCTTCGCGCTGGGAGGGGGTCGCTTCCCCCTGGGCGCGTGAACAGGACTCACGGTGACGGCGGCCCGGCGGCGGCGGCACAGTGGCGGCGGTACAGCACGGAGTTAAATAAAAACATAAAAAAGACACCGTAGTGCGAGGGCTGTCTGGAATCGCACCAAAACAAAAAACCTCTAACCTACTTTACCTCGGGCCTCCCGACCCTACACCTCCAACCGCTTACAGCGCCTGGAGGTCCCGAGTAAACCCTATAAAAGTAAAGTGGCTGGTGCGATGCAGCCCAACAGAAAATAAACAAACATAAAAGGGCACCGCAGTGCCAAACAAACTGAACGAAAGAAAAAGGAAACAGCCAAAGAAAACAGAAGGTGCAACGCCTGCAGCTTAGCGCCATCCCCTTAAATAAGGGGAGGTGCAGCTGCAGCGCGTTCGCCCTAACGAGCTGGCCAGGTATTTACAGCCAGCTCGTTTTCTGCTCTGTAAGGCCTGTGGCGTCAGGGAGAGATGGTGTGTTCCCCTGACGCCACAGAGCCTAACAATTGTTTTGTAAACCGGAGTGATCCTTGACTCACACACCATATAAATAGTAAAATTCTACAGTAAGGAACACAGCTCTGCTACTACCGCCTCGTGAAACGCTCGCATTGCAGACATTACACTTCACTGCTGGACTTGTTTCACTTTCCAATTTAAAGTATTTCCACACAGCGGACATGCTGACGTAAAACAAAAGATCGGATTATGATCGGCATTAGTAAAGCCGATACCGATCAGTTAAAAAATGCCTTGATCGGCCCCGATTCCGATCTTTGAGATCAGATCGGGACATCCCTAATATATATATATATAGTTGGAATGAAAACTGATATATATAAAATAAAACTCGATGTTTATATGGAATGAAACCAGGGCCGGCACTAGGACCCCCTTCTTCTCACTGCCTCCTCAAGCGCAACGCAAGCAAAGGTTCGTGTACCTTTGGTCATTAGTTTTTTACTTCAAATCCCAAGTTTTCATTCCATATATATTGAGTTTCATTTTATATATATCAAGTTCCATTTTATATATATCAGTTTTCATTCCATATATATCTAGTTTCATTTTATATATATCGAGTTTCTTATATACTGCCCACACTTGGATTTGGGGTATGTAGGGCAGTGGCTGTGTGGCGTACACACACACTTAGGTAAACACACGTGACCATGATATTGCGTGACAGGCTTTCTTGCCCCAGATATGTCACTTTGCAGAGAAAAGTCAGGCTAATATGAAAGTAACTCTTTTTATCACTCATTCTTTTGCACAGTATCAGAGGCATGTTTTTTTGGCCACAGCTTTAAAGTTACCCACACATTAACTTCCCAGCAATCACCAACACCTTGGCAACTAGTAGCCACCAGAGAGCTTCAATTGGCTGTTGCTTTTAATTAATTCAGAAGAATTTGGAGCTGGCAGTCTATGTGATACTGCAGGGAAAATCAGTTCTATGCTTGACAGAGTATGAATATAGAAGAGCAGCTGTGTCTGGCTGAAGAGACGGGAACGGAAACCTTTTATAAAGGTCACACACGCAAACACAGGATTATAACAATGAGTGTCTGTGTTTGAAAACGATCAAATATCAGTGTTGTTTTTCAAGACAGGTGGCATGATTACCAATGAGCATTTTTAATCAAATGACAATGGTTCTGTTAAAAACAGCACACCTTGTTGTTGATCACTGTTCATAAAGGCTAGAACTTACAAAGCAGCAATATTAAATAGACGATACCCTAAATAACATTGTTTATTATGCCAAATTTGTTTTTATTAATTTGTTCATTAGCTATAATTTTTATGGTAAATCTGTCTTCATATATTTCTCATACGTGAGCTAAGAACACAAATGTAAATATAATGTAAGAGAGTTCTTCTACAAGTTTCTACACTTTTTAAACTCTATTTATTAAGAATTTCAAAAACAAATTGCATCACTGTTGTACATAGTCACCTTCCGATGCATTTTTCTTTCTGTCTCTCAGACACTACCAATTACTACTCTTCCTGCCCTCACCGTTTTCGGATTCTGTGGGCAGGGTCTTGAAGCACTGTGAAGATACCCTGATTGGCAGATGAGTCGGAAGAGGCGTGGGCGGCAATGTGCCCTCCTTTGTTAGCCCCCTTTCATGCTGTTCTTCAATGGTCAGGACCCCCACAGGACCCCTACAGAGCAGGTATTATTTAGGTGGTGGGTCATTCTCAGCACTGCAGTGACACACACAGACATGGTGGTGGTGTGTTAGTGTGTGTTGTGCTGGTATGAGTGGATCAGACACAGCAGCGCTGCTGGAGTTTTTAAATACTGTTTCCACTCACCGTCCACTCTATTGGACACTCCTACCTAGTTGATCCACCTTGTAAATGTAAAGTCAGAGACGATCGCTCATCTATTGCTGCTGTTTGAATTGGTCTTCTTCTAGACCTTCATCAGTGGTCATAGGACGCTGCTCATGGGGCTCTGTTGGCTTGATGTTTTTGGTTGGTGGACTATTCTCAGTCCAGCAATGACAGTGAGGTGTTCAAAAACTCCAGCAGCACTGCTGTGTCTTATCCACTCATACCAGCACAACACACACTAACACACTACCACCATGTCAGTGTCACTGCAGTGCTGAGAATGATCCACCACCCAAATAATACCTACTCTGTAGTGGTCCTGGGAGAGTCCTGACCATTGAAGAACAGCATGAAAGGGGGCTAACAAAGCATGCAGAGAAACAGATGGACTACATTCAGTAATTGTAGAATTACAAAGTGCAGAAACTTTTTGAAGATTTATTGTATTAAGTGCTTTTTTTGTAATGATTGTTCTGGGTAAAAGTAATATTCTCTAGGCAGGGTATAAAGACTCACACTGACACATTTACTTAGATATTCAGACCAAAGGGAATTTATAAGTACCCAGTCCATCTTCTGTATGTGTTGGGAAGGTTAAAGGAAACAGCAGTACCCAAAGGAACCCCAAGTAGGAAAAAGTAGAGCATGGCAAACTCCACACAGACAGTAATATTAGGCGATGCTTAAACTCAGGTCCTAAAGACCTTGGAGCTGTGCAGCACCCATCCCCCATATTTGTTCCAGTGGGGTATTATTGTTATTATTTGTTAGAGGGGGGAGGGGCTTTTCTTAGTCACATGCTGCTATTAGTCAAACAGCATTTCTTGGGCAGTTGTAGCGGTTAAGGTACTGGACTAGTAATTGAAAGGTCACTGGTTCAAGCCCCACTGTGTGCCAGGTTACCACTGTTGGGCCCTTGAGCAAGGCCCTTAACCCTCAATTGCTTAGCCAATGTACTGTCACAGTACTGTAAGTTGCTTTGGATAAAAGCGTCTGCTAAATGCCAAAAATGTAAATGACTTATAAGACATTTGTGACTTAGGTTACTGCCCAAATGTAATGTTTATGAACCCAAGGTGGCAACAACATGTTCAGAAGACACAGGGGGAATATCAGCCTTCACACAGACAGTAAACAGAACCAAGAGTCATGTGCATTCTGCTGACAAATAACACCTATGTCACCTATTTGGCAGATTTTTATATATATTTTTTGCTTTTTTGTTAATGCATTTTTTACCTTTTCTCCCAGTTTAGAGACTCCGGAGACTCCGGTCTAAGGGTATATTCGACTGCCTCACACTCCCTCTGATGCGTGCACAATACCCTTCTTATTTGCCCACACGTTCGGTAAATTCACGCATGGGGCCAGTATTCGTGTTTAGAGAGCCAAGCACTGATCCCCGCACTCCTCCACTTCCAGTACAGGCGCCTTGGACTACTAACCAGGGTCCTTACACAGCGTCGAAGACCCCGCCCACATTAGTCCAGTCTTTTACCCACCCGATAGACTTTAAATGGCCAATTTTGGTGCAGCCATTGCCAATTGTGCCGCTAAAGGGCACCCAGCCAACTGCTAGCAGAGCTAAGGTTCGAACTTTGGAGTTCAGAATCCCAGCGCTGGTGTGCTAGCGAATTATCCCGCTGTGCCATCTGGGCGTTGGCAGCATATTTTGGCTGACTTATTGGTAAAGCCTGATTTACGCTATACAACTGCAATAGTCTTAAATGATCGACACTCCTACCTAGTTGGTCCACCTTGTAGATGTAAAGTCAGAGACGGTCGCTCATCTTTTTTTGTCTTATCCACTCATACCAGCACAACACACACTAACACACCACCACCATGTCAGTGTCACTGCAGTGCTGAGAATGATCCACCACCCAAATAATACCTACTCTGTAGTGGTCCTGGGAGAGTCCTGACCATTGAAGAACAGCATGAAAGGGGGCTAACAAAGCATGCAGAGAAACAGTAATTGTAGAACTACAAAGTGCTTCTATATGGTAAGTGGAGCTGGTAAAATGGACAGTGGGTGTAGAAACAAGGAGGTGGTTTTAATGTTATGGCTGATGTTACTGCCTCACACTCCCTCTGATGCGTGCACAATACCCTTCTTATTTGCCCACACGTTCGGTGAATTCACGCATGGGGCCAGTATTCGCGTGTAGAGAGCCAAGCACTGATCCCCGCACTCCTCCACTATGTCAATATTTATTGTAAGAAGGGTCAGGTTCCTGTTATATTGATATAAATTATTGAGCATTTAATTAGGTATTTAAAATAAGAGCTTAATAAATCGATTATTCAAACTGTATAACAATTGTTTGAATGTATGCCTCACACATTAGCTTTTTATTATTCTCTGTGGTCCTCCTTTTCATGGATTTTGGATGAGCCTTGTAGCAGCACTCACACTCAGACTTTGATTTTCACAAATTTTGGACAGTGCCAGAACTTTTCTGTAAGCTGTCTTTTGTGGCAGCAGCACTAAATTAGTAAATGAGGAGAGAAAAACTCATATATAGTGACCGGACACTAGGTTCAAACTTATGTCTCCAGGTTTCTGTGCTGCACTACCATAACACCCTTAAGTCTTGATTTCAAACATTGATAAAGAATTTAAATGTGTTCCTGTGGTATTTTACTGGGGGGAGTGTGACAGAAAAATTGTGTGCAGACAGTAAGCGGTACAAACAAAGCCCGCAGCTTGTGGGAGTCAGTCCTGTGCTTTGGCAGTTTGGCAGTCTAGCATTTTATTTCTCTTTATTGTTGTTTTTTTTTCACTTGCCAAAAACATGTCAGCAAGTAGATTAACTTCTCTAAAATTGCACCCAGGTGTGAGAAAGTTAATAATTGTTTGAGTGCATGATGCCTGTAATGGACTGATATCCTGTCCATGGAGTGTTATTTTTCTTGTGCCCATGCAGTGGCCCTGGGATAGGCTCCTGGGTTATTTATTTTTGATAAAGTGCTTGGGTGGCGTGGCAGTAGAGCATGCTAGCCTACCAGTGCAGAGATGTCGAGCTCTCAAGTAGAATCTCAGATCTCCCAGCCGAGCGCCTGTGTATCTGTAGGGGAGGCACAATGGTGAAAAAGGGGTTCCTCATTACTGGCCTCTGCTGACTGATTAAGGTGCCTGAATGGGGGGCAGCTGATCACCGATGGCATTTACATTTTCGGCATTTAGCAGACGCATTTATCCAAAGCGACTTACAGTATTGTGACAGTATACAGTCTGAGCAATTGAGAGTCTTGCTCAAGGGCCCAACAGTGGCAACCTGGCAGTGGTGGGGCTTGAACCGGCAACCTTTCGGTTACTAGTCCAGTACCTTAACCGCTAGGCTACAACTGATGGCAGTGCATGGCTTTCCACACACGCTAAGGCACTCTGTGATACCCTATTCCTGACAGGTAAAAAGAAGCTGTGCGTAACAGAAGGGATGCGTAACAGTCTTGGCTCTCATTATTCGGAGGTAGAAGCGGGGGTAGGGGCTGCGTTTGTGATGAGAGAGAGATTAGTTTCAGCTGGCCACGAATGAATTGCGTACAAAGGGGGGAAAATAATATGAGGGTTCTTCAAAAAGTTTCCTCTATTTATTAAAAATTAAAAAAAACAAATTACATCACTTTTTTACATAGTCACCTTACGATGCATTTTTCCTAGCGTCGTACAAACTTTTCAATGCCATCAGCAAAAAATGTTTTTGGTTGAGCGCATATCCACTGATGCACTGCTGCTTTCACATCATCATCACATGAAAATCTTCTTCCCCTTAAAGCTTCTTTGAGCGGTCCAAAAAGGTGGAGATCAGATTATGCTAAATCCAGACTATAAACTCTCTCTCAGTCTCTCAGACACGACCAATTACTACTTCTCCCACCCTCACCCTTTCCAACCAAAATATAAAAGTGCGGAAACTTTTTGAAGATCCCTCGTAATTACCTATTTCTGAGGAAGGGACACGGGGTGGCCAAAACCCTGTATTTAATTGGCTCCCAGATATTTCTGCTTAGCACCCAGTGTTTCCAAGTAAAACCAGACATGCCACAAACCTGACCAAGATAATACGTTTGATAATAATGAAATGGAAAAAAATCTTGACCTCTGTACCACTGAGCCATTGGAGGGATTGCAAAGTCTCTGGGTAGAAATCTTTAGCGCCCTAGTTAGAGCATTGCTGAGAATGGAAGTGGCTCAGTATGACCTTAACTAGAAAGGAATCAGAGAATCAGGTTTTTAGGTTAGTCTGCTCATCACTAAAGGATATCTACACATGTCCCCAGAATATATCAAATTGCACAGGTCTAACCTGACTACAATATAGTTAGAAGCACAAAATCTTTAGCATTAGGATTTCTCTTTAATGAAACATCTTGTCCCAGAATCTCTGTCTCACCGAGCCTGTGAAATGATGCATGTCTCTGGGCAGATTCATGTAGTGTCCCAGTTAAAGCAGTGATGAAAAGTGTAACAATATGACCTTGCTTAAACCCTGGACTGAAGCATTAAAAACAACTCTAGAAAATGATTCACTCACTCACTCACTTTCTTAACCACTAATTCCATTAGGGTCCCGGGGGTGTGGGGGTGGGTGGGTGCTGGAACCTATGCCAGCTTTTCAATGGGTGCAAGGCACACCATAACACCCTAGACGGGGCACCAGTCCATCACAGGGCAGACACATATACACACACCCATTCACCTATAGGGCAATTCAGTGTCTCCAATTAACCTGACTGCATGTTTTTGGACTTTGGGAGGAAACCAGAGCTTCCGAAGGAAACCCACGCAGACACGGGGACAACATGCAAACTCTACACAGAAAGGACCCAGACTGCACCGCTTGGGGATCGAACCCAGGACCTTCTTGCTGTGAAGCTTGCTGAAGCATTTATCTCAGAGAATGTTTCCACTGTACCACAGTGCATTGGTGGTGGTGGTGTAAATTGCACCACTTTAAAAGACATTTGGTATGGTGAATGGCTTGTGTGTAGCTGCTTGGAAATTGTAACGTGTAACTAAGCCCGTAAAGTTGTTGTTCTAGCACAAACATTACAAGTAGTTTGAAACTAAGCAGTGAGTGTTGCTACTATGTGGGATCTTCAAAAAGTTTACACACTTTTATATTTTGATTGGAAACGGTGAGGGTGGGAGGAGTAGTAACTGGTCGTGTCTGAGAGACTGAGAGAGAGCTTTTAGTCCAAATTTAGTGCCATTTGATTTCCACCTTTTTGGACCGCTCAAAGAAGCTTTAAGGGGAAGAAGATTTTCATGTGATGATGATGTAAAAGCAGTTGTACATCAGTGGCTTCACGCTCACCCAAAAACATTTTTTGCTGATGGCATTAAAACGTTGGTACGATGCTGGGAAAAATGCAGCGGAGGGTGACTATGTAGAAAAGTGATGTCATTTGTTTTTGATATTTTTAATAAATAGAGTTTAAAAAGTGTGGAAACTTTTTGAAGAACCCTCGTAAAAGCAGACAGGAAACAACAGTTCCATTTAGTGATTTTGTGTGGTCAACTTCTTGATTCATTTCCACAAAAAGGTTGTACAAAAGGATTTGGCTGGGCGCCATCTAGTGGTCACAATTGCCAGTGCCTGCAGCAGACAATAATTGGCCACCGAATCTGCTGTGTGGATGACTAAGTGGGTGGGGTCTTTAAACGCTGTGTTAGGACCCTGGTTAGCAGATAGAGGCGCCTGTGCAGAAAGCAAGGGTGAAAAGAAGGAGTCCACTAAGGGTCGGGTAAATATACCCTCCTGGAATGCAATCAGGGATCCCCAGTAGCGGAAGACAGATTGACTATGTTAAAAAAATTGGGAGAAAAAGGGGAATAAATGCATAAATAAATAGAAAAAAAAATTTATAGAAAAAATATATAAAGAAAAAAAAAAAAAAATAGAATAAAGAAAAAAAAAAAAAAAAGAAAAATAAATAAATAGAAAAAAAATTAATAAAAAATAAATAAATAAAAATTTTCAGTTCTGGGTTTTGTACGGAAAATAAATACGATTTTCTGTAGTGAAGGTCTCAGTAACCTCATTCTGAGCAATGAACATGGAACACCATGGTACAAAATTGGATTCTCGGGATTCTCAAGCAATCTGTATTCTACACATAGTAAAGCAATGTTTGTTTTTCAGTGGCACTTGTGTTCTAACCAAAATTTAATCTTAGAACACGCATCACATACATAACACAGGGCTTAGTGACAGTGTGTTGTCATTTCTCCATGACATTTTTCTTTACACCTTTCTTTATTAGATGTCACAAATATCTGTTTCCCCCCCTTTGCAATAGGTGTATCATAATCCATGCTCATGAAAACAGGAAAAAGGTGCATGACTCTGACTGAGGGATGAGGCTTACATCTATCTGCCTTTGAAAAATCCACTGTAGGCACTGTAATGAAATAAAATAATGAAAATGAACTACAGGGTCAGTATAGAAAGAAATGAGGTGAGAGGGGGCATTCCTGGCTTCAGTAGCTGCAAAAGCCATCAAGTCCAGATATATTTATACTGTTGTTTTTGATGAGCTTCCAGAATCAACTTGTTCAGGCTTCTATTATTTGTGTTTGATTACTTATGCAAGATGCTTTCATAGAGCCCACACTTCCCAACAGACATGCTCAGTCAGTCTACATTTCTGTCACAGGTTCAGCAAGAAAAACAAGGTCTAATAAGTAGTTCAAAGTATCCAGTCTATTATCAGTTTTTACTTTAAGCACAAAGTCTCTGAGGAACATCATGTTGCTATGCACCTCAGAATCACCACGAACTATTTAAACCAATTTTTTTGAGAATCTGATAACAGCGATAGATTGGATTCAAAGCTTGGCTACCTGCAGCTAATTTTAATGACATTCATACATGGTTTTAGCATGTGAATCAGTAATTGCTAGTGCATATATGGAGCTAAACAAATTTAAATTTACATTTAGCTGATGCTCTTATACAGAGCGACTTACAGAAGTGCTTCCACAGTAAACAATCCTTACTCTAGTTTAAATAGACAACAGCCCAGGAATACAAATCTGCTGAAACCCTGTTAGAACACTTTTTTTTAAAGGAAATAAGAAATGAATAAGAGCGTTAGTAAGTACATGTTTGTTCTAGGGCTGGCTCGACACTATTTTTTATGTCCGATACCGATACTGCAAATTGAGTATCCAATACCGATACCAATCCGATACCATCATTTCTCCTCTCAAACAACTAAGCAGTAATACTACATGTCTCAGTGCAGATCTAAATAATAATGAACAGACTGTGAAAAAATATTCTAAAGGAATAAATACAGAACCTACAACATCACACTTATACAAAACTGCTGTTTTTATTGTAACTTTTACACACAGAACATTTAGCAGCATTTCTGGCTGTTTAACATCACCATACAAACATTTAAAATAACATTTAAAGTGCAACTTTATCTGGACTTAACAAATAAATTATAATTTCAATATAAAATTCAAGATCTGTCAACTCTCAAGTCTACACCTTGAAGAGGCAGCAAAAAAATATAAAATAAATAATAAAAAATATTATTTATAAACAATAAAAATGAAATAATAAAATAATAAAAAATAAACAAATGTACCTGTAAATGTATCTTGTCTCGGCTTGGAGATATCTCACATCCTCAACGAAATTTAATCCATTAGTGTTATGAAATAAAACAAACTACACGGTTTCCGTTTAGCCACAGATGTCCTCTTTAAAATCCAGCAGGGTTTTTTAATAAGCGTGCTTTAGTCTTTAATAATCTAAAAACGTGACAGAACTTTAACGGAAAATCTCAAACACTGAGTCAATTCTTCCAATTGTAGACACTTTGACGACATGCCGTAAAACAGTGTTTTTAAATGAGGCAGTAGTAGATGATTTTTTAAAATGCTAAAAGTTTAAGTAGATCAGTGTGTTGTCATTTCTGAATGGCCTTATTTACATTAAGTGTTATTTACATTAAGCAACAGTATCTGATTGGATTACACAATTGTTTCCTTCCAATATCCGATCCAGTGATTTGGGCCAATATCGGACCAATACCGATACAGAGTATTGGATTGGTGCCAGCCCTAGTTTGTTCTCTGCTAAGGTGCTTAGTAAAGAGGTGGGTTTTTTATTCTCATTTGAAGACATTGAGAGACTCAGATGTTCGGACAGACAGAGGAAGTTCGTTCCACCACTTGGGTGCAAGTACAGAAAAGAGCCTTGATGCGTGTCTTCCCAGAGTTCTGGTTGGATGATCAAGGCAAACGAGACTAGTGGCTCGAAGGTTGTGTGGTACAGAGCGGGGTGTGATGAGTTCTCTATGGTAGTTTGGAGCTGGTCAATTTTTGGCTGTGTAAATGAGCATCACTGCGGGCAGCTACAGGAAGCCAGTAATGAGAACACAGCAGTGGGGTGATGTGGCAGTGTTTAGGTTGGTTAAAAACCAGGCGAGCAGCTGTATTCTGAATGAGTTGCAGGAGTTTAATAGTGGACATAGGAGCACCTGCCAGGAGGGGGTTACAGTAGTCCGGCTGTAACTCCTGAGAATCTGAGAGGCTTGGACGAATCTTCTTGATGTTGTAGAGGAGGAACCGGAACGATATTGTCATGTTGGCTACATGAGGAGAGAAGGACAGCTGGTTATCCAGGACAACACCAAGGTTTCATACATTATCAGATGGTTTAACCTGGGAGTCATCAAGAGAGATGACTAGGTCTAGGATTGGAGATTGATCTCCAGAAATAAGTATCAGCTCTGTCTTGCTGGGATTAAGTTTTAGGTGATGACATCCCCCGACATCCATAGTGAGATATCTCACAGACATGCTGAGATGCGAGCTGAGACTTGTGTGTCTGAAGGAGGAAATAACAGAACGAGCTGAAATAACAGAACGAGCTGAGTATCATCTGCATAAGAGTGGTAAGAGAAGCCATGGGAGGATATGACTCGCATATAGTTATAGCATTCCACCGTCACTCTCATCCTTTTGCACAGGCCAATCATCATCTTCTTATTGGTGTTCAACCAGCACAATCAGTGCAGTCAATCTTTTGGGTAATTTGATTAATTAGTGGTGGAGAAGGATTCTACAATTTCCATTTCCAGAAGAATTTTGTAAATTTGAGATATTTTGTAAAATACAATAAAAAGAAGAATGTGTGATTTGTTAATTTTCTTTAATCTTTATTTAAGTGACAAATATGATAAATTTGATGTCTGCAACACACTTTAAAAAGTTGGGACAGAGGCACTATGTTTCATCAGCTTTCCTATAAATACGGCCCTACTAAATTCACGGGAAAATGTGCTTAATTTAATAGACCTCATTTTTTTAAAAATCAAAGATTTCTTGGATTTTTAAAGAAAAGTGCCACACTTTTTACAGCAGTTATTAAATTACACTCATAAATTGAATGATAGAATCAATGGAAGCTACAATAATCAGCACAGCCTATCTAAATGAAGACGTAAATACATGTCCGTGTTTTGACACACCCTCTCTGCGTCCACATAGTCGGCTGGGAGTTTTTAACTGCTTTAGACTTCGACATCTTGGACATTTTGTCTAACCGATTGCTAATGTAACCAAGCGTTTTTAGAGTTTGCTGAGTTCATAAAGAAAGAAATAAACTGTACATAGACAAACTCTCAGCAGCATAATATTTTACTGGCTTGTTCATTTGAGGCGCAGCACAGAGGGATGATCATGTGTAAAGCACACTTTGAGCCTCTGAGGAACATCATGTTGCTATGAACCTCAGAATCACCATAAATATAGAAATATGAAATTAGAACCATTTAACCCAGATTTTGTGGGGGAATCTGATAACAGCGATCGATTGGATTAAAAGCTTGGCTACCTGCAGCTAATTTTAATGACATTCATACATGGTTTTAGGATGTGAATCAATAATTGCTAGTGCATATATGGAGCTAAACAAATTTACATTTACATTTAGCTGACGCTCTTATACAGAGCGACTTACAGAAGTGCTTCCACAGTAAACCTTTCCCTACTCTAGTTTAAGAACATTCCAAGAATACAAATCTGCTGAAACCGTTAGAACACTTCTTTTTAAAGGAAATAAGTAATGAATGAGTGTTAGTAAGTACATGTTTGTTCTCTGCTAAAGTGCTTAGTAAAAAGGTGGGTTTTTGAGGTTTAAAGGCAGGTCCACTGTACCACCCACTTACTGAACAATTAAGTACACAATCTACCAAATCTCCCTTATACATGCACAGTTTTTGTCATCAAAGCTACAGATGAGCTTCCTGTTCTCTTCAAGAAAATGGTCATAAACAGCATCTGTTGACAATAAAAAATAATAAAAGTTGAACAGTCTGTAATAACCAAACAATGAACTGACCACAGTCCTGAGATAAAGGATGAAGGCTGAAAAATAAGGCGTCCTGTGACCACTGATGAAGGTCTAGAAGATGACTAACTCAAACAGCAGCAATAGATAAGCGATCGTCTCTGACTTTACATCTACAAGGTGGACCAACTAGGTAGGAGTGTCTAATAGAGTGGACAGTGAGTGGACACGGTATTTAAAAACTCCAGCAGCGCTGCTGTGTCTGATCCACTCATACCAGCACAACACACACTAACACACCACCACCATGTAATTGTCACTGCAGTGCTGAGAATGATCCACCACCCAAATAATACCTGCTCTGTGGGGGTCCTGACCATTGAAGAACAGGGTGAAAGCAGGCTAAAAAGGTATGTAGAGAAACAGATGGACTACAGTCAGTAATTGTAGAACTACAAAGTGCTTCTAAATGGTAAGTGGAGCTGATAAAATGGACAGTGAGTGTAGAAACAAGGAGGTGGTTTTAATGTTATGGCTGATCAGTGTAGGACACAGAACTTGAAGAAGTGTCTTTATTCAGACTTTTTGGTAGCATTAACATGGTTATATTTGATGAATTATTTTACATTTCATTTGTCCTTAAAATCATTCACTGTAACATTCGAATGAAATGTTTGGCATCTTAGTGAGTGCAGTGTTTAATGGGTGACAGACGCTTGTCTAACACTATTCAAGTGTTTCTGCTCAGCCAAGAGAAGCAGGGTTGGTAAACAAATCTCCAAGAGTGAGATTTTTATTCTCAGTGGCTGATTTTTGTCCTCAGTGGATGAGAGGTTCAGGACTAAAATACATCTCATTGCAGAAAAATGCATTCATTAGCCAGTGCTGCATCCAGTGATTCACCTCAGTAGTTAATCGCTGTCAAAACCTTGATATATCATTACTCCCTGGAGCCGCATGCCAGGAGTGAATTAACTCTGGTGCCATGGCTGAGGGAGAATTTTTTTTTCTTATAGAAAATAGTATATCTGGATGGTTGGCAAAATAATATAAAAGATGGCCTTCTTCCTGACCACAGACAATAAATAGACAATTCATTTTTCAGATTTTACCTTGCGGTTCTTAGATAGGTAAACATTTCAAGCCTATTCAAGCTAGTCTGATTGTTACCAAGTGACCTTTGGTGAGATATTTCACATGTCTCAGTGCAGATGCAAACATACTTACAACTATATTTCTTTATCTAGTAATTATTTTACACTTTACAATCAACTGATCATTGATACTGAATACTCTTGATTCAGTTAGGTTTCAGCCTAAATGTGCTGAAACATACATTGCCTCATTCCCCCAGCCCCCAACCCACCCCAAAATAAGTATAATGAAGAATGGACTGATAAGAGTGGGTTTTGCTGTGTGAATTCTCTGCAGGCTTCAATCACTCACCATGGCAGTAATGTTGAACAACACCTTTCAGCCCACTCTAGCTCAGAGATTGTTCTCCCGGTTACCATCCAAATTGCTTGACTGCTGCTTTTGAATTTCAGTTTGTGTGCCTACACAGTCATGAAGCCATTGTTGGCACTTTTCACTAAATATGGGTACCAAAAGTGAAAAAACTATTGTGTTTGGATAGCTTAATCTCTAACTGAAAATATAAGCTATTATTTGAATCAGTTGTGTGCAGCTTTACCCTGCCAGCCTAACAGCACTCATGCTGACAGGATGAGAGTGGGGCATTAAAGAGCACTTCTCAATAGGGGATCTCTCCAAAGGATTCTAGGTCTTCTCTTTAGGACTTCTAAGTTCACCTTACATATTTTAATAGGGTTTAGGTCAGGGTACCTGGATAGTCATAGCAAAAGGATCATCCATTTCTGTGTACATTTACTTCAGACATATATTGTTCTGCTGAAAGATCTGTCCAAGACCCAATTTAGTCAGTATTGCTCTAACGGTGGATATAAACATTTTAAGAATGTAGGCATTTCTTATAGCAATGCTTGACAAATATAATTAAATGCCCTTTGCCTTTGTTCGCATATTCTCTAATCCTTTCCATGATGATGAATGACTAAGAGAACTTGGAAATCGTCACTGACTGCTTAAAGTTAAATAAATAAGGTGAACCTCAAAAATAATAATAAAAACATATGAATTAAAATATTTTGTTCGTAGTTTTTATGAGTGGCAGTATGTGACATAATTGGTTCATTAACTGTATTTTAACTTTTGAATGTTTTTAGAAAATATACTAAAAAAATATTACAAGTAAATGTTACATTTCTGTTGTATTTTAAGTTGGTTGTAAAGGATGTACAGTGGTACCTTGAAACTCAATGTCTATTGGTTCTGAGAGTGGCGCTGAGTTGAAAAGGTGTTGAGTTTCAAGGTTTTTTTTTTTCCATAAGGATGTATGGGAAACCTGTTAATGCGTTCCATGGTCCTGTGGAACTGCATATATTTTAGGCTAATGTAAAATAATGGGGTTGTTTTTGACACTTGTAGACTGAAAATAACACAAATATAAAAATCTATTAAAAAAATACAATAAAACCTGCACTTCACTTCTTTATTGTTTTCTTATTCTTTTTAATCTTGGGGATGTTTGATCTTGGAATACCGTATTCCGTTCAGTAATGGTGCACATGAGAAGTGGCAAAATAGCTTTTGAGAGGTTTAGTGTTTCTATGTCATTCTTTTAAAACATTAAGTCACATGAAGCTGTTTTTTAACGATAAGCATTTTAGAAAAAAACCCTTATGTTAACTTTAAGGCAGCGAAATCTCTGGGCTCTGACGAACCTGGGATTTACATTTACATTTTACATTTTCAGCATTTAGCAGACGCTTTTATCCAAAGCGACTTACAGTTGTGACAGTATACAATCTAAGCAATTGAGGGTTAAGGGCCTTGCTCAAGGGCCCAACAGTGGCAACCTGGAAGTGGTGGGGTTTGAACCGGCAAACTGGTCCAGTACCTTAACCACTAAGCTACAACTGCCTCATCAGATGGATCATCAGATAGTGAAAACATGTTTTGTGGTCAGCCAAATCAATATTTCAGAAATGGACACAGTGTGCTCTGGACCAAAGACGAAAAGGGCCGTCCAGACTCTTATAAGCAACAATTCTAAAAGTCAGGGTCTGTCATGGTATGGGGCTGTGTCAGTGCCCTTGACAAAGGTAATTTACACTTCTGAGATGGCAGCATTAATGCAGGAAAGTACATTAAGATTTTAGAGCAACATATGCTGCCTTCAAGATGTCATCATCCAGGGATGTTTATGAATTTTTAAACAAGAACACGCAAAGCCACATGCTGCACACATTAGGGTGACTAAGAAACGATGCATTTTAACTTTAGAAATGTCATTAGAGCAAATTAATTTGGAAAATAATAATACTAAATTAATTCAGTAGGACCAATCTTGGTGTTGTTTCATATCCAGGCAAGGGCGGCACGGTGGCTCAGTGGGTAGCACTGTCATCTCACCGCAAGAAGGTCCTGGGTTCGATCCCCAGGTGGGGTGGTCCGGGTCTTTTCTGTGTGGACTTTGCATGTTCTCCCTGTGTCTCTGTGGGCTTCCTCCGGGAGCTCCGGTTTCCTCCCACAGTCTAAAGCAGAGATGGGGACTCGAGTATGCGAGTCCGATTCGCATGTAAGTCGCACACACAGCGCCTTCAGACTCGACTCGGACTCGTTTCAAATGACTTGGACTCGACTTGTGACTCGCAAAAAATGACTTGTGGACAACAAAAGTCAGCAACATTAGTTACGTGTGACAATTGTAGTGATCCCTACTCCCTCCTTTGAATATGAATCTCACTTAAAATGGTGGAGTACCCTAGGTAATGCACTTCACAGTAACAGATAATGTGAATAAAGCGCTCCTACAGAATGCTAATGATAGAAAAAAATGCTTTCTGAGCCAATCAGACCTTCTGATTGTAATTTTTTAGTAAGAAATGCTGTTATTTGTAATTATTTAGTTTGCAGTGTCACACAGATGATGTGTCAATGAAACACTTGATTGGCTTTCTAACGAGTTCGTGTTTTACTTTACAACCGGGAAAAGTTTGGAGGTTTTTAATTTTAAGCACATTTACAAAATAACGGATTATATTCCTAATGGGACACACACTTATAAATTTAATAGCATCTGGAAGAACATAAGCTAAGGTAAGCAGTGGTTTTGGATAAGAAGAAAAAGAAGATGTACTTTATTTGTCATATATACATATACAGGTGTACAGTACAATGAAATTCTTTCTTCGCATATCCCAGCTTGTTTGGGAGCTGGGGTCAGAGCGCAGGGTCAGCCATCGTATGGCGCCCCTGGAGCAGACAGGGTTAAGGGTCTTGCTCAAGGACCCAACAGTGGCTGCATAGCAGAGCCTGAATTTGAACCGCCAATCTTCCGGTTGATAGCCCAAAGCCCTACCCACTAGGCTACCACTGTCCCTAACTTTTATTTTTTAAATATTTTTATATTTTATATTTTTATATATTTTATATATTTATATTTTTTATATTTAGCTGTGTTTTGGATTTTGTTCGCTGTGCTGTAATTTGCAATGAAAACAAAACTTCAGTTTAAGCTTTTAACCGGTACCTAGGAAAGTAACGGCACGAAGTAAAACGGCAAAATACAGTCGCTAATCTGTTGTTGTTTTTTATCTGAATTTACATATTATGTGTTTATTTCTTTGCTACATTTCCAATATATGTTTTGTGTAGATTATATTGACTCGTGACTTGACTCGGACTCTAGCCTAAAGACTCGTGACTTGACTCGGACTCTAGCCTAAAGACTCGTGACTCGACTCGGACTTGTATTTTGTGGCTTGTGAACATCTCTGGTCCAAAGACATGCAAGTAAGGTGAATTGGAGATACAGTACTAAATTGTCCATGACTGTGTTTGACAATAAACTTGTGAACTGATGAATCTTGTGTAACGAGTAACTACAGTTTATGTCATGAATGTGATCGAAGTTGTGTAAAACTTTCTAAAAAAATTCCTAATAAATACATAAATCCAGGCAAATCTAATGACGTTTGAGAAGGTTGGATACTTATCTAAAGAAAATTTTAAGTAAAAAATGAATTAAACACGACTCAAAAAAGTAAATAACTGTAAGACCTCATTACTATAAGTAACAGTTAAGCTAACAAACGTATCATTCAGGCACAGAGAAGTCTGCTATATGACGCGAATTCCGCTTTGTTGGGTCCTCGTTCTCCTGTGTGAGGGAGCAGGCAGCAGCTGTAGTGTGAAGTGTAGTTTATTATTGGGATTCGATCAAATCCATCATGTATTATAAAGTAAGTGGCTTGACTGGAAAACTGACTGGATCTACACCAGCCAGCGCTTACTGTCCTCAGGTAATCCTGCTGTACACACGCTTTTACTCTTCACATGTGTGGTAATGTGACCTTCAGTATGCGGGAAGTGCTGTTAGCACGAGCTAAAGCTACAGAGCTGTTACCTCTTCATGAACTGTCATATTTATTACACGCAGCTAAACCTCTCATACACTTTAAATTATGCTTTAATACCTGTTATTACCTTTATACTGTTGACTTTACTACGTTTACTACGCAGTATTACTCTCAGAGTAAGGTCACAGTGTTCCATACAGCACTGAGTCACCTTGCTCTATTTGTTTACATATTTATTTATTTTGAGGACTTGCAAGACAGTACCACTTTAAATGTCTTCTCTATTTTTTTTTTTTTTACATTTTTATCTCTCATTTTAATTCATAATTAGTCTGTCTAAACTTCAGAGATTGAAAAATTGCAAACGTGACTAATGACTAACATATATACATATAACATTAAAACCACCTTCATGTTTCTACACACATTGTCCATTTTATCAGCTCCACTTACCATATAGAAGCACTTTGCTACTTTACTACAATTACTGACTGTAGCCCATCTATTTCTCTACATACTTTTTTAACCTGCTTTCTCCCTGTTCTTCAATGGTCAGGACCCCCACAGGACCACGACAGAGCAGATATTATTTAGGTGGTGGATCATTATCAGCACTGCAGTGACACTGACATGGTGGTGGTGTGTTAGTGTGTGTTGTGCTGGTATGAGTGGATCAGACACAGCAGCGCTGCTGAAGTTTTTAAATACCGTGTCCACTCACTGTCCACTCTATTAGACACTCCTACCTAGTTGGTCCACCTTGTAGATGTAAAGTCAGAGACGATCGCTCATCTATTGCTGCTGTTTGAGTTGGTCATCTTCTAGACCTTCATCAGTGGTCACAGGAAGCTGCCCATGGGGTGCTGTTGGCTGGATATTTTTGGTGACAGTGACAGTGAGGTGTTTAAAAACTCCATCAGCGCTGCTGTGTCTGATCCACTCATACCAGCACAACACACACTAACACACCACCACCATGTCAGTGTCACTGCAGTGCTGAGAATTAGAGATGTGCCGATCGGGGTTTTTGGCACCGATTCCGATCTGCGATCTCCTTTCAGGGACATCGGCCGATAGCCGATTGCGATCGGGGGGAGGGGGGTTTGGGGGGGTTTAGCAGTAAATAAAATAAATAAACTTAAAAAGAGCCTCACAGTGAAGATAAACGGGAGCAGCGCGCGCGCGCGTGTGTGTGTGTGTGTGTGTGTTTGTGTGTTTGTGTGTTTGTGTGTGTGTTTGTGTTTGTGTGTGTGTTTGTGTGTGTGTTTGTGTGTGTGGGTGCCCTTAGAAGATACGCTTTGTTCACAGTATCGCTATAAGTGATTCATTGATTCATGAGTCGATTCATTTTTCGCCAAGCGTAAGTTTCTCTTCTCAGTTATCTCTCCGTGTTTACTGTTATTAATTAAATGTCGTGGTTTTAAATAAACACCAGCTACTACAGAACATTCTGTGTGACTCTCTTACATTAAAAAGCTTAAATAAAAAGCTTAATTAAACTGCTATTACCACAGATCTGTAACCGACCGTCAGACTCGTTCCGTCTAAGGAGCTAAAAGTTCAGATGATCCTGAACTAACGAATTTGCTAATGAATAAACTTTTGCCTCTGATTGGCTCTGTAACATTTTCTGTTCTCATCTACATCACAAGTAAGAACCACTTACGATTTACCAAAGTGAACCAGGAGTTTATATAACGTGCTGATAGAATCGACTCAGATGTGACCGGGTTGAATTATCTTTTTAAAGTAAATATTACAATCAGCAAAATTACATCGTATGTATGATGCACAAAGTTAATGATGTTATTTTAGGTCATGAAGAGCTTTCACTGTGGTTTCTGTACGATGGTTGATGAATGGTGTTGGCGTCTGGATCAATCCACTGAGCTGTTAACTTAACATGATCTTTATATATCACACGATCGGATCGGCTACTTTTAGGAGATATCGGCCGATCGCCGATAGCATATTTTGATTAAAAATCGGCCGATACCGATTCATAGCCGATCGATCGTCCCATCTCTACTGAGAATGATCCACCACCCAAATAATACCTGCTCTGTGGTGGTCCTGGGAGAGTTCTGACCATTGAAGAACAGCATGGAAGGGGTGGGCTACAGTCAGTAATTGTAGAACTACAAAGTGCTTCTATATGGTAAGTGGAGCTGATAAAATGGACAGTGAGTGTAGAAACAAGGAGGTGGTTTTAATGGTATGGCTGATCGGTATATATATAAAACTCAGGACTTTTGTAAAATTTCATTTCAGTTTAATTAACGGCTTTATCCTGGTCATGATTTGGAGAGTTCTTTTTCACCAGGATACCTTTGAGTGCAAGACAGGAATCCAAGACGATTGTAAAAAATAAATTAATGCTGCTGCTGAGCTACCAATGGATAAAGGGGTTGGCGACTCAGATGAAGAGATATGTTTTTGAACCCTTTTTATTAAAAAAGAAAAAAAAAAACCTTTTGTTTTGTGCTTTTTGTAACACTCTTGTAATGCATTGTGTCATCATCATACACCGACCCCAACACTGACATTGCAAAATAAAGAAAAATATATTAAACTGCGGGTAAAAAAAATTGACAAAGTGTGAGGCAGCTGATACTGTGTCTTTTTTTAATGGTTAATTGTGTAATGATTGTTGGAATTTTTTTTTTGACAGCACCCCACTTAAGAAGACTTTTCTAATTATTTTAATTCTATTATTGTGATTAAATAAAAGAAGATTTTAAATAAAAATAGGGTTTGTATTGTTTCATTTGTATGTTAAGCTTTTCAGGATGCACATTGTGATGTTTTTATTTATTGATTTATTTATTTTTCCACAGGGACTAAAACCTACTGTGCCCTCACAACCACCCACTATGATCTTTGCTTCACCCACAAAGCTGTTGTCAGAATCAGGTTCTACAGCAGAGTATTTGGGATCTAACAAGGTCCCTGAACTTCAGAAGATATTCCAGGTATTGCTATGTTTTATCTTTTAAATCACATAACATTTTTGTTTCATCGGAGCTACATGCTAAGTCTTACACAAAAATATTCGTACAGTGTAGTCTCTGAACTATCAAAATATATTGTTTATATAAGTATTTGAATAGAAATGAAATTGTTTTGCTGAACAATAATATTCATACAGATTTAGATCTGTGAAGATATTGTGCCTTTTTTGTTTTGTCAGCCCACTCTTACAGTCAGAGTATTCTAAAAGCTCTAGTTCATGAGTAGCAGTACAATATGTACTCAGGTTGGCCGGATATGTGGCTAGCTATACAGAAGGACGTTGATGTTTCACATTTTTTTGACAGAAGGCTCATAACTGTGATTGGTTACCATTCAATGTTTGTAAGTAACCAGAGTAAAACAGTTTAAATCTGTTAAACATAAATCATACGTTTGTATGTTATTAACTATAATTAAGGCCCTATCGAATTCACGGCCGTGAAAATCATGTCACAGACCGTGAAATGAGCCGTTTCCCATGAAATATGTAATTTGCTCTTAAATTCAAAGTTTAAGCTTCGTGTTTAGCCATTTAACACGTAGAGTATGAAATAGGAGGCGCAATATGACATGGTCCTAGCAATCATACGGCAATTAAGTTAGTGTAACCGCTTTTCTGTGGTGTAGTGTGCTGACAGTGTTAAATGTTTGTGTTTACATATTGAGTGCATTTAGTGTCTTGGGAATTCTGTAATCAATAAAAAGTGTGCTTCTCTACACACTTAATCTGATTCTCTACACTCTTGATCTCTATACACTGTGATGCAATTGATTGTCCGTGTACAGTTTCTCTTTCTTTATAAACTCAGAAAACTCTAAAAAAGACTCGGTTAGACAAAATATTCAAGATGTTAGAGTCTGAAACAGCTAAAGACACGACTCGGGTAACTGAGTTTGGAAAACACTCAACCGATTATGTAGACGTGGGATTGGGGGTGGGGTCAAAACACAGACGAGTATTTTGGTCTTTGAGAGGGAGCTATTAAAGTAGGCTGTGTTGTGTATTGTAGCTTCCATCGATTCTGTCATTCAGTTCATGAGTTTTATTTAATGACTGCCGTGAACTAAGGCACTTTTGTTTAAAAATCTGTGAAATCTGTGATTTTTGAAAACAAGGTCCATGACCTTAAGCACATTTCCTGTGAATTTAGTAGGGCCCTAACTACAAGTCTTTATAGAAAATGTGTCTTGCCAATGTGCTGATTAATATATAATAAGCAATTGTCACACACCATTACATTAGCATGTTTAACATATACTAACACTTGATGCCTTAATAAAATGATCACCGTGAAAGAGAAGTGTGTGGGTGGTTACTGGACTATTGATCAGAAGTCACTGTTGATAAAAGCAAATTCATAAAGTCATTTATGTCACTTTTTTCTGTGGCTGGATAATTATAACACATTACATTGAAGAAGGGGAAGAATTGAGACCGAGTCTTGAGTTTATAGTGTAAACTCAAGAAAGAAAAGAAAGTAGAACTACTGGGTCAGAAACAGATGTCTGCAGCTTAGATTATTAATTTAGTGCTTAGAAAGTTCTGTTTTGTCATTTAAGTTCTGCATGGCTTCATAGCTTGTTAGTAATTGACTATAGCTAGTTGATTTTCTTTCATTTAGATTCTGATTTCACTTTTGCTTTCTCATTAAATTCTCTGTACTTTGTACTTTACAGAAAGCTGATGGAGTGCCCATTCATCTGAAGCGTGGTGTCATTGACCGCCTGCTGTACAGAACTACAATGGGTCTGACTGTTGGAGGAACCCTGTACTGCTTAGTGGCGCTGTACTTTGCTGCTCAGCCCAAAAAAGTCGAGTGACCTCAGTCCTCTTTCCTCTGGAGTTGTCAGGTTATAATTCTGAGTTGGGGCCAATGGACCAGTGCCACTCCACTCCCAAAAACAGCAGCAATGACCCTGTAATGTTCCAAACCTAGCTATAACTTATAATCATCTCAAGACTTCTTGCAAGTACATCTTTTAAAAATCTGGTCAGGTAAAGGTTACGGTGCCGTCGTTTTTAGGTTTGGTTAAATCTGTGCTTTGGAGTTGGGGGTGTAAAGACAAGCTGTGACTAAACTAAACCTGTGGACACTTGATTTTCCTTTTTCTTCATAATATACATGGAACTAAAACTTCCAGCAGTTTGTACATTTTAGGAAGATTTATTCTTGGTTTCTTGTGTGCAGTTATGCTTAATAACTCATATAACAAATTTTCGGAAGATCCTGTTTTCAAACACCATTTTCATGGTCATTAATCTGTAATTACATGTTTGACTGTGAATGATGTTCTTGTAAATTTTCTTGAGAGAATAAATATATTTTGTTTGTAAAAAGGAAGAAATTGTTGTGCTTAATGAATGTAAAGCTGTTGTCTTTTTAACAACAATTTGATTTCAGTCATTAACTTTGTGTTGTAGACTAATATTCACATTACATATACAGGTACATAAAAAAACTGAATATTGTTTATTTTTTGTTAATTATTAAATTAAAAGTATATTAAATATATTTTATGTTCAATATATGTAAGCTAACATTTCAAGACTTCTTTGTTTTGTTTTGTTTTTTTCTATTTTATTTATTCCTTTTCTCCCATTTTCTCCCAATTTAGTGTAGTAAATTTGTCTTCCACTTCTGGGGGATTCCTGATCGCGGGTAAATTGCTGTTCACGCCTCCTCCGACCCACTTAGCAGAACCCTTTTTCACCCATGCATTCTGCACAGGTGCCTCTCTATCTGCTAATCGGTGTCCTTACACAGCGTTTGAAAACACCACCCACATAGTCCGGTTATCCCGCCCTAGCAGAAACGTGTCTGCTGCAGGCACTGCCAATTATGCTTGCTAGATGGTGCCCAGCCAACCAGTGGCAATGCCGAGTTTCGAACCGAGGAGTTCAGAATCTCTGTGGTGGTGTGCTAGCTGAATATCCCGCTGCACCACCTGAGCACCTAACTTTTTTGGTTTTAATATTGATTAGTGTGCATATAGCTCATTAAAATTAGTATCTCAAATCATTAGAATATTTTATAGGGTCTAACAAAAAAGGATGAACAAAACAGAAATGTCTAACTTCTTACAAGTTTGTTCATTTTTTATATAAATATCAGCACTTGGTTGGGGGTCGGTGTTTCTTATTTTCCTCTTGACAAAACCACATAGATTAGTAGTAACATGGCTTAAGCAAACCATTTAATAGTAGTTTGGCACTGTGGACAGGTGCTAAGTCCTGCTGGAAAAGGAAATCAGCATCTCCATAGATCCTGTCAGCATGGAGTGCTCTAAAAACCCCTGATAGACAGCTTCATTGATACTGGTCTTGATAAAACACAGTGGACCAACACCAACAGGTAACATGGCACCCCAAACCATCACAGACTGTGGAAACCTCACACTGCACTGCAAACACCTTGGATTTTGTGCCTCTTCACTTTTTTCTAGAACCTTTATTTCCAAAGTGCAAAATAAATTTTATCTGAATAGAGGGCTTAAGACCAGGAGTTGCTTGATAATAGGAATGTGACATTTATAGCCAATTTTCTGTGTGTTTGTGTGTGTGTATTTAAAGGCCCAGCGTTGTACCAACTTTTTAATTTTTCAGCAAAAAATTTTTTTGATTGAACCGCTGATGAACCGCTGCTTTCACATCATCATCACATGAAAATCTTCTTTCCCTTAAAGCTTCTTTGAGCTTCCAAGAAGGTGGGACATCAGATGGCGCTAAATCCGGACTATAAGCTCTCTGTCTCTCAGACACGACCAATTACTACTCCTCCCGCCCTCACTGTTTCCAACCAAAATATAAAAGTGCGGAAACTTTTTGAAGATCCCTTGATTATATAGGCTAGTGTGGAAAAAAATGCAAAGTAATGCTTTATTTTTGTTTAGTTTATTTTTGTCAATTAAAATGTGTATTAAAATGCTGTCTACTGCCTACCTAGGCAGCTGCCTAAGTAGAGAAACTCACTACTATTATTTGGTAATTACGTCATCGCAGTTTTCACTTACTAAGCTAACACAGTTAGCCTTAGGCCATTCAAACCAATAAGCTGAGGCGACACATCTCCCTCCATGTACAGAAAATAGTTGAATTGTCACTGACAAGCCCAATTTTGCAAATAAATTACATTTGTACACCTTTATACAAATTAAAATTCAATAACAGTTGATTTACATTTGAAAAGAACTCGTTGCTTTGCATTCAAACGCCATATTTGTAATTTTTTGTGACAAAAGCTGTGCCCCACTGCTGGTACAATGCTGGTATTGCCTTCACTCGTTCAGTCAGAATATCACTCAGAATTAAAGTGCCTCATGAGGCAGCATTTTAAGGCATTTAAGAATTAAGACAGCCTTCCTTTTGGGAGCATGCTTAGGATGACATACAATTCTGTCTATGTTGAGAGCTCACTAGGTTTTCAGACAGACCCAATATTTGGTGTGACCACCCTTTGCAAAACAGCCTTTAACTGTCTTCAATTCATCTAGATGCACTTGCACTAAGTCAGGGTGTTGTTAGATTATAGTCAGGTGAAAAAATCATGATCGGTTATAAAAGGAGGATCCACCAAAGGCTTAGTCTTTGCAGGGTTCACCACTTTGTCCCATACTGTGTTAGAAAATTGTCATTCACCTGTGCATTGGTCTGCTAGCTTTATAAAACTTGGTTATTCCATTTAATAAGCACATTTTTTAAAAGAACAAAATACTTAAAGTTCCAAAAAGGCAAAAAAATTGGTAGAAATGAGTTTGGAGATCCTGACACTTGCTAAACATGGACAAACAGCTTCAGCAAAAGCAACATGCCTGCAATCAAAAACGCTTATTGTGAGAGAAGTGAGATTGTGAAAGAAGATATTTTTTGGCAACAAGGTCAACAGCTCACTACCCAGGGATTATATAACAGGAAGGATTGGATTTATTGTCACTAATGGGTGGTTCTAGTCCTTATTGGCTCTTTAGAAATAGGATAACAATGTTAAATGTCCATTATGATGTCCACCCACTGGCCAGTTAATTCATAATTGTTGGAAATCCTGCTGTTTTCTTAGGTCCGGATTCTGCATGGGGCTTGTAAAAAGCTTTTTTTCTGTCAGTCAACTGGGCAACGTGGTGGCACAGCTGGCAATGCGTGGGCCTTGTGACAAGGCTTGAAAAACTGGGTTTTAATTGTCATCTCCAGTCAGAAATTTTGCATGTCCTACACGTGTCCATGGGGTTCCCTCTGGGTACTCTGGCTTTATGGCTGAGTGATTGTGTGAATTTGTTTTGCACTGTGATGGACTGACACTCTTTCCAGAGTGTATTCCTGTCTTAATACCAGTAATCAGAATCATGGGTGTCTAGGATCACTAGGATCCAGCGTTTAGTAAACAAACTGAATTGTCTTGTGTCATGAACTAATCTGTACAGCAATAATGGCTTTGTTTGTTAATGTTGAGTACTTAAACCCTTCACTATACGTTATATTTAATATCTGGTATCAGTGTTGTGTTGTACAGGATGTGACTAATGGGATTGTGTGAATGTTGGCAGTAATCATGAATACACAAAAGCAGTACAGCCCTGTTAATTGATGTGATTAAATTTGTTCCTCTCAATACTGGATCATCAGTCACGTTTGGATGCACATGTGCGCCTGGGGATCAGGTAATTAGTACGGAATAATTGACGGATATTTGACAGGGACAAAGACGTCTCTGAGCAGGATGCAGACCTTATTATGTTGATTTGTTTGTCATGTGTCATGCACTTTTGAAAAGTGTCTCAATCTTGGGTGTTTTTATATTTAAAACTGAAAAACAAGTTTAGTCATGCTGAACTTTTTAGCAGGAATAAAAATATAAAAATCTTGCGTAGTTTAACCTATGAGCGCAAGTCTATTAAAACATGATGGTTTGAGAAAAAAAGAGTAAAAGTGCATTTGGAAAAAAAACAGAAGTAGAATTTAGTCATGTTAATTAAACAGAAATTCAGTATAGTAGACCCTTGACTTACGAACCGTTTACCATACGAACATTTTGGGTTACAAGCTTGTTTTTTTTTTTAGCTTAACGTACAAACACATTTTGGATTACGAACCAAAATTCACACACAAACGAAACACGTGACGTCACGAACAAGTTTACTCCAACTCTCTCTCTCTCTCTCTCTATATATATATACTGTATATATACAGTATATATATATATATATATATATATATATATATATATACACATATATATATATATATATACAGTGTATCACAGAAGTGAGTACACCCCTCACATTTCTGCAAGTATTTTATTATATCTTTTCATGGGACAACACTATAGACATGAAACTTGGATATAACTTAGAGTAGTCAGTGTACAACTTGTATAGCAGTGTAGATTTACTGTCTTCTGAAAATAACTCAACACACAGCCATTAATGTCTAAATAGCTGGCAACATAAGTGAGTACACCCCACAGTGAACATGTCCAAATTGTGCCCAAAGTGTCAATATTTTGTGTGACCACCATTATTATCCAGCACTGCCTTAACCCTCCTGGGCATGGAATTCACCCGAGCTGCACAGGTTGCTACTGGAATCCTCTTCCACTCCTCCATGATGACATCACGGAGCTGGTGGATGTTAGACACCTTGAACTCCTCCACCTTCCACTTGAGGATGCGCCACAGGTGCTCAATTGGGTTTAGTCCATCACCTTTACCTTCAGCTTCCTCAACAAGGCAGTTGTCATCTTGGAGGTTGTGTTTGGGGTCGTTATCCTGTTGGAAAACTGCCATAAGGCCCAGTTTTCGAAGGGAGGGGATCATGCTCTGTTTCAGAATGTCACAGTACATGTTGGAATTCATGTTTCCCTCAATGAACTGCAGCTCCCCAGTGCCAGCAACACTCATGCAGCCCAAGACCATGATGCTACCACCACCATGCTTGACTGTAGGCAAGATACAGTTGTCTTGGTACTTCTCACCAGGGCGCCGCCACACATGCTGGACACCATCTGAGCCAAACAAGTTTATCTTGGTCTCGTCAGACCACAGGGCATTCCAGTAATCCATGTTCTTGGACTGCTTGTTTTCAGCAAACTGTTTGCGGGCTTTCTTGTGCGTCAGCTTCCTTCTGGGATGACGACCATGCAGACCGAGTTGATGCAGTGTGCGGCGTATGGTCTGAGCACTGACAGGCTGACCTCCCACGTCTTCAACCTCTGCAGCAATGCTGGCAGCACTCATGTGTCTATTTTTTAAAGCCAACCTCTGGATATGACGCCGAACACGTGGACTCAACTTCTTTGGTCGACCCTGGCGAAGCCTGTTCCGAGTGGAACCTGTCCTGGAAAACCGCTGTATGACCTTGGCCACCATGCTGTAGCTCAGTTTCAGGGTGTTAGCAATCTTCTAATAGCCCAGGCCATCTTTGTGGAGAGCAACAATTCTATTTCTCACATCCTCAGAGAGTTCTTTGCCATGAGGTGCCATGTTGAATATCCAGTGGCCAGTATGAGAGAATTGTACCCAAAACACCAAATTTAACAGCCCTGCTCCCCATTTACACCTGGGACCTTGACACATGACACCAGGGAGGGACAACGACACATTTGGGCACAATTTGGACATGTTCACTGTGGGGTGTACTCACTTATGTTGCCAGCTATTTAGACATTAATGGCTGTGTGTTGAGTTATTTTCAGAAGACAGTAAATCTACACTGCTATACAAGTTGTACACTGACTACTCTAAATTATATCCAAGTTTCATGTCTATAGTGTTGTCCCATGAAAAGATATAATGAAATATTTGCAGAAATGTAAGGGGTGTACTCACTTTTGTGATACACTGTATATATATATGAGTGAAAATTAGGACAGCGGATGGTTTTTTTCTGGTGTTTTCTTTACATTTTGTAAAATTCAACATCAGAAGGTATATGACGGTGCAGAGAAAGCGCAGTGGCGAGAAAATGAAAAAAAAAATTATATTTCTATTGAACAAAGAAGCAAATTTTCGAGAAATATGAACATGGCATTCGATTGACTGCTCTTGCCTCTATGCTTGGAATGGCGAAATCGACAATATGTACGGTTTTGAGTAGAAAAGATGAGTACAAGGAAGAAATGTATTATGGTGTATGGTACAGCACACGTACTGTACTGAAATGTGATGTGTGTTTTATGTACAGTACTACTGTGTATTGTTGTTTATTATTGTTTATTACAGGAACGTCTATTCTATAATTTAAGATTTAAGGGAAAATATACTAGTATTTATAACAAAAAAGAGCATTTAAGACATTAGAAAGGTTAGGAAAGGGGGGGTTTGGGAGGTCTGGCACGGATGAATTCTATTTACATTATTTCTTATGGGAAAAATAGGTTTAACTAACGAACATTTTGACTTAAGAACAGCCCTTCAGAACCAATTAAATTCGTAAGTCAAGGGTTTACATACAATATGGCCAAAAGTAAGTGGACAGTCCTAATTATTGAGTCCCGTTTTAGCCACACCCCTTACTAATGTGGATAAATTCTTAATATTAATTATAAGCTTTCAACTTTGTGGCAACAGTTTGGAAAAGACCATTTAAAAAAAACATTTAAATCAGTCAATAAAATGAATACAGGTCATTACATTCATTTACATATTTATTGTTTTTGTTCATTACTAAATTTCTGCCTTTACAAACACATTTTACCTTATATAAAATATTCTCTCTATATTAAAAACATACAGAACACTTAAAAACCATAGAAAAAAATCTGCATTGCTAGCACTTTACACATTTTTCTAACTAGACCTTCACAAAAGTAGCCTAGCTTTAATATCGGGTTTAAAAATCATTTTATTTAAATTAGACTAAAAAAAGCTCAAGCTCTATACAATAAACTTATGAACAGTACTTTTCCTTTTTAAACAGTTCTTTATAAAGTTTTAACAATATTCCCATCTCATTACATTGATGATCAAAATGTTTGCACACACTGGCAAAATTCCAAAAAGAAAACAAAATGAGTTTAGGTGAATTTCTGACTGATAATACAAGGAACTATAGGAGGAAAATTAATGAATGACAGAAGGTTACACAGTTGGTGGTAGGTAGTTGGTGGATTCATCACAGTGAGCAGTGGCAGTTTGAGAACACAACCTTACACCTAAATGGATACCTGCGTCATGAGACCAATATAACTACTGTATGTCATAACATGTTGGGGCATGAACTTTACTGTCATGATAGCTGTCATGTCAGCATATGTCACATGCAATTTGTTTTGCTAAATGCTAGATGGGTCACTTAAAAGCTTTGTTTGCCATGCCTCCATGTTACTCACATTCATGCAACGACAGGCTTTAAAGGGTTTTAATATGTAAAGACCCATCATGCTGATTTTAAGCACATACAATCTGCCAAAAAATGTAGTGTGTCCTTACACACACACAGACATATGTATATATAATAGGGATCCATCAAAAAGATTTCGCACTTTTATGTTTTCATTGGAAACGGTGATGGTGGGAGAAGTAGTAATTGGTCGTGACTGAGAGATTAAAAGAGCTTATAGTCCGGATTTAGCGCCATCTGATCTCCTTTGCCTTTTTGGACTGCTCAAAGAAGCTTTAAGGGGAAGAAGATTTTCGTGTAATTATGATGTGAAAGCAGTAGTGCATCAGTGGCTACACGCTCAACCAAAACATTTTTTGATGCCATTAAAAAAGTTGGTATGGCCGCTCAGGTGGCGCAGCGGTAAAAACCCATGCTGGAACTGGCCTGTTGTTCAGATATGGCCGGGACTAACCCGAATGCGGTCTCTCTCTCTTATGACTGGTGCAATTACGACCTCTGCTGGCTGATTGATGGTGCCTGCACAGAGGAAGCATGACGCAACCGGGCAGTTGGACACGCTAAAAGGGAGAAAAAGGGGGAGAAAATGCATAAAGAAAAATATATATATAAAAAAAAAGTTGGTACGGGCACCCAGGTGGCGCAGCGGGCTATTCCGCTTGCACACCAGCGCCGAGATTCTGAACTCCTCGGTTTGAAACTCGATGTTGCCACCGATCGGCTGGGCACAATCTGGCGGGCATAATTGGCAGTGTCTGCAGCGATACTAATTGGCCACCATATCTGCAGGGTGGGGATGAGATCTTTATACACTGTGTAAGGACCCTGTTGGCGGAAGAGACGCCTGTGCAGAATGCAGGGGCGAGAAGAGGAGGGCTGTGCACGTGTCGGAAGAGGCGTGTACAACGACGTGCTCTCCTCAGATGCAATCTGGTATCTCTCAGCAGTGGAAGACAAAATTGAGTGCACTAAATTGGGAGGAAAATGGGGAGAAAATGCATAAAAAAAAAAAAAAGTTGGTACGACAGTGGGAAAAATGCATCGGAAGGTGACTGTAGAAAAGTGATGTCATTTGTTTTGGAAATTCTTAATAAATAGAGTTCAAAAGTGTGGAAACTTTTTGAAGAACTCCTTATTATAGAAGCTTTGCAAATAAGTTTAATGTCAAGCAAAGATCTTTTGATGTTGCATACCGTTTCAGTTGTCATACTTTATAATACCTGTTATGAAACTTAAATACAGTAGCATACGCATCACTGTAAAGCATGTGCCTGATATAATGCCATCAAATGCTATGACAGCTTATGAGACTTATGGAGATACTGGTACATGAAAGTGTCTTGACATATTACATATGACTGCATGTATTATGTTAACTTATAATAAAACTTATTACTATACTATACTTACTATACTATTACTAGACTATACTAAATTATGAATAATTTGACTATTGTTTATGGGTAAGACTATTTTTATATATAATAGTATAGCACTGCTGTTTTTATTTTATTTTTTTATTGTAACTTTTACACACAGAACATTTAGCAGTAATTTTGGCTTGTTTAACAGCACCGTACAAACATTTAAAATAAAATTTAAAGTGCAACTTCATCTGTATTTAACAAATAAATGATAATAATTTCAATATAAAATTCTAGATCTGTCAACTCTCAAGTCTACACCTTAAAGAGGAAGCGAAAAAATTATAAAATAAATAATAAAAATATTATTTATAAACAATAAAAATGAAACAAATAAATAATAAAAAATAAACAAATGTATCTATCTTGTCCCGGCTTGGAGAGCTCTCACATCCTCAACAAAATTTAATCCATTAGTGTTATGAAATAAAACAAACTACACCGCTTAGCCACAGATGTCCTCTTCAAAAATCAGCAGGGTTTTTAATAAACGCGCTTTGGTTTTTAATCATCTAAAAACATTTTGGATGACATGCCGTAAAACAGTTTTTTTAGATGTGGCAGTATTAGATGATTGTTTTTAAAATGCTAAAAGTTTAAGTAGATCAGTGTGTTTTAATTTCTGAATGGCCTTATTTACATTAAGTGCTATTTACATTAAACAACAGTATCGGATCGGATTACACATTTTTTCCCTTTCAAGATCTGATCCAGTGATTTGGGCCAATATCAAACTGATACAGAGTATTGGATCCTAATATATATACAGTATATACTGTAAATATACAGTATATATACAGTGTATCACGAAAGTGAGTACACCCCTCACATTTCTGCAAATATTTCATTATATCTTTTCATGGGACAACACTATAGACATGAAACTTGGATATAACTTAGAGTAGTCAGTGGACAGCTTGTATAGCAGTGTAGATTTACTGTCTTCTGAAAATAACTCAACACACAGCCATTAATGTCTAAATAGCTGGCAACATAAGTGAGTACACCCCACAGTGAACATGTCCAAATTGTGCCCAAATGTGTCGTTGTCCCTCCCTGGTGCCATGTGTCAAGGTCCCAGGTGTAAATGGGGAGCAGGGCTGTTAAATTTGGTGTTTTGGGTACAATTCTCTCATACTGGCCACTGGATATTCAACATGGCACCTCATGGCAAAGAACTCTCTGAGGATGTGAGAAATATAATTGTTGCTCTCCACAAAGATGGCCTGGGCTATAAGAAGATTGCTAACACCCTGAAACTGAGCTACAGCATGGTGGCCAAGGTCATACAGCGGTTTTCCAGGACAGGTTCCACTCGGAACAGGCTTCGCCAGGGTCGACCAAAGAAGTTGAGTCCACGTGTTCGGCGTCATATCCAGAGGTTGGCTTTAAAAAATAGACACATGAGTGCTGCCAGCATTGCTGCAGAGGTTGAAGACGTGGGAGGTCAGCCTGTCAGTGCTCAGACCATACGCCGCACACTGCATCAACTCGGTCTGCATGGTCGTCATCCCAGAAGGAAGCTGACGCACAAGAAAGCCAGCAAACAGTTTGCTGAAGACAAGCAGTCCAAGAACATGGATTACTGGAATGCCCTGTGGTCTGACGAGACCAAGATAAACTTGTTTGGCTCAGATGGTGTCCAGCATGTGTGGCGGCGCCCTGGTGAGAAGTACCAAGACAACTGTATCTTGCCTACAGTCAAGCATGGTGGTGGTAGCATCATGGTCTTGGGCTGCATGAGTGTTGCTGGCACTGGGGAGCTGCAGTTCATTGAGGGAAACATGAATTCCAACATGTACTGTGACATTCTGAAACAGAGCATGATCCCCTCCCTTCGAAAACTGGGCCTCATGGCAGTTTTCCAACAGGATAACGACCCCAAACACAACCTCCAAGATGACAACTGCCTTGCTGAGGAAGCTGAAGGTAAAGGTGATGGACTAAACCCAATTGAGCACCTGTGGCGCATCCTCAAGTGGAAGGTGGAGGAGTTTAAGGTGTCTAACATCCACCAGCTCCGTGATGTCATCACGGAGGAGTGGAAGAGGATTCCAGTAGCAACCTGTGCAGCTCTGGTGAATTCCATGCCCAGGAGAGTTAAGGCAGTGATAATAATGGTGGTCACACAAAATATTGACACTTTAGGCACAATTTGGACATGTTCACTGTGGGGTGTACTCACTTATGTTGCCAGCTATTTAGACATTAATGGCTGTGTGTTGAGTTATTTTCAGAAGACAGTAAATCTACACTGCTATACAAGTTGTACACTGACTACTCTTAGTTATATCCAAGTTTCATGTCTATAGTGTTGTCCCATGAAAAGATATAATGAAATATTTGCAGAAATGTGAGGGGTGTACTCACTTTCGTGATACACTGTATATATACAGTGTATCACAAAAGTGAGTACACCCCTCACATTTCTGCAGATATTTAAGTATATCTTTTCATGGGACAACACTGACAAAATGACACTTTGACACAATGAAAAGTAGTCTGTGTGCAGCTTATATAACAGTGTAAATTTATTCTTCCCTCAAAATAACTCAATATACAGCCATTAATGTCTAAACCACCGGCAACAAAAGTGAGTACACCCCTTAGTGAAAGTTCCTGAAGTGTCAATATTTTGTGTGGCCACCATTATTTCCCAGAACTGCCTTAACTCTCCTGGGCATGGAGTTTACCAGAGCTTCACAGGTTGCCACTGGAATGCTTTTCCACTCCTCCATGACGACATCACGGAGCTGGCGGATATTCGAGACTTTGCGCTCCTCCACCTTCCGCTTGAGGATGCCCCAAAGATGTTCTATTGGGTTTAGGTCTGGAGACATGCTTGGCCAGTCCATCACCTTTACCCTCAGCCTCTTCAATAAAGCAGTGGTCGTCTTAGAGGTGTGTTTGGGGTCATTATCATGCTGGAACACTGCCCTGCGACCCAGTTTCCGGAGGGAGGGGATCATGCTCTGCTTCAGTATTTCACAGTACATATTGGAGTTCATGTGTCCCTCAATGAAATGTAACTCCCCAACACCTGCTGCACTCATGCAGCCCCAGACCATGGCATTCCCACCACCATGCTTGACTGTAGGCATGACACACTTATCTTTGTACTCCTCACCTGATTGCCGCCACACATGCTTGAGACCATCTGAACCAAACAAATTAATCTTGGTCTCATCAGACCATAGGACATGGTTCCAGTAATCCATGTCCTTTGTTGACATGTCTTCAGCAAACTGTTTGCGGGCTTTCTTGTGTAGAGACTTCAGAAGAGGCTTCCTTCTGGGGTGACAGCCATGCAGACCAATTTGATGTAGTGTGCGGCGTATGGTCTGAGCACTGACAGGCTGACCCCCCACGTTTTCAATCTCTGCAGCAATGCTGACAGCACTCCTGCGCCTATCTTTCAAAGACAGCAGTTGGATGTGACGCTGAGCACGTGCACTCAGCTTCTTTGGACGACCAACGCGAGGTCGGTTCTGAGTGGACCCTGCTCTTTTAAAACGCTGGATGATCTTGGCCACTGTGCTGCAGCTCAGTTTCAGGGTGTTGGCAATCTTCTTGTAGCCTTGGCCATCTTCATGTAGCGCAACAATTCGTCTTTTAAGATCCTCAGTGAGTTCTTTGCCATGAGGTGCCATGTTGGAACTTTCAGTGACCAGTATGAGAGAGTGTGAGAGCTGTACTACTAAATTGAACACACCTGCTCCCGATGCACACCTGAGACCTAGTAACACTAACAAATCACATGACATTTTGGAGGGAAAATGACAAGCAGTGCTCAATTTGGACATTTAGGGGTGTAGTCTCTTAGGGGTGTACTCACTTTTGTTGCCGGTGGTTTAGACATTAATGGCTGTATATTGAGTTATTTTGAGGGAAGAATAAATTTACACTGTTATATAAGCTGCACACAGACTACTTTTCATTGTGTCAAAGTGTCATTTTGTCAGTGTTGTCCCATGAAAAGATATACTTAAACATCTGCAGAAATGTGAGGGGTGTACTCACTTTTGTGATACACTGTATATATATATATATATATATATATATATATATATATATATATATATATATATATATACAGTATATATATATATATATATATATATATATATATATATATATATATATATATATATATATTAGGGCTGGCACCGATATATATATAAATATAAGAAGAACCAAGAGAGGACAGAGGGAAAATGAGGCCAAAAAAGATAAAACAAACAAGCACAAGGCAAAGTAAGCGCCTGTTAAGAGTTGGTTATTAACACGAGCTAATTGAGAAATATTTTCCCAGATGATCATAAGCCTAATTATCAAGAAGATCCAGAACGTTAGACACATCTTTATTTCTGTTGAGTGTGACAATAGCTTACCCTCCAATCACAACATGTGAGTGTCTCAAGAGGAAAGCATTGTATCAGGATGACGGTAAAAGATGACGATGCTATTGAGTAATAATAATAATAATTATGATAATAATTATAATTATTATAATAATAATTATGATGAGAATAATAATAATAATAATATTATTATTATTATTATTAATAGTAATAATAATAATAATAATAATAATAATAATAATAATAATAATAGCATTAAAAGAGTAAACCTGTGCCTTCTCTTTATTAAACAGCAATGTGAAAAAAACAACATGTGAAGCCCTGGTCTAACTAATGACTGAATAATTAATAAGGACATGTATAAGTTAATAACAATCTGAGGTGTGGGTTGTGGGATGGCCTATAAAAAGGAATGCAACATTTTCTACAAACAGAGGAAATTCACTGTTTGCTATTTTCTGTAATACTGATTGTCCTGCAAAAATTCTACTAAGAGCACATTGACTAATACTACAGAGAGCAAAAAAAGTAATACATTCAAAATTTTACAAAAGAACGTACTGGGCAACAGTCCATCACCTGAAGCTTAATAGAAATTGAATATTGCAAGAAGACCATGATTAGTAACATAAATAAAAAGGAAACATTCTGTTTTAAATTACCATGCTAGCATTAAAACTTTAATCTAACTGAGATGTTTTGGCACAACCTGAAATGATTGAACCTTTTCTTCATTGCGTACATTTATTAAACAACTAAAGCAAATGTGGCTGCTAAAGATAAAAGTGTTTGTTTTTTTGTGAACTGAATAAAAATCTAATCTTATAAGTATTTAATTTAAACCCTTAAGCAATACCAGGCATGAATGTTTTATTTAAAGAAGGATAAAAATACATTTTCCTTTCTCCAAAATCTATTCCAAAAAATGTTAAGCAAGTTAATAAATCATGCATCAAACAATGTGGCCTAATAGTCCTCAGTTAATTGAAAATGTACATATATCTAAAATGCAGATCTGAACCCCATTGTGCAGATTTACTAAACAATGTCTGAGGAGGGCAAGCACAATGTCATAAATAATTAAACAAATGTAAATCAATTGCCAGACAATCATGTGGACAGAAAGCCAAGAACAAACAATGAGAGCACATGGAGCTGCAGTGTGTAGTAAATAAACCCTGACCACAACTGGCACAAAACAAATGACATGATTCAATAGGGTTGGTATTGTTCCTGCTGGGTAAAAATCAATTAGCATATTGTTTTTATTTAAAGATCGTCTTGTGTGGTCACTTTACAATAAAGCATGGCATTGGCTTCTTGATCAGATCTCAGGCCAGGAATACCCTGGACATGCACCAATCCATTGCAGGGCTTCAGCCATCACCCCCCTTCCTCCAGACACCGCCAATCACAGCCAACCTGTGCCTCAGTGGTGGTGGGCTAGCGTAATAGACCACTGCACCCCCCTGAGCACTGTGCATGAACTTGTACCTAATAAAGGGTTTACTGAGTGTGTGTGTCTATGTGTATGTACATCCACTGGTTAGTTTATAAGCTACTATAGGGCCAGTGATAGCTCAGTGGTTAAGGTACTGGACTAGTAAACAGAAGGTTGCCGGTTCAAGCCCCGCCACCACCAAGTTGCCACTGTTGGGTCCCTGAGCAAGGCCCTTAACCCTCAATTGCTCATTGTGTAAGTCGCTTTGGATGAAAGCATCTGCTAAATGCTGAAAATGTAAATACTATAGAGATATACGAGGGATCTTCAAAAAGTTTCTGCACTTTTATATTTTCAATGGAAATGTGAGGGCGGGAGGAGTAGTAACTGGTCGTGTCTAAGAGACAGAGAGAGAGAGAGCGGATTGAGCGCCATCTGATTTCCACCTTTTTGGAGTAGTACTTTGATCACAGGACCCTTTTGGCATTATATTTTTGGTTGGAGCATTATTCTCTACCCAGCACTGAATGAGGAGACCATGTTATTACCATGTGCAATTACAACGCTGGGAAGAATTCACCACTCTATTAACATCTGGTCATTGGGAGTCCTGTGGGGATATGTTTGCGTGTGTGTTCATTTATTACAAGGGATCTTCAAAAAGTTTCTGCACTTTTATATTTTCAATGGAAACGGTGAGGGTGGGAGGAGTGTTAACTGGTCGTGTCTGGGAGACTGAGAGAGAGCTTATAGTCCGCATTTAGCGCCATCTGATTTCCACCTTTTTGGACGCTCAAAGAAGCTTTAAGGGAAAGAAGATTTTCATGTGATGATGATGTGAAAGCAGCTGGGAAAAATGCATTGGAAGGTGAGTATGAAGAAAAGTGATGTCATTTGTTTTTGAAATTCTTAATACATAGAGTGTAAAAAAAAGTGTGGAAACTTTTTGAAGAACCCTCGTACTTTGTAAGTGTGCTAGGACTAGCATGCAAATTTTCCTCTAGTCTTGGAACACTATTCTCTACCCAGCACTGAATGAGGAGACCATGTTATTACCATGTGCAATTACAATGTTGAGAAGAATTCACCACCCTATTAACCCTGTTAACATCTGTTCTGTAGGCAGCTGTAGTCTAGTGGTTAAGCTACTGGAATAGTAATCAGAAGGTCACTGGTTCAAGCCCCACCACTGCCAGGTTGCTGCTGTTGGGCCCTTGAGCACGGCTCTTAGCTCTCAATTGCTCAGACTGTATACTGTCCCAGTACTATAAGTCGCTTTGGATAAAGGTGTCTGCTAAATGCTAAAAATTTACATGGTCATTGGGTGGCCTATGGGGATATGTTTGTGTGTGTGTTAATATTCTGTCATGCCATATGGAATAGAATCTAGCTTTAGCTTTTTTATAGTAAGGCTTTTAAGAAAGTGTTTTTATGTCCCACAACCAAAGGTGTAGATTTAGGAACAACACACGGTCTATTTCCTCGGCTGCTCCCGTTAGGGGTCGCCGGCCGATCGTGATCCGCATGATTGATTTGGCACAGTTTTTACGCTGGATGCCCTGGTTGACACAACCCTCCCTATTTATCCAGGCTTGGGACTGGCACTACAATGCACTGGTTTATGCATTCTAGCTTGGGTACCTATAGGACAATTCAGCGTCTCCAATTAACCTGGCTGCATGTTTTTGGACTGTGGGAGGAAACCGGAGAACCCGAAGGAAACCCACGCAGACACGTGGAGAACATGCAAACTCTGCACAGAAAGGACCCGGTCCCCACCTGGGGATCGAACCCAGGACCTTCCTGCCCACTCAGCCACTGTTCCACCCTTAAGAACAACACACAGTATGTGTCTTAAATAAGGTCGAATTACAACTCACATGTCTACACATCTTATTACACATTGAATTAACGTGGAGGTGGGCAAGTACTTTCATTGTGTAGACTGCATGGCTCATTTTACAGCTACATTTTCAGCATTTAGCAGACGCTTTTTATCCAAAGCGACTTACTGTACTGTGACAGTATATTGTCTAAGCAATTGAGGGTTAAGGGCCTTGCTCAGGGGCCCAACAGTGACAGCCTGGCAGTGGTCGTGCTTGACCCTGTGACATTTTTAATTACTAGTCCAGTACTTTAACCACTAGGCTACAACTGCCCCACTCCTAAACCCTTCAAGATTTTGACTAGTTTTCAATCCAGTCTCATCTCTGTTCTCTGTGTGTTCTCACTTTATACCTGGTTTAAATCCAACCTCAGTTTATGACAGCATGTTGGTATCTGTGTTCAAGGATCTTTCCGAACCTGCCTGAGGTCAGACAAATATAGGTTAATGTAAAGACAAGATTTTACAGATCACAGTGGAAGACATGCCTGAAGTGTCTTCACAGCTCAAGTATGAAGGCATGCTGTGCTATAGAATAGCCATGCAGGTAGTGAACTGAGATAACTGTACGCACTGCATGGTGCCTACCAAACTGTCTAACAGCCCTCATGCTCAATGGCTCTATGTTGCGTTTTAAATACATGTCAGGGCTGCATGGCTGCCTACACAGTTCCATTGCCAGCCATCTCTACTGCTTTCTTTCTGTCTCTCCTCTGCCCTCAGTTTTTTTTTTATCATCCCAGAAGGTTTTCTGTCACACAGAATTGGATTTTATGTAATTTCAATCAGTGCTTGCAGTTCACCCTGTAACACTTATATAACCATATTGACTTCTGCAAAAGCCCTGTATAATAAAAAAGTCAAAATAAAGAACTTGAGGTGAAAGAACTTAAGATTTTATTATTTTTATAACGTTTATAGGATTGCCAAGATTGTAGGATGTCTATGTGGCATGGCATTCATAAGCTAATGCATGTACGTCTTGGCTAGTGAGTGAAATGTACGTCTGTTTGGATGTTTGAAGGAAGGTTTTCAGCCTGAGGGCTCAGACAAACATGCCAAAGCTTTTGGGATTTTTGAAATATAAGCTATTATCTTTGCTGGCCTTGCTAACAGCTCTGGATGCTCAGTGACAGTAGTTACTGTTAAATAATAATAATACTAATTAAGCACAGCCAAGCTTTGTCCTGGCACACAAAGCTTTATCCTGGCGTCTGCTAACAATGAATGAATCAGAGTTGGGCTGAGTGGATAAAACATAGACCGGACCATTAACGGACCCAGAGTCCACAAGTATTTGTTCCAGCCATGCACCACAACATCATTTAGTCAAAGCAAATGGTGTGGAACAAGGCTGGAACTAATCTCTGTAGACGCCGGGTCCCTCAATGGACCGAGCTGTGTAGCCACAGGGGCAAAGCAAGCCTCTAAGCTCTACCTGAGACCAAAGTTTAGACCTGGTCAGATAATACAATTAGCCGATAGAAGTAACTGAACGTACAATTACAACTGTAGGAAAAAGTAGAACCAAAAAAAGTCAGTTGAAGATTTCAGTTGACAAACTCGGCCGAGAGGCTCCTGGGACAGCGAGCAGAGCGGAACTTGAGTTCGTGGTAGCATTGCACAAAACTGTGGTAGATGAAAGTGATGGGCAGTGCCAGCAGCACAATTCCACTCACCACGCAAAGGCCACCCAGCACGCGCCCTGGCACAGTGATGGGGTACATGTCTCCATAGCCGACAGTCGTCATGGAGATAATAACCCACCAACAGGCGGCAGGGATGCTTGCATATTCCTCGTTGCTTGAATTCAAGTCCAGGCCATGCTCAAGCAGCTGGGCCAGGGCCCCAAAAATGGCCATGGCTACACAGATGAACACCAGCAGCATGACCATCTCGCGGTAGCAGCGGCGCAGAGTCAAGCCCAACGTCTGTAAGCCAAGGAAGTGGCGGGCCAGTTTGATTACCCAGAAGATTCGCATCATGCGCAGCACGCGCAGTGTTACACCGGCCCTCTGCAGCTGAGAGTTCTCTCCGGTCAGAGCTGTCATGGTCACGGAGATGTAGTAAGGCGTGATGGCCAACAGGTCGATGATATTCAGTGGGCGACGTACAAACTCACACTTGTCACGCGACACAAGGAAGCGCACGATGCACTCTGCCGTGAACCAGCCAATGCATACCGCTTCGATGATCCTGAGCAGAGGTACAATTATAAAGAAAACATATAGAGAGATATTAACAGAGAGGAAGCCACCAACTTACTTACGGCATGAACTTGCCATGGCAATTAATGTGATATATATGAAGTAATAAGTGAAGCTTGTTTAATTAAATTTGAATCATTGGAGCAATTAAAATTAGATCCCTTATAGGGACACTACATGAAAGTGACTTGTCTTTCTGGCAATAATAATTATCATTTATTGTTTTCATTTGATTGCTTTGAAGTACAGTAATAATAATTAGTTTAGATAACAACACACTAAATAACCTTGTATTAATCCCGAATTAGCATAGACTGTATTACTCATAAGAGACATAATAGACAAGTTCATTAGTGTGAAATTGAGGTAATATCTTGCAAGCATCACTTCACAACGTTAATCATGCAGCCACCGAAGACCCTGTTAGACCTAGAAACACTTCTGCTAAAACAATGCCTTTTTTAATCATGGAGCTTTAGTCTATATGGGTTATGGCTATAATAATAATGTTTACTGATGAAAAGCTTGTAAGATCTGTCATCCAAATATTCAAAGCTACAAAGGTCACAAATGTATATTTACTTGTAAGGGACAGATATGGGACGAATGTCATGAATGACTGGGACACATAGTTCTCCTCACTCACTCTCACTCACTTTCTTAACCGCTTAGGGTCGCGGGTGGGTGCTGGGCGCATTTCCAATGGGCGCAAGGCACACAGTAACACCCTGGATGGGGCACCAGTCCATCGCAGGGCAGACACACATACACACACCCATTCACCTGTAGGGCAATTCAGTGTCTCCAATTAACCTGACTGGATGTTCTTGGACTGTAGGAGGAATCCGAAGCATGCAAACTCCGCACAGAAAGAACCCGAATACAGGACCTTCTTATTGTGAGGCGACAATGCTACCCACCGTGCCGCCCTAGTTTTCTATCTCAAAAATGTAATTAAAACTTACTATATATCACATATCTAGTGTACATCACATATACAGTAGCCTTGATTATTAGTTTGATTAATTATTAACCTCTTGTTCACGGAGGCTCGGTGGGTAGCACTGTCGCAAGGTCCTGTAGCAAGGTCCTGGTTTTAATCCTCAGGCAGGGCAGTCCGGGTCCTTTCTGTGCGGAGTTTGCATGTTCTCCCCGTGTCTGTGTGGGTTTCCTCCGGGGACTCTGGTTTCCTCCCACAGTCCAAAAACATGCAGTCAGGTTAATTGGAGACACTGAATTGCCCTATAGGTGAATGGGTGTGTGAATGTGTGTCTGCCCTGCGATGGACTGGCGCCCCATCCAGGGTGTTACTGTGTGCCTTGTGCCCATTGAAAAGCTGGGATAGGCTCCCTGGTCAACGCATTATTCCTCAACTTTGCACAGGCACCATCAATCAGCCAGCAGAGGTCGTAGCTGCATCAGTTATGATGTGTTCGAAATCTCAGCTCTGGTGTGCTAGCGTGTTTTAGCTCTGCGCCACCTGAGCGGCCTAAGCTCTGTCTTAACACTAGTTTTTTCTTTCTTTACTTAGTTACCTAAGTACACACTTCTAGAGGTAGAGTGCCATATGGCCCATGTGTGTATTCATCACTGCTTGGCATAAAACGTATCAGTGTTGCTTTACTGGCTGCATGGAACTACTGGTAAAAAATATGAACGTGATTAACACCAGGTACTTTTAAAAGTCCAGTTTACATAGATAGTTTTGATAAAAGACTATGCATTTATATATATATATTTAATATTGAGTTGCAAAATTAGGAATATTTATATTGTAAAATTCTGTATTCCTGCATTGCCACAGTGGTCAGCTTAGAAACAATGCAAATAAGTATAATTAAGTGCTTCTAGGTCTTCAGGGTTTAAAAAACAATAAAAACACAAGTCCATTTCAGAGCCCAAACAAAATTATAATGTAAGCTTGTTTGCTACTGTTTTAAATTAAGATTATTAAGCTCTTTGCAAGAATTAGATTTATATTGGGCAATCTGAAAAGGAGTCAACAGACACATGGTGATAAGAGATATACATGGTTGTGGTGTTTCTAAAAATGAACAACTAATTAAGAGAAGTTTCACCACCACTTGAATGATACGTACCATACTGATTTAAATCATTGCCAAGAATTGTTTTTTACTTATGTAAATTTGTTTGACAGGACTGACTGGAGAATGGTTTATATATCAAGTGGTGGGAAACTAATAATGATTGTCAATGACAAAGTGTACATATATAGTAAGTGCTTACTGTGCAGGCACTGAACTGGAATAAAAACAAATTTTTACAGAGAGAATATAAAAGCAATAACAACCACTGCATAATGATTTATGGATGATTTTATGTTTGCTTATGAGACAAACCTGACATCTCACCTACAAAGACTTTTATAACACAGTCAGACATAAACACACATATAAAAATAGAGGGGTGCTCGGCAGGTACCAGCACCTTCAGAACAGTCCATGTGGCAATATACATAGATATAAGACAGACAAATGAAGAGGTTAAAAAGACAAGAAAATTACTGCAAATGTGACGAAGGAAATCACAAATAGTATTTAACAGGTAATTTTTACAGGTCTGCTGGCGATTAGAAGTTCATCCTAATGAATTAAACACCTCCGATGTGACCAGTTCCCAGAACCCACCCAGGATACAAAACAAATGAGCTCAAACTAATTTCTTATTATTATCCACAATATGTTATTTAATTAGTTATATCGACCTAGCCACCATCTAAACAACATTCATTCATATGTACTAGTTCTGTACCAGCCAGAAACACACACTTATACATTTAACTGACTAGGACTGTGCTACTTTTAGCCCATAGCTTAAAATGTTAAAGTAGCCATCAATGATTCAGCACCTTGGACAGTGACTATTTTGACTGTTTGTGCATTAAAAAACTATGACCTATAAAATAACTTTGCTTTACTTTTATTAACTTTTACCACACTTAAAAAGTAAAGCACATGTAAACAGCCTTTACAAAAGACAGTGTTCAGTTTTATATGCTTTTAAGTTAATGCACTAAAAGCTCCAGTATTACACTAACATGAAATGTAAGGTCATAGTAGTTTGTACAGTCTCAGTGTTTCATACACAAACACAGGCAATGAGCATTTAGGACTTAGTAGATTGGATGCTTTAAGCCTGAAGCCCTGAACATTGAGGCCATTAGTCCAACTCAGGGTTTGTTTGTAAGATTGGTGGTATAGGCAGTCACCTAGGGCAGTATCCAAAAGGGGGCACGATTCTGTAAACAAAATATAATTGAATAAAAGCAAAACTAACTGTCTGTCTGTCTATCTATATATCTATATTCTAAATATGAAAAAAGTATTCAGACCCCTTCAGACTTTTCTGCACTTAGTGTGGATTTGATTTAGCCATTATTACTACTTTATAATAGTAATTGCCCTTATATAGTCTATATTTTTATTGTATTATTTTATATGTCTTTAGCTGTATTTACTCTGTGCCGGAGCTGCTGTTACACATAGTTTTCCACTATGGTGATCAATAAATGAATCTTGTTACCCATCAGTCTACACTTAATCACCCATAATTACAGTGTTTGAGAAATTAAAATGCAAAGCATTTTTAGAGCACATTTAAAGTGACCATTGGGTTCTTTTTTACAATACTGACCAAAGCCCTTCATGCTCTGATGTCCAATTTGACCAGATGGCCAACTTTAGTTTGTGTGTTGACTTAAGGGTGATAAATTACCCACCTCTAAATTTAATAGCAAAATAACCCCCTACATGATAATTATTCAACTTGAAATTTGATGTCTTTTTTTAATGACCCCAGATATACAGTGTATCACAAAAGTGAGTACACCCCTCACATTTCTGCAAATATTTCATTATATCTTTTCATGGGACAACACTATAGACATGAAACTTGGATATAACTTAGAGTAGTCAGTGTACAGCTTGTATAGCAGTGTAGATTTACTGTCTTCTGAAAATAACTCAACACACAGCCATTAATGTCTAAATAGCTGGCAACATAAGTGAGTACACCCCACAGTGAACATGTCCAAATTGTGCCCAAATGTGTCGTTGTCCCTCCCTGGTGTCATGTGTCAAGGTCCCAGGTGTCAATGGGGAGCAGGGCTGTTAAATTTGGTGTTTTGGGTACAATTCTCTCATACTGGCCACTGGATATTCAACATGGCACCTCATGGCAAAGAACTCTCTGAGGATGTGAGAAATAGAATTGTTGCTCTCCACAAAGATGGCCTGGGCTATAAGAAGATTGCTAACACCCTGAAACTGAGCTACAGCATGGTGGCCAAGGTCATACAGCGGTTTTCCAGGACAGGTTCCACTCGGAACAGGCTTCGCCAGGGTCGACCAAAGAAGTTGAGTCCACGTGTTCGGCGTCATATCCAGAGGTTGGCTTTAAAAAATAGACACATGAGTGCTGCCAGCATTGCTGCAGAGGTTGAAGACGTGGGAGGTCAGCCTGTCAGTGCTCAGACCATACGCCGCACACTGCATCAACTCAGTCTGCATGGTCTTCATCCCAGAAGGAAGCTGACGCACAAGAAAGCCCGCAAACAGTTTGCTGAAGACAAGCAGTCCAAGAACATGGATTACTGGAATGCCCTGTGGTGACCAAGATAAACTTGTTTGGCTCAGATGGTGTCCAGCATGTGTGGTGGCGCCCTGGTGAGAAGTACCAAGACAACTGTATCTTGCCTACAGTCAAGCATGGTGGTGGTAGCATCATGGTCTTGGGCTGCATGAGTGTTGCTGGCACTGGGAAGCTGCAGTTCATTGAGGGAAACATGAATTCCAACATGTACTGTGACATTCTGAAACAGAGCATGATCCCCTCCCTTCGAAAACTGGGCCTCATGGCAGTTTTCCAACAGGATAACGACCCCAAACACAACCTCCAAGATGACAACTGCCTTGCTGAGGAAGCTGAAGGTAAAGGTGATGGACTAAACCCAATTGAGCACCTGTGGCGCATCCTCAAGTGGAAGGTGGAGGAGTTCAAGGTGTCTAACATCCACCAGCTCCGTGATGTCATCATGGAGGAGTGGAAGAGGATTCCAGTAGCAACCTGTGCAGCTCTGGTGAATTCCATGCCCAGGAGGGTTAAGGCAGTGCTGGATAATAATGGTGGTCACACAAAATATTGACACTTTGGGCACAATTTGGACATGTTCACTGTGGGGTGTACTCACTTATGTTGCCAGCCATTTAGACATTAATGGCTGTGTGTTGAGTTATTTTCAGAAGACAGTAAATCTACACTGCTATACAAGTTGTACACTGACTACTCTAAGTTATATCCAAGTTTTATTTCTATAGTGTTGTCCCATGAAAAGATATAATAAAATATTTGCAGAAATGTGAGGGGTGTACTCACTTTTGTGATACACTGTATATATATATATCCTTGCCTTGATCTTTAACCTTGGAGATCCACAGACAGTTCCTCAGACTTTGTGGCTTGTTTTTATGGTTCTGACAATGTTAAGTAAATTTGGGAAATTATTAATACAGGTGATTCCTTTCCAAACTATGTTGAATAAATTCAAATTGCAACAGGTTGACTCCAATTGCGTTCAAGTCTCATATCAAGGACAACTACATTTACATTTTCGGCATTTAGCAGACGCTTTTATCCAAAGCGACTTACAGTTGTGACAGTATACAATCTAAGCAATTGAGGGTTAGGGGCCTTGCTCAAGGGCCCAACAGTGGCAACCTGGCAGTGGTGGGGTTTGAACCAGCAACCTTCTGATTACTGATCCAGTACCTTAACCACTAGGCTACAACTGCCAACAAAATTAAATCTTGATCTTGATGCCCTCATATACATATCACCAATTCACCTGTACATAGTGAAATGTATCAAATGGTGTAACTTGAAAATTCTATACACTTTGTTACTCTTATTTTACCCCAACCTAAGTTTATTTTTTTAGTTTATTGCAGGCATTAAATTTAAAACTTGCTTATATTTCTAAAATATATAGTTTGTTGTGTCTTTATTAAATAATATGTGCATTTTGTTGATAACGTGTCAGTCTGATTCTGGACAGGTGAGGTTTTACATTTTCAGCATTTAGCAGACGATTTTATCCAAAGCGACTTACAGCTGTGACAGTATATTATCTTAGCAATTAGGGGTTAAGAACCTTGCTCAAGGGCACAACAGTGGCAACCTGGTAGTGGTGGGGCTTGAACCAGTGACCTTTTGATTACTAGTCCAGTACCTTAACCACTGGGCTAAAATTCCCTAGGTTTTGAGTGGTAATTTAGTGAATGTAGAAAAACAAATTCTTTCGGTTCACTTGCCATCCATTTCCTTGATTTTGACCTTATGTAACCCCATGCAAGAGCTCTTTGTTCTGTTTAGTAGTATGGCAGCATGATATCTGTGTGGATGCGTGATGTAAGTTTATTTTTTGGGTTAATTTATGTTTAGTTACAATTATTGTGAAACATTGTTAATATTTGTTTGTTTTTGCTTTTTTTTGTTTTCTAGTGCATGTAAACCATCCAAATTATGAGATTTGTGACTGTGATGGGTGAAACTGTCTATGTAATCAGGCTTTGTGGACATTGAGCCATTTCAAGTAGAGGCTGCAATCCTTAGTAAAAAAGAAAACTTTGCAAATTCTTCTGTGTTCTGTGTTTTTATCAAACACCCCACAGTGTTTACTCCACCTCACATTAAATATCCTTCTGAGCTGTTACAGTGATTCTTGGACTATGTGTAATATTGTCACACAAACCTGCAAATAAATTGAACACTACTTATGTAAAGTTGTTTTAGGAGTATATTATACTATATTTTACTGTATACTGTATATATACAATTTAGGCCGTCTTAGAGGAGTCACATATCAGAGAAGGAGGGGACTCGAGTCTGCAACTCAAATGACCCGTGACTCGACCCGTGACTCGCAAAAATTGACTTGTGGACAACAAAAGTCAGCAACATTAGTTACGTGTGACAATTATAGATAAATATATATATATGTGGGTGTGTATGTGTATATTATATATACATATATATATATATATATATATATATACGTACTGTATATATATATATATATATATATATATATATATATATATATACAGTGTATCACAAAAGTGAGTACACCCCTCACATTTCTGCAAATATTTTATTATATCTTTTCATGGGACAACACTATAGAAATAAAACTTGGATATAACTTAGAGTAGTCCGTGTACAACTTGTATAGCAGTGTAGATTTACTGTCTTCTGAAAATAACTCAACACAGCCATTAATGTCTAAATAGCTGGCAACACAAGTGAGTACACCCCACAGTGAACATGTCCAAATTGTGCCCAAAGTGTCAATATTTTGTGTGACCACCATTATTATCCAGCACTGCCTTAACCCTCCTGGGCATGGAATTCACCAGAGCTGCACAGGTTGCTACTGGAATCCTCTTCCACCCCTCCATGATGACATCACGGAGCTGGTGGATGTTAGACACCTTGAACTCCTCCACCTTCCACTTGAGGATGCGCCACAGGTGCCCAATTGGGTTTAGTCCATCACCTTTACCTTCAGCTTCCTCAGCAAGGCAGTTGTCATCTTGGAGGTTGTGTTTGGGGTCGTTATCCTGTTGGAAAACTGCCATGAGGCCCAGTTTTCGAAGGGAGGGGATCATGCTCTGTTTCAGAATGTCACAGTACATGTTGGAATTCATGTTTCCCTCAATGAACTGCAGCTCCCCAGTGCCAGCAACACTCATGCAGCCCAAGACCATGATGCTACCACCACCATGCTTGACTGTAGGCAACATACAGTTGTCTTGGTACTTCTCACCAGGGCGCCGCCACACATGCTGGACACCATCTGAGCCAAACAAGTTTATCTTGGTCTCGTCAGACCACAGGGCATTCCAGTAATCCATGTTCTTGGACTGCTTGTCTTCAGCAAACTGTTTGCGGGCTTTCTTGTGCGTCAGCTTCCTTCTGGGATGACGACCATGCAGACCGAGTTGATGCAGTGTGCGGCGTATGGTCTGAGCACTGACAGGCTGACCTCCCACGTCTTCAACCTCTGCAGCAATGCTGGCAGCACTCATGTGTCTATTTTTTAAAGCCAACCTCTGGATATGACGCCGAACACGTGGACTCAACTTCTTTGGTCGACCCTGGCGAAGCCTGTTCCGAGTGGAACCTGTCCTGGAAAACCGCTGTATGACCTTGGCCACCATGCTGTAGCTCAGTTTCAGGGTGTTAGCAATCTTTTTATAGCCCAGGCCATCTTTGTGGAGAGCAACAATTCTATTTCTCACATCCTCAGAGAGTTCTTTGCCATGAGGTGCCATGTTGAATATCCAGTGGCCAGTATGAGAGAATTGTACCCAAAACACCAAATTTAACAGCCCTGCTCCCCATTTACACCTGGGACCTTGACACATGACACCAGGGAGGGACAACGACACATTTGGGCACAATTTGGACATGTTCACTGTGGGGTGTACTCACTTATGTTGCCAGCTATTTAGACATTAATGGCTGTGTGTTGAGTTATTTTCAGAAGACAGTAAATCTACACTGCTATACAAGCTGTACACTGACTATTCTAAGTTATATCCAAGTTTCATGTCTATAGTGTTGTCCCATGAAAAGATATAATGAAATATTTGCAGACATGTGAGGGGTGTACTCACTTTTGTGATACACTGTATATATATATATAATTTTTTTTTTTATTTTTTTTTTATTTTTTTTTTATATACTGTATATATATATATATATATATATATATACAGTGTATCACAAAAGTGAGTACACCCCTCACATTTCTGCAAATATTTCATTATATCTTTTCATGGGACAACACTATAGACATGAAACTTGGATATAACTTAGAGTAGTCAGTGTACAACTTGTATAGCAGTGTAGATTTACTGTCTTCTGAAAATAACTCAACACACAGCCATTAATGTCTAAATGGCTGGCAACATAAGTGAGTACACCCCACAGTGAACATGTCCAAATTGTGCCCAAAGTGTCAATATTTTGTGTGACCACCATTATTATCCAGCACTGCCTTAACCCTCCTGGGCATGGAATTCACCAGAGCTGCACAGGTTGCTACTGGAATCCTCTTCCACTCCTCCATGATGACATCACGGAGCTGGTGGATGTTAGACACCTTGAACTCCTCCACCTTCCACTTGAGGATGCGCCACAGGTGCTCAATTGGGTTTAGTCCATCACCTTTACCTTCAGCTTCCTCAGCAAGGCAGTTGTCATCTTGGAGGTTGTGTTTGGGGTCGTTATCCTGTTGGAAAACTGCCATGAGGCCCAGTTTTCGAAGGGAGGGGATCATGCTCTGTTTCAGAATGTCACAGTACATGTTGGAATTCATGTTTCCCTCAATGAACTGCAGCTTCCCAGTGCCAGCAACACTCATGCAGCCCAAGACCATGATGCTACCACCACCATGCTTGGCTGTAGGCAAGATACAGTTGTCTTGGTACTTCTCACCAGGGCGCCGCCACACATGCTGGACACCATCTGAGCCAAACAAGTTTATCTTGGTCTCGTCAGACCACAGGGCATTCCAGTAATCCATGTTCTTGGACTGCTTGTCTTCAGCAAACTGTTTGCGGGCTTTCTTGTGCGTCAGCTTCCTTCTGGGATGACGACCATGCAGACCGAGTTGATGCAGTGTGCGGCGTATGGTCTGAGCACTGACAGGCTGACCTCCCACGTCTTCAACCTCTGCAGCAATGCTGGCAGCACTCATGTGTCTATTTTTTAAAAGCCAACCTCTGGATATGACGCCGAACACGTGGACTCAACTTCTTTGGTCGACCCTGGTGAAGCCTGTTCCGAGTGGAACCTGTCCTGGAAAACCACTGTATGACTTTGGCCACCATGCTGTCGCTCAGTTTCAGGGTGTTAGCAATCTTCTTATAGCCCAGGCCATCTTTGTGGAGAGCAACAATTCTATTTCTCACATCCTCAGAGAGTTCTTTGCCATGAGGTGCCATGTTGAATATCCAGTGGCCAGTATGAGAGAATTGTACCCAAAACACCAAATTTAACAGCCCTGCTCCCCATTCACACCTGGGACCTTGACACATGACACCAGGGAGGGACAACGACACATTTGGGCACAATTTGGACATGTTCACTGTGGGGTGTACTCACTTATGTTGCCAGCTATTTAGACATTAATGGCTGTGTGTTGAGTTATTTTCAGAAGACAGTAAATCTACACTGCTATACAAGCTGTACACTGACTACTCTAAGTTATATCCAAGTTTCATGTCTATAGTGTTGTCCCATTAAAAGATATAATGAAATATTTGCAGAAATGTGAGGGGTGTACTCACTTTTGTGATACACTGTATATGATCCGACATCATTCTGATCATGTCATTTTCTGTTCTATAATAACGCTCCGGCCATTTTAACCCGCAACACACGCAGTGGGTAAATGTTCCAGCCAGCTTCCGGTGTAGTGATGAAGCGTCGCTCCCTACTTAAAATGGTGGAATACCCTGCTTTTAACTGGTACCTAGGAAAGTAAAGGCACTAAGTAAAACTGCAAAATACAGTTGCTAATCTGTTGTTGTTTTTATCTGAACTCACATATTATTTGTTTATTTATATGCTACATTTCCAATATATGTTTTGTGTATATTATATTGACTCATGACTTGACTGGGACTCTAGCCTAAAGACTCGTGACTTGACTCGGACTCTAGCCTAAAGACTCGTGACTCGACTCAGACTCTAGCCTAAAGACTTGTGACTCGTATTCTGTGACTTGTGAACATCTCTGTCACATATGGAGATTTTTTATTGAATATAAAAGTATTATACCAGAGCTTTGAATAGAGAATTACTTGTAATATATTTATCTTAGAATTCTTTAAAACTAAAGCAACGATGTCACTGTCTGTAACATGCAGGTAAAAAACATTACTTCCAAAAACCAGTCTAGAAGCATGAACTGGAAATTAATGATCTATCAGTAAAAATTGATCTGCTTGATACAGGCATTGACATTGATGGTTGTCAAACCAAGTTATTAGAAAAAAAGCTTTGTTTGTATATGAGTGTTCTCTTCTAAGTACTTTAAAGTATTTAAATCCAAGTACTGACGTTTAAGAACTAGGACAGAACACAAGACATAACACAAGTGAGCCGGCTTGGAAACGTGCAGCTTGTGTCTTGTCACATCATGCACAACCGCAAAACGTGCTTTCACAATTATCCAGCAATGCACCGAGCATAAAAAGTTAGAACTAGAATAAAGTTATAAATACCCTGCAGGATGGTCTAAAGACTCTGTGTACCTGTGCTCCTCCACCATGTTATCGTCGTCTGTTTCCCAGTCGGGCAGAGTGCTGGCGCACAGCATGACCATGGACACGATAACGAACAGCACGGACACCGAGGCGAGGATTTGCGCGGCTATGGAGGACGCGGGTTCTTCGAAGGTCCTGCGCATGCGCTCGAGCCACTTAGGGTCCCGGCGCCTTTGCTGCGTTTGGGTCTCTTGGTCGTCTCGGTCCTCGGGGGGCCGTTCTTCCTCGCTGAAGTGCGTGCATGAGTCGGACATGCGGTCGTCCAGGCGCCTTTGGCAGCACATCTCCAGGTCCGAGCTTTCCAAACCCCAGTAAAGCATCTCGTTGTAGAAGGAGAGCTCGCACATGCGCGGCACCAGGCGCAGTTTACCGTGCTTCACGTAGAGCATTAGGAACCCGAAAGCTTCTGCGTGCCGGTCGAAAAAGAACTCGTTGCGCTCGCGGTCGTAATCGTCGCACACCTCGAGCACCTCGCGCTCGGACGCGCAGCTGTGCAGGCGGCTCACTCTTCTTAAAGGAAAGTCCTTCAGCACATCCTTCTGAAAAGCGTAGCGCGTGCCGCCCACGTTCAGGATGCAAACACTCGCACCGAACTTCATCCTGTGCGGCTGTCAGCGTGCGCACCCCTCAAAAGTGCCATTCTCCAAGAAACTCAGATAGGAGTTGATCCTAGAGCGCATTTCTGGTCCTCCGGATGACGAGGAGGATTTTTGGATGATCCCCGTGCGAGCTCTGTGGACGTTTGATTCGTCTGGACAACTTGGACACGGGAGCGAGGACACGACAGCAACTGCGGAGGCGCGCGCTGTTCCCTGCGCCGCCGTGCAGCCGCTTACACTGAAGGACGAGTGATGTCAGACACACACACACACACACACACACACACGCACGCACACACACACACACACACACACAGGTGGAAAGAGTACTAAAATATTCTACTCAAGTAAAAGTACTATTACTTTTATGAATTTTTACTTACATTTACATTTTCAGCATTTAGCAGATGCCTTTATCCAAAGCGACTTACATTAGTTACATTATACAGTTTGAGCAATTGAGGGTTAAGGGCCTTGCTCAAGGGCCCAACAGCAGCAACCTGGCAGTGGTGGGGCTTGAACCAGCGACTCTCTGATCACCAGTCCAGTACCTTAACCACTAGGCTACAGCTGGCCCTTAAGTATGAGTAGGGCGGCACGGTGGCTAAGTGGGTAGCACTGTCGCCTCACAGCAAGAAGGTCCTGGGTTCGATCCCCAGGTGGGGTGGTCCGGGTCCTTTCTATGTGGTGTCTGTGTGGGTTTCCTCCTGGTGCTCCGGTTTCCTCCCACAGTCCAAAGACATGCAAGTGAGGTGAATTGGAGACACTCAATTGTCCAAGAGTTTGATATAAACTTGTGTGAAGTAATGAACCTTGTGTAATGAGTAACAATCGTTCCTGTCATGAATGTAACCAAAAGTGTGGAACATGACGTTAAAATCCTAATAAACAAACAAACAAACAAACAACTGAAGTATGAGTAAAGTTACTAGTCTAAAAATCTACTCAAGTAAAAAGTAACTCCATTTAACTACATTAAAATGTAGTCAGAGTAAACGTTACTTAGTTACTTTTTTACCAGGAGAGGGTGTTTCTCCTGTGTAATGTAAACAGCACAAGTGGATATATCTCACAATAGTTGTTTTTAATTAAAATACACTACCTGACCAAAAAAAAGGTCACCACCTGGATTTAACTAAGCAAATAGGTAAGAGCCTCCCATTGGATAATTACTGCATGGGTGATATGTTTCAGCTGGCAACAAGTTATTTAACCCTAACTGATGCAGTGAGTAGCTTCTCATTTGTTAAACAACCATGTTGAAAGACACATCCTGTGGTCGTGGAAAAGATGTTAATCTGTTTCAGAAGGGTCAAATTATTGGCATGCATCAAGCAGAGAAAACATCTAAGGAGAAGCTGAAACTACTAAAATCGGGTTAAGAACTGTCCAACGCATTATTAAAAAGTGGAAGGACAGTGGGGAAACATCATCTTCGAGGAAGGAATGTGGTCGGAAAAAAATCGTGATCGGCGATCACTTAAACGTTTGGTGAAATCAAATGGTAGAAAAACTACAGTAGAAACTACGCTGTTTTTAAATCACTCCTAAAAACATACCTTTATAAGCTGGCATTTGAACAGTTAAGAGCTGTGGTAATTACAATTGTTTAGTCTATTTTTATGTTTTATTACTCTGTCTCTTACTCTGTATTTTTATTTGTTTTTACTTTTTTTAACATAATGTTGTCTTATGTATGCTTGTTCGATGTACAGCACTTTGGTCAATGTAAGTTGTTTTAAGAGTGCTTTATAAATAAAATTTACGTACTTACTTAGAACTCAGGGATATGATTAATAGTGAAAGTAAGAGCATTTCCACACGCACAATGTGAATGGAATTCAAGGGATTGGGACCAAACAGCTGTGTAGCCTTAAGAAAACCACTTGTCTGTGAGGCTAACCGGCAAAAACAGCTTCAATTTGCTAGGGAGCATAAAGATTGGACTCTGGAGCAATGGAAGAAGGTCATGTGGTCTGATGAGTCCAGATTTACCCTGTTCCAGAGTGATGGGCGCATCAGAGTAAGAAGAGAGGTGGCTGAAGTGATGCACCCATCATGCCTAGTGCCTACCGTACAAGCCTGTGGGGGCAGTGCTATGATCTGGGGTTGCTGCAGTTGGTCAGGTCTAGGTTCAGCAACGTTATGTGAGAATGTAAGAATGAGGTCAGCTGACTACCTGAATATACTGAACGACCAGGTTATTCCATCAATGGATTTTTTCTTCCCTGATGGCACGGGCATATTCCAAGATGACAATGCCAGGATTCATCGGGCTCAAATTGTGAAAGAGTGGTTCAGGGAGCATGAGACATCATTTTCACACATGGATTGGCCACCACCAGACCTGAACCCCATTGAGAATCTTTGGGATGTGCTGGAGAAGATGTGCAGTGGTCCAAATCTCCCATCATCAATACAAGATCTTGGGGAAAAATTAATGCAACTCTGGACAGAAATAAATGTTGTGACATTGCAGAAGCTTGTGGAAACGATGCCACAGCGAATGCATGCCGTAATAAAAAACATGTTGATACAATATTTAAAACATTTAGGGATGTGTAATGTGTCATTTTAGTACAGACCATCCCATAAAACTTTTTCAAACTGTATAACCACTGAAGTTGGCATTAATTGTGGATTCTATAGACCAGCCTACTTTTCATCACCAACAAATACCAAACAACAGTCATACTGCAAATCTCATAACTCAAAACAAGTCAAGGTTACAAGTGTTGTGACTTTCACTAAATGACCCAAAGAAAACCTTCAAGATGTAAGATAAAACTTTGCCATTCTTTGACATCAGACTATTTTATCAAATAACGAAACATCAAACGCCAAACATGTTAAACTTTTAAAATCGCCATTCCCTACTCTGTACCTAGATTACAGCTCCTTTATTTTAGCACCAGTTTATTTTCCATCGCAGAATTCACTGCAGCAGTTTCCCAGACCCGATTTTTTTAGCGTTTTTTTTTTTTTTTACTCAGTAACGGATGTTATTTCAAAATGTAGTGAATTACAATTGTTAATACAAAACATACTTAAATAAAAGTAAAATTACTGATTGTAAAATGTACTTTAAAAAGTACAAGTACACACAAAAAACTACTCACGTCACGTGTCACGTGAGTAAATGTAATTTGTTACTTTCCACCTCTGCACACACACACACACACACACACACACACACACACACACACAATTTGACTTGTACTAAAAGTGTACAGTGTTGTGTGGTTTGCCCAAGTAACAGCCAAGATCGGAACGTGACAGTAGGCAGCCAGGTACCTCAGTAAATGCCCAAAACATAAAAAAACAACAGTTTTTACGTAACACTTATATTTGTGAACTTTTTTTACTTTTATTTGCCAAAACTGTGGGGAATTTTTTTTTCCTGGAGGCAAATTTACTGGGACTGTCAACGCTAACTGCAGAGCATTACTAAAATTTGGATGCAAAGACCCAGTTTCTCTATATTCTCTCTATTCTCTACTAAATTTTATTGAATGTGCCTAAGGTCAACTAACTGTCAGAATGGCTGCCCATAGTGCTCTGTCCCACAATCCTAATTTACCCTACATACTAGGGATCTTCAAAAAGTTTCCGCACTTTTATATTTTCATTGGAAACTGTGAGGTTGGGAGGAGTAGTAATTGGTCGTGTCTGAGAGACTGAGAGAGAACTTATAGTCCGGAGTTAGCGGCATCTGATTTTCACCTTTTTGGACCGCTCAAAGAAGCTTTGAGGAAAAGAAGATTTTCATGTGATGATGCTGTGAAAGCAGCGGTGCATGTGTGGCTACGCGCTCAACCAAAAACATTTTTTGCTGATGGCATTTAAAAGTTGGTACGACGCTGGGAAAAATGCATCGGAAGGTGACTATGTAGAAAAGTGAATTTGTTTTTGAAATTCTTAGAGTTAAAAAGAGTGAAGACCCTCATACATACATACTTACATCAGCCATAACATTAAAACCACCTCTCTGTTTCTACACACATGTCCATTTTATCAGCTTCACTTACCATATAGAAGCATTTTGTAGTTCTACAATTACTGACTCTAGTCCATCTGTTTCTCTGCATGCTTTGTTTTGCCCTTTCATGCTGTTCTTCAAAGGTCAGGACTCTCCCAGGACCACTACAGAGCAGGTATTATTTGGGTGGTGGATCATTCTCAGCACTGCAGTGACACTGACATGGTGGTGTGTTAGTGTGTGTTGTGCTGGTATGAGTGGATAAGTTTTTAAACACCTCACTGTCACTGCTGGACTGAGAATAGTCCACCAACCAAAAATATATCCAGCCAACAGTGCCCTGTGGGCAGCGTTCTGTGACCACTGATGAAGGTCTAGAAGATGACCAACTCAAACAGCAGCAACAGATGAGCAATCGTCTCTGACTTTACATGGTACGGTATTTAAAAACTTCAGCAGTGCTGCTGTGGCTGATCCATTCATACCAGCACAACACACACTAACACACCACCACCATGTCAGTGTCACTGCAGTGCTGAGAATCATCCACCACCTAAATTATACCTACTCTGTGGTGGTCCTGTGGGGGTTCTGACCATTGAAGAACAGAGTGAAAGCAGGCTAAAAAGGTATGTAGAGAAACAGATAGACTACAGTCAGTTATGGTATAACTACAAAGTGCTTCTATATGGTAAGTGGAGCTGATAAAATGGACAGTGAGTGTAGAAATAAGGAGGTGGTTTTAATGTTATGACTGATCAGTGTATATAGCAATTGATAGATAGAGAGATGAGTTGTTTAAGCCCAGCTAATATGGATTGGTAGGTGTATTTAGTTCAATTACTTGGCAATTCAGACAGTCAGCTTCCTTGCATTCAGTTGTCAGTGTAATCCCACAGCAATTTCAGCAGTGGGTTACTATAAGGACCTAGTTTGTTCAATTTAGATCAGTTAGTTGGGGTGAAGTGCATGGTGAGAACAGATGGAAACACCCTCCTAAGGCCAGGGCTAATGTTGTGCAAAGCTAGAAAACACTCCACATCATTATGAATCATTATGAAGAGCCAGGCTGACATTTGCAAAGAACCATTAGGATTGGACTGTAGAAAGCTGAAGTAAGGTTTTCTTTTATGACAAATCCAATTTTCAGCTGGTCATCTAATAATTAGACAGAAACCTACAGAATGGATTACAAGTCACACTGTCTTGCATCCACTTTAAACTTTGGTGGAGGATTAGTGAAGATCTGTGCATGCTATAGAAAGGCTGGAAGCGGACAGATTTGTCTTTATGAAAGACACATGAATCAAGCCACATACAAGGTTATTCTGGTAATTCTGCTGCCCTCTGCTCTGACAATGTACCTAAACTCTGAGGATTGTTCTTTGAGGAAGACCAAAGCTTAGTCATACACTATGTGGATGGAGGACCATCATATCAAGACCCTGTCATGGTTAGCTCAGTCTCCAGACCAGAACCCAATAAAAAGTTTTGGAATGTCCTTTGCATGTTCTCTCCGTATCTGTGTGGGTTTACTCCGGGTGCTCCAAAGACTAAATTACACTAAACTATCTATGACTGGGTTTGCTATAACCTTGTGAATTGATGAACCTTGTGTGTAATGTGTAACTACAGTTTCTGTCATGAATATAACCAAAGTGTAAAGCATGACATTAAAAACCTAATAAACAAACAAACAATTAATAGGAGAATTGATAGTCACAAGATAGTCACAAAATCACCCAACAGCAATGTGAAAGACTAATGAAAAGCAGCAATAAATTCCAACAAATATTGATTCTTGAACTCGGAACTGAAAATGAATACGAACTTGTCTTTGCATTATGCATGATCTGAAAAACTGACCAGTTGTCAATATATAGAAACATACAGATTCAGAAAGCATTCAGACTACTTTTTGTTTTTGTCCACTTTACTGTGGATTTAATTATATACGTATATATATATACAGTATATATATATATATATATATATATATATATATATATATATATATATATATATATATATATATATATATATATATATATATATATATACATATATACAGTGTATCACAAAAGTGAGTACACCCCTCACATTTCTGCAAATATTTCATTATATCTTTTCATGGGACAACACTATAGACATGAAACTTGGATATAACTTAGAGTAGTCAGTGTACAGCTTGTATAGCAGTGTAGATTTACTGTCTTCTGAAAATAACTCAACACACAGCCATTAATGTCTAAATGGCTGGCAACATAAGTGAGTACACCCCACAGTGAACATGTCCAAATTGTGCCCAAATGTGTCGTTGTCCCTCCCTGGTGTCATGTGTCAAGGTCCCAGGTGTAAATGGGGAGCAGGGCTGTTAAATTTGGTGTTTTGGGTACAATTCTCTCATACTGGCCACTGGATATTCAACATGGCACCTCATGGCAAAGAACTCTCTGAGGATGTGAGAAATAGAATTGTTGCTCTCCACAAAGATGGCCTGGGCTATAAGAGGATTGCTAACACCCTGAAACTGAGCTACAGCATGGTGGCCAAGGTCATACAGCGGTTTTCCAGGACAGGTTCCACTCGGAACAGGCTTCACCAGGGTCGACCAAAGAAGTTGAGTCCACGTGTTCGGTGTCATATCCAGAGGCTGGCTTTAAAAAATAGACACATGAGTGCTGCCAGCATTGCTGCAGAGGTTGAAGACGTGGGAGGTCAGCCTGTCAGTGCTCAGACCATACGCCGCACACTGCATCAACTCGGTCTGCATGGTCGTCATCCCAGAAGGAAGCTGACGCACAAGAAAGCCCGCAAACAGTTTGCTGAAGACAAGCAGTCCAAGAACATGGATTACTGGAATGCCCTGTGGTCTGACGAGACCAAGATGAACTTGTTTGGCTCAGATGGTGTCCAGCATGTGTGGTGGCGCCCTGGTGAGAAGTACCAAGACAACTGTATCTTGCCTACAGTCAAGCATGGCGGTGGTAGCATCATGGTCTTGGGCTGCATGAGTGTTGCTGGCACTGGGGAGCTGCAGTTCATTGAGGGAAACATGAATTCCAACATGTACTGTGACATTCTGAAACAGAGCATGATCCCCTTCCTTCGAAAACTGGGCCTCATGGCAGTTTTCCAACAGGATAACGACCCCAAACACAACCTCCAAGATGACAACTGCCTTGCTGAGGAAGCTGAAGGTAAATGTGATGGACTAAACCCAATTGAGCACCTGTGGCGCATCCTCAAGTGGAAGGTGGAGGAGTTCAAGGTGTCTAACATCCACCAGCTCCGTGATGTCATCATGGAGGAGTGGAAGAGGATTCCAGTAGCAACCTGTGCAGCTCTGGTGAATTCCATGCCCAGGAGGGTTAAGGCAGTGCTGGATAATAATGGTGGTCACACAAAATATGGACACTTTGGGCACAATTTGGACATGTTCACTGTGGGGTGTACTCACTTATGTTGCCAGCCATTTAGACATTAATGGCTGTGTGTTGAGTTATTTTCAGAAGACAGTAAATCTACACTGCTATACAGGCTGTACACTGACTACTCTAAGTTATATCCAAGTTTCATGTCTATAGTGTTGTCCCATGAAAAGATATAATAAAATATTTGCAGAAATGTGAGGGGTGTACTCACTTTTGTGATACACTGTATATATATATATATATACATATATCAATTGCTATTTTACTCATGAACCTATACTAATTACAGAAACCAAATAAAAACATATTTATGTTTTTATAAAATAAAAAAAACAGTATTCAGACCCTTTGCATTGGCACTAAAAAAAAGTGCATCCCAATTTAATAATCCTTGAGCTGTGTCTAGAACTCACTTGGAGTCCACCTGTTGCAATTTAAATTAATTGGACATAGTTTGGAAAGGTACACACAAGTATATATAATGGCATACAATTTACATTTTTAAGATAAAAAGTGTTGTACCACCATGTTCTCCATCACTGTAAAATAAAAGAAGCTTGGCACAACCTTGAAGTTAGTATTTGGTAAATGAAGCATCTGGACAAAAAGGTCAGGGAGGTAAAACAGAACCCACTGAAACTGCCACTTGAAAAGAGCACCAAATGTTCTGTGCAGAGATGCAGCACTCCATAAATCAGGTTTTTATGGCAGACTGGGAAGATGAAAACCACTGTTAAGTAAAAGGCATATGTCAGCTTACAACATGCTTAACAACATGTAAAGGACTCTGGGAACATAAGGAAAAAGATTCTCTGGTCTAATAAGACAAAAAACAGCAAGCACTTTGTCTAGTCAAAAACAGCCACTGCAGGCCTCTCACACGCTGGAACCAGAGCTGGGATCACGAATACATCGTATTGAATCTCAGCTCTGCCTGGCGGCTGAGGATGAGCAGCCACATGAACAACAATTGGCCTGTTGTTCATATGGGCGGGACTAAGCCGGATAGGGTCGCTCTCTCTCATGACTGGTGCAATTACGACCTCTGCTGGCTGATTGATGGCGCCTGCACAGAGATGAAAAAAGAGTGCTCTTAGGGTGTGTCCCTCCATACACGTAGCTAAGCTGCACTGCACTCGTCAAAGTGTAGGTGATAGAATGCATATGGCATGCTACCCACGTGTCGGAGGGGGCGTGGGTTAGCTTCGTTTTCCTCAATCAGAGCAGAGATCGGCATTGGTGGATAGGAAGCATGATGCAATTGGACATGCTAAAAAAGGGGAGAAAATACATAAAGAAGATATATACAGTATATTAAAAAAACAGGAACTTCAAATATCCTAACTAATATAATTCCTGCTGTAAAACTTGGTGGAGGGAGCATCACGAAATGGGCAGTTTACTTTTTCACATCTACACATGAATCTCCTAACCACTACTTAGATTGCTAAAAGCTCATATTTATATACATTGTGTCATGTAGCTACACATTAATGCTCTGTCAAAAAGCTCACAAGATCTCAAAAACTGTCCAATGTTGGGCACTCAGGTGGTGCAGCAATAAAACATATTGCAAACAGCTAGCCGCCTCTGCTGAGATCTCAAGCTCTCGAGTTTGAATCTCACCTCTGGCCAGCCTGGCGCCTACAATTGCAGTCTCTGCTGTTCTTTGTTATTTTGCACTAAAATGTCCCTCAACTCCTAGAGCCAAACACACAAATGGATATTGCACTGTGTTGAGACATTCCCAGTATTCAAAATCTACAATTTAACTCACAGAAGCCCCTTTGTTAGGCAAGATTGTCCTCTGGCATTAATGAGACTAGCCATCAGCACACTGTCAGCAGTTTGTGGTTTGTCCTTCCTGAGACCCCTGTCGATAGGTAGTTACCACGGTTGCCTGTAAGCATCCCTTGCTATACACCTGCCCATATCTGCATTTAATACTTTGATTAAGGCTAATTTGTATCAGCCCTACATTTATTACATATCTCTGACCATGGCATGTATTATAGTTAGATAACAGACCTTGTACTAAGGTTGCAATGATATTTGGCTCACCAGTGTTGTTTTACTACTAGCGTACAGTTATTTATCCAAAGTTGCACAAACCCTGAATTGCATTTTGCTTTGAAGCTGATGCAGCCAATTTAGGGCTTTGTCCATAAGCCGACCCAAGGCATCACCCACAACATTTACAATGACTTCCATTTAAAAAGATACATGCTGAAGCTTTAAGTATATCCAGCTGAATAAACCAAATAAACACAATGAACATGTTCTGTGGTTTACCTGTGTTATCAGATGGTCACATCATCCATATAAACATAGGACACAAATTATCTCAAAGGAAACCACCAAGGTAGCATTGTAGCGCAGTTGGTTGCGGGTGCCACACAGCAACATCCTAGTGACTGGGGTTTAATTTTAGCCTCTGGTTGCTACCTGCATTTTTCTCTGTGTCTACCAGGGTTCTTCATATGTCCCTTCTTCCAAAAATGTTTTAAATAATAATTGGTATTTATTTTGTCTCTGGGTGTAATAAGTGAGTGCTTGTTTGTGCGTGTTGCCCTGTGATGAAAAGACACCTGATGGAGCAAGTCAAGTCTGACTCATGTGACCACATGATTAGTTCTCCAGAACATTCTGTCTTCTGTTTGGGTCTTCAGGCTTCTTGATGGCTCAATCATTATGCCTTAAACTATCCATCCATTCTTCTATCTTGTTGCTTGCTGCTTTCGTCCTTATTTCTTCAAAGTATAGTTGTCTTTCACAGTAAATTGGTTCTTATAATGTGTCCAAAATAAGGGAGTTTCAGCTTACTTATCTGGGCTTCAAGGAAGAGGTTTGGTTTGATTTGGTTAAAGATCAATTTGTTTGTTTTCTTTGCTGTGTTCACCAGCACTGTTCAAAAGCATTGATATTCTGCTTTTTCACTGTCCAGCTTTCACATACCTAAAGAACCACAGAGAAGACCACAGTCTGGACAATTGATCTTTGTTTGTTGGCAGTTTATCCATTATTTTTCTGCCAAGTGCCAGTCTATTTCATATTTCCAAAAAGCTGGTTCCTTTCCTGGTAACAATTGATCGAAGTTTGCAAAATCAACTGTACTATATACTGTATATATATACTGCAAATCCATTAGACTAGATCAGGTGGCCAGCATCCAAAACCCCTCTAAAACGGTCATACCAGAATAACCCGACCAGCATTTAAAACCCCTCTAAAACCATTCAACCAGTCCAGCCTGACCAATAACCCCTCTAAATCCAATAGATCACACTATTCTTACTAGATGAGTCCAGTTACACACTAAATTACAGGCTGTTTGTTAATGGTTGAATAGACTGTGTGAAAAGTACAGTAGCACAGCTAGAGGGCAACCTTGTTCACTCACTGGCTTTTTTTTAAACTGTGTGCAGTAGGCTTTGGGCAGAATTTATTCTACTCCCTACACCTACACATTGACCTAACTGAAGGTAGAAGTACTTCTGAATCACTGCGGTATAAATGAAAGCATGAAAGCACACATCTGCCACCTCTTACCTGTTTCACAATCATGATTAAAAGCAGAAAGATCAAACTTAATTCTGCAGTAAAATTCTGTCTCTGCATTATAACCTCGCATTTTGTACACTGTTGCATTGCACGCCATTCTTAAATACATTGGCTGCTATGCAAACCATACACTGTTGCTTGTATATCAAAATATGTTGTATATTCTTTTTCTTTACCTTACATTTACTTACATTTATTCAGTATCATACTGTACATTGTTTTTTTGGTCCTGTTCCATTTACTTTTATCTGCACTGTGTATATTGTATTGTTTGCACTTGTGTTCGGTTTTGCACCCTGGTCCTGAAGGAATGTTATTTTGTTTCAATATGTGCTTGTATATAGCTGAAATGTCAATAAAGCCCGAATCTTGAATCTTGAACCTTGCATGGAAACAGGAACTTGTAAAGCAGTATTAAAAATGAAGAATAAAAATGGTGCTGACTCAAAAGCATAGGATTTAGAACAAAAACAATGTATTTATTTATTTATTATTAAAAATAATGGCTTTAAAATGATCTTAGAGCAAAACAAATGTATTAAACTTAAATATAGCTTATAAATCATTGTGTATCATTTATTTTAAAGTTTACATTCTTTGAAAATACGATCATAGTGGCAAAAATTCCAAAATAAATGATGTAGATTAAGGTGCTGATACTAAAATCCCACAGTCAACTCATGACCTGCTATGATAACCAGCAAAATATGTTATTTTATTTCATTGTCATGCTTTACCACTATTTTATCCTGGTCAGGGTTGTGATAATTCCGGCCTTTTTATCACTGGCACAATGTTGTAACACATCTCGGACAGGCTCATGCATAGCCAAGCATGTCTGTATGTATGACTATGTATGACACACACACACACACACACACACACACACACACACACACGTTATAAATACACATAAGCACACATTACAAAGGCATGGCTGCGGAAGAAGAGGGTACGGGTACTGGACTGGCCTGCCTGCAGTCCTGACCTGTCCCCAATAGAGAATGTGTGGAGAATTTTGAAATGAGAAATGCAACAATAAGGACCTTGTACTGTTGCACATCTTAAGACGTGTTTGCAGGAAGAATGAGACAAAATAAAAGCTGAAACACTAAATCACTTGGTATCCTCGGTGCCAAAACATCTTTTAAGTGTGGTGAAAAGGAATGGCAACATTACAAGGTGGTAAATGCTTTACTGTCCCAACTTGTTTTGGAATGTGTTGCAGGCCTGAAATGCAGGAATGGATGTTTGATAATTAATGAAATGTAGTTGAAATGTACATGAAATATCTCAGGTTCATCCTTTCTGCAATCAAATAAAAGTCAAAGTAAATGTAAGAAGCTCTGTGTTATTTTATTATTTGAATTTCCATACTGTCCCAACGTTTTCTGATTTGGGGTTATATATACTGTATATACAGTAATGTTCAAAAAAATAGCAGTGATTTTAAAAAAGCGAATAAAGCACAAATTCATTATAATAATTCTTATTTCTATAAATGCAAATGCACTGAAAATACTACTATTTAAATTCTAAATCAAAACTAACAAAATTTAGCCAGTTTGTGTTAATCCTTTACAGAAAATTAAGAAAAATAAATATTAGGCTGTTCAAAAAAATAGCAGTGCCAGCATTTTTCTTTAAAAACTCAAAAAAAATGATCTATAAACTGAAATTTTTTTTTTGAGGTTTCACTTTACTTTAAATTACTGAACTAATATTTAGTGGTATAACAATTGTTTCCGAGATCTGTGTTGCATGGAGTCGACCAACTTCTGGCACCTCTGAACAGGTATTCCAGTCCAGGATGATTAGACTACATTCCACAGTCCTTCTGCAATTTTGGGTTTTGCCTCAAAAAAACGCGTTTCAGATATCAGCCCACAAGTTCTCTATGGGATTGAGGTCAGGGGATTGTGCTGGTCACTCTATTACCTCAATCTTGTTTGTCTGTAACCAGGATGTTTTGGGTCATTGTCATATTGAAACACCCATTTTAAGGACATTTCTTCTTCGATATAGGGCAACATGATCTCCTCAAGTATTCTGATATATTTAAACTGATCCATGATCCCTCGTCTGTGATAAATAGGTGTAACACCATGGTATGAAAAACATCCCATATCATAATTTTCTACCACCATGCTTTACTACCTTCACAGTGAACTTTGGCTTAAATTCAGTGCTAAAGGGTCGTCTGACATACTGTCTACGGCCACTAGACCCAAAAAGAACAATTTTGCTTTCACCAGTCCACAAAATGTTGAGCCATTTCTCTTTGGACCAGTCAATGAGTTCCTCAGCAAATGTTAACCCATTCAGGACATGTCTTTTTTTTAACAATGGGACTTAGCAAGGAGTTCTTGCTGGTAAATTGGCTTCACTTAATCATCTTCTGTACTCACTGATAACTTCAGATGTTCCTTGATCAATCTGGAAGTGATCATTGGCTGAGTATTTGCCATTTTGGCTATTCTTCGATCCTTTCGAACAGCAGTTCCACGCTTCCTTCTGCGTCTGTCAGGTTTTGGTCGTCACTTCAAAGAATTTGAAATCATTTTAGCTGAGCAGACTATAATTTGCTGCACTTCTCTGTATGTTTTTCCCTCTACAATCAACTTTTTAATCAAAGTACGCTGGTCATCAGAACAATGTCTGGAACAACCCATTTTACCCAGTATTTCAGAAGGAAATGCGCTATGACCAACCTGTGCAACATTTGCCCCCCTCCTACCTTAAATAAGGGCCAAAATTGACACCCATTCTTCTGCAGAATGAATGACTTCACCAATTGAACTCCTCACTGCTATTATTTTGAACAACCCCCTTTCAATCAATGCTTCGATTATTTAGAATGAGCGGCATGCATGTCCTAATTGTTGGGTTTGTTTTGTTTTCATTACTCTACTACACTTAATAGCATTTCTACTAAAAACAGTGATTTATCAGGTTAATGGTGTTGGACTGCAATTTTTTTGAACACCACTGTACGTGTATATATAGTATATTTTCTGCAGTGGTGCTGTGTGTAAGTAAACAGAACATATAACACACAAACCAACATTTTATGTTCCAGTATTTATAATAGCTTTTTTTTGTAGAAATATGTAATCAATCAATCTTATAGAATAATGTTTCAAACATAGACACATGACAAACTCACTATTTTGGCAGTTGCTTCTCTTCCTTTTGTGTTTGTGTAAATTTGGCAGCTCTTTGAAAAGATAAATGGCTGTGAATTATTTGTAGACTTGCTGTTGATGTGAATGCAGAGTTAAAACAATAGCAACTGGAGGAAGTTGCATAATTTTCTACAGGGTACTTACCTGCACCTGGAATATATTAAATGTGCAGTTTAAAAGGGAAGATTAAAGTCCAATACACTTTAAGCTTTAGCTCCAGCCCTGGTAGATTATGTAATGTCTCTTTTGGTAATCTCATTTAATTAAAAGTAAACTATTCTCAACAGCTTTGAATAACAGATATGTAGAGTGTTTGAGCTAGCTGCTGTCCTCTGGGTGACTGTGTTTTAAAAACAGAATAAAATGTACTCTTAATAATTTCTTGGCTGTTCTCTATCAGAAAACAAAAGAGTAAGAAATGTTTTTGGCAACCTAATATGTAGGTTCAGTCACCGCCAATTTGTTAATTGTTTGAACAAGACAAAGCAAAATGTAGCTGAGTACTTTAGTAAGTATGAGAATTCCACAGCCCACCACCTCAGACAAATACACACACACACCCTTCATCTTCTTTACAGTTGCAAATTCAAATGTATTTTGCACTAATCAAATAAAGGAAATCATAGGCATGTTTTCTGGTAAGGTTTTCCCATAACAAGAAAACTGATATCATCAAGCTTAGTTCATATTCAGTTCTAACCGCATCCTGAAACCTTTAAATAGATCTAACTAGCAAAAGCCATAAAATATCTCAGGAATATAAAACAATATCTGTGTGCACAAATAACCAGTGGTCATGCAGCCAGGGTCCTTTCTTCACTTGTGGAAGTGGGTTTGCTTCCACAAGTCCAAAGACATGCAATTAGGCCAATTGGAGCTACCAAAAAAGACATGCAGAAAGTTGATTGGCTAATTAAATTGCCCCTTTTTGTAGGTGAATGTGTAAGTGTGGCCTGTGTTGGCCTGTAATGGATTGGCACCCTGTCCTTGCTCTTAGTGTTTCATGTGTTGCTGAACCCACTGTGTAACACTCCCAGCCTTTGTGGTATGTGTTAACCATTTATCTGTAACCCAGATTTATTATACAGCACACCCAGTTAGAAAAACAGCTGAAAATTAGGGCTGCCACTAACAACTATTTTTCTATCGATTAATCTACAGACTATTTTATAGATTAATTGATTCATTTAATGATTAATTTTTCTTCAAAAAATGCAATACAGAATCTCATTTACACTTATTTTAACAACAAATTGTATGGCATAATAATATGGCACAAAACTAAATGTAAACAGGGTTTATGTCCATATTATCAAATCTCAAGTGCCCCATATTAAATAAAGTGCAACATGTGTTCATAGCATTCTGTACACAAAGCAAAGTGCTTAAAGTTATAGCTGATACTGTAGATAGTTAGAGGTGGGCACGTCTCATTAAGTCCAACGTACAGTAACGACAGAATAAGCACAGATTCTAACCTACACATTCACTCCAAACTTACTTCACATTCTAAGCGAGGTAAACAAAGTGGTAAGTGTTTAACATGATAAGCTTTTTGCGCTTTGATCGCTGCAGCAACCGCAAAAATCACGAGCCCAACGCAGCAAAGTGCGTGTGTGAATGCGGCCTAACTGAACTCGCTAAAGAATACAGTATTCCAAGATCTCCACGATTAAGAAGCTTAATGAAACAATATGGAAGTAAAAATGCTCTCTAACTGAATTTGCTAAGAAATACGGTATCCTAGGATCACCACATTTAAGAAGTTGAAACTATATAGACGTGTAACGTGCAACATCGCGCTAGTGCTGCTGTGGTACCATCAAAGCTTTGCACAGTGTACAAACCACATTTTTGTTTTGTGCCAGTTGTTAGTATTTCCAAACTTTTGATGATTTGGGTTTTGGAAAACGTTGAGCTTTTCTTTGAAAGCTCGCTACAATCGGCCTCTGACTGCTGCAGACGGCATTCTTTAAGACTGCGCTTAATGCCGGCAACCAGTGACTGGACCAAATACGACGTAGGCAGAGGCGATTTAACCTGCCTGTGGGCCCAGGGGCTACAGCTGCTTGTGGGCCCCCACGTATAGTTTTCATAAAATCAGTACACAATGCAAGACAACAGAGTTCAGTGGCAGCTCATGGGCCCCAGTACAAAAATATATACAGATACATATATATACATACATACATACATACATATACACACATATATATATATATATATATATATATATATATATATATATATATACTGTACATATACATATATATATATATATAGTCTAGTAACGTTAAGCAGGTTACACAGATTCCCAAAATCCCTTGCTGTGCACTCACTGTGTAGTGTGATTACATGCATTCTGATATTTTATTGTCTTGCCACTTGCTACCGTAGAGGGTCGGCTCACCTAGCCGCTGTCCGGTGGGGATGTTACGGGTCTTTTGCTGTGCGGTGGTGGAGGTGTGGGAATAAACACACACGACAGGGTATGGTCACTTTAACTGTTTAGTCAGGACTTCAATGAGCATTACAGCACTTTAGATCGCCTAGTTCCAGAACCCGAACTTCAATGCTGGGACCATAAGGCGAGACTCATATACAAAACTGAACGTCCGAACGCACATGTATAAACCTGGTGCTGCATTCTGATTGGCTGAGCTGAATGTCACTCACATACTAGCTCTAACGTTCACGTTGCTTAACTGAAACCACCAATCAGAATTACGGCAGCTCGTTTATCTGGCCAATCAACAGTCAGAAATATGAATAACGCGTAAATGATTTTGTAAGCTTCCCCATTCTTATTAACCAAAATAACTAACAAAATAAATAAAAAAATAAAACAGCCAATTAGGGGCCCTCAATTATTCGGGGCCCCTGGGCTGAAGCCCAGGTAAGCCCGTGCATTAAATCGCCCCTGGACGTAGGTCATGCATGCAGCAAATAGTGCTGAGGGAAATCATATAAGTGGTTATATGGATTAAAACACTGTAGAAATTAAAAAGGATCATTTATAAGCATAGTTTTAAAAACAATGCATCGACTTAAAATATTGATGTCGACGCTAATCGACTAGGTCGACCAATCGCGGCTGCCCTACTGGAAATGAGAAAAAAATTACACAGTGCCCACAATTCAAAACAACCATGTGCTTTATTCAATTTAGAGTTCTTATGTTGAGTTCAGAGCAAACGGTCTGTAGATAGTGACTAGGATGCAACGTCTATCCATAGAGTAGTCTTGGTATTGAACCTGGCTCAGGAACACAAGTCAAAGAAGCACCAATGTAGTGGAAAAAGCAGTTGGTTTGTAGATTGGGCTTTGGATACAACCTCAGTCCATAGAACAGTCTTGTTATTGAACTTCTCACAGTAACACAAGTCCAAGAAGCCCCAATGTAATGGAAATAACAGTACACAAGGATACTAAAAACAAAAACCCTTCTGTGTAAAACACACATAAGAAACAATTAGCCATGTACAAAGCCATTAGTAATTAGTTTAGCCCCCCAATGATACATTTACCATGACTACAACATAATTGTGTCAACTATATATTAAATTAAGAAAATAACATAAAATGTGGAAACACTTACTTCAAGCCATAGAATAACAAAGTTCCTTGATATGGGCAAAGGCGAGAGCAATAGCCTTGAGCAAACTGCCACCTTCAATATGGAGGCTCATTTCTCCATTAGCTCTACCTGCCGCCTTCTTCACCTGCAATATATAGCAATTCTTTCCCTAGTGACCCCCAGAGGTTGGGAATAAAATTACAACCATGAAAACATGACAGTGCCTGAGACCTGTTACAACTGCAACCCTTAAGGTAAATTGACGAAAGACAGGAAACACCCCGGACAGGTAGCTAGTCACAGGGCAGACACACAAACGTTCACACTCTCACACTAAGGGCACTTAAGTGTAAGTAAGTCACTTAGTAACTATAATTGGCCTGAGTGCATAACATGGACTTGTGAGAGGAAATCAGAGCACTCGAAGGAAACCTGCATGGACACAGGGCAAATATGCAAACTCTACACCGAGAGGACCTTGGCCCTCCTTTTAAGAAGCCACAGCGCTACCCACTGCACCACTATGCCATCCTGATGTTTAAAAATGTATTATATTCATAATTAATTAGCAAGAAAGGTGCAATATCTGGCAATATTTTTTTATAGTCCTGTGTTACATGGTGTAGTAGAGGTTATGTGGGGTCTGTCTGTCTGGTGCCATGAGTACTAATTAGGCCTGTAATGGAAATCTATGACTTCATGACTTTAATTATCTTCTTACTGTGTCTGCTGGTCCATGTACCTGCTCTTTCCTATTAATAAATAAGGTCTTAATAAGAGCTTGATCCAGATCACCTTAATTAAGGGCAATGCTCATTATGGCTGTGTCTGTCCATTATTACTCTCTGATCTGCAACTGGAAGTGGTTAAAAAGGTAACTGACCTCAGTGTCTTCAATTTGTGTCTATTTGTGCTGCAATTACTTAACAATTGACATTTGGAGTGAGAGCAAAGGCTTGATTCTTATTTAGACCAGTCCCCCTCCTAACATTTTCTTCATTTGTAATATGTTTGTTGATTCTTCTTAAATGTACTATTTGCTAGTTGCATACTGTTGGCTAAGCTACCAGTAATGGGTTAACACATCAATCCCATAATTTCTGTGTTCCTGTTGTCTTTGACCTTAGTCTTGTTAGTATTTTTACTTGTACATATCAGTCCTCATCAGTGGTAACAGTTGCCCAGTGGCCAAGGTACTGCACAATTGATCAAGAGGTCGATGGTTCAGGCCCTTCCATCACCAAGCACTCACTACTTATGGCAAGTTCACACTACACGACTTTCCAAAGGTGGTACAGAGCAGGGTTTTATTAGACCATGAAGGTAGCTTGGGGCTGGTCCATTTTTGACTTTGTGGGTGAGCATCAGTGCTTTAAACTGAATGTGGGCAGCTACAGAAACCAGTGAAGAGAATGCAGCAGTGGGGTGATGTGGCAGCCTTTATGTTGGCTTAGCAGCTACATTTTGAATGAGTTGCAAGGGTTTAATAGTGGACATAGGAGAACCTGCCGGGAGGAAGTTGCAGTAGTCCAGCCGTGAGATAACAAGTGACTGGACAAGAATCTGAGCGGCTTCCATCGAGAGAAATGGACGAATCTTCTTGATGTTGTAGAGGAGGAACCAAAATGATCTTGTCATGTTGGCTATATGAGGAGAGAAGGTCAGCTGGTTATCCAGGACAGCACCAAGGTTTCGTACATTAGAATCAGAATCAGAATCACTTTATTTCGCCAGGTATGTTACACATACGAGGAATTTGCTTTGGTGATACACTCAATGATACACACACCAGTCCACATAGTAGTACAAACAATACACATAATAGTACAGACAATTACACATGTATGACATGTAACATAGAACATATTTAACAGACCCGACAGCACACGGACTGTTAACCAGTATTTACCAACATTTGCCCAAGAGAACAACTGTGGTTAAAAAGTGTTACAGCTCTGGGGAAAAAACTGTTAGCGTGTCTGGATGTGTTTGTTTTTATTGTCCTGAGTCTTCTGCCAGATGGAAGAGTTTGAAAAAGGTGATGTCCAGGATGAGAGGGGTCTGCTGTAATTTTGCCGGCACGTTTCAGCACTCTGCTGTTGTAAATGTCCTGAAGCGTTGGCAGACTACATCCAATGATCCTCTCCGCTGTCCTGATTATACGCTGGAGTTTGGCTCGTTCATGTGATGTTGAGGAACCAAACCAGATGGTGATGGATGATGTAAGGATGGACTCTATTATTGCTGTGTAGAACTGGATCAGCAGACTCTGTGGCAGGTTGAATTTCTTCAGCTGTCTCAGGAAGAACATTCTCTGCTGAGCCCTCTTGGCGATGGAGAGTGTGTTCTTTTCCCACTTTAGGTCCCTGGATAAGGTGGTGCCCAGGAACTTAAGTGACTCCACCACTAAGGCCATAGAGCCATTAATTGTGAGGGGGGGTAAGGAGGGAGCGTTGCGCCTGAAATCCACCACCATCTCTACAGTCTTTTGTGTGTTGATCAGCAGGTGGTTGTCGCTGCACCAGGAGACCAACTGCTTGACTTCCTTTCTGTAGGCAGACTCGTCACCATCGGTTATGAGGCCCACCACAGTGGTGTCATCAGCAAACTTAAGGATCTTTACAGCTGGTTCCTTAGAAACACAGTCATTGGTATAAAGACTGAAGAGAAGGGGTGAAAGCACACAGCCTTGTGGTACACCAGTACTTAGGTTCCGCTGGTCTGAAGTGTGTTTTCCTAGCCGTACCTGCTGTGTCCTATTTGTCAGAAAGTCCATGATCAACCGGCAGATGGCATCCGGCACTGACAGCTGGGACAGTTTGACCTGCAGCAGCTCTGGCACTATGGTGTTAAAAGCCGAGCTGAAGTCCACAAACAGAACTCGAACGTGGGTTCCAGGACTGTCGAGATGCTGTAGCATGAAGTGCAGGGCCACGTTGACTGCATCATCGACAGATCTATTTGCTCTGTATGCAAACTGCAGGGGATCCAGTAAAGAATTTGTGATGGTCTTCAGGTAGGCTAGGATCAAGCGTTCGAAGACCTTCATGACTACAGATGTCAGGGCTACAGGTCTGTAATCATTCAGTCCAGAAATGTTCATTTTTTTGGGGACTGGTATGATGGTCGATGTTTTGAAGCATGAAGGAACAGAGCAAAGTTCTAATGATCTGTTAAAAATGTGAGTGAAGGTAGGTGCCAGTTGATTGCTGCAGTGCTTAAGGGTGGATGGAGAGATTCCGTCTGGCCCAGGAGCTTTTCTTACCTTGTTTCTTAAACAGTCTGTTAACGTCCCGCTCGTTGATGGTTAAAGGAGCCGAGGACAGAGGTGAGAGAGCCATGGTGGAGGAGGAGGATGAAGAATTGGCTGAGAAAGGCTGAGAATTGTCCTTATTGTATTCGAATCTGCAGTAGAACTCGTTCAGGTCGTTGGTGAGTTGACGGTCATTCAGGAGAAGGGGGGTCTTTCGCACCTTGTAGTTAGTGATCTCTTCGAGGCCTCTCCAGACTGAAGTTGGGTCGTTAGCAGCAATCTGGCTTTTCAGTTTTTCTGAATATTCCTTTTTTGCTGATCGGATACCTTTCTCCAGCTTGTATTTGGCCTCTTTGTAGAGAACTCTATCTCCACTCCTGAATGCTGCCTCCTTTTCCCTCCGAAGCTGTCTGAGTTCAGCCGAAAACCATGCTTTATTGTTGCTGTATTTTACCCGTGTTGTAGTAGAAATACAGCTGTCCTCACAGAAACTGATGTATGATGCTACAGTGTCTGTATATTCATCCAAGCTGTCTGTCGCCTCCTCAAAGACATTATCAGATGGTCTGATCTGGGAGTCATCAAGAGAAATCATTAGATCCTGGGTTGGAGATTGATCTCCAGGAATAAGTAACAGCTCTGTTAGGGTGTTAGGGTTAGGGTGCCAATACAATCGTAGGGCTTCATCCAACCCCCCTTAGACATAGCTGATCATGTCTGTGTAGACGCCCGACCAGCACCGCTAAGATTCAAACCTGGATTCCAACGATGGTGGATTATCATAACACACCACAATGCCACCTTAACTGACCTCGTGTTAAAGAGGAAAGATGAGATATCAGTTCAGAATGTTATGTGTGTCTCTAAAGAGCAACACACACATTACAAATTGCATGCTTCAGTTTATTTTATAGTTTTTTGTATAGTAAGAAAACAACTTCAACTTTAACACATTCGCATTTGTTGTAATTTTTGTTTCCTCTACGCAAATCACTTAACCATTGGTAATAGGATCTTGCATACTTTCATAAATCGTCCATAGATCTGTAGATGTTTAATATAATATGTTTAAGCAACAATACGTTTGAAGCCCTGCTGGTGACATGCGATATAAATAAAAATAACACATGACCAAGATTTAGTATAGCATAGGGACAAGATATTTAAGTTGTGGCCATGACTTAGTAAGGTAAGGCATGACAACATAATCCTTGGACACAGCTAATACAGAGCATACAGAATCATACAGATATATGCTCTCAGTGGATTCATGTATACAACTGTCCAACAATGATAAGGCAATGCTCCAAGTTTTAACCCAAACCAGGCAATATCAACTTTGCATATCGCATTCCCATGCTTCCCATGCCCTACTAAGCCGTGGCCATGATTTCATTATCTCGGATTTGGCCACACTGTGAATCAGTGCGTATCTCCTTCTATCGTCATGTACTATATTTATTTATACTGGATGTCACCAGTGGTGCTTATTAACAATCCTAGGAATATTTGCATAATGCTTTTGCAAAACATTCTGGCAGAAATCATTTGCCTTCTAGGCAAGACATAGTCTTGATTTTGACCCTGTCTCACTCTCATTTGGATTTGGTCTGGACTTGTACTTAAACCCTTAAAATTATATCCAAGACTTTAAAGAGACAAAATGGAATAATCTTGGTCTTCAGCAAGGTTGTCTTGTTTAAAGTGATTTATACATTTATAAATTTTAATTAAAATTTATTTTTAAAAAGGCAATGTTCCAACGTTCCAATGTGATTCTTATGCAACACAGAATGTACTGTATATTAGTAAGATGTACATTTGTTTGAACCTACCAAAACTCTATTTTTATTGGGTTAATTCATTAATTCACTCATTCTCTGTTTTACCACCGCTTTATCCTGGTCAGGGTCATAGTGGGTCAGATTCATTGGGCGAAAGAGATGCAGGAAGTTGATTGGCTACCTAAATTGCCCCTTTTTGTAATGGATTGGCATCCTGTCTAAGATTGATTTTCACCTTGCTCCCAGTGTTTTCATGCATCGCTGGACCCACTGCAACCCTCAAAGTAAATGGGTGAAAGACAGGTAACACCTCAAACAGGTAGCTAGTCACAGGGCAGACAAAATTGAATAATATTGGACTTCAGCAAGGTTGTTCTGATTATAGCCATTTATAATTTAATGAATCCTAAAAGAAACCTATTTTAATAAGGCTAATGTGCCAATGTGGAAAAGTGATACTTTATGAAATTTTCATGGCCATTAACCCTGCCAAATCTTTTTTTTAGAAAATTTATGAATTGTATTTTGTACATTTCAGAGAAGTATATAAGTGAAGAAGAATGTGCTGGCATATGCAGTTAGTAATACACATTACTTAGCTATACTTATGATACATACAGTGTATCACAAAAGTGAGTACACCCCTCACATTTCTGCAGATATTTAAGTATATCTTTTCATGGGACAACACTGACAAAATGACACTTTGACACAATGAAAAGTAGTCTGTGTGCAGCTTATATAACAGTGTAAATTTATTCTTCCCTCAAAATAACTCAATATACAGCCATTAATGTCTAAACCACCGGCAACAAAAGTGAGTACACCCCTTAGTGAAAGTTTCTGAAGTGTCAATATTTTGTGTGGCCACCATTATTTCCCAGAACTGCCTTAACTCTCCTGGGCATGGAGTTTACCAGAGCTTCACAGGTTGCCACTGGAATGCTTTTCCACTCCTCCATGACGACATCACGGAGCTGGCGGATATTCGAGACTTTGCACTCCTCCACCTTCCGCTTGAGGATGCCCCAAAGATGTTCTATTGGGTTTAGGTCTGGAGACATGCTTGGCCAGTCCATCACCTTTACCCTCAGCCTCTTCAATAAAGCAGTGGTCGTCTTAGAGGTGTGTTTGGGGTCATTATCATGCTGGAACACTGCCCTGCGACCCAGTTTCCGGAGGGAGGGGATCATGCTCTGCTTCAGTATTTCACAGTACATATTGGAGTTCATGTGTCCCTCAATGAAATGTAACTCCCCAACACCTGCTGCACTCATGCAGCCCCAGACCATGGCATTCCCACCACCATGCTTGACTGTAGGCATGACGCACTTATCTTTGTACTCCTCACCTGATTGCCGCCACACATGCTTGAGACCATCTGAACCAAACAAATTAATCTTGGTCTCATCAGACCATAGGACATGGTTCCAGTAATCCATGTCCTTTGTTGACATGTCTTCAGCAAACTGTTTGCGGGCTTTCTTGTGTAGAGACTTCAGAAGAAGCTTCCTTCTGGGGTGACAGCCATGCAGACCAATTTGATGTAGTGTGCGGCGTATGGTCTGAGCACTGACAGGCTGACCCCCCACCTTTTCAATCTCTGCAGCAATGCTGACAGCACTCCTGCGCCTATCTTTCAAAGACAGCAGTTGGATGTGATGCTGAGCACGTGCACTCAGCTTCTTTGGACGACCAACGCGAGGTCTGTTCTGAGTGGACCCTGCTCTTTTAAAACGCTGGATGATCTTGGCCACTGTGCTGCAGCTCAGTTTCAGGGTGTTGGCAATCTTCTTGTAGCCTTGGCCATCTTCATGTAGCGCAACAATTCGTCTTTTAAGATCCTCAGAGAGTTCTTTGCCATGAAGTGCCATGTTGGAACTTTCAGTGACCAGTATGAGAGAGTGTGAGAGCTGTACTACTAAATTGAACACACCTGCTCCCTATGCACACCTGAGACCTAGTAACACTAACAAATCACATGACATTTTGGAGGGAAAATGACAAGCAGTGCTCAATTTGGACATTTAGGGGTGTAGTCTCTTAGGGGTGTACTCACTTTTGTTGCCGGTGGTTTAGACATTAATGGCTGTATATTGAGTTATTTTGAGGGAAGAATAAATTTACACTGTTATATAAGCTGCACACAGACTACTTTTCATTGTGTCAAAGTGTCATTTTGTCAGTGTTGTCCCATGAAAAGATATACTTAAATATCTGCAGAAATGTGAGGGGTGTACTCACTTTTGTGATACACTGTATGTGGTTACATCTTGAGTACAGAATGATCTTGTGATAAAGTTCTTAGCAAATACCATTAACACAGCAGTGTTAGTGCATCAGCATATTATATTCCTCATGAAAACTCAGAAGTTAGCTACCCTGCTCTGTGCTGAAAATAGACTGAAAATTGTTCTTCTCTCTCTTATTGTCACTCTCACTCATTCCTACTGCTGTTGATGTTTTATTCATTGAACTGCCTTCATTTACTCTGCAGAATCTCTCACAACTTTGAAGTGTCACCTGAAGGCTCATTTTTTAAAAGAGCACTTGAGCGTCTCTACTAAAGCATCATATGCACTTTTCTTTTGAGTGCATGTGTGCATGTATTACCTTGGCAGTATTGGTTCTAGTTTGCAAACAATCAAGCTGTAATCGCTGGCACTGTATTACTCTTTGGAACATATTGATTCTTCGATCACCTTTAACTTTAGTATGAAGCAAGTTGTGATTGCTAATTTAGGATTCTTGTAAATAATAATAATTATTATTATTATTATACTGTAGAAATACAGTTTGAAAAGGAATGTTAAGGAGAGTTAAATGAAGAATTTATTTATTAGGATTTGTTTTACACTTTGGTTGCATTCATGACAGCAAAGGTAGTTACTGGTTACACATGAGTCATCAGTTCAAGTTTAGTGTCAAACACCGTTACAGGCAATATCTCTAATTTACTTACATGTATTTGGACTGTGGGAGGAAACACATGCATTCACAGGAAGAACATGAAAACTCACACTTCTCCACCTGGGAATCAAACTCAGGACCTTCTAGCTGTGAGGCAACTGTGCTTTGCACTGAGCCGCCATGCCACCCACTTAAAGAAAACAGACATATAGAAATGAAGAAACAGACGTACAGTCACAAAGACTTTGAGGCAAGGATTTCCGAATCTTGGGGGCTGCACTACCACAAGAAACAGTGAGAAACCTGTCATCAGAGGACCTCAGGGGGTGAGGGGGTATGTAGGGAATATGCCAGGGTCAGATCATGAAGGGTTTCAAATGTAATAAGCAGTATTTTGTGTCATGTGTAACCTTGTCTCATTGCCTCTGCCGGGCGGCCACACAGAGCAATTGTCGCCTCTGCCAGGCAGTCCTCCAGAGGTCTCATTGCCTCTGCTGGGTGGCCCTCCAAAGGTATTGTCACCTCTGCCAGGCAGTCCTCCAGAGGTCTCATTGCCTCTGCTGGGTGGCCCTCCAAAGGTATTGTTGCCTCTGCCAGGCAGCCCTCCAGAGGTCTCATTTCTTCTGCCAGTCGGCCCTACAGAGGTCTTGTAGTCTCTGCCAGGCAGCCCTCTAGGGTCTTGTAGTTTATGCCAGATGGCCCTCCAGAGGTCTTGTAGTCTATGCCAGACAGCCCTTCAGAGGTCCTGTAGCCTCTGCAAGGCGGCCCTTCAGAGGTCTCATTTCCTCGCCGGACGTCCTTCCAGAGGTAATGTCGCTTCTGCCAGGCAGCCTTTAAGAGGTCTTGTCACTGCTGCCAGGCAACCCTCCAGAGGTCTTGTAGTCTCTGCCAGATAACGCTTTAGAGATCTTGTTGCCACTGCCAGGCCGCCTTCTAGAGGTCTTGTCACAGCTGCGAGGCGACCCTTCAGAGGTCTTGACACCTCTGCCAGGCGGCCCTTCAGAAGTCTTGTCGCCTCTGCTGGGTGGCCCTCCAGAGGTATTGTTGCTTCTGCCAGGCAACCTTTAAGAGGTCTCATCACTGCTGCCAGGCAGCCCTCCAGAGGTCTTATTGCCTCTGCCGGGTGGGCCTCCAGAGGTATTGTCGCTTCTGCCAGGCAGCCTTTAAGAGGTCTTGTCAATGCTGCCAGACAGCACTCCAGAGGTCTCGTCGACTTCAGACGGATCTCCAAGGTCCTTGCTGCTGACTTCAGAAGTCACGCATTTAATTTCTGTCACACATTTAGTTGTTACTTGTCTGAATGCTTTAATTCGGTGTTTGTTATTGTTACAGACCCCCTCTTTCTCCACCTCTTGTCCCTGGGTTGTTCTTTAAGTAGCCTCATCCATTTCTTTTTGTGTCTATTATAACCCTCTGTACTGTATATATAACCCTTTGGTTGTTGGTCATTGTGTGTTTGTTTGTGATTTGTGCCAGTCTGCATATTTGGCTCCTGTTTTACTTTCTGTCTCTCTGTGTTCCTCTACTTGCTCTGCTCAGTATTCTGTTGTTTAGTTAACTTAGCTTAGCAGTTAGCATAGGATGTTTTGTTTTGTTATAATTTAGGTTAGACTAGTTTATAGATTAGGCATAGCTTAACATAAGCATAGGATAGCTTAACATAGGGTTAGTTTGGTTCTGTTTTTGTTCTTGTTTTCCCTTTTTCTCCTGTAATGTTCCAGTGTTTTTGTTTTGTGTTCACAGTTTAGCCCTTGTGTATCTCAGTATTCATTGTCACATCTTGTTTGTTTGCTCCTGGTCTGTTCCTTTTGTGTTAGCCTCTAGTCTCCTTTCTTACCTTGTTTGTTTCTTATTGTTACCTTGTTGGCCTGACTGTTTGTACATTGTTTTTTGTACATTTTTATAATGTTCAGACTGTCTATGTGTATGTGTCTGACACTCGCCTTCAGTCCTGTGTTACAGAAAATAATTAGGGTAGCCACTGTAGAGGTTACCATTAAAGCTTTAAAGGCATCGTCTCTTTTTCAGCGCATTTGGCATTAATTGTCAAATACAAACAGTAAAATCCAAGCATGGGACTGCAAATGCCAAAATGCTTTCATGTAAATAATTATGTGAACACTTAAACAGTATTTTAATTAATAATATGAATAAATAAAGAAAAGAGAATGTTTTGGAAGAAAAAAACGACCCATTGTTTAGTAAAAGAGTATTATAAGATTTGATAAATGTAAGAAGAAAGATAACAAGTAAAAGAGCCGTTTTTCTTTACAGGCTGCAGGCTGTTGATTCATGTCTCTTATCGGTTACTGTTCTGTACTTGTCTCTGTACAGCATCTTTCAAGTTAATTTCTTTCCTTCTTGCTATGGGGTGAGTTAGAGTTGTTTTTGAAGGGCTTTAAGACATAGCCAGGAAATTAGAAAGGCATTTGCATTTTTAGTGTGTTGTCATTTCTAATTGCAGATTGCAGTTTTGTTTGGCCAACCCTATGCTTAATTATGCTAGCTCTTTAATTAAATCTATAAATCCAGGGTGTGAATACCCATCAGTGCTACCTTCCTAATATTGTGTTGGTCCCCCTTTTGCTGCCAAAACAGCCCTGACCCGTTGAGGCATGGACTCCACTAGACCCCTGAATGTGTGCTGTGGTATCTGGCACCAAGATGTTAGCAGCAGATCCTTTAACTCCTGTAAGTTGTAAGGTGGGGCCTCAATGGATCGGACTTCTTTGTTCTGCACATCCCACAGATGTTCGATTGGATTGATATTTGGGGAATTTGGAGGCTAAGTCAACACCTCAAACTTATTGTTGTGCTCCTCAAAACATTCCTGAAGCATTTTTTCTCCCTTTTTTCTCCCTGCTTCTTTTTCTCCCTAATGTTCCGAGGACTATGTTCTGCTTTCTCTTTAACCAAACAGTAGGCGCGGCTGTCGCAGCAACAAGTAGATGAATTCCCAGACATGGCCAATTGTCTGTTGAGCGCCCAACAGGGATGGGGATGTTAGTGAAGCATTGGAAAACTTCAGTTTCACATAATAAAGCCAAGAGCTTTATAGAATGGGTCATTTCCAGACAAGTTGGGACATTTTGTAAAATCTGATACCTGCAACACAGAGAGACATGTAAAGCATTGTGTTCCATCAGCATTCCTCTTAATGAGCAATTTGTAATGATTTGGGAGCTGAGGACATTAATTGGTGCAGTTTTGCAAGTGGACTTTTTCTCTATTCTTGCTTGATACGAGACTTCAGCTGCTCAATAGTCCGTGGTCACTATTATCTGACTCCACTTCATGCTGCACCATACACTTTCAATAGGAGATATTGGATGGTTTCAATTAAACATCTGGATGGTTCTTTTCATCTTTGTCACAGATAACTCAATGCCATTTTTTTTTTCAGAAAACAAACATGAACTCATCTGACCACAGAACACACTTCCACTGTCTTTCGGTCCATCTGACATGATCTTAAGCTCACAGAAATCATTAGTGTTTCTCTATAGAATCAATGTCTAAAAGATTTGTTTCAGGTTGCATTTTTGACTTACTGTGTTAAATGACAGTGTTCTGAAGTACTCTTACACCCATGTGGCTATACACTGATCAGCCATAACATTAAAACCACCTTCTTGTTTCTACACTCACTGTCCATTTTATCAGCTCCACCTACCATATAGAAGCACTTTGTAGTTCTATAATTACTGACTGTAGTCCATCTGTTTCTCTACATACTTTTTTAGCCTGCTTTCACCCTGTTCTTCAATGGTCAGGACCCCCACAGGACCACAGAGCAGGTATTATTTTGGTGGTGGATCATTCTCAGCACTGCAGTTACAATGACATGGTGGTGTGTTAGTATGTGTTGTGCTGGTATGAATGAATTAGACACAGCAGCACTGCCAGAGTTTTAAATACTGTGACTCGCATATATGCATATGTGTGAAGGTACCATTGACACAGAGAGACATTAGGATTTTAGAGAGATACATACTGCCATCAAGGCAACATCTTTTTCCTAGAAAATCCATGATTATTTCAGCATGACAATGTCACACTTCATTTTCTATGCACTTAAACAACATGGCTTTGTAGATACAGAATGCACGTGATTACATGGTTTACTTGTAATCCAGATCTGTCTCCTATTGAAAATAAATGGTGCAGCATGAAGAGGAGAATCAGACAACTGTTGAGCAGCTAAATCTTGCATCAAGCAGAAACTTACAAAAATAAACTGCAACAATTAGAGTCCTTAGTTCCCAAACCATTAAAAAGTTTCATTAATAGGAAAGATGATGGAGTGTGTGGCAGACATCAAATTTTAAATGTTTTTAAATTTACAAAATACAATGATGTTAATCAGTGAACACACTGGCATTTTTTTCTTTCTATTCTTACTTCTTTTAGGAGAATTAACAAATCACATTTTTATTGTGCTTTACAAAGCGCCCCAACTTTTCTGGAAACTTGGTTTGTATAAGTTATTCGTGTGCAGCCTATAAATGTGTAATTGCATATTTAAGGCTTAGAAAGTGCATTTGAATAATGGGTTTTTATTTTTATTCTTCCTTTAATGGAGGTGTTTTAGCCTGTCATTACATTAGCTGGATATTGTGGAACACTGCCAGCTGGGCCACTGATACCCCTGTTCCACTGATGCGGCACGGAGCCCGTTCCGGTTCCCGAACTTGACTTTGAACCAGTTCCGCGTGTTTCCACCGGAAAAAAGAGGTTCCAGACAGCAAACTAGCGGGCCAATCTGGCACCACAGAATACTTGGTTTTTCAGGTCGAACCGTGATGTAACCTGTGGGCGTGTCATGTTGTACAACGTAGCGACAGCAACAATGGCGTCAGCTGGGGTCTCGTATGGAGCTTAATGCTGCATTTTTATCTTTTAAAGTTCACCTGATTACATTTTGAGCCAGTTTGCCGCTGATATTTTCAAAGCGCCTAAAAAGGTGAATTGTGTGATATAAGGGGTAAAAGTGACCCGGAAAAGTGACCCGGACAGAACGAAAAACGCTTAACGTGAAAAATAAAGCGTGAAGCTTTTTCAACTCCCCAAGCTGCATAAACACCACACATGAAGTGAATCCAGTTAAACACAGATACGTGGTATTTTAGAGTGGATTTGATGGTTATTTCACACAGATGGATGTTCGTGTTGTCGAGTCGAGCGCTGAGTAAATCGGCTATTTGCGCCGAGAGTCACGGTGAAACCGAAGCGCAAAGCGCTTCTCACGTCAATGAACTAAAGAAAACAACAACTGAGACAAACACGTCACGTCTTCTTATCACAGGTAGTTAGATCGATGCTTTTTACATAAAAACAAACATCTGTAACAGCAGCACAAATACTCGCATATAATCTACACACTCCGCCATGATATTACTGCTCTTAACTTTCATTAAGTAACGCCCACCGATGATGACGCTGCTTGGTTCTCAAAAACTGGTGGAAACGCGCGTCGGTTCTCTACAGAACACCAAGGTTCAGAGAAACCTGAACAGAACCGGTTCAAGAACCATGGTTTTTTTGGTGGAAAAGGGGTATGACAGCTCTGAGAGGACCTTATGTACTCTTACTTTATATGTGATCTATGTAATGTCTTTATAACATTAGTGAACACAAATTACTATTCAGGGATGAAGAGGTGGTAAAACAGACAATTTAGATGTAACAGTAAAAGCATTGGTTCATCTGCCCACAATACACCACTGAGACAAAACAGTGAGCTCTCTATATAGACAGCATTTTATGTCATCCTACGTGCACTCCTAAGAAGAATGCTGTTCAAATTCTTAGATGCCTTAAAATGCTGTCTAGTAAGGCACCTTAAATTTGAACAGTATTTTAACAGAATAACGAAGGAGCATCTGATGCTGCCTTAGCAGTGAAGGCAATCCCAGCATCCCAGGCAATCCCAGGCACAGCTTTTCAAATATGGCGGACAGATGCGGAGCAACGAACTGAGTTGTTTTCAAACATAAATAAATTATCAGTGATTTTTAATTTGTATAAACGTGTGCAAATGTGGGCTCGTCAGCTAATTAAACCATTTTCGGTACACGGAGGGTGATGTTAGTTGACATGCTAGCGCGTTGTGCCACCTCATCCCATTGGCATGAGGCTACCTGACTTATAAGTCGATGATTTATTAGAATCCTCTCTACTAGGCAGCTGCCTAGGCAGTATGACAGCGAGGCAGCTCACTAGGTTTTCAAACAGACTGCTAGTATGCTGTAAATACAGCTCTGACATGCCGAGACGTGGACTCCACCAGACATCTGAAAGTGTCCTGTTGTATCTTGTACTAAGATATTACCAGCAGGTTCTTTAATTTCTGTATACTGCCAGCTGAACTGTCCTACAGTGCATCCTGGTGTCATCTCCTTCATGGGTAAATGATGACGCCCGATGTAGATACATTGGTGGACAGGAGTTAGCATGAGCACTTTGTCTGGCCTGATACTTTGCAGCTCCATACACAGAAGGGTTCGATGCACTGTGTTGGGACACATTCACCTCATCACTAAAATTAAAATAATCTGCAATTTAAGCCACAGTAGTCTTTTGTTGGTTCATACCACATTCCATACCTTTCATGTCCTTTGCCATCAATGAGTCTTGGCTTCCCAACAAGCCGTCAGCGATTTGTGGCTTGTATTTCCAATGTTGGCAGGCATTCACTGTCGCTTCCTATAAGCATCCTTTGCTGTTTTGGAGATACCTATACTATCCAGTTGTCTTGCCAAAACAATTTTTATTAAAGTCACAAGTTTTGCTTCTTAGGTGGCGCAGTGGTAAAATACGGCAGCACACCAGAGCTGGGATTTCAAATACATAGTATCGAATCTCAGCTCTGCCATCCGGCTGGGCTGGGAGGCTACATGAACAACGATTGGCTGTTATTCACAGGGTGGGACCAGTCGGACCAGGGTTCCTTATAACTGGTGCAATTACTACCTCTGCTGGCTGCTACATGAACAACGATTGGCTGTTGTTTACAGGGTGGGACAAGTCAGACCAGGGTTCCTCATAACTGGTGCAATTACTACCTCTGCTGGCTGATTGATGGCACCTGCGCAGAGTTGGGGAATAATGCTGATCAGGGTGTGGCTCTCCATGCACAAGGCTGATCCGCATATGAACTCGCCTCATGCAGGTGGAGGGTTGTATTGGTAGAGGTGAAGTGTATTGCAATCAGGGTAATTGGACATGACTAGATTAGGGGAGAAAATTGGGGGAAAGAAATTGGAGAAAAGGAGGGAAAAAAGTCAAAATTGTTTCTTATGCCTAATCAATTCTGCTGCATTCAACACATACTATTTTATGACATTATGCAATTTGAGTTTGCATAGTACACAGTATGTACAGTGAGTGATCTGCCTGTCAATTTCTAATTTAAAACACAAATTACCTAATGAGCCAGTTGGTGAGCATATTAATAATAAGAGAGTCAGACTAACTCTTATAAGCCAGCTAATTTAATTGAATTAGTGTTAATTTTCTATTTGTTTAGCTGGTAATAATCTAATCCATAACTCATGGCAAATTTAAATGACTTGTTTTTAATTTGTAATATGTGCATTTATTGCAGGAGGTGAATTGATCACTCCTAATTGCTGGATTGCCTGGATTGTAAACTATTAATAAATATGTTAAATAATTATGTACATAATAATTCTGTGTAATTTAGACAGGGTCTATTATAATAACTTTGATTTAGATGAGACCTCGCATCTGTCGTCAACTTGGCCCATTTATTGAGAGCTATTTTGGGACCAACAAAGGATGGATGGAATATTGGGTTTTGGTATATTGGTTTGATTGCACATTACACTGAAATCCCACTTGGTCTGAATGCTATTATAGCGGATGTATTCACCAGGTGACAAAAGGATACAGTGTGCGGTCAAAAGTTGATGTATGGTTTTGTTATGAAATTGGATTCAGTGCATTAAAAGGCAATAATCTGCTGAATAATAAAGTAGGTTATAAAAGAGCTTTGCCTAGTGATGGATTATCACCTCATCCAAATGTGGAGTGGAGTGCCCTGCAGCCAAATGAGAGCCACAGTTAGACTTAATTTTATGCTTTTAATCTATGTCCAAATTTATCAGCTACACTTACCATATAGGAGTACTTTGTAGTTCTACAATTACTGACTCTGTAGTGGTCCTGTGGGGGTCCTGACCATTGAAGAACAGCATTAAAGGGGGCTAACAAAGCATGCATAGAAACAGTTGGACTACAGTCAGTAATTGTGGAGCTACAAAGTGCTTCTATATGGTAAGTAGAGCTGATAAAATGGACAGTGAGTGTAGAAACAAGGAGGTGGTTTTAATGTTATGGCTGATCAGTGTATGTTGCTTTTACCTGCTCTTTATAGCATAATGTTTCTGTTTCTTTATTTAGAAGAATTATAAGTAGGATGTGTGTTAAATTCAGGCAATTGGTTTTGTAAAGAACAACAATAAAATCAGACACCTCAATACCTTCCACATGTTAAATGTTTAATAAGATAATCAGCTGAATAGAATTAGGACAACATGTACTATGTAAACTTATAATGCTGAGTAACATTGGCCCTGCTTTAACTTTCACCCTAATAATCCTACAGTATATGTGCACAATCTTTCAAAATGTACAGAAAAATTAGCTCATATGGGAACAGTGCTAAATTGTCTTTATATGGCCACTTTACAAGAACTGTAAAGAACCATGTTGATATAATTACACCACATAAATGCTATTAATTTATTAGCAGCACAGTCATGCTGGAAATCTTTAGTTCTAACACAAATGCTCCACTGGATTCAGACCTGTTCATTTGGAAAGCTTTTGAGTGATCAGGATATTGTAGTTACTCATCATTTTAATGGCTGTTCATTTCTTAGTTACAAATCATATATACACCGACCAGGCATAACATTATAACCACTGACAGGTGAAGTGAATAACACTGATTATCTCTTTATCACAGCACCTGTTAGTGGGTGGGATATATTAAGCAGCAGGTGAACATTTTATCCTCAAAGTTGATGTGTTAGAAGCAGAAGAATTGTGATGGCTAGACAACTGGGTCAGAGCATCTCCAAAACTGCAGCTCTTGTGGGGTGTTCACGGTCTGCAGTGGTCAGTTTCCATCAAAAGTGATCCAAGGAAGGAACAGTGGTAAACCAGCGACAGGGTCATGGGCAGCCAAGGCTCATTGATGCACATGGGGAGCGAAGACTGGCCTGTGTGGTCCGATCCAACAGACGAGCTGCTGTAGCTCAAATTGATGAAGTTAATGCTGGTTTTGATAGAAAGGTGTCAGAATACACAGTGTATCATAGTTGCAGGGCTGTTTTGGCAGCAAATGGGGGACCAACACAATATTAGAATAATGTCATAATGTTTTGCCTCATTGGTGTATATAGCGTAAACCTGTAATATTTAGTTATAAGAAAAGTGGAAAATTAAATATATACAGGTATATATATATATATATACAGTGTATCACAAAAGTGAGTACACCCCTCACATTTCTGCAAATATTTCATTATATCTTTTTATGGGACAACACTATAGACATGAAACTTGGATATAATTTAGAGTAGTCAGTGTACAGCTTGTATAGCAGTGTAGATTTACTGTCTTCTGAAAATAACTCAACACACAGCCATTAATGTCTAAATAGCTGGCAACATAAGTGAGTACACCCCACAGTGAACATGCCCAAATTGTGCCCAAATGTGTCGTTGTCCCTCCCTGGTGTCATGTGTCAAGGTCCCAGGTGTAAATGGGGAGCAGGGCTGTTAAATTTGGTGTTTTGGGTACAATTCTCTCATACTGGCCACTGGATATTCAACATGGCACCTCATAGCAAAGAACTCTCTGAGGATGTGAGAAATAGAATTGTTGCTCTCCACAAAGATGGCCTGGGCTATAAGAAGATTGCTAACACCCTGAAACTGAGCTACAGCATGGTGGCCAAGGTCATACAGCGGTTTTCCAGGACAGGTTCCACTCGGAACAGGCTTCGCCAGGGTCGACCAAAGAAGTTGAGTCCACGTGTTCGGCGTCATATCCAGAGGTTGGCTTTAAAAAATAGACACATGAATGCTGCCAGCATTGCTGCAGAGGTTGAAGATGTGGGAGGTCAGCCTGTCAGTGCTCAGACCATACGCCGCACACTGCATCAACTCGGTCTGCATGGTCGTCATCCCAGAAGGAAGCTGACGCACAAGAAAGCCCGCAAACAGTTTGCTGAAGACAAGCAGTCCAAGAACATGGATTACTGGAATGCCCTGTGGTCTGACGAGACCAAGATAAACTTGTTTGGCTCAGATGGTGTCCAGCATGTGTGGCGGCGCCCTGGTGAGAAGTACCAAGACAACTGTATCTTGCCTACAGTCAAGCATGGTGGTGGTAGCATCAAGGTCTTGGGCTGCATGAGTGTTGCTGGCACTGGGGAGCTGCAGTTCATTGAGGGAAACATGAATTCCAACATGAACTGTGACATTCTGAAACAGAGCATGATCCCCTCCCTTCGAAAACTGGGCCTCATGGCAGTTTTCCAACAGGATAACGACCCCAAACACAACCTCCAAGATGACAACTGCCTTGCTGAGGAAGCTGAAGGTAAAGGTGATGGACTAAACCCAATTGAGCACCTGTGGCGCATCCTCAAGTGGAAGGTGGAGGAGTTCAAGGTGTCTAACATCCGCCAGCTCCGTGATGTCATCATGGAGGAGTGGAAGAGGATTCTAGTAGCAACCTGTGCAGCTCTGGTGAATTCCATGCCCAGGAGGGTTAAGGCAGTGCTGGATAATAATGGTGGTCACACAAAATATTGACACTTTGGGCACAATTTGGACATGTTCACTGTGGGGTGTACTCACTTATGTTGCCAGCCATTTAGACATTAATGGCTGTGTGTTGAGTTATTTTCAGAAGACAGTAAATCTACACTGCTATACAAGTTGTACACTGACTACTCTAAGTTATATCCAAGTTTTATGTGAGGGGTGTACTCACTTTTGTGATACACTGTATATATACAGTGTATATATATATATATATATATATATATATATATATATATATATATATATATACGATGGCTAGTGTGCTAAATTACTTATATTTTAACCAAGCAGAAGCTACGCTGGATTCCACTTGTTTAATCATTAGGCCTTTAGATAACTTACATGTATTCAGCAAGGCTGAAAATAAAACATCTCACCACACTGGTCCTTTGTTTTGCAGTAAGTCTTTTCTGTTGTTTTCTTGTAAACTGTACAAACAGCAGATTAGATAAACTAACATTGTGCCTTTATTTTACCTGAATCACTCAGCATACTGAATAACTGGATATCCTTTTTAAATCTGCTTACTCACTACTTTTGTTTCCTGTTTTTGCCTTTTTTCCACTTACCACGGTAGTTTCATCTCTCACCTCTTGCTTGTTGCCTTTAACCTCCTTCACTAGTTTATTTTTGTAATGTATTGAAAGTGAAAGCATTTATTGCAAAACCGTTGTTTTCTAGTCTTGGCATAGTGTTAGCTTTTAGTCTTTTTTTTTTTTTAACTCTGGTCTGTTTGAATGTTTGAATATACGCTGTTAAAAAAAAATTAAGGCACGAGGCGGTACCTGCAGCCCTTTCAGGTTGCACAGGTAGTCCAGCTCCTCCAGGATTGCGCATCCATACGTGCTGTCGCAGAAAGGTTTGCTGTGTCTCCCAGCACAGTCCCAAAAGCATGGAGGAGATACCAGGACACAGGTCGTTACACGAGGAGAGCTGGACAGGGCCGTAGAAGGGCATCAACCAGCAGCAGGACCGGTATCTGCTCCTTTGTGTGAGGAGGAACAGAATGAGCCCTGCCAGAGCCCTACAAAGTGACCTCCAGCAGGCTACTGGTGTGCATGTTTTTGAGCAAACTGTCAGAAACAGACTCCATGAGGGTGGCATGAGAGCCCAACATCCTTTAGTGGGACCAGTACTCACAGCCCAGCACCGTGCAGCTCAATTGGCATTTGCCAGAGTACACCAGAATTGGCAGGTCCACCACTGGCACCCTGTTCTTTTCACAGATGAGAGCAGGTTCACACTGAACATGAAAGAGTCTGGAGATGCCGTGGTGAACGTTATGCTGCCTGCAACATAACAACATCATCCAGCATGACCGGTTTGGTGGTGGGTCAGTGATGCACTGGGGAGGCATATCCTTGGAGGGTCGCACAAACCGTCACGTGGTAGCCAACGATACCCTGAATGCTGTTAGGTACCGAGATAAAATCCTCAGAGCCATTGTGAGACCTTAGGCCAATGCCCGGCCTTATGTGGCCAGAGTGTGTAGGCAGTTCCTGGACGATGAAAGCATTGATGCCATTGACTGGCCCTCACGTTCCCCAGACCTGAATCCAATTGAGAACCACTGGGACTTTATGTATCAGTGCCACATACTGTCCAGGAGCTCACTGATGCCCTGATCCAAAAATTTGAGTCCAGGTTTCAATGGGTTGCTGATTTTGGTTTACATTGACTGTTGTTATGTCATGAAGAATCAGTGCGAAAGGATAAGGATACCTTTTTGGGGGTTGTCTTTTTGTTGCCTCTCCGGTGCACCTGTTGTCACTTTCATTTGCACCAAAGCAGGTGAACTTGATTCACAATCGCTTATGCTTCCTATTGGGCAGATTGATATGCCTGAAGTTTAACTGTTTTTGTGTTATACTACTGTGATGATTAAGTGTAAAAAGTTTTTGCGCAGTGTAGATTAAAGTTTAAGACCATCTGATTTTACTTAATGATTTTCTAGGATCCACGTTTAACAAATACTCTTAATAACAAGGTATGACAAACTTCAATCAACTTCAATAAATTTCAATCAAAATAGTCATACTGTCCTATTTAAGCTGTAAACATGTCTTTAAAGTGAACCAAAATTTGCAGCATGTTGAAAGACACAAAAACATCCGCAGCCTGCAATGGAATAAGTAGATAGAACAGGATAGCACAAAACTGAAAATCGGTTGTATCAATATGACAGGCTGCTCCGCCCATCTGCAACAACTCAGAAAAATCCTCAGAAACAGCCAGGACCAGCAATGCACAAGCACCACCCCAACCATACTAACTGGCACTGCCCATGCATAATGTGGATTTACTGTACATGTGGGGTCTGCTCCAGATAAGGGACATCACGCCGCCTCTGGGGCAATGCACTCTCCCAGGGCAGTTCTGTCATGAAGCCAAAAACACAGAAACACCACTATTTAAACAGCTGCCACATTGCAAGATTAAATGATAATGGTTGGTAGCATTCTTTCAAAATATTTATGGATTATTTCACATTGAATATTCATAAGACCTGCAGAGAACCTGAATAATACTTCACCTTATGTGAAGTATTAAATGTATATATATATAAATGTCATTTTACCTTGTAAACTCTATGAGTAATTTCCTCCATATGCAGGATTTTTATCATATTTTACTTCCATCCTTGTCTAGAGAAACCATCTGGTTAATGAGGATATTTGTCATCATTTTATCTATGAGATTAACATTTGTGAGATGCACTGAGGTTTAAATGGAAAAAAGTGAAAGGCGACAATTATGCGTGACCCAGACTAACTCAGCTTCCTGTGCTCCGTCACTAATTGACTGCCTCTAATGAGGCAAAATCAGAGAGAAGAGCAAATTTGCAATCAGGAAATGAAGATGACAGAGAATTACAGTGCATTTCATGTTTTTAAGTGTGGAGTGTGCCAATCAGACTGGAGGGGTGCGGAGGATGTCTCCGGTAAACCTGTGTGGGTAGAGGGGCTCTCGGATGAATGTGGGAAGGACATGGCATTAACATGAAGTTGGCATTGACACACAAGCTGTATTTTTACAATATTACAGTTGTTATTATTCTTTTTTTCTTTAAAAATATAAAGATCATGCATGGAGATCATAGTGTGATTATGTCTGGTAGAGCCAGGGTTATTATCGATACATTTGAAGTTGACTGCACAAATGCTCTTTTGACTAAATTAGCATAAATTTCAAGTCACTTTCTAAAATCTTGTGTATATCTTTTGTGAAGAAATAGGGGGACACAAAGGTGTGCAGAAGTGCTACTGTAGCTCCATATGCAGATCATTTAATTCTAGTAATGAGATGCTACAACACACCTTGAACCCTCCTGTGTATAGAGCTGCCTACAGTGGGCACACAGGCATCAGAATTGGACATCAGAGCAATGGAAGAAGGTCAACCGGTACAGTAAATACTTTATTGTTCAGAACATGAACAGCTGAGCATGTGCACATCATTTACCTGCAGAAGAGTAGGCACCAGGATACACAGTATGATGATCTGCCTCGCCATGAACTTAAGTTGAACGGGGGCAATCTAAATAATGATGTGATTCCAAACAGGTGATTGTAATCATGGTTTGGTTCAAAAGCAGCATCCAGGAAAGGCTGAGTCTTTGACGTTGATCAGAGGATCTCCAGTTTGTTAACAAATTCCTGAGAAAATTATTGAAATGTTTAAAAACAATGTCAACGACCTAAAAGAAAGACTGGAATGGATTTGCATATTTCTCCCTCTACAGTGCATGATATAATTAAACAATTCAAGAAACTGGAGTAGGAATTTCAGTGCAAGCTTAAGCTTTCAGTGCAAGCTTAAGCTGAACGCCTGTGATCTTCGATCCCTCAGACGACACTGCATTGAGAACCACCACTCAACAATAGCTGATATAACCACATGGGTGAGGGATTACTTTGGCAAACCTTTGTCAAGCACTACAATACAGAGTTACATGCACAAATGCCACTTAAAACTTTACTGTGCAAAAAAGAAACCTTATGTTAACCATGTCCAGAAGCGGCGTCGACTTCTCTGAGCTCTGAGGCATCTAGGATGGTCCATCACACAGTAGAAATGTGTATTGTGGTCAGATGAATCAGCATTCCAGGTCTTTTTTTGGAAAAAAAGAAAAGGACACTGTGTGCTCTGGACCAAAGATGAAAAGGACCATCCAGACTGTTATCAGCAACAAGTCCAAAAGCCAGAGTCTGTCATGGTATGGAGCTGTGTCAGTGCCCTTGGCAAAGGTCATTTACACTTCTGTGATGGCAGCATTAATGCAGAAAGGTACATTGAGATCTTCAAGACATCACCTTTACCAGGGACGTCCATGTATTTTTAAACAAGACAATGCAAAACTACATGCTGCACACATTACAAAGGCATGGCTGCGGAAGAAGGCATGACTCATAAATCAAATAAACTAAGATAAGCTTTGTTCATTTCTGTATTTGTATTTCTTGTGTAGCATGTGTGTGGCTTTGCAAATATTTAGTACCAGGCAATCATGTCATGTTATAAATCAGTGGTGTTGTTGGCCACCTGATACTATACAGTACAGCGTTTTGTTTTCCCAAACCAGAACTTTGGATAAGCACAGGCATGGCCTACTGTGATAATCATACTTCATTAATTCAAGTCAGATTTTGCAGAAATTTTTTCAGAACTTTTTAGGGCTGCCCAGCTTTAATGTTGTGAAAATATAGGGTGCATCCAGAACCCTTTCCTTTTCCATATACTCTATTTACCCTGGGCCAGTTCAACTTGAATTAAGGTTGATTTAAAATGTTTGTCTGAATTTTTTCAAGCTACCTTGAAATTTGCAAATCAAAGGAATAGCACGACTTTAGCATCTGCTGTGTTGATTATGCCTAAGTGGCGTGTGCATTGATTTATTTCTGAGCTTGTATTTACAGGCAGCTCGTGTGGTAGAGGGCTTTTCTAACAGTGTGGCGGGGATAAATAGACACTAACAGTCCCATTGCTCTTTCAGGAAGGTGAGAGCTGTGCGAAATTGATAAGAATGTCACTCCAAGCTTAAATAAGCAGTGATGCCATCTGGCAAAGCAAGACACACTGCTGGCTTTGAAATCGCAGTGACATGATAATTATCACCTTTGAGGAGGTGATATTGAATTTCTCACGAGATGCCTCTTGCTGACACTCCTTCCCTTTACCTTTATCTCTTTATTCCACACAAATATATGTCAACTATATTACTAAAAGTATGTGAACACCTGACCATCAGCTTGTTGGACATTCTATTCCAATACCACAGGCATTTATATAACATTGCTCCCTACTTTACTGATTTTGGATCAGTCTGTAGAAATGTGTGTCATTCATTCAATCAAAAGATCATTTTTCAGGTCAGACACTGATGTTAAGGTTGGATTCGCAATTAAGTTTGTAATTTTACCTAAAGGTGTTTATTGGGGTGGATGTCAGAGGTCACTGAAGTTCCTCCACACACTCGGGCAAAAAAGCTAGCACGGAAGCCCCAACCTTCTTTGCACCACAGACAGGTTTTATATAAGATATAATTTGATGAACCGGCAAGGACGGGAGGATTTAAAATAATATTATACAACGAGCATAATACGAAACACAAAGTGCATAACAATACTGCTTAATAGTGATGGAAAATCAGTGGAAACCCTGAGCTTTTTTCGACGTTGGAAATGAAAGCAGTGTTTTCATTGCTTTTGTAGTGATTTTTTAAGCATTTATTCTTTCTGTGCAGCCCGGTAATAAATGACCCACGGACCAGTACCTGGTTGGTTGGGGACCACTACGCTTGCACAACACTCACTGGGTCTACTTTATCAAAAAGAATGAGGTTAACAGAATTGTAAAGGGAATGGGGGTGCCTTTCCTGATAGTAAGAACACCATTATCAATACTTTGCCAAGTAGATGGTTGTTTCTCTTTACTGTGTACAGAAATACAGGAAATAAAATGAGACATTCACCACCATATTACCATAGGCAAGTTTCACACTATATACCATTGACCCATGTCTGTGATAACAAATGAAAAATAAATAAATAGCTTTGCAAATAGCTTTTAGCAGGTAAACTTAATTAGTCTCACCAAGTTCCAGAAAGTCCATTCACAGTTTAATTTTCCATTCTTACATGGGGGTTGACCCATTTCACCAGTAATCCATTTGCTTTGACTACCAGTCTGAAAGCTTCTGTAGGATACTTGATGACTGTAGAATAGGTCCTAAACAGTTGAAAGTTGTTGGGCACACAAAACCAGGATGACCACCGGAGTAGAAAAAAACCCAGCAAATTTGAATTTGGCACAATTCTAGAATTGAATCCAGACCAAGTTCAGCTGTTGTAAAAAAAAACCTCCTGAAAAAGAAAACATAAACAGGTATAACTACATGGGTAACACACTGTTTCCTTCCAATTAAAACTAAACCTACAAATATCCAAAAGTTACTTATGTTGGGCTAAAAGAACAGTATATTCTCCCAACAAGGGCCTGAGGAACATGCCTAAGGAGCATAAAGATGCCCTGCATTCCACAAATTGCCACAAACTAACTCTTCTTCTCCCTCCTAATTTTACACATGAGGGCTTAACACTGCCCCCTAGTGACTGGGAAAAGAATTTCCCTAGTGACAGTGCCTGAACATTGTCACACCAGCACTGGAATTCTGAACTCTCAAAGTTTGAATCTCAGCTCTGCTACCGGTCAGTTGGGTGCCCCTAGCAGGCACAATTGGCAGTGCCTGCAGCAGACAAAATATGCCACTAGTCTGCTGGGTGGGGAAAGACCAGACTAAAAATGTGGTGGGGTATTTAAGGCTGTGTAAGGACCCTAGTTAGTAGCCTGAGGCACCTGAACAGAAGTGGAAGAATGCGAAAATCAGGACGCAAGACTGGCCTAATTCACCATCCTTCTAAATCCACAGAAGTATGAGTGAATATGAGGGAGTGTTTGTCAGACGACCGGGTCCCAAACAGCGGAAGACTAATTGGCTACAGTAAATTGGGAGAAAAAGGGAAAAAAATAATAAAAAAACACTTTATACTTATTTGATTTTATAGTTTATTCATTTTATACCTGTAAGCAATGAGTGTAGCTAAAACACCTGATCCCCATCATTAGGAGGGGTGTTACATACTTTAGACAGTACTGTACGGTGTTTTTAAAGCTCTAAAATAGTGATACCCTCATCTTTTTTTTTTACTTATTTTATTATTACTCAAATTTACCAATGTACTTTCACTTTCACACTTAGGAACAATTTAGATTTTGTCAAGTTTATCTATAACAAGGTGCATTGTGAAAATAATAAAATGTCCGTTGTATATACACTGATCAGCCATAAACATTAAAACCGCCTCCTTGTTTCTACACGCACTGTCCATTTTATCAGCTCCACTTACCATATAGAAGCACTTTGTAGTTCTACAATTACTGACTTTAGTCCATCTGTTTCTCTACATACCTTTTTAGACTGCTTTCACCCTGTTCTTCTCTGGTCAGGACCACCACAGAGTAGGTATTATTTGGGTGGTGGGTCATTCTCAGCCCTGCAGTTACACTGACATGGTGGTGGTGTGTTAGTGTGTGTGTGGTATGAGTGGATCAGACACAGCAGCACTGCTGGAGTTTTTTTTTTAATACCGTGTCCACTCACTGTCCACTCTATTAGACACTCCTACTTAGTTGGTCCACCTTGTAGATGTAAAGTCAGAGACGATCGCTCATTTATTGCTGCTGTTTGAGTTGGTCATCTTCTAGACCTTCATCAGTGGTCACAGGACGCTGCCCATGGGGCGCTGTTGGCTGGATATATTTTTGGTTGGTGGACTATTCTCAGTCCAGCAGGGACAGTGAGGTGTTTAAAAACTCCAGCAGTGCTGGGGTCCTGACCATTGAAGAACAGGGTGAAAGCAGGCTAAAAAAGTATGTAGAGAAACAGATGGACTACAGTCAGTAATTGTAAAACTATAAAGTGCTTCTATATGGTAAGTGGAGCTGATAAAATGGACAGTGAGTGTAGACACAAGGAGGTGGTTTTAATGTTATGGCTGATCAGTGTATATACGTATATAGATATGCAGATAGCTTGATCACTTTACAACTGACACTGTCCACAGAACAAATTAAATGAGGGTGCTCGGGTAACACAGCGGTCCACTGCGCTGGTCCCCCACCGCTGAAATCTATTAATCTCAAGCTGTGCTATTGACTGGCTGAACTCACACACAGACACAATTGGCTGAGATGAGATGGCATAATGAAGCAGGTCGGATGTGCTGTGGCTCTGCAATGTGGAAAATTCAGTAATTAGTCAATAGCGTGCGTCAAAGCTCAGGTCAGCATGGAAACAACAAGATAATCTATTGCTGTAAATGAAAATACCAGGCATGGATCAGATGCAGGATATCAAGAACGGTAAACATGGAACTAGGAATTTGATAAATACAAGTAAGAAACAAAGGCTCTGTGATTCATATAGACACAAATGGTAATAAAATACGACCTAAATAGCTACAGTAATATGCTGGCTGTTTTCTGCAGGTATTGTTCCTTCCAAAACATAAAAAAGATTTAAATAGCTCTTGGTGTAATTGAGGGATTAAATCATTCAGTGTGTGTGTTACATGCAATGATTTAGCATCCTGTTTTGTTTCCAGTTGTAACGGATGGGCTAACAAGAGGGGACGGACACACACGCAGAGATGTTTTAACAATATTTAATAATAACCAAAGGCAAGACAGGGGTACACAAGACAAGACCAGACACAAACACATGAACCAATCTAAACGCTAATCTAAAACCTGGAGGTTTGAACAAGACTAACACTAAACAAGAGTTCCATGAGCATGAGATCAAAATTCTCAAACAATACAACATGACAAAGTCAAAACCATGACAATCCTAACATCAAACCAATACATGAGCATAGTAGCCGCTGAAGGATCCACAGCTGCTCCCTTGATGTAGGCTTGACAACATACTGTACACAAACCACCTCCAACATGTACTCCTGGAGAGAGTGGCGTGGCACATAAACATGAGCACCAGGAGCACAAAGAGGCTTGATTCGTGACATCTGTGTTTCAAGGATAAAGTCAGTAAAAAATAAAAAATAAAGTAAATAAATATTTATTTAAGGTTTTTTTGGTCGTTATCTAAAAAAACCTGTATGAAATGTCATAGATTTATGAAATTATTAAAAGCTCAATTTCTGGAAACTAGGACAATTCGTAAAATTTTATAAAAAAGAAGAATATGTGATTTATTAAATATCTTGAACTTTCATTTAACTGAAAAAGTACAAAGAAATAACTTAAATGTTTTGGCTGACCAACTTTATTGCATTTTGTAAATATCAACCAATTGCAGCACACTCAAAAAATGGGACAGGGGCAAAATAAGAGTGTACATGTTATAAACTACAAAAAAGGGTTAAAAGAAGGACCAAAGGCTTGGACTTTGCAAGCAAAGATGGGTCTTGACTCACCACTTTGTGCCAAATGCTGTTCAGAAAGAACATTTCTTAACATAAGATTTCAAACAAATTATGTTTATCTACCCTACATAATATTGTGTAAGTATTCAATAAATCCAGAAATCTCACTCCATGTGCATCAGTGCCTACAGCAGGGGTGGCTTGCATATGTGTAAAAAGTATCGTTGCCACAGAGGCGTAAATTGGGATTTCTGAGAGACACATGCTGCCATCAATGACGTCTTTTACCAGGAGGTTCATGGTTATTTTAGCTAGTCGTTGTCAGGCCATGTTCTGCATATGTTATAACAGTAGGGCTTCATACACAGATGTGTGTATTTGCTTGACTGTACAGCCAGCAGTCCATATCTGTCGCTTGTTAAAAATGTATGGTGGTTTATAGTGGAAGAACAGACAATGGCAAGCACAGACTATTGTAGATGATGTATTGCATCAAGCAAGAATGGGCTAAAAATTCTACTTACAAAACTGCAACAATAAGTGTCCTCATTCTACAAATAATTAAAAAGTGTAATTAATAAGAAAAGTGATGTAACAATGGTAAACATGCCTCTGTCCCAACTTTTTTGTTGCAGACATCAAATTCTGCATTTATATGTTCATATTTACAAAATACAATTAAGTTGGACAGGGTTTGTATACAGTATATAGACTAGGGCTGGCTCGATACCACTTTTTTTTAATGTCCGATACCGATACTGCAAATTGAGTATCTGCCGATACCGATACCAATCCGATACCATCATTTCTCCTCGCAAACAACTAAGCAGTAAAAACACATGTCTCAATGCACCATGTTTAAACTAGCTATCTAAATAACAATGCTCAGACTGTAAAACAAATATTCTACAGGAATAAATACAGAACCTAAAACATCACACTTATACAAAACTGCAAAACGACTTTTACATCTGTGGCTAAACGGGAAACTTTTAATTTCATAAAACTAATAGATTAATCGTTGAGGATGTGAGATATCTCCGAGTCGGGACAAGAAGCTTTCTTTATCTCAGGTGAGCGATGTATCATTTACAAAGCGATTTTTATTGTGTTTAAACAGTGTTTTTAGTTGTGGCAGTAGTAGATTATTTTTTTAAATGCTAAAAGTTTAAGTAGATCAGTGTGTTTTAAAGATGCACCTCGTTATGGCAGTTGCCGAGTGGCAATAAATGGCACTCTGTTGGAATGTATCTTTGTGTGTTATTTGCTTTACACACAAACAATGGCCTTATTTACATTAAATGTTATTACCATTAAGCAACAGTATCGTTTTTGTTTTCCTTACGATATCCGATCCAGTGCTTTGGGCCAATATCAGTGCCAGAGGTTGGGAGGTACTTTTTAAAATGCACTTTACACAGAGTGCCATGAGTGTGCATGCATGTAAAATCATACAGACATTAAGCACAGAAAAGGTTATAAAAGGCTCATAAAGAGTCAAAGAGGGAATAGACGATTAAGGACGGAGAGATTGTGTGCCCATCTGTTAGTGTTATTCTCGCTTATGAGTCACATTGCTTTTTGGTAAACATTCTGTATGCCAGTCTGTCTGCCTCCATCAGTTCTGACTGAGGGAGATAAAGCTTGTTGACTGGCATGCACAGGCATTCTGTTTACACTTTCATCATATGTCATACGTCTCATTCCCTTTAGTCCTATAAATTATCATGGGGGTCTTTTTGTTGCATTGAGTTTATTCGCTTTTCACTGTTGTATTACAATATATAGTGCCAAATAGGTTCATCGGGTAGTGATAGTGTTGCACAGCTTCAGGGACCTGGATCTGATTATCATCTGTCAGTTTTGTGTTTAATATGTATTTGTGGTCATGCAGTTTTGTCCAGGTACTTTGGGTTCCTCCCTCCCATCAAAAGCGTACTGGTAAGTGGACATCGTCTGAGGTCACCTGTTTACTTAGTTAAAAAAACTAAGTGTCTCCTATCACATGGTAGCCATCAATCCAGGAGCCTGAGGTTAGTGCATTGTTCCTTCAAGACATGTCCAACAGTCCAGTCACATCTTTATGAGCTGCAGGTCACATGATGTCCAGGTCCTGGTGGTGCCCAGGTGGTGCAGCAGGATATTCTGCTAGTACACCAGCGCTGAGATTCTAAACACCCCGGATCGAATCTTGGCTCTGCTACCGGTCGGCTGGGCCCCATCTATCGGGCACATTTGGCAGTGCTGAATCAGACCAAATCTGCTGTGTGGGAAAAGATTGCACTAAGGGGGTGAGGTCTTCAAACGCTGTGCAAGGACCCCGGTAGACAGACAGGCTGTGCAGAAGTGGATAAGAAACATGTGCAAATCCACCAAGGCACAGGTAAAAAAGAAGGGGTTGAGGTACTGTGAACACGTCAGAAGGGGCAATTGAGCAGGCACATATACCCTCCTCTTTTTTATGCATTTTTCCCCATTTTCCTCCCGATTTAGCACACTTACTTTGTCCTCCGCTGCTAAGGGATACCAGATTGCATCCGAGGAGAGCACGTTGCTGCACATGCCTCTTCCGACACGCACTCTGAACAGATGTCTCTTATGCCAATCAGGGTCCTTACACAGCGTATGAAGACCCACCCACCCACACAAAGTCCGGCCCCCACCCTGCAGATACGGTGGCCAATTAGTATCTGCTGCAGGCACTGCCAATTATGCCCGCTAGATGGCGCCCAACTGACCGGAGGCAACCGAGGAGTTCAGAGTATCGGCGTTAGTGTGCTAGCGGAATGTCCCGCTGTGCCACCTGGGCGCCTCATATATTCTCCTCTAATGCAATCGGGATCCCCTGCAGCGGAAGACTGATTGGCTAAGCTAAATCGGGAGAAAAAAGGGAGAAAATGAAAAAATAAATAGAAAAAAAGACTGGTATCTCATGGTTGATAGTGTTTCTCCCACCCTGGGATCATATACGCTCAGCTCTCAGCTCCTTTTAATAAACAGCTGTAGAAAAGCCTGGGTACCTGCTATAGGGTGAGTGGATATTTTTGTTTATTAATTTTCCTGTTTTTCCACCAATCTATCCTAATCAAAGATAGGTTGTCCTGGAATCACTGGGCGCAATGAAGTAACACACCCTGGAAAGAACATTAATCTATCGTGGGCCTTAGCCAATATCATTTAGACACAGCCATTCATGTCTGTATGTTATTTTTAATCAATATGATTTTTTTATTAAAACAAGTATTGTATAGTAAGCTTTATATTCCCTGGACTGCATTTATGCTGAATAACTTGTAATATATTATTTTAAAGGGAAAAAATGCCACAAACTACCACTGATGTGTGAGTGTTTATATTTCCATTGCAAGGCATTACATACCAAAGATGTTCACAAGTCACAAAATACGAGTCCGAGTCGAGTCACGAGTCTTTAGGCTAGAGTCCGAGTCAAGTCACGAGTCAATATAATATACACAAAACATATATTACAAGTGTAGCGTATAAATAAACAAATAATCTGTAAGTTCAGATAAAAAACAACAACAGATTAGCGACTGTATTTTGCTGTTTTACTTTGCCTTTACTTTCCTAGTTACCAGTTAAAAGCTTAAACTGACGTTTTGTTTTCATTGCAAACTACTGCACAGCGGCCAAAATCCCAAAGGCAGCAAAAAAAATCCATAATACTGCTTACCTTACCTTGTTCCAGATGCTATTAAATGTATAAGCGTGTGTCCCATTAGAAATAGAATCCGTTATTTTGTAAATGTGCTTATAATTAAAAACCTCCAAACTTTTCCCGGTTGTGAAGTAAAACACAAACTCGTTAGAAAGTCAATCAAGTGTTTCATTGACAATCATCTGTGTGACGCTGCAAACTACATACATGCAAATAACAGCATTTCTTACTAACAATTAAAATCAGAAGGTCTGATTGGTTCGGAAAGCGGTTCTTAAAATCATTAGCGCCAATTCTGTAGGAGCATTTCATTCACATTAGCTGTTACTGTGAAGTGCACTACATAGGGTATTCCACCATTTTAAGTATGGAGCGACGCTTCATCACTTGCTGGAAGCTGGAACATTTACCCATTGTGTGTGTTGCGGGTTAAGACAGCCGTAGCGTTATTTGAGAGCAGAAAATGACCCGATCAGAATTATGTATGTATATAATTGTCACACGTAACGAATGTTGCTGACTTTTGCTGTCCACAAGTCATTTTTTGTGAGTCACGGGTCAATTCCGAGACATTTGAAAGGAGTCCAAGTCGAGTCTGAAGTCGCTGTGTGTGCGACTTATGTGCGACTCGGACTCTGTTACATACTCATAGTACACCCTTTAGATGGATCCATTACAATCCTTACCTAGATCGGTAAAGTGGTTACTGGAAATAAATAAATGATAAAATGAACAGTGCATTATTAGAAAAAGAAAACATGTCCCACTATGGTGACAGTTTTTTTTTATTGCAAGGTCAAGTGTAAATCACTTTAGAAAATGTGGCACAATAGGTGGAGCTAGGTACTGTCCCTTTTTACAAAAACATGGGCTAGCTATTTTCGTGCCTCTTAGTGATGAATGAATGAGATATTTGAACGAGTGAGCTATTTGAATATGTGTGATGCCCTGCATTGAAGTGGCTCAACCTTGACCAAAATAAAAGAGCAATTCACAATAAATAAATGGTGCTATTTTTTTCAATATTTTAGCCAGCTAGCCATTGACAAATATGTTATCAAAATTCATGGACTCTCATGGACTAGCTGCCTTTTACTTTTTTCTGAGGAATAAGCAATTATCAATTTAATTTATCTTTAAAAAAATAGAATAGTGTTAAGGTCAAGGCTTAAGTATTAAGGTCAAGGTAGCATAAAGGTTTCTTATTGCTGATCAAAGATCATCAGAGGATCTCCAGTTTGTCAACAAATGCATGATACAATTATTAAAATGTTTAAAAACAATGTACCTCGGCCACTCAGGTGGCGCAGCGGTAAAAACACATTGTATACATCGTATCGAATGTTAGCTGTGCCTGCCGGCTAAGGCTGAGTGGCCACATGAACAACAATTGGCCTGTTGTTCAGATATGGGCGGGACTAAGCTGGATGGGGTCTCTCTGTCATGACTGGTACAATTTTGACCTCTGCTGGCTGATTGATATCGCCTGCACAGAGATGAGAAAAGAGTGCTCTCATTGTGTGTCCTTTTCGTACACAATGCTGAGCTGCACTGCACTCGTCAAAGTGTAGGTGATAAGATGCATATGGCTGCTGCCCACATGTCGGAGAAGGGAGAAAAAAAGGGAGAAAATGCATAAAGAAAAATACTTTAAAAAAAAAATAAAAAAAACACAATGTACCTCAGAGAAACATTGGAAATGATTTGCATATTTCTCCCTCTACAGTGCATAATATCATTAAACGATTCAAGGAATCAGGAGGTATTTTAGTGCATAAAGGCCAAGGGCGCAAGCTTAAACTGAACGCCCCTTGATCTTCGATCCTTCGGATGACACTGCATCAAGAACCCCCACTCAAAAATAGCTGCTATAACCACATGGGTGAGGGATTACTTTGGCAAACCTTTGTCAAGCACTAAAATACGGAGTTACATGCACAAATACCACTTAAAGCTTTACTGTGCAAAAAAGAAGCCTTATGTTAACCATGTCCAGAAGCGGTGTCAACTTCTCTGGGCTCAGGGGCATCTAGGATGGACCATCACACATTGGAAACGTGTATTGTGGTCAGATGAATCAGCATTCCAGCATTCCTTTGTTGGAAAAAAAAAAGGACGCCGTGTGCTCCGGACCAAAAACGAAAAGGACCATCCAGACTGTTATCAGCAACAAGTCCAAAAGTCAGGGTCTGTCATGGTATGGGGCTGTGTCAGTGCCCTTGGCGAAGGTCATTTACACTTCTGTGATGGCAGCATTAATGCAGAAAAGTACATTGAGATCTTAGAGCAACATATGCTGCCTTCAAGACGCCATCTTTTCCAGTAAAGTCCATGCATTTTTCAACAAGACATTGCAAAACCACATGCTCGGAAATTACAAAGGCATGGCTGAGAAAGAAGAGGGTACGGGTACTGGACTGGCCTGCCTGCAGTCCTGACCTGCCCCCAATAGAGAATGTGTGGAGAATTTTGAAACGAAAAATGTGACAATGACGACCCCGTACTGTTGCACATCTAATGGGACAAAATAAAAGATGAAACACTAAATCACTTGGTATCCTTTGTGCCAAAACGTCTTTAAAGTGTGGTAAAAGGAATGGCAACATTACAAAGTGGTAAATGCTTTACCGTCCCAACTTTTTTTGGAATGTGTTGCAGGCCTGAAATGCAGGAATGGATATTTATTAATAAATGAAATTAAGTTGAGCAGACAAAACATGAAATATCTCAGGTTTATCCTGTCTGCAATCAAATAAAAGTCAAAGTAAATGTAAATGTGTATTTTATTATTTGCATTTTCTATGCTGTCCCAACTTTTCCTGATTTGGGGTTGTACAAACTTCACTACAGTTCTGTACTGTAAATTACACAGGTAATAAGAGAGACAGTGAACTAGACCACACACTTGTGCAGATACTCTCTGCAGTATAATTAAGTAGTAGTATTCAGTCACAGTATAATCTCATATCTCATCTGATGAAGATGTCTCTTTCTTTCTGCTACTTTCTAATAAAACTCTGCCTTGCCTTTCATTTCTTTAAGAGCTTTCAGGGTTGCCAGATTGTATTTTATATATAAAGAAAATTAAGTTGAAAGCATTGCTGGATGTGTAGCATTTGTTGACTCTCAATGACACAGGGTACATGACCGTGAAAGCTACTAAAAATGCATTCAGCTAAGTTACTCTACAAAATTTAGTTCAGCTACATCAAAGCCCCTTCTGATACGGTAAAAGTTTACATGCTTTTTCTGGCGGTCTCCAAACCGATGACAAATTCAAGCCTGCTCTCTGGACGTTGTCACCCCTCTTCCATTACCTTTTTATTCATATCATACTTGTTTTTGGTCTTGGACTATACCTGATCATCCAGACAAACGTTCTTTCAAAAGATGGTCTAAGATTTTATTATGACTTTGGCAAAAGACCACTGTTTGTTTGTGTATTAGGATTTTAACATCATGTTTTACACTTTGATTACATTCATGACAGGAACGGTAGTTACTCATCACATAAGGTTCATCAGTTCACAAGGTCATATCAAACACAGTCTTGGACAATTTAGTGTTTCCAATTCACCTCACTTGCATATCTTTGGACTGTGGAATGAAAACCGGAGCTCCCGGAGGAAACCCACGCAGACACAGGAAGAAAATGCAAACTCCACACAGAAAGGACCTGGACCGCCCCACCTGGGGATCAAACCCAGGACCTTCTTGCTGAAAGGAGACTGTGCTACGCACTTAGCCACCTTGCCGCCCCCAAAAGACCACTGTTCCATTCACATATATACACTGATCAGCCATAACATTAAAACCACCACCTTGTTTCTAAACTCACTGTCCATTTTATCAGCTCCACTTACCATATAGAAGCACTTTGTAGTTCTACAATTACTGACTGTAGTCCATCTGTTTCTCTACATACTTTTTTAACCTCCTTTTACTCTGTTCTTCAATGGTCAGGACTCTCCCAGGACCACTACAGAGCAGGTATTATTTGGGTGGTGGATCATTCTCAGCACTGCAGTGACACTGACATGGTGGTGGTGTGTTAGTGTGTGTTGTGCTGGTATGAGTGAATAAGACACAGCAGTGCTGCTGAAGTTTTTAAACACCTAACTGTCACTGCTGGACTGAGAATAGTCCACCAACCAAAAACATCCAGCCAACAGCGCCCCATGGGCAGCGTCCTGTGACCACTGATGAAGGTCTAGAAGATGACCAACTCAAACAGCAGCAATCTCTGACTTTACATCTACAAGGTGGACCAACTAGGTAGGAGTGTCTAATAGAGTGGACAGTGAGTGGACACGGTATTTAAAAACTCCAGCAGCGCTGCTGTGTCTGATCCACTCATACCAGCACAACACACACTAACACACCACCACCATGTCAGTGTCACTGCAGTGCTGAGAATGATCCACCATCTAAATAATACCTGCTCTGTCATGGTCCTGTGGGGGTCCTGACCATTGAAGAACAGAGTAAAAGGAGGTTTAAAAAGTATGTAGAGAAACAGATGGACTACAGTCAGTAATTGTAGAACTACAAAATGCTTCTATATGGTAAGTGGAGCTAAAAAAACGGACAGTGAGTGTAAAAACTCACTGTTGGCTGGATATGTATGTATATATACTGTATATACAGTGTATCACAAAAGTGAGTACACCCCTCACATTTCTGCAGATATTTAAGTATATCTTTTCATGGGACAACACTGACAAAATAACACTTTGACACAATGAAAAGTAGTCTGTGTGCAGCTTATATAACAGTGTAAATTTATTCTTCCCTCAAAATAACTCAATATACAGCCATTAATGTCTAAACCACTGGCAACAAAAGTGAGTACACCCCTTAGTGAAAGTTCCTGAAGTGTCAATATTTTGTGTGGCCACCATTATTTCCCAGAACTGCCTTAACTCTCCTGGGCATGGAGTTTACCAGAGCTTCACAGGTTGCCACTGGAATGCTTTTCCACTCCTCCATGACGACATCACGGAGCTGGCGGATATTCGAGACTTTGCGCTCCTCCACCTTCCGCTTGAGGATGCCCCAAAGATGTTCTATTGGGTTTAGGTCTGAAGACATGCTTGGCCAGTCCATCACCTTTACCCTCAGCCTCTTCAATAAAGCAGTGGTCGTCTTAGAGGTGTGTTTGGGGTCATTATCATGCTGGAACACTGCCCTGCGACCCAGTTTCCGGAGGGAGGGGATCATGCTCTGCTTCAGTATTTCACAGCACATATTGGAGTTTATGTGTCCCTCAATGAAATGTAACTCCCCAACACCTGCTGCACTCATGCAGCCCCAGACCATGGCATTCCCATCACCATGCTTGACTGTAGGCATGACACACTTATCTTTGTACTCCTCACCTGATTGCTGCCACACATGCTTGAGACCATCTGAACCAAACACATTAATCTTGGTCTCATCAGACCATAGGACATGGTTCCAGTAATCCATGTCCTTTGTTGACATGTCTTCAGCAAACTGTTTGCGGGCTTTCTTGTGTAGAGACTTCAGAAGAGGCTTCCTTCTGGGGTGACAGCCATGCAGACCAATTTGATGTAGTGTGCGGCGTATGGTCTGAGCACTGACAGGCTGACCCCCCACCTTTTCAATCTCTGCAGCATTGCTGACAGCACTCCTGCGCCTATCTTTCAAAGACAGCAGTTGGATGTGACGCTGAGCACATGCACTCAGCTTCTTTGGACGACCAACGCGAGGTCTGTTCTGAGTGGACCCTGCTCTTTTAAAACGCTGGATGATCTTGGCCACTGTGCTGCAGCTCAGTTTCAGGGTGTTGGCAATCTTCTTGTAGCCTTGGCCATCTTCATGTAGCGCAACAATTCGTCTTTTAAGATGAGGCCATGAGGTGCCATGTTGGAACTTTCAGTGACCAGTATGAGAGAGTGTGAGAGCTGTACTACTAAATTGAACACACCTGCTCCCTATGCACACCTGAGACCTAGTAACACTAACGAGTCACATGACATTTTGGAGGGAAAATGACAAGCAGTGCTCAATTTGGACATTTAGGGGTGTAGTCTCTTAGGGGTGTACTCACTTTTGTTGCCGGTGGTTTAGACATTAATGGCTGTATATTGAGTTATTTTGAGGGAAGAATAAATTTACACTGTTATATAAGCTGCACACAGACTACTTTTCATTGTGTCAAAGTGTCATTTTGTCAGTGTTGTCCCATGAAAAGATATACTTAAATATCTGCAGAAATGTGAGGGGTGTACTCACTTTTGTGATACACTGTATATATATATATATATACAGTGTATCTCAATCCATTACGGCGAAGTGTGTTACTAATGGTTTTCTTGGTGACTCTGCTCCCAGCTCCCTTGAGATCATTGACAAGCTCCTCCCGTGTAATTCTAGGCTGACCTCACCTTTCTCAGAATCATTCTTACCCCACGAGGTGAGATCTTGCATGGAGCTCCAGAGCGAGGGCGATTGACTGTGATCTTGTATTTCTTCCATTTTCGAATTATCGCACCAACAGTGGTCTCTTTCTCACCAAGCTTCTTGCTGATGGTCTTGTAGCCCATTCCAGCCTTGTGCAGGTCTACAATCTTGTCCCTGACGTCCTTTGATAGCTCTTCGGTCTTGCCCATGGTGGTCGAGTGATTTGAATGGAAGAAACTGATTCTGTTACAGGTGTCTTTTATACAGGGACAGGACTAATTTGTGTGCCTTTTGTGCACATAACCGGTCTGTGGGGGTCAGAATTCTTGCTGGTTGGTAGGGGATCAAATACTTATTTCCCTTAATTAAATACAAATTCACCTTTATTTAATGTTTTTTTTCTGGATTTTTTGTTATAAATTCACCTTTATTTAATGTTTTTTTTCTGGATTTTTTGTTGATATTCTGTCTCTTTCTGTTAAAATAAACCTTCCATAAAAATTATAGACTGTTCAAGTCTTTGTAAGGGGGTAAACTTACAAAATCAGCAGGGGATCAAATACTTATTTCCCCCACTGTATATATATATATATATATATATATATATATATTCTTTTTTTTTCACGTCATGGTACTTTGACAGAACAGGCAGTTACTGGTTACACAGAATTAATCAGTTCAAGTTGAATGTTAAGCACAGTCATGGACAATTTCAACTTGCATGTATTTGGACTGTGGGAGGAAACCCACAGAGACACAGAGAGATCATGCAAACTCCATACAGAAAGGCTCGACGAGTGCTCACAGACTTAAGAAAAATATTTAGCATGCTCAATATCTGGACCTGTCGGCAACTCAAAATCATGTAGTGTGAAAGGTGTTACGATCAGGTTGTAATTGCTGTGAACGCAAGATACAGAAGGGAAACCCAGGGGGAAGGAATTGTAAATGTGTAGAACAGGGGCATAATATATTTTATATTAAAATACATTGACACACACACAAGCTTTACAGTATTTGTGACTTATTCTCCATGCCAAACCATAATACCAACGTTGCATCACAAAAATATTTATTTGACGTCCAACTCTCTCTGCAGAACAGACAATCCCTGCTGGCTGCGTAGCCAAATCCACTCCTTCACCCAACTTCATTTATTTTTCTTCCTTGCTTTTATTCTGCATATCAGCGCACAAACTACTTTGATCGCTCGCTTCTTGCTGATGCGTTTTTGGACATGGTATCACTAAACCCCTCATCACTTCTCATGTGTGTTTTTGTAACAAAACGTTGTTTGGGAGACCAGACAGATGGTCTGAGATTCCTCATGCTGATAGATCGTGTAGTGTGTGACCCCCTAACGCCGTTCTGTCGTGTAGTGTAAAAACCACAACGACTTAAAAGACTCCCGATTACAAGAGATCAAAGATGTGTAGTGTGAACTGTACTTCGATCTGAGCACCATGACAGTCGTGTAGTGTGAACTTCGAATTAGACATTACTTTTTAGCCATTTTAGCCATTAATTAGTTTTGGTTTTACCATCTTCATAAATAATGTTTTACATTTAAGGACCAAAGTATATTACATAATAAATTGAGTTTACATGGCAACCTGTCAGAGTTGGCTGTTATAAGGTAATATTGCATCTTTTAATGTATGAGGGAATTTGGAACCTGTATATAAGTCACATACTTTAATATTGCTAATATTGCTGTAAACTATGAGGCAAACAGACCAAAACACAAAAAGAACTGCAGTGACTCATTTTACTCATCTAATTTCAATTTAGCATCATTCTTTTCCCAAATCATTATCACTTTAATACTGTTTGCTAAAAATTAAGCATTTACTGTGACCTCTTGTTAAGTAAATACTAATTGTACTTACTTTCATGAGTAAACAAAACAAGATTTAGAGTCAGACAGCAGAGATAACAGAACAGAAGGAAGTGGGATTTCCCAGGAACATCCTGTGAATTTAATCATGTTATTGTGCACAGAAGGCTTCTTTTCACACTGCTCATTGATCCCCTGCTGTGTGAGAAAATAGAGCCATTTATGTACGTCTTTTCTCTCCAAAGTTTTGATAAAGCAGTCATTCAGATCTCATCTCAGATGTGCTACACATTTTCTTTGTTAGTTTAAAAAGAGATGATGTCCAAACCCAATTCCAAAAAAGTAGGTAGAATAAACAACAGTGATTTGCATGTATCTTTTTACTTGTATTCAAATAAAACAATGAAAAGAAAAAAAAAAATTAATAATTTGTTAAATTAATAACAGATTAATGTCTTTGTATATAGACACTCTCAGTGTCAAATATTGAGAAGAAAGTGTGATGATCAGGGGTTGTTTTACTGAATCCATTTTGAAGTACCATACAGTCTACTGTATGTCTATGGGATTAATTCCTCGACAAGACAGTGACCCAAAGCACACCACCAGAACTAGCTTAGACAAGATCAAGATAGTAGTCTATCAAACAATGTAATGGATAGCATAGCCTGACCTAAACCATATCAAGTTGGATTGGGATAGACTGGACAAAAACATAAAAGCAAAGCCACTTACAAATGCAACACATTTTGGAATATTCTCTGGTGTGGAAATGAGGCCCTGGGTATTGTTGCTGTTATATCTGAAAAAAAGGCTAGTCAAATAAATAAAGTCATTTGTGTTTAACAGAACAGTATCATGGTAACATCAGTTGTTTTTATGCTTTGCTTTAACTTTAGATTACATAATCATTGGGCACCCTCTCCCATCCCTAAAGGAACTCTACAGCTGTCTCAGGAGGGCACACAAAATTAAAAAAGACAGTACACACCCAAGATAACGGATGTTCGAACTGCTTCCCTCTGGTAGACGTTACAGGCAAAGTAACACAAGGACAAATAGACTGAGAGACTATTTTTTTTACAACAGGGCCATAGCTCTGTTAAACACAAACGTGTCATTTCAGCGGGTCTCGTGCAATTTCATCTTTCACTTTTAATGGGCTAATGTGCAACTAATAATTTAAATGTAAAAATTTCAGTGGGACATGTGCAATAGCTTCTGTTCAGCTTCTGTTTTATTTGAGTGTTGATTTGTATTTGTATATAGTGCTAATATTGTTTGCTGTTGTTGTTTTCTTGCACTGAGAGGGCGGGGGGGTTGTACTTCAATTTTGTTGTGCAAGTGAACAAGTACAATGTGCAATGACAAGAAAGGATTAATTCATTCATTCATTCATACATTGAAACAAAAACATCTGCATAATATCAATAAAAACGAATTCATTCTATATTTGATTCCTACACATTTGATTCCTTTCATTTTAGTTGTAATCATTTGAGAATTGACGACAGCAATTGTTATAACTGGAGAATTTTACTCCATTTTTGCTTATTATAACATTTCACAGCAAGAAGGTCCCAGGTGGAGCGGCCCCGGTGGTTTCTGTGTGAAATTTACATGTTCTCCTGTGTCTGTGTGGGTTTCCTCTGGGAGCTCTGGTTTCCTCACACAGTCCAAAGACATGCAAGTGAATTAAACTGGAAATACAAAATTGGCCATGACTGTGTTTGACATTAAACTAGTGAACTGATGAATCGTGTGTAACCAGTAAATACCTGTTCTGTCATGAATGTAACTGAAGTGTATAAAAAATGTTAAAATCCTAATTAAATAAACAAATTATAATATTTCACCTGCTTACCAGTTCAGCATCTCTGTTGTTGTATATTGTGCTTTATAATGCCCTGTGTGTTTTTAATAGGAGACAGGTCTGGACTCAATGCAAGCCAGTCTAGCACCCGCACTTTTTATACTTGTCTAGAGATCTTAGACCATTACTCCATACAAAACTTTTGTTTTGTAAGAGCAAAAGCTTTGTCGGGCACACGTGTCGGAGGGGGCGTGTGTCAGTCTCGGTTCTCCTCAACCAGGGTGGAGATCAACATCAGTAGAGAGAAAGCATAATGCAATTGGGTAATTGGATACAACTAGATTAGGAAGAAAAAAGTTAAACAGTGATCTTTAGTTAAGACCAGAAAGAAAACCCAAACTGTCAATTTATGCTGTGAAAAATCTTCCCTGGATTACCAGATGTGATCAGTTCTGCCATAAATTATAAGCTGCTGAGCTAAACAACAAACTTCAGTTCAGCTTTACTGCACAGATTTTGAAGCTGGAGTATATTACTATTACAGCAGCTCCTACACCCATGGTAATTTTAAGCTCACTAGATGTTGTAGCAGCTTTTAATTTATGGCAGACCTTTCTCTCTCTCTCTCTCTCTCTCTCTCTCTCTTTCTCTCTCTCTCGCACACACATACACTCAAAAAATAAAAATGTGTGTCTGTACAAGTACAAGTGTTTGATTAGATTGGTAGCAGCTGTGGAAAATATGTTATCAGTACAGAACTGTAACCTCAAGCCAGAACAGTATTTTTTTTAATGCATTTTCTTCCTTTTAGGGAGTCCAAATGCCCGATTGCGTCATGCTTCCTCTTCACCAATGCCAATCCCCACTCTGAGGAGAACGAAGCTAACCCATGCCCCCTCCGACATGTGGGCAGCATGCCGTATGCATCTTATCACCTGCACTATGACAAGTGCAGTGCAGCTCAGCGTTGCGTACGGAGAGACACACCCTTAGAGCACTCTTTTCTCATCTCTGTGCAGGCGCCATCAGTCAGCAAGCAGAGGTCGTAATTGCACCAGTCATGGCAGAAAGACCCCATCCAGCTTAGTCCCGCCCATATCTGAACAACAGGCCAATCGTTGTTCATGTGGCCACTCAGCCTTAGCCGGCAGGCAGAGCTGGGATTCGATACGATGTATTCAAGATCTCAGCTCTGGTTCCAGCATGTGTTTTTACCGCTGCACCAACTGAACAGCCCAGAACAGTTCTGTCAGGATGGTCTTTGTGTCTGATACTTAATGCCCTCCTGGATTTTTTGGGGAGAGAATGATTTTTGTGTAAAAGGCCATTATTAGTGGTTCACAGTGCTGATCTTGTCATGAGCCATCATAATGAGTTTCATCTTCAACACACATAAGAAAATCTTTCATGGCTGGTTTGGAAGACTGAGTACAGCCTTATTGATTGTGTCCACAGAATAAATATACTAAACAATATACTAAAAATGTATCTGTATACATATACAGTTCTACAGTACAATTAAATTCTTTCTTCGCATATCCAAGCTTGTTTGGAAGCTGGGGTCAGAGCGCAGGGTCAGCTATCTTACGGCGCCCCTGGAGCAGACAGGGTTAAGGGCCTTGCTCAAGGACCCAACAGTGGCTGCATAGCAGAGCCTGGATTTGAACCGCCAATCTTCAGGTTGATAGCCCAAAGCTCTACCCACTAGGCTACCACTGTCCCTAATGTTACCCTGTGCAGTTAGAGATTATACCTATTTTCTATTTATTAGTAATTTTTGAATGGACAGTATTTGTTTAGCTGTTGGCTTTCTATTTTTGATTGAAGCACTAAGTTGGGACAGAGGTATTTTACCACCAAAAAGGTGATGTAACTGTGTGTATCACCTTTTTTAATTAATAACACTATTGGAACTGAGGATATTAATTGTTTTGCGGTGTATTTTTTTTGTCTTATTGACTTCGGGCCAGGCATTGACTTGCTGAAATAACTATGGTTTTTCCAAGAAATGATGTCACCTTGATGGCTGTATCGGCCTCTCTACAAAGCCAATACAGTAGACCCTTGAGTTACGAATGGTTTACCATACGAACATTTTGGGTTACGAACGATCTTTTTCAACTTAACGTATAAACAAATTTCGGATTACGAACCGAAATTCTCGAAACACGTGACGTCACGAACAAGTTGACATCGACCATCTCTCTCTATATACAGTATATACAGTGAGCGGAGAGCAGACAGTGTTTTTTTCTGTGTTTTCTTTATATTTTGTAAAATTCTATATTAAAATGGCCTCAAAGAATGTGCCGAGAAAGCGCAGTGATGAGAAAATGAACACATTTATTACTATCTGTTGTTGTATAATTACTCCTGCCAGTAGCTGTCACTGTGTATCAGACAGAGGGGACAGTGAGTGAGAGAGAGAAGAAGGAATTCGGCTCAGTAAAGTATTCCTTCTTTCATGCAATTACAAAATACAGCACTATTGAAATAAAGAAGGAAATTATAAAGAAATATGAGAGTTATTGTTGTTTCTGGTACATACATTTTATAAAAAAAGGAATTTTTTTATGTTTATGGTTCAGCACACGTACTGTACTGAAATGTGATGTGTGTTGTTTTATGTACAGTACAATACTACTGTGTATTGTTGTTTATTATTGTTTATTACAGTAATGTCTATTCTATAATTTAAGATTTAAGGGAAAATATACTTGTATTTATAACAAAAAAGAGCATTAAAGACTTTATAAAGGTTAGGTAAGGGGGGGTTTGGGAGGTCTGGCACGGATTAATTCTATTTACATAATTTCTTATGGGAAAAATAGGTTTAACTAACAAACATTTTGACTTAAGAACAGCCCTTCGGAACCAATTAAATTCTTAAGTCAAGGGTCCACTGTATGTACCTCTGTGTCAAAAGTACCTTCAAATATAATTAAGTCATCTATGCCATATTAATTTACCCCATACAGATGTTGATGTCTGACAGATGTTGCACCTTTTACTGATAAAATTCTAAATGGTCTTGACACTTGACACTGTTTTTTCTGAAAACAAGCTGAAACTGACATATTTGGAAACAGCCTATGTTTCCACTGTCTTTTGATCCATCTGAGTTCAGGCCAAGAGGCAGTGCTTTTGTGAGTTAAACCTGAGTAATACAGCCTCAGGATACATTTTTAAAGCAGCAGTGACAATAGTTTTCTGTAATCTTAAGCTCATGTGGCATTATTTATTTATCACTAACATAAAAGATTTCTCATGCTGTGTCACCGGAGGGGTGAATTAGAATGTTGATTGCAAGCCTGTCCTCACAAATGCATGTTTTGACTAAATGGGCATGAATTTTAATAGAAACAAACAATACAATCTTATTTAATGTCTGTATCTATTATTAATTGGAACAATGAAACAGAAATGGAAATTAAATGAAAAAATTATATTCTGTAAACAAATATGTTCTGTAATGTTATAACGTTAAGGCAAGCAAAGAAATCGATCTTTTAAATCCTTTCTTGATTCAGTGCAATGTGACTGTGTGATTCATGCTGTTTTGTGTGTGTGTGTGGAAGTTCCACTCCTATTTGATTTGTAATGATAACCTTAGCAATTCAGTCAGAGGCAAATATAGACCTAAGTGGGCCGCTATTTGCCCACATTTTCCTCCTGTGTCCAGAGCTTTATTTTCCTGTTTTACACTTGACATTTTTAGTGTTTGTTTGTTTGTTTGTTTATTAGGAATTTAACATCATGTTTTACACTTTTGGTTACATTCATGACAGGAAATGTTAGTTACACAAGGTTCATCAGTTCACAAGGTTATATCGAATACAGTCATGGACAATTTTGTATCTCCAATTCACCTCACTTGCATGTCATTGGACTGTGGGAGGAAACCCATGCAGACACAAGGAGAACATGCAAACTCCACACAAAAAAGGACCCAGACCGCCCTACCTGGGGATCGAACCTCGGACCTTCTTGCTGTGAAGCGACAGTGCTACCCACTGAGCCACTGTGCAATCTGCCTGCTTGAAGTGGCCGGTGGGTGCGGTCTTCATAGTTGATGTCATTACCTCCATTTCCTGTGTTTCATCAACCTCATAAAGAGGTAGTTCGCCTGTTCTACTACCCACTGATTCACATCAGTGAGCAAGTCTGACCTGTCTCCACCTGTGTCAACTCTACACTGGTGTCAGAAGTGGGATAGCTCAGAAAAGCTAGAGAAACCAGCTGATGGGGTGAGAAGAAGGAGCTGGCATAAGAAGAGAAGGCAGTTGACGTTTGACAATGCCACTCAGTAGAGGAGTTGGGTACCAAGTGCAATGCCTGCCCAACCCTGCCTGACCTAGCCAGTGAGCCTCACCCGGGGCCGCTGGAGCAAGCCGTCCCCTGGCTAGTAGGAACCAGAGTGCAGAATCCTGGCTGGTGCGCCTTCTACATTACAATGGCAGTAAAGCATTTAAATCTATGAGACGCAGCTTTGGCTGGTGGGCACTGCGGATGGACAGAAGAGGTGCAGCTCAGGTTAATGTTGTAAGAAGAGGCACTACACGTGCTCTACTGTTTACACCCTAGCCCCCAGGTGTGCCATCGCCAAAAAGAAAAAGGTAGCGTAGCCACTGTTAAAGCTGGTATGCTTGCAGTGTAAGAAGAGAGGGCAAAAAGCAAAAGCTCAACTCCACAGCCGGCAGGAGGGAAAAGCGGGGCCGATCAGTAAGGGTCCTCAGATGTCCTCAGCCCCGAGGACACCATGGGACGACTAGGACAACAGAGATGTTTGTGGCTGACGTGTGTGGCAGCAGGCAAGAAAGGCCTGAGTGGACACAAGCTTGGCGGTATCGCTGCTCTGACCAGTAATCCTGCATAAGCAGCGGCCTCATGCTGGTACGCAGTAGGGGCCGACCACAAGGGCTCAACTGAAATCAGTCACCGGTGTGACTATTTCCCTGCTCAGGAAGCAAAGACTCAAAGTGCAAGCTGAGGGGCACAGTTATGTGTACTGAACACCACTGATGTCTAATCTGACCACATTTTTCAGTAACAAGTAATCTAACGAGTTACTATTTCCAAACCAGTAATCAGATTAAAGTTACTTATCTTTCTTGTTTCTTATTCAGCTTCAATCGCCTACGCAGATCCAGTTGCATTACGGCAGCTGCTGAATGTAACTAATAAAGTAACTTGTAATCTAACTTAGTTACTTTTAAAATCAAGTAATCAATAAAGTAACTAAGTTACTTTTAAAATCAAGTAATCAATAAAGTAACTCAGTTACTTTTAAAATCAAGTAATCAATAAAGTAACTAAGTTACTTTTTAAAGGTAACTATGCCATCACTGCTGAACACAGTTGGGTAGGGAAACTCCCACAGGTCGGCGGACACCAGGGTTGCCAGTTGATGATTCCCTGCCTAGAGGAGCTAAACATTCAGTGTCAGCGGGTATAGGGAGAACCGCCAGAACTGTGGTCAGTGCCCTCAAGCAACATAGTGAAGAGGACACCATCAGGAAGCTGCGACAGCAGAGCAGTGCAGGATTAAAACCGGAATGTGGTTTGCAGTGAGCAAAATAGACTGTACTCAAACAGACGTAGTGCAGCACATTACCAGTATTGAGATGCCATCTATTCCGCTGATCTCAAGTTAAGATATCTTTATCGTCATTGTTTAAGTACAATGACGTTGTTCGGCGCAAACATGTAGATGCTTAATTAAAGTAAATTATGTACAAAGTAAAAAACTCTTATAAACTACAAATTCTAGCATAAATAATAAATAAGAATAAAGTGTGCATGAGACGAATAAAGTGTTTGGTGACAGGAGCAATGTTGGAGGGATATTTCACAGAACAGTTATTATGCTTAAGGCTGCTAGAATAATGCAAGTGGTGGGGAGAGGGGTTGAATAAATCTCTGTGCAATATGTAATAGTCATAGTGAAAATATGTGATTATTAAGTGGGGTAGAATGTATTGCACATAAAAGCATAATCATACAATATGTGGTATATAAACGTGTTGACATGAGTGAGATCAATACAATTATTTGGGTGTTGTTTGATGAAGTGACTAAACGCTTTTAAAACAGCACTGGAATAAAAGCTATATAATGGTGGTGTCATCTACAAACTTGATACCTATGTTGGAGTCATGGATAGGTTAGCAGTCATATGTGAAGAAGGGGTACAGGAGTATAGGAGAGGGCTCAGCCCTGTGGAATTCCGGTGTTTAGTGTAATGGGGGAGGAAAAGCACTTTCATACACTGATAAGGCATAACAATATGACCACCTTCTTGTTTCTACACTCACTGTCCGTTTTATCAGGCCCACTTACCATACAGAAGCACTTTGTAGTTCTACAATTACTGACCATAGTCCATATGTTTCTCTGCATGCTTTTTACTGCATGCTTTTACTCTGTTCTTCAATGGTCTGGACCCCCACAGGACCACTACAGAGCAGGTATTATTTGGGTGGTGGATTATTCTCAGCACTGCAGTGACACTGACATGGTGGTGGTGTGTTAGTGTGTGTTGTGCTGGTATGAGTGGATAAGACACAGCAATGCTGATGGAGTTTTTGAACACATCACTATTACTGCTGGACTGAGAATAGTTTACCAATCAAAAATATATCCTGTGACCACTGATGAAGGTCTAGAAGATGACCAACTCAAACAGCAGCAATAGATGAGTGACTGTCTCTGACTTTACATCTACAAGGTGGACCTACTAGGTAGGAGTGTCTAATAGAGTGGACACGGTATTTAAAAACTCCAGCAGCGCTGCTGTTTCTGATCCACTCATACCAGCACAACACACACTAAAACACCACCACCATGTCAGTGTCACTGCAGTGCTGAGAATAATCCACCACCTAAATAATACTTGCTCTGTGGTGGTCCTGATCATTGAAGAACAGGATGAAAGCAGTCTAAAAAGTATGTAGAGAAATAGATGGACTACAGTCAGTAATTGTAGAACTACAAAGTGCTTCTATATGGTAAGTGGAGCTTTGTAGCCATTTGCATAATTGCAGTAAACTTGGTCCAATGTGTTGTTTCCTCTGGTTGAAAAATCAGCTAACTGACAGAATTTAGAAAGCACAGTCCTGACACTGGCATTATTAAATTCCCCCAGCTGTAATAAACACACCATCTAGACTGGAATTTTTGTTTGTAGTTTCATGCAGTATAGCTAGTGCTAGCTTTTCATTAGCTTGCAGAAGGAACTGCCATGAGAAACACTACTGTAAATTCCATTGGTAGATGGATCGGTCTGCACTTCAGTGTATAAATTCTATATCTGGGGAAATTTTTAATAATAATAGTGAAGTTGCACAGGAATCAGCTAAGCAAACTGAATGGTGGACAGTCAGCATGCTAGTTCTATAGCTGCATTCAGACCGGTTTTCTGAGTCTTGTTGAATAAGAACTGATTATTTGCTATGGACAGGCTGGTCTGTTCTGGGAACACTTTTGCTTTCTCTTTCAGACAGGCGCCAATGTACAGACTAGTTCATTATGAATGCTGTGAGGTTTAGGTGGAATTAAGCCAGTTGTTCCAATACTCAGCATGTCTTGTAGATTGTATGTTGTTTAAACTAGTCCTGACTGAATCATTTGGCTTAGAATTCTTAAAGTACAATAACATAAAATAACATGTTATGTTGTGATTCATGCAGTTCAATAACCATTTCCGTGCTTTTGTACATGGTTGATGTCATTGTCCCATATTCCCTGGGTTTCATCAATCTTGAGAAGAGGTAGTGTGCCTGTTCTACCACCCACTGATTCACATCAGCGAGCGAGTCATCTTTAATAAAAGCGCAAAAATGATTCCTACTGACTATGTGGCCTGCGTCAATATATTAATTCAAACAAACAGATTGCAGTCTTTTGGGATTGATATACTTTTTAAAACCCAACAACTGTGGTAAAGAAACAAGTAGCAGATAAATGCTTTTCAAGTGCAATTATCTCTAGTGGCTGTTAAGAAAAACCTCTCCTTCTTCTATTGCTGCTCTTAAAGACATGAAGACATGATTGTCTACAATCTGGGCTAATGGCAGCTAGTGTGAAACCAGCTTTTGTGCTGAGTGTACAATTGTTTCTTATGAAGTTCATATGCAGTTCAATGTAATTGAATTTTGAATTGTGTATGACATGAAGAGAAGAAAAGCACTGATTCTCACTGTTTTCCAAAACCCTGAACTGTTTAATGTAACCTCAAATCTATCATAAAATAAGGCATGGTGACTAGTGTGCTATGAAACACAGAAACAAGTTTGGCATTTTATATAGCAATTCCAAATTTCCGCATTCTAGAATTGTGTGTCATGGCTTTGTAGCTCTTCAGTGTGATTTAATTTGCCCCTACATTTATGAAACAATAACATTTCAAGAACCCACTTCATTCTTTTGCTACGTATGATCTTTTCGCGTCTCCAAATGGACCAAAATACATTTCTTAAAAAAAATCAACAGGAATAAACTGTCAATACTGTATGTTGTTTTCAAGCTTGCTGCTGAATGGCACAGCAAGCAGAAAGCAGTTTGCCACAAATTATGTGGAAAGGCGTAAATGCTGCAGTAAATGGCAATATGCACCCGGCCTTGCGGTAAACAAAGCACAAAAATGCTTTTCATATGAATACTGCCTTAGACTAGAAGAAGAAGCTACAGTGTTCAGTAGATATCTAATTGTTCCATTTATAATTGATTTCATTTTTCATGTCATTGGGTTCTGCAAAGCTTTTTCCATTTCAAAATCATTGAGTCCACTGTGGTTCTGGAAAAACATTAAGCCTTAAATATTGTTTTATATCCCTGCCCTGATTGCAATTTAAAGTGTCACAGTAAATGGGTCTGAACATATTAAGCAAACGCATTATGTATTTTTGCAAGAAATGAATAAGAGCATTAGTAAGTAAGTACATGTCATCTTAAGTGCTTAGTAAAGATGTGGACTTTTAATAGTCTTTTGAAGACAGTGAGGGATTCAGATGTTCAGACAGACAAGGGAAGCTTGTTCCACCAATTGGGTGCAAGTACAGAACAGAGCTTTGATGTGTGTCTTCCTCTAGTTCAGGTTGGAGGATCAAGTCGAGCGAGACTAGTGGAGGTTGCATGGTACCGAGCAAAGTTTTATTAGACCTGGTCCATTTTTGACTTTGTAGGCGAGCATCATTGTTTTAAACTGTATGCGGGCAGCTACAGGAAGCCAGTGAAGAGAACCCAGCAGTGGGGTGATGTGGCAGTGATTAGGTTGGTTAAAAACCAGGCGAGCAGCTGCATTTTAGATGAGTTGCAAGGGTTTAATAATGGACATAGGAGCACCTATAGCACATAACAGAATAGTGGAAGCATTACTGTATGAAGAAACTTCACAATATACACTGCCTGGCCAAAAAAAATTTGAGCCCGATGAATTCACAATTTGAGCCCGATGAATCCTGGCATTGTCATCTTGGAATATGCCCGTGCCATCAGGGAAGAAAAAATCCATTGATGGAATAACCTGGTCGTTCAGTATATTCAGGTAGTCAGCTGACCTCATTCTTTGGGCACATAACATTGCTGAACCTAGACCTGACCAACTGCAGCAACCCCAGATCATAGCACTGCCCCCACAGGCTTGTACGGTAGGCACTAGGCATGATGGGTGCATCACTTCAGCCGCCTCTCTTCTTACCCTGATGTGCCCATCACTCTGAAACAGGGTAAATCTGGACTCATCAGACCACATGACCTTCTTCCATTGCTCCAGAGTCCAATCTTTATGCTTCCTAGCAAATTGAAGCCGTTTTTGCCGGTTAGCCTCACTGACAAGTGGTTTTCTTAAGGCTACACAGCTGTTTAGTCCCAATCCCTTGAGTTTCCTTTGCATTGGGTGTGTGGAAATGCTCTTACTCTTACTATTAAACATATCCCTGAGTTCTACTGTAGTTTTTCTACCATTTGATTTCACCAAACGTTTAAGTGATTGCCGATCATGATCATGAAAGATTTTTTTCCGACCACATTCCTTCCTCGAAGATGATGTTTCCCCATTGTCCTTCCACTTTTTAATAATGCGCTGGACAGTTCTTAACCCGATTTCAGTAGTTTCAGCAATCTCCTTAGATGTTTTCTCTGCTTGATGCATGCCAATAATTTGACCCTTCTGAAACAGATTAACATCTTTTCCACGACCACAGGATGTGTCTTTCAACATGGTTGTTTAACAAATGAAAAGCTATTCACTGCATCAGTTAGGGTTAAATAACTTGTTGCCAGCTGAAACATAATCACCCATGCAGTAATTATCCAATGGGAGGCTCTTACCTATTTGCTTAGTTAAATCCAGGTGATGACCTTTTTTTTTGGCCAGGCAGTGTATATACTTCATAGTGGAGCCAAATGCCCCATTATGGGCCTTTTGTACAACCCCAAATCAAAAAAGGTTGGGACAGTATGGATAGTATGTTTTAAAGTATCAATCCACAGCCACAGTGGTCCTAAGCCAATGCAAGCTGATCGTTTGACTGCAAGCATAAACAGGTTATACTACTAAAGACAGTATTTAGAGTTCAGATAGCCATATTTCTATGATGGCTAGGAAGAGTTAGAAATCAGTCAGAGCCAGACAAAATGAAGGTGGTAACAGAAGATGCACATTGCAATCACATTAAAAGACATGAGTAAGAATAGAGACTGTCACATTATCTGGTACATTTTAAAAGTGTCCTTGTACAAGTTTCAAAAGTCTTCTGGGTGAAAAGATCTTGCATTGCATTTTACAAAATTGTTAGTTTGGCTTCCTTTTTCTAAGTGCAGCTTACAAAGTCTGTTAAACCACAAAAAGGAAATTGTGAAACATGCAGTGTGAAGAAATCAAGCACAGTAATTAAAGTATTAATATACCCATATAACCCAGACAGTTTTATTTTTGAGTGGTATCACAATAACTGATGCATGGTGATCCATGGTGGCTCAGTGGGTAGCACTGTCACCTCACAATGAGAAGATCATGGGTTTAATTCACCGGTGGAGTGGTCTGGTTCCTTTCTTTGTGGTGCTCTTATGTTCTCCCCGTGCCTATGCAGATTTTCTCTGGGAGCTCTGTTTTACTCCCACAGTCCAAAGACATCTAAGTTAGGTGAATTGGAGACACAAAATTGTTTGTAATGGTGTTTGACACTGACATTGAACTGATGAATAAGGTGTAACCAGTACCTGTGTTAAACATGATGCTAAAATCTGTTTTATTATGCAGTTGCAGCTTCAGATATAAACACAAGTTCTGCTTGATCTAAAATCATATCTATTGGAAATACCTACCTGCTCAGATATGTCATCCATAACAAAATTCACACACATACTTTACCTGCTCAGACATGTGATACACAATAGAATTCACTGGAATCACAGACTCAACCTGATCAGACGCCATTCATAACAGAATCCACTGAACAGACATGCTCTACATGTTCAGATGTGTCATTAATTATTATGCCGTCTTTCAGTTTATTAAAAAGGTACTCTAGGAAGCCCTGGGGGCTCTATGTGTTGGGTATCTCAGTGACATTTTGATTTACAGCAAGAATTGAGACTACCATGTAGCACGTTAGGTGTATGTGAGACTGAAGTATCTCTATGTGAGACTGGAGAAATTACAGGTTTCTAGTTTCCAATTACAGGTTTGTAGTTTCTTGCAGATGGTTTCAACCAAGACCAAAACCATCTCGGACTGGCCTTGTTCCTCAGTCTTCCTAGGATTTGCAAACTTTTTCTGGTGGTGCATTGCAAACTTTGGAACCATCATGGCACCCCTAATCAAACAAACTAAGGAAAATAAAGGCTGATCCAGGTGGACGCCGAAAGTCCTGGAGGCCATTGACAAGTTCAAAAGACCCCAGGGGTGGTCTAGACAATTCATTTGTTACGGTCAAGGAATTGGCCCTTTCTGATCATTTCTACGACTTTATTGACTTTGATCACTCCATTTTTTTAAATAAGCTCTGGTTAGTTACAGAATAGAGGTTAAAGAGTTAGAGATTTAAGTCTATAAATCACTGACTATCTTTTTTTCTGAGTTTAATTTATTAACCTTTTCATATAATACAAAATCAATAATTCATTTTCCATATTTCAGCAACTATTTACACACAAAATTATGAACAAAAACACTGGTCTATTTATTTCAGTGCCACATCAGTATAGTATCCCAAAGATAATATTGATAATTGAAAAAAAACAAAAATCAAGGCCAGCTCAAACCAGATTAGAAAGTCAATTTATATTTTATAAGCTAATTTTATTAATTTAATGAATTCATACTTATGCTCTTTGTTTTCATTTCATACTGTAATACGTCTATTTTTCAGTATTGACACTGTGTATGAAAGGTGCTACTTTTTGCATATTTGTCATACTACATTTCAGATCATCAAACTGCTTTTATTAGATAAGGTAACCCAATTAAACACCGTTTTTTTTGTATAAATGTATGTTTGTATTGTATGTATAATTGTATGTATGTATTTATTTATTTATTGTCCTCAATTTTCCTCCCAATATAGTTGCACCTAGTTACCCAGTTGTATTTTATGCACTTTTTCTCTACTAATGCTGACTTCCACTCTGACCAAGGAGAGCCATGACTAACACACGATCCCTCTGACACATGTGCAGTAGTTGACTGCATCTTTTCACCTGCACAAGAAGGGTTCACATGTGGCTCAGACTCAGATAAGAGCAACATTATCCCCCACCTCTGTGCAGATGTAATCGATCAGCCAGAAGAGGTCATAATTGCAGCAGTCATGAGTACCCCCCCCCCCCCCCCCCCAACCCGACTGACGAGTCAATTCTTGGTCTGTGTAGGTGCTAACAGAGCTGAGATTTGCACCCATGAGTTTGAGATGTCTTTAGATGCTAGCGTTTTTTCCGCCGTGCCACCTGACCGCCCAAATGTATTTATTGAAAGAAAACTTAAACAAGACAAATGATGTCCTTTCAACTTTGTGGCAACAGTTTGGGGATGGCCATGTTCGTGACCTGACTGTGCCTGTTTCGGAAAGCAAGTTTAAAAAAAACATGGTTTTGATTTTGATGTGGAAAAACTTCATCCCTGTGCTTAACCCTATCGAATAACTTTGGGATAAATTGGAATGTTTATAGTGAGCCAGGAGCCAGGCCTTATTGTTTAACACCAGGGAAATGTTTTAGCTGCAAAGTTTGACTCAACAAAATGTAGGATGGAATAGACAGCTTTAGAAGATAAGTAAAACAACCAGGACATGTTAATTGCAGGATATTGTTCTGGAACTTATATGTTATTATTATATGTGAAACTCTTAAGGCTGTCAGCTTAAACTGTATAATTTGGGTTAATACAAATTCAGTAAAAAATATATGATCTATTTGACAACCGTAATCGTAAAGACTGCTCTCAGTTTCACAGGAAACTAAAACATGCTGTAAAAGTTCAAATTATGGTCCCATGTCAGGTTTCGCTGCATGAATCTTTATCTCTTTAACCATCACTTGCACTCATTGTGCTTCGACGGAGGACAAGCTCTAGTTCCACCAGTCTCAACCGATTAATATAGAGCTTTATGGCATTGCGAAACATTGAGCTAGAGAAGCAGTAGATGACAGGATCCAGCACACTGTTTAGGTATGTAAATCCAATAGACATAGTGAACAGCTGACCAGTAAGAGTGTAAGCCTTACAGTATGAATTTCCCAGTTTTTGAAGATAGAGTGAAGCCAGTCCTGTTGCAATTCCAGGAAGAAAACAAATAATAAAGACACCAACAATTACCAGGACAGTACGAATGGCCCTTTGTACTTTCTTCACTTTGTTCATCTGGCGTTGGCGTAGGATGCAGAATATTCGGATAGAGCAGAACAATAAAAGCATCAGGGGTAGGAAGAACTCCCCAACATATACCATATAGTGAAGCTTGATGCCCAGCGAAGGGTTTTTTCCACTAAAGCTCCGACAGTAAGAAGTAGACATGGTAGTATTCTCTACCAGGAGATCATTGGTCAGCAGAGGGAATCGCAGCAGGATCACCACAATCCAGATGAAGCAAGCGATTCTGCTGGCTTGGCGTGAGTTTATTTTGTTCACTTTAAGATGCGGATGGACGATTTTAAAATATCGATCCACAGCCACAGCGGTCATAAAGCCGATGCTTGCCGACCGATTCACCGCAAGCATAAACAGGTTAATCCGACACCAAGCATTTCCAAACCTCCAGTAGTCAGACTGCAGGTAGTTATCAATCCGAAAAGGCAGACTCACTAGGAGGAGGAAATCAGCCACTATCAGATTGAAAAGAAACAAGATGTTGGGTCTCCAAGAACGAAGGTGGTAACAGAAGATGCACAGTGCTATCAGGTTTCCTGGCAAGCCAATAATGAGCTCAGTGATGAGGACAGGAGGAAGAATGGAGGCTGTCAGGTTCTGCGGTGTCGGTTCACAGTCACTGGAATTCATGGTGAATTAAAACAAAAATAATAATAATTGTAAATTTGACTTCCTCTGTTTAAATCCAGCTTTAAAGATCTGCTGAAACACAAAAAGAAAATTGTTAAACTTTTAATATAAGAAGGAAACACATTGAATAGGTCTGTAGTAGTCAGCATAATGTTTTATCTGTATGAATAATAATACTGTGTCAAATAAAGGTAATTTACTATGTTATTTCATTCTGCAGTTGCAACCTTAAATACTGATATGGCCAAAACTTGGTACTTTGATAGAAGACAAAATCCTCTCTAAATTAGGTTGAGCAGACAGAAGTGTTTCTCTCTCTCAACAATCTGTTTAATCTTTATTCAAGTGTGTCAAACTCATTTTCACCGAGGGCCACATCTGCATTATGGGGGCCCTCAAAGGGCCAATTGTAACATATCCTGCTGTGATTGCAGTCTGCCTTTTAAGTCTTGGACAATTTGTTGTTTTTCTTGGAGGCAAAATTCTGTGTTTGATGTCAAAATGCCAAATTTAAACTGTATATTTATAATGTATCTCTACACCGATCAGCCATAACATTAAACCACCTCCTTGTTTCTACACTCACTGTCCATTTTATCAGCTCCACTTACCATATAGAAGCACTTTGTAGTTCTACAATTACTGACTGTAGCCCATCTGTTTCTCTACATACTTTTTTAGCCTGCTTTCACCCTGTTCTTCAATGGTCAGGACCCCCACAGGACCACTACAGAGCAGGTATTATTTAGGTGGTAGATGATTCTCAGCACTGCAGTGACACTGACATGGTGGTGGTGTGTTAGTGTCTGTTGTGCTGGTATGAGTGGATCAGACACAGCAGCTTGCACTGTATTACAGCAGCAGCTGTCCACTCTGTTAGACAATCCTACCTAGTCGGTCCACCTTGTAGACGTAAAGTCAGAGACGATCGCTCATCTTTTGCTGCTGTTTGAGTTGGTCATCTTTTAGACCTTCATCAGTGGTCACAGGATGCTGCCCATGGGGCACTGCTGGTTGGATATTTTAGGTTGGTGGACAATTTTCAGTCCAGCAGTGACACTGAGGTGTTTAAAAACTCCATCAGCACTGCTGTGTCTTATCCACTCATACCAACACAACACACACTAACACACCACCACCATGTCAGTGTCACTGCAGTGTCACTGCAGTACCACCCAAATAATACCTGCTCTGTAGTGGTCATGGGAGAGTCCTGACCATATAAGAACAACATGAAAGGGGACTAACAAAGCATGCAGAGAAACAGATGGACTACAGTCAGTAATTGTAGAACTACAAAGTGCTTCTATATGGTAAGTGGAGCTGTTAAAATGGACAGTGAGTGTAGAAACAAGAAGGTGGTTTTAATGTTATGGCTGATCGGTGTGCATTTATATCGTACTCCTTTACCACATAACACAAGAGACTTAATTAATTAATTAATTAAATTTTTCATTAAATACCATTTTTCTCTTCTTGTACATTTTGGGATTATTTGTAAATATTTCTCAACATCACTTGTTGAAAAACCGCCTCAGTTAAACACTGATGTGGAAACACTGCCATCTAGTGGCGGGATGCAGTCATTTTGTGGGTCACAAAATCGGCATGCATTGTGGGAGATGTCCTAAAAGTCGCTGGAAGTCGCTAAATGACGTCATCACCTAATTTGCTTAGGGGTTAGCACATGTTGATAGGTCTATTTATTATTATAAACTATAGGTAGCACATTTAGATAGATCCATGTATCTCAGATTAACTTATTAGGATTTTAATTAAATTAAAATTAAATTTTATATTAGCCAGTGTACAAAACATTTTGTAGTAAATGATATTCTAACCCTCTATGAAGAAAATCTTCTAAGGTTTTGCCTCTGTGATTTATTTATTGTTGGATAAGATAAGATCCCAGTGAAAAAACTATAGATCACACAGATCTAATCTATAGCTACAAAAAACATGGAATAAGGAACAAATCATTAGAACTGAACTGACAAGGGAAAAGCAACAGAAATTATATACAAACAAGATAACGTAATAAATGCTCAACATATTCACTCAGTAATGAACTTTATTAGACACAACCTTGACTGTACCAGTTAAACTGCTAATTAAGCACAAAACTGAAAAATAACCGAACAGATTTTGTGTTGTCGTAATGTTCAGGTCTCAGATGGTTAAATGAAACATTAACACACAGCAATAGATAAACAGCTGTTATTCAACTGTATGCAATCATGTATAGCTAATTTGAGCACCTTGTATATTTCTGAAATAGAATAAAAAATAAGTCACATAATAATGGTATTACATACACTTAAACTTTAAGCTTTTAAAGAAATTAAAACTAAAACCACACATTACTAACAAAAATAGCAAAAATAAATTAGGCAAAGGTAGCGCAGAATTATAGGCATTCCACTGAACGAGTCAAAAACAGATGTGCGCATGTGCGGTAGGACAAATCGATGGTACTTTAGTGAGATAAACGAACAGAACAGCAGCACCAGCTGCTCGGTGAGGACAGTAACTGTAGAACAATGTGCTTTTACGTCTGAGTCTCCAATAACACCAGACAAAGTCGCTAGATTTGTCGCTAGTCGCTTTTTTGAAAAAAAGTCGCTAGAGGGGTCTGAAAACTCACTAAATATAGCGACAAAGTCGCTAAGTTGGCCACACTGGAAGTAGATAATTGGAAGGCAGAAGCAGATCTGAGAGTACAACGACGAGAGTGTTACCTCCTTAAACCTCTCTACTTTTCTTTCTGTTTGAATATTTAATGTGATAATCACAGTGGTAAAACAGCAGTATAAGTAATTTTCTCCTTTTACGCTGGCTGCACGAAGATGTAAAAAGTAAACAACTAAAAATCACTTGTAACACCACAATACAATATTTCTTACAACATTCAAAGGGTACGCAAACCATGTAAGAATGTCTTTGTAGAATGGCCAAACACATAATTACAGATACTAATACATGTTTTAGTTTGAACACTTTTGAAAGCAAACTGTGTTCAAAAGTACCAATGTTACACATATTTGAACGTGGCCACATATTTATATTTAAATAAATTTACAATAAACACATCAAGGATGTGTTTGGACATGTTATCCATTAGAGAATCCACTAAAAGCACATCCTCTGCTTAGGAACAGTTACATTTACCCACAAGTAAACAAGGATTAACTAAATTATACAACAAATGCACAAAGACAATGAATCATGCAGTATTTTAGAGTAGCAGGATATTTTGTTTATACTGTCACAATTATTCAACCTTGACATAATTTGGCTGACTTTAAACTCTATTCTTAGTCTGTATGACCCACATAGTTACAACATGAGTATTGAGACCTCGAAAACAACCCCTAGTTCATTTCAGCTATGATGTGTTATATAAAGACCACCAAGATGTGTGTTTAAAGTGAGTTGACACCACAGTGTCAACTGTGACTGGAATGTGCCAGAACAAATTTTGATATTTCTGGAACAGAAGAAAGTTCTTCGGAGTGACAAATCAAAACTGGAACTGTTTCGACATATGTGGTCAGTGGTCATCTTACACAAGAACAGCAGGGCTTATGACCGGAAGAATACTATCCCCCCCATGGTCAAGCATTGTGGTGGGTCAGTGATGATGTGGAGATGTTTTCTGCTACAGAACCTTGACCACGTGACATAATGAATGCCAGCAAGACAGTGATCACAAGTTAATCAAAGTTTGGTTAAATAATTGTTAATTGTTGCTGTTTGGACTTGAGGGGGTGGCACGGTGGCTAAGTGGGTAGCACTGTCACCTCACAGCAAGAAGGTCCTGGGTTCGATTCCCAGGTGGGGCGGTCCGGGTCCTTTTTGTGTGGAGTTTGCATGTTCTCCCCATGTCTGTGTGGGTTTCCTCTGGGAGCTCTGGTTTTCTCCCACAGTCCAAAAACATGCAGTTAGATTAATTGGAGACACTGAATTGCCCTATAGGTGAATGGGTGTGTGTATGTGGGTCTGCCTTGGCGCCCCGTCCAGGGTGTTACTGTGTGCCTTGCGCCCATTGAAAAGCTGAGATAGACTCTAGCTTTTCAATGGACTTGAACCTTTGCATGGTTTTGAGTGTATTTAAACGTTATGGGTCAATCTGACTCGGAACATTAAGGAATCAGTACTAGAATATCCTGGAGTGGATTTTTAATCTCTAGATAGAAATCACATAGACAATCCTTGGTGGAAAGGCAGTTGCAGCACAAAAGCCATGAGCTGGAAGTTTTTGCTCAAGAAAAATAGATGAAGATTCCTTTCTCAAGAGAGGTGTCAAATGCACCCTATTAGAGGTTATCAAGGCAAAACAATGTTCCACCAAGTACTAGGGTTGGGGATGAATAATAGTGCACATGGACATTTGTTAAGGGAACTAGATGTTTTTCTTTTCTACTCAAAATCATGACGCATGTTCTTAAAACTGCTTGTATGTATCAATCATCTATACATAATGTATTACCATAATACCTTTTAAGTTGAGGGGGATTCTGCAATTTCCTTCGGGATCAATAAAGTATTATCTTATCTTATCTTATTCAATATTTCCAATATCAGCTTTTTGTCTTCAACAAGTTCACCAATTATGCATATTTCACTGAATAATGTGGTTTTTCTCTTTGGATAGGTCACAAAACACAGTACATGCTCACATCTGGTTGAATATGTCATCCCATCTACTTATTTATATAAATGGATAAAAATAAAATAAAAGTTGAACAGCAGTATCAGATTGACATGCTTACACCATATAATCTCTTTCAAGACCATAAAACATTTTTTTCAAAAACAAGCTGACCCACTATCATCTATGTATTAATAAATAAATCATAGAATTGTTTCTGTTACTTACCAAAGATGAGTCAGTAGAATCTTCAGTATGAATACGGGAAGCGATCTGCTGTAATCACTTTTGAGTAAGCTTCCTCTTCTTGTACACGATGAGCAAAAAAAGAAACATCCAGTGAACACTGACATTAAGGCTGCTCAGCCAGTAAGTAAATCTACTGCTCACAAGGAAAAAAAAGCAATCGATTAGGCAGAAAGCTGTTTCACTGCTAGAAAACTATTAATCCTTCTGTTATGCAAGCCGACAACCAAACTGTAATTTTAATAACAAAGGAATGGTGGAAGCACAGGCAGCTTTCCAACTTTTAAACTGGCTGTGCTACTTGAGGCGGTACAGCCTTACAATTGGCTGCACTGTTTAAGGAAACTTGGCAGGCCCAGACATTGCACAGCCTCCCAGTCTGTCTTTGTCTATTTTTTGGCACAAACTTTATATTCATACAACCCCAAATCAGAAAAAATTGGGACAGCATGGAAAATGCAAATAATAAAAAAACACACAGAGTTTCTTACATTTACTTTGACTTTTATTTGATTGCAGACAGTTTGAACTCAAGATATTTCATGTTTTATCTGCTCAACTTCATTTTATTTATTAATAAACATCCATTCCTGCATTTCAGACCTGCAACACATTCCAAAAAAAGCATTTACAACTTTGTAATGTTGCCATTCCTTTTCACCACACTTAAAAGACGTTTAGGCACAGAGGATACCAAGTGATTTAGTGTTTCAGCTTTTATTTTATCTCATTCTTCCTGCAAACACATCTTAAGATGTGCAATAGTACGGGGTTGTCGTTGTCGCATTTTTCGTTTCAAAATTATCCACACATTCTCTATTGGGGACAGGTCAGGACTGCAGGCAGGCCAGTCCAGTACCTGTACCCTCTTCTTCCGCAGCCATGCCTTTATAATGTGTGCAGCATGTGGTTTTGCATTGTCTTGTTGAAAAATGCATGGACGTACCTGGAAAAGACGACGTCTTGAAGGCGCATATGTTGCTGTAAGACCTCATGTACTTTTCTGCATTAATGCTGCCTTCACAGAAGTTTGCTAAGAGCACTGACACAATCCCATACCATGACAGACCTTGGCTTTTGGACTTGTTGCTGATAACAGTCTGGATGGTCCCTTTCGTCTTTGGTCCAGAGCACACGGCATCTACTTTTTCCAAAAAAGACCTGGAATGCTGATTCATCTGACCACAATACATGTTTCCACTGTGTGATGGTCCATCCTAGATGCCTCCGAGCCCAGATAAGTCAACACCGCTTCTGGACATGGTTAACATAAGGCTTCTTTTTTGCACAGTAAAATTTTAAGTGGCATTTGTGCATGTAACTCTGTATTGTAGTGCTTGACAAAGGTTTGCCAAAGTAATCCCTCACCCATGTGGTTATATCAGCTATTGTTGAGTGGCGGTTCTTGATGCAGTGCCGTCTAAGGGATCGAAGATCACGGGCGTTCAGCTTACGCTTGAGCCCTTGGCCTTTACGCACTGAAATTCCTCCTGATTCCTTGAATCGTTTAATGATACTATGCACTGTAGAGGGAGAAATTTGCAAATCCCTTCCATTCTTTCTTTGAGGTACATTGTTTTTAAACATTTCAATCATTTTCTCACACATTTTTTGACAAACTGGAGATCATCTGATCATCTTTGCTCATCAAAGACTCCTTTTGTACCAAACCATGATTACAATCACCTGTTGACATCACCTGTTCGGAATCAAATCATTATTTAGTTTTTTCACCTCATTACTAGCCCTAAATTGCCCCTGTCCCAACTTTTTTGGAATGTGTTGCAGGCCTGAAATGCAGGAATGGATGTTTATTAATAAATGAAATGTTGAGCAGACAAAACATGAAATATCTTGAGTTCAAACTGTCTATAAGTAAATGTAAGGAACACTGCATTTTTATTTTATTTGCATTTTCCATACTGTCCCAACTTTTGAATCCTGGGTTCAACTTTGGTCACTGTCAGGCTCACATCCTGGGTCACTGAACCATAAATGTAGTTAAGCGAGTATAACAGTGTGTAAGCTTGTTCAGGATGTGCCTTGTCGAGGGTGTTTTCTCGCTTTGTACTCGGTGTTGTTTCATTGCGCTGACCCACCACGACAATTATTGAAAATGTGTCAATAAGAAAGAAGCATGTGTTGAAATTATTGAACCACAAAAAAACTGTTGCAAAATGTATTTAAATCTTAAGACTACCATGACAAGTATGTGGACATTTGTTCATGTTACTGAGTTTACGTGTTAGGATAAGCTACAATAAATTACATGCTTCCAAGCTTGTAACAACAGTCTGGGAAAGACTGCTCCATGCTACATACATGAGCCAGATTTTAAAGGAAACCAACACTAACAAGGAGATAAAATACAAAACTTGACACAGAGACTAATCGAGGGCTGCCCTGTAACAAAACCGCAGAAAACACCCTTGGAAGGTCACCAGTCCATTACAGGGCACATACACTATTTTTAGTATCTCCAGTTAACCAGACTGCCTGTCTTTGGACTTGGCGGAAACTGGAAAAGCATGCACACTTCACACAGAAAGGACAGAGACTACTCCACCTAGGAATTGAACCCAGGGCCTTCTTTTTTTTAATGCATTTTTCTCCCCATTTTCCTTCCGATTGTCTTCCGCTGCTGCACATTGCTGTACATGCCTCTTCTGACACGTGCACAGCCCTCCTCTTCTCATCCCTGCATTCTGCACAGGCATCTCTTTCGCCAATCAGGGTCCTTACACAGTGTATGAAGATCCCACCCCACACATAGTCCGGCCCCCACCCTGCAGATACGATGGCCAATTAGTATCTGCTGCAGGCACTGCCACTTGTGCTTGCCAGATGAGTACAGAATCTCATCGTTGGTGTGCTAGCAGAATATCTCGCTTGCGCCCAGGGCCTTGTTGCTGTGAGGTGACATTGCTACCCAAAGAGCCACCCAGAACTGTCCATTAATATTATTAATACAAGCAGGCACTCGGGTGGTGCAGTGGTCCACCATCTATAAGGGTTTGAATCTCAGCAGTGCCATATGCCAAGAGGGTGTCAACCAGACATAATTAGCTATATCTGAAGGGGATGTGGCCGAGGCCCTGGGATGGATTGGAACATGATCCAGGGTGTTCCTGCCTTGTGTCCAGTTTTTCCAGATGGAACCCAGCACATCACAGTTCCGACAAGGATAAAGCAGTTTGTAAAACAGTAAACACAAATGCTGAAGCATCTAAAAGCAGCATATCACAGAAGGGTGTAAGAAATTGGTTATTTGTTTTTAATTACTATATTTAATTATTTTAGCTATTTAGTTGGGATTTTTTTAATGAAGCAGCATTGCAGTCGAAGTGAGGATAGAATTGTTGCTGTCATGGGTAAAAAGTACCATGGGTAAAATAGTCATCCCTGGGGCAAATGAGATCTTCCAGCAAGATGTCACATGACTGGAAAAATTTGACATCGGTTGAAAGAGCATAACCCAGACTTCCAAATACTACCATGGCCCCTTAATTCCCCAGACTTAAACTCAACTGAGCATCTGTGGGACCACTTTGCTCATCTTGTTTGCTCCATGAATCCTCCCCCATGCACCCTCCAGCAGCTGTGGGATGCACTGCAGTAAGCATGGCTCCAGATACCTGTGACAACCTACCAGGACCTTATTGAGTCAGCCCGTCTAGCTGCTGTGCGTGCTGCACACGGGGATTACTCTGGATATTAGCTGGTGGTCATAATAATGTGACTCGACTCTAAAATTTGTCACTGTGGACTCAAATAAACTAAAAGATCAAATATTAAAAGACCAATTATTTACTGTTGATTATTGAATATTACATAATTAAAGATAAGAAACAAGTAGCTCTGTAGCTTGTGTTTAGAAAAACAACTTGACAAAAAATCAAGTCAACCTTAGAGTTTCAAAAAGCATGTGCATGAAGCTTATTTACCAACCACAAGACCAGATTACTCAGATGTGTGTACGTGATAAAGATGAAAGATGTGTAGATAAAAAGTAGTCTGCAGCAGAGTGGTGAGAAACAAATATGTTTCACATTAAAACTTTAGATACAAAGCCTGTATAATGCAGTTTTTAGTAACTTTCTTAAGTTGTAATAGGGAAGTACCACATCATACAGAAGCAAAAACGACAGAATACACAGCCACACCCAAGCATGATTATGACCTGTTTACGAACTAACCGTCACTTAAATAGAACCTGTCTGGCAATGTGAAAAAGACTATAAGATCTCAAAAAGCAGCACATGATGCCACATTTTAATGAGATTTAAATACAGATGCCAGTGAATTTCATTAAAGTCAGGGTGCCCAGGTGGCACAGCAGAATAATCCACTAGCTCGCCATGGGTGGGATTCTGAACTCCCGAGTTTGAACCTCAGCTCTGCTATCGGTCGGCTGGGCGCCCTCTAGTGGGCATTATTGGCAGTGCCTGCAGAAGAAAAAATTGGCCATTAAAGTCTGCTGGGTGGAAAAAAGATTGGACCGTAAAGTGGGTGGAGTCTTCAACGCTGTGTAAGGACCCTGGTTAGTCTGTATAGAAAGGCTGTACAAAAAGTAGAGGAGCACTGAGATCAGTGTGTGGCTCTCCGTGTGCGAATACTGACCTTGAGTGAGCTCACATGCGAATTCACCAAATGTGTGGGCGAATAAGAAGGGGTCAGTGGACTGCGCACACATTGAAGGGAGCGTGAAGTGGATACGACTGGAGTCTCCAGCAGCGGAAGACGAATTGACTACTCTAAATTGGGAGAAAAAGGGGGAAAATGCATATACAAAATAGCAAAAAAAATAAATAAATAAAAAATTCATTTAAGTCTACCACTTTGGAAAGGGTTATGAAGATGGTACTAAGGCCCTGGGCTCCAGCAAATCACAATAAGAGCTATTATGCACAAATGAAGGAACAGTGGTGAACCTTCCCATAAACGTTTCTACTAAAAATTTCAAGAAAGCATTGCACCTTGGAGTTATCCAGGATGTCACAAAAGATCATAGAGAAACATCTAAATAACTTCATGTTTCACCTGAAGCAGTTAAGAAGTACAGTGGTACCTTGTAACTTAACATCCTCTAAACTCGAAACCTTCAAAACTTGATTCTCTTTGTCGAGCAATTTGTACCCTTAAACTCAACGTGTGTGCGACTACCACTTTGCTCAGCACTTGGCTTGAGTGGTGTGGTAAGCTGTCATCAAAGTGAGATGAATCTGCATTTGTGTGGAATAACCGCCAAATACACTCTGAAAGCGCCCACATCTCTCCTGTTTCACTTTTAAACTTGTGTTATATCTTGGGGTGCTAAGAATTTGTAAGCATCAGCTTTTCCGAGAGTCTACAATGCTTATCGTTAGAGCAAAAGCTTGATGTGACAATGTATTAAAAGGACGACGTAGAAACACTAAACCTCTCTTAATTATTACTGCTCATAAGTTCTCTCTACTTATGAAATTCCTCTCTCGATGTTTCAGTACAATAAGTGACGTTAAGTTTGGTGCACCGTGACACTCAATAGGAAAAAACAGCACAGCCAGCACAAAAACAATTTTGTCACTTCTCATGTAAATGCGCCTTTACTGAACGGAATACGGTATTCCAAGATCAAGCATCTCCACGATTAAGAAGCATAAGGAAACAATAAAGAAGTAAAGGTAAAGTGCAGGTTTTATTGCATTTATTATTGATTTTGAACTATTTTTAATTGTATTTCAGTGTTTTTTATACACTGCCTGGCCAAAAAAAAGGTCACACACTCTAATATTTTGTTGGACCGCCTTTAGCTTTGATTACGGCACACATTCGCTGTGGCATCGTTTCCACAAGCTTCTGCAATGTCACAACATTTATTTCTGTCCAGAGTTGCATACATTTTTCCCCAAGATCTTGTATTGATGATGGGAGATTTGGACCACTGCGCAAAGTCTTCTCCAGCACATCCCAAAAATTCTCAATGGGGTTCAGGTCTGGACTCTGTGGTGGCCAATCCATGTGTGAAAATGATGTCTCATGCTCCCTGAACCACTCTTTCACAATTTGAGCCCGATGAATCCTGGCATCTGTCATCTTGGAATATGCCCGTGCCATCAGGGAAGAAAAAATCCATTGATGGAATAACCTGGTCGTTCAGTATATTCAGGTAGTCAGCTGACCTCATTCTTTGGGCACATAACATTGCTGAACCTAGACCTGACCAACTGCAGCAACCCCAGATCATAGCACTGCCCCCACAGGCTTGTACGGTAGGCACTAGGCATGATGGGTGCATCACTTCAGCCGCGACTCTTCATACCCTGATGCACCCATCACTCTGGAACAGGGTAAATCTAGACTCATCAGACCACATGACCTTCTTCCATTGCTCCAGAGTCCAATCTTTATGCTCCCTAGCAAATTGAAGCCGTTTTTGCCAGTTTTGCCAGTTAGCCTCACTGACAAGTGGTTTTCTTAAGGCTACACAGCTGTTTAGTCCCAATCCCTTGAGTTCCCTTCACATTGTGTGTGTGGAAATGCTCTTACTTTCACTATTAAACACATCCCTGTCTACTGTAGTTTTTCTACCATTTGATTTCACCAAACGTTTAAGTGATCGCCGATCACAATCATTCAAGATTTTTTTCCGACCACATTCCTTCCTTCGAAGATAATGTTTCCCCACTGTCCTTCCACTTTTTAATAATGCGTTGGACAGTTCATAACCCGATTTTAGTAGCTTCAGCAATCTCCTTGATGTTTTCTCTGCTTGATGCATGCCAATAATTTGACCCTTCTGAAACAGATTAACATCTTTCCACAACCACAGGATGTGTCTTTCAACATGGTTGTTTAACAAATGAGAAGCTACTCACTGCATCAGTTAGGGTTAAATAACTTGTTGCCAGCTGAAACATAATCACCCATGCAGTGATTATCCAATGGGAGGCTCTTACCTATTTGCTTAGTTAAATCCAGGTGGTGACCTTTTTTTTGGCCAGGCAGTGTATAATATTTGTCTCATCTTCAGTGTATAAGTGTCAAAAACAACCTCATCATTTTACATCAGCCTAAAATATATGCAGTTCCACAGGACCATGGAATTAACATTCAAGGTTTCCCAAAAATTCTTATGGGAAAAAATACCTTGAAGCTCAATGCCTTTTAAATTCAACGCCACTCCCAGAACCAACTGACGTTGAGTTTAAAAATGGCATGCATTGCAAGGTGCAAACCACAGCTGCACAAAAAGAACACAAAGGCTCATCACACCACCAAGATTTTTTGGGATAATATTGTGTATACTGATGAGTCAAAAGTGGGAAATTTTGCAAGACATATGTCCCATTTCATCTAGTCTAACACCGCATTCTACTTTAAGAACATCTTAACAGTCAAACCTGGTAGTGTGGTGGTCTGGGGCTGCTTTGCTTTTGCAGGACCTGGACGACATGCCACAACTGATGGAACCATGAGTTCTGCTCTCCATCATAAAATCCTGAAGGAGTCTGCTTGTCAGTTTGTGACCTAAAGCTCAAGAGTGGTTACGTTATGCAGCAGGACAATGATCCAAAGCATACAAGTAAGTCCACCTCTAAAAACATGTATATAATAATAGAAAAGTAATAACAACACTGCAAATGCACAACAAAAGTCATATTAATCTTGTCTCATACAGTTTAGCTAAGGCACCATGATGTTTTTGAACAAGTCAGAACACGCCTTTGTAACTACAGATCTTGGGTGAAGCTGTAAAGAGAAAGTTGACAGTAAAAACCTAAAAAGAAAGATTTAGCAATATAGTACTGCGTTTGCCATAAAACATCATAGCACAAATATCATATGTTGATGGTGGATCAAGCTACACTTTGAAGCTTCTTTTCACTAGTTAAGATAGTCCAAATTTTACAGTGCTTTTGAAATCTGGGTCTTGAATGGTTAAAGGGGTCTGATTAATTTACTATAACAGTAAGGCTTTGAGATAAACAGCTGGGTAGTAGTGCTAATTGCAGAGTAAATGCACAAACTCCAACTTAAAGGTTGCCATAACAACAGTCCAATCTCGATGTTGTATAGATCTGGTATATACACCGACAATGCATAACATCATGACCTCCTTCCTAATATTGTGTTGGTCCCCCTTTTGCTGCCAAAACAGCCCTGATCCATTAAGGCATGGAGTCCACTAGATCCCTGAAGGTGTGCTGTGGTATCTGGCACCAAGATGTTAGCAGCAGATCCTTTAACTCCTGTAAGTTGTGAGGTGGGGCCTCCATGGATCAGACTTGTTTGTCCAACACATCCCACAGATGCTCGATTGGATTGAGATCTGGGGAATTTGGACCATTTCTGAACCATTTTTGCTTTGTGGCAGGGCGCATCATCCCGCTGAAAGAGGCCACAGCCATCAGGGAATACCGTTTCCATGGAAGGGTGTACATGGTCTGCAATAATGCTTAGGTAGGTGGTGCGTGTCAAAGTAACAACTACATAGAGGGCAGGACCCAAGGTTTCCCAGCAGAACATTGCCCTAAAGCATCACACTGCCTCAGTCAGCTTGCCTTCTTCCCATAGTGCATCCTGGTGCCATGTGTTCCCCAGGTAAGCGACGCGCACGCACCCGGCCATCCACGTGATGTAAAAGAAAATGTGATTCATCAGACCAGGCCACCTTCTTCTGTTGCTACTTGGTTCAGTTCCGATGCTCACATGCCCATTGTTGGCGCGCTCAGCGATGGACAGGGGTCAGCATGGGCACCCTGACTGGTCTGCGGCTATGCAGCGGCATACGCAACAAACTGCGATGCACTGTGTATTCTGACACCTTTCTATCAGAACCAGCATTAACTTCTTCAGCAATTTGAGCTACAGTAGCTTGTCTGTTGGATCGGACCACACGGGTCAGCCTTCGCTCCCCACGTGCATCAATGAGCCTTGGCCGCCCATGACCCTGTCGCCAGTTTACCACAGTTCCTTTCTTGGACCACTTTTGATAGATACTGACCACTGCAGACCGGGAACACCCCACAAGAGCTGCAGACTGGCTGACCCAGTCGTCTAGCCATCACAGTTTGGCGCTTGTCAAACTCGCTCAAATCCTTACACATTTTTCCTGCTTCAACTACATCTTTGAGGATAAAATGTTCACTTGCTGCCTAATATATCCCACCTACTAACAGGTGTCGTGATTAAGAGATAATCAGTGTTATTCACTTCACCTGTCAGTGGTTATAATTTTATGCCTGGTCGGTGTGTAACCCTCATCATCATGGTTTATTAGCATTTGTTACCACTGGGTTTCGTTGAATATATTTATCCTTGGTGCATTTCAATGTGTTTGGTTATTGGGCATATTATCTTGGTCTTTTTAGTTTGTAGAGTTTGCACAGCACCCACTTGTTTGTAGTTTTTTTATGTCATTTCTTAACACTGTAAATAAACACCCACTGAAGTGTTAGTTTTTGTGTTGAGCTTCAATGTTACAAAAATGCTGCAACACAATTCAACACTATGAGCAAAGTCTCCTTCACGGGCAGTAACAGTTAGAAAATGTTGCTGAGTACCCAGTACAACTGCAACAGACAGGTCAAATTATACAAATGCTGGCTAGAGTCACTCAAAAAACTGATTGTCTAACGAGTGTCTAGTTTTCCTGTAAACTTGAGCTAGGCGACTAGTCAACTCCTTGTTCACCCACATAATTCCTAATGATTTTTTTCCAGAGAAATTTGATGTAAAAACTACAGTCAACATCAATATCGACAGAGGCGGATTTTCTTAAGAACTTTCTAATAGCCTATATAGAAGCAGATAAAGAAGATTATTACAAAATCCAAATAATATTGCACAACACTTAATGTGTGAGTTTCTGATTATTTTACATCACTGTAGGCCTAACTTTTACTGCTGGCATTGGTTGGCCAACCATTTCCTGTGTTCTTCGCACACAAACTTACTGCACTTTTTACAGATGAATTTGTTTTTTTTGTCACCTAAAGGTGCCAGATCGTCTTCGCATGGCAATCCCTGTCATTTGTGTTACGCTGTGCACTTCCGTTTGTTGTTTATTACATGAAAGGTACTATGGGTCCATTTGACCCTAACCCATATACATACGTATATATACATATATATACAAAAATACACACACACACATATACGTATATGTATGTATGTACAGTGTATCACAAAAGTGAGTACACCCCTCACATTTCTGCAAATATTTGATTATATCTTTTCATGGGACAACACTATAGACATGAAACTTGGATATAACTTAGAGTAGTCAGTGTACAACTTGTATAGCAGTGTAGATTTACTGTCTTCTGAAAATAACTCAACACACAGCCATTAATGTCTAAATGGCTGGCAACATAAGTGAGTACACCCCACAGTGAACATGTCCAAATTGTGCCCAAAGTGTCAATATTTTGTGTGACCACCATTATTATCCAGCACTGCCTTAACCCTCCTGGGCATGGAATTCACCAGAGCTGCACAGGTTGCTACTGGAATCCTCTTCCACTCCTCCATGATGACATCACGGAGCTGGTGGATGTTAGACACCTTGAACTCCTCCACCTTCCACTTGAGGATGCGCCACAGGTGCTCAATTGGGTTTAGTCCATCACCTTTACCTTCAGCTTCCTCAGCAAGGCAGTTGTCATCTTGGAGTTGTGTTTGGGGTCGTTATCCTGTTGGAAAACTGCCATGAGGCCCAGTTTTCGAAGGGAGGGGATTGTTTCCCTCAATGAACTGCAGCTCCCCAGTGCCAGCAACACTCATGCAGCCCAAGACCATGATGCTACCACCACCATGCTTGACTGTAGGCAAGATACAGTTGTCTTGGTACTTCTCACCAGGGCGCCGCCACACATGCTGGACACCATCTGAGCCAAACAAGTTTATCTTGGTCTCGTCAGACCACAGGGCATTCCAGTAATCCATGTTCTTGGACTGCTTGTCTTCAGCAAACTGTTTGCTGGCTTTCTTGTGCGTCAGCTTCCTTCTGGGATGACGACCATGCAGACCGAGTTGATGCAGTGTGCGGCGTATGGTCTGAGCACTGACAGGCTGACCTCCCACGTCTTCAACCTCTGCAGCAATGCTGGCAGCACTCATGTGTCTATTTTTTAAAGCCAACCTCTGGATATGACGCCGAACACGTGGACTCAACTTCTTTGGTCGACCCTGGCGAAGCCTGTTCCGAGTGGAACCTGTCCTGGAAAACCGCTGTATGACCTTGGCCACCATGCTGTAGCTCAGTTTCAGGGTGTTAGCAATCTTCTTATAGCCCAGGCCATCTTTGTGGAGAGCAACAATTCTATTTCTCACATCCTCAGAGAGTTCTTTGCCATGAGGTGCCATGTTGAATATCCAGTGGCCAGTATGAGAGAATTGTACCCAAAACCCCAAATTTAACAGCCCTGCTCCCCATTTACACCTGGGACCTTGACACATAACACCAGGGAGGGACAACGACACAGTTTGGCACAATTTGGACATGTTCACTGTGGGGTGTACTCACTTATGTTGGCAGCTATTTAGACATTAATGGCTGTGTGTTGAGTTATTTTCAGAAGACAGTAAATCTACACTGCTATACGAGCTGTACACTGACTACTCTAAGTTATATCCAAGTTTCATGTCTATAGTGTTGTCCCATGAAAAGATATAATGAAATATTTGCAGAAATGTGAGGCTCACTTTTGTGATACACTGTATATATATATATATATATGTATATACTGTATATACTGTATATATATAAATACATATACACTATATTGCCAAAAGTATTCGCTCACCCATCCAAATCATTGAATTCAGGTGTTCCAATCACTTCCATGGCCACAGGTGTACAAAACCAAGCACCTAGGCATGCAGACTGCTTCTACAAACATTAGTGAAAGAATGGGTCGCTCTCAGGAGCTCAGTGAATTCCAGCGTGGTACCGTGATAGGATGCCACCTGTGCAACAAGTCCAGTTGTGAAATTTCCTCATTACTAAATATTCCAGTCAACTGTCAGTGGTATTATAACAAAGTGGAAGCGATTGGGAACGACAGCTACTTAGCCACCAAACGGTAGCCACGTAAAATGACAAAGCAAGGTCAGCGGATGCTGAGGCGCATAGTGCACAGAGGTCAGAGTCAATCGCTACGGACCTCCAAACCTCATGTGGCCTTCAGATTAGCTCAAGAACAGTGTGTAGAGAGCTTCATGGAATGGGTTTTCATGGCCGAGCAGCTGCATCCAAGCCTTACATCACCAAGCACCAATCCGATGGACGAGTCTGGGTTTGGCGGTTGCCAGGAGAACGGTACTTGTCTGACTGCATTGTGCCAAGTGTAAAGTTTGGTGGAGGGGGGATTATGGTGTGGGGCTGTCTTTCAGGAGTTGGGACTCGGCCCCTTAGTTCCAATGAAAGGAACTCTTGATGCTTGAACATACCAAGAGATTTTGGTCAATTTCATGCTCCCAACTTTGTGGAAACAGTTTGGGGATGGCCTCTTTCCATAAAGACAAGGTCCATAAAGACATGTATGAGCGAACTTGACTGGCTTGTCCTGACCTCAACCTGATAGAACACCTTTGGGATGAATTAGAGCGGAGACTGTGAGCCAGGCCTTCTAGTCCAACACTGACCTCACAAATGCGCTTCTGGAAGAATGGTCAAAATTTCCATAAACACACTCCTAAACCCTGTGGAAAGCCTTCCCAGAAGAGTTTAACCTGTTAATCTAAAGGCTAAAATGCTAATCTAAACACAAGAAACAAGAACCTGTACAATCATAATCCCTAAGACAAGACAGTAATCACTAAACAACTTCTAGAAACATTAATCAGACTACAAGACAAGATACCATGAACAGGATAACCATAATACTCATGAAAATGAACAAGATAACCAAACTGTCAATACCAAGCAAACTAACCAAAAGCCATGAGCTAGAGAAAATCAAAATAGTCTTCACTGAAGGATCCACAGCTGCTTCCTTAAATGCTCTGAGTATTACACCTACAACAAGGTGCAGCTGTGGATAATTAGCAGTAGACCAATCATTATGAGGGGGCGCTGACTTGACACTGAAAACAGACCACCTCCAACACATGCTCCCAGAGACATGGGTGTGGCACCTACACACTAAACATGCTCTGGGAGCACAGATGGGCTGAATTTGTGACAATGGGCTTTGGCAGTGTGGGAACGACAGGGAGATATTTGGTCCAATGAGCATTTCATGACTTTATTTACCCTACTATAGGGCTGTGGTAGCTCAGCATTGCAGTACTAGACTAGTTATTAGGAGGTTGCTGGTTCAAGCCCCACCACTACCGGGTTACCATGTTGGGCCCCTGAGCAAGGCCTTTAACCCTCAGTTTCTTTGCTTGTATTTGGTCAAGAATGTAAGTCTGCAAAATGACATAAATTGTCAAAAAGAACTATGTAGCAATGTACACATAGAGCTAGCCTGCCATGATTACTCCCTATCCTTCAACCAGCTAGTTTGCCTGTACTTTAAACAAAAGTTGTTAATTGCTAATTCAGTAAACAGTGCTGTATTGTTTTTCTTCATACTCTTGTAGGATTTGCAGGATGGCTGTAGAACTTGTAGAAATACATTGTCATATTGTGGTCTAATAAACACCAAGTTTCTTTGTAGCCACACAGCTCAATCTATACAATTGCCAGTTTTTGGTAGAGTAATTTGAGTTTTAATTGTGGTGTGGTTCACATTAAAGTTTTTTCAAAGAAGTACAGTGTATCACAAAAGTGAGTACACCCCTCACATTTCTGCAGATATTTAAGTATATCTTTTCATGGGACAACACTGACAAAAAGACACTTTGACACAATGAAAAGTAGTCTGTGTGCAGCTTATATAACAGTGTAAATTTATTCTTCCCTCAAAATAACTCAATATACAGCCATTAATGTCTAAACCACCGGCAACAAAAGTGAGTACACCCCTAAGAGACTACACCCCTAAATGTCCAAATTGAGCACTGCTTGTCATTTTCCCTCCAAAATGTCATGTGACTCGCTAGTGTTACTAGGTCTCGGGTGTGCATAGGGAGCAGGTGTGTTCAATTTAGTGGTACAGCTCTCACACTCTCTCATACTGGTCACTGAAAGTTCCAACATGGCACCTCATGGCAAAGAACTCTCTGAGGATCTTAAAAGACGAATTGTTGCGCTACATGAAGATGGCCAAGACTACAAGAAGATTGCCAACACCCTGAAAGTGAGCTGCAGCACAGTGGCCAAGATCATCCAGCGTTTTAAAAGAGCAGGGTCCACTCAGAACAGACCTCGCGTTGGTCGTCCAAAGAAGCTGAGTGCACGTGCTCAGCGTCACATCCAACTGCTGTCTTTGAAAGATAGGCGCAGGAGTGCTGTCAGCATTGCTGCAGAGATTGAAAAGGTGGGGGGTCAGCCTGTCAGTGCTCAGACCATACGCCGCACACTACATCAAATTGGTCTGCATGGCTGTCACCCCAGAAGGAAGCCTCTTCTGAAGTCTCTACACAAGAAAGCCCGCAAACAGTTTGCTGAAGACATGTCAACAAAGGACATGGATTACTGGAACCATGTCCTATGGTCTGATGAGACCAAGATTAATTTGTTTGGTTCAGATGGTCTCAAGCATGTGTGGCGGCAATCAGGTGAGGAGTACAAAGATAAGTGTGTCATGCCTACAGTCAAGCATGGTGGTGGGAATGCCATGGTCTGAGGCTGCATGAGTGCAGCAGGTGTTGGGGAGTTACATTTCATTGAGGGACACATGAACTCCAATATGTACTGTGAAATACTGAGCAGAGCATGATCCCCTCCCTCCGGAAACTGGGTCGCAGGGCAGTGTTCCAGCATGATAATGACCCCAAACACACCTCTAAGACGACCACTGCTTTATTGAAGAGGCTGAGGGTAAAGGTGATGGACTGGCCAAGCATGTCTCCAGACCTAAACCCAATAGAACATCTTTGGGGCATCCTCAAGCGGAAGGTGGAGGAGCGCAAAGTCTCGAATATCCGCCAGCTTCGTGATGTCGTCATGGAGGAGTGGAAAAGCATTCCAGTGGCAACCTGTGAAGCTCTGGTAAACTCCATGCCCAGGAGAGTTAAGGCAGTTCTGGGAAATAATGGTGGCCACACAAAATATTGACACTTCAGGAACTTTCACTTAGGGGTGTACTCACTTTTGTTGCCGGTGGTTTAGACATTAATGGCTGTATATTGAGTTATTTTGAGGGAAGAATAAATTTACACTGTTATATAAGCTGCACACAGACTACTTTTCATTGTGTCAAAGTGTCATTCTGTCAGTGTTGTCCCATGAAAAGATATACTTAAATATCTGCAGAAATGTGAGGGGTGTACTCACTTTTGTGATACACTGTATATGGGGGCACAGTGATGCATTGCTTGAATGTTTGCCGCATAGCAACATAATACTGAAGTCCAGGGTTCAATCCTTTCGTCACTGTCTGGCTCACGTCTCAAGCACTGTATCTTCCTTGGACCACTTTTGATAGATACTGACCACTGCAGACTGGGAACACCCCACAAGAGCTGCAGTTTTGGAGATGCTCTGACCCATTTGTTCATTTTAGGGCTGAAACGATTGCTCGAGAAACTCGAGTAATTTGATTACTAAAAATCTTTGATTAAAATTTTTCGCATCGAGGCATCGTTTAATCCATACAACTATATACAGCTCACGGTGTTTCGCACTTTTGCACAATACGTTCACGCTGTGGGCAGGTGACGTGAAGAAGCCGAGGGCTGCATCCGAAATCTCATACTTAAACAGTACTTAACAGAACTTAAACGGGTACTTTTCGCGTACAGTTCGATGAATACTATGTATTTAGACACGCTTGCCACTCCTGCGTACTGTTCAGTATGAAAGTGCGATTTGAAACACAGCCGAGATTTGATAGCGCGGACTGCAAAATAGAGAAAGAGAGAAAATATCGAGGGCCGAACAGAGGAGACTGGACAGAGAAAACCACAGAAAGTTTCAGATCATTTTAAGCTGGAAAAAAACGTGTTGATACTCTGACTTTTCTTCATTGCAACCACCACAGGCTTTTTTAAAGGCTCAGGCAAACACACATGTACACGCACACAAACACCAAATCTACCTCATCTAGGAGATACAATCCTGACAGAACCTCCTACAAACACCACAAAGCCTCCCAACAAAACATTAAAGGTTGTTCTGCGTGAGCTGTAGCTGAAACTTTTAGTTCTGAAAGTTCAAGGCAATGTTCATGTATTATTGTTTATTATTATTTATGCCTTAGTTTTAGGTTGCCTGTTTACATTTTGAAAGTAATTTGATTTATTTTTGATGTATTTGCTTTTACATTTCAAAACATTTCTTTAAACTGTCCTGTATGCAAGGAATAAAAATTTACAGTTTGTTTTAAGAGACGCGTTGTATTTAATCTTATATGTATTTAGTTTAGCTCTTTATTAAAGCAAAAGTATTTATTATCCGATTACTCGATTAATTGCTGGAATAATTGATAGAATACTCGATTACAAAAATAATCGATAGTTGCAGCCCTAGTTCATTTGGTTATTATTGTCCATTTTTTTGGTTCACGACCCACCCAAGAGTCGCAACCCAGGGTTTAAAAAAACCCTGCACTAAATCACAAGTGTGAGTAAGCAAGTAATGAAGTACTGTATGTAAGCCTGTTTAAGGAAGTGCCTTGTCGAGACCCACCCTGACAATGACAACAGTAAAGCACTTAGTGAAAACGCATGACAAAGAAGCATATGTTTAAATAAATCAAACACAAAAAACTGCAAAATATATTCAAATCCTACCAAAGACTACCATGACCTAAAACTATTTGGCCAAAAGTATGTGGACACTTCTCCATGTTACTAAGTTTAGGTGTTAGGTAAATGAATATGCTACAACAAATTACATGCTTCCAAGTTTGTAACAACAGTCTGGGAAAGACTTCTCCATGCTTCATACATTTCGGCAAATCCGCCTTGTATTGCCATGTTTTAGAAAATGTGAGGAAACCAACACTGATGAAGAGAGAAAATACAGTAGACCCTTGACTTTTGAACTTAATTGGTTCCAAAGGGCTGTTCTTAAGTCAAAATGTTAGTTAGTTAAACCTATTTTTCCCATAAGAAATTATGTAAATAGAATTAATCCGTGCCAGACCTCCCAAACCACCCCCTTACCTAACCTCCCTAATGTCTTAAATTGTCTTTTTTGTTATAAATACAAGTATATTTCCCTTAAATCTTAAATTATAGAATAGACATTCCTGTAATAAACAATAATAAACAAAAATACACAGTACTACTGTACATAAAACACACACATCACATCTCATACACCATAATACACCATCACATACACCATAATACATTTCCTTCTTTTTTTATGAAATGTATCCACTAGAAACAACAATAACTCTCATATTTCTCTATTATTTCCTTCTTTATTTCAATAGTGTTGTATTTTGTAGGTGTAATTGCACTAAAGAAAGAATACTTTACTCCGAGTTCCTTCTTCTCTCTCACTCACTGTCCCCTCTGTCTAATACACAGTGACAGCTACTGGCAGAAAGTAATTATACAACAACAAATATAATAGATTTTTTTTTCATTTTCTTAGCTCTGCGCTCTCTCTGCACCTTATTTGGGGACATTTTAATATTGAAAACATCGGAAAAACACTGTCTGCTGTGCGAATGTTCACTCACACTATATATACACAGAGAGAGACGCTCGTGTTTCGTGAATTTTGGTTCGTAATCCGAAATTTGTTTGTGCGTTAAGTTGAAAAAGATCGTTCGTAACCCGAAATGTTCATATGGTAAACCATTCGTAACTCAAGGGTCGACTGTACGCTTGAAAATGTATGGGAAGGTGAAAGTTCATCAAGAGATAAGCTGATCACTTGGGCACATAATTCCATTGGTACAATTCGGGTAAACTTATTCTATTTAGCAGAAGCTTTTCTCCAAAGCAATTGTAACTGAAAACAGTGCAAACAGTTTAGGGTTGATTAAGATAATGTGGTTCTAAATGTATCAAATGAATGAATAAACACAAATGCACCAGAAAAGATCACTGAATGAAACAGATTTAAATCTATACAAATCTATACATAAATCTAAACAAAAAAATTATATTATACAATACAGTATAATCTTTACTTTGTAACTTATAACATGTGGATGGCATAGGAAGCAAATTTAGTGTCTGCTTTAGATGCAAGTTCATGGACAAGAGGTAGCTACTATGTACTGGCTTAATATTTAGCTAAAGAAAACTGAAGACCAGTGATATAACTCACCAATGGGGAAATGGTGTCAGATCTATAGCTGGGACATACTGGTAAGCTGAACTGGTGCAGAGATGGAATTCAAAAGGAGGTTTAGGACAAAAAATAATAGTAAGTACAGTTTCATTTGTTTGTTTTGTTTGCCTTTATTATTTCTTTTATTAACATTTTTGAGAATTGTTTGAGTAAAACGTTGTTTATAAGCATTTGTTGTTTAAATCCTTTGACTGTATGGTTGGATTAAGTCCTATACGTGTACATAATTATGTTTATGACAAAATTATAATGTAATAAGCTTAAAACCACTATATACATACATAAGGTTCTTGATGGCTTATATGTGCTTCTTTTGTGCTTCACAACATCAGTAAATCGGTTTTCAGTAGCAGGTTATTACTACAGTAGTATAAATCGGTTAGTTTATTGCAGCAAACAAAAATAGAAAAATATATGACAACAAGTGAGGGGTTCTTTGAAAAACCAAACCAAATCTGTGTGCAGTCTACTAACTGAATATACAACATATAGTTTGTTTTCAATGGTTTTCAAAAATTGCAATATTAAAAGATAAAAGCAATATGTAAATAAGGCAAAACAATTTCTGTATACACTGTACACGGCATACACCGATCAGTCCTAACATTATGACCACCTTCCTAATATTGTGTTGGTTGCCCTTTTGCTGCCCCATTCACAACAAACTGTGATGCACTGTGTATTCTGACACCTTTCTATCAGAACCAGCATTAACGTCTTCAGCAATTTGAGCTACAGTAGCTCGTCTGTTGGATCGGACCACACGGGCCAGCCTTCGCACCCCACATGCATCAATGAGCCCTGGCTGCCCATGACCCTGTCGCCGGTTTACCACTGTTCCTTCCTTGGACCACTTCTGATAGATACTGACCACTGCAGACTGAGAACACCCCACAAGAGCTGCAGTTTTGGAGATGCTCTGACCCAGTCGTCCAGCCATCACAATTTGGCCCTTGTCAAACTCGCTCAAATTCTTACGCTTGCCCATTTTTCCTGCTTCTAACACATCAACTTTGAGGATAAAATGTTCACTTGCTGCCTAATATATCCCACCCACTAACAGGTGCCGTGATGAAGAGATAATCAGTGTCATTCACTTCACCTCTCAGGTCATAATGTTATGCCTGGTCGGTGTATACTGTACAGTTTGTTTGCTTGCTCTAGCCTAGTTCATCCAACATGCATCTTTGCATTATTCCTTTTCAAACCACATTTGCATTTGCAAAGCTGCTTCTGCCTAATGATACCTTATAAAACTATAAATCAAAAAAAGAGGAAGTTAATTATATCATTAACATGGGAAGCAAAACAAGCCCTTGCTAGGTCATGTTATATGCTATGTTATATTTATTCACCAGTTAATAGAGAACACATTATAATCAATGAAGAATGTTTTAGTGATAAGGAGATATGTGCTAACAATGCATCTCTGTTTCTGGAGCAGGTTGTGAAGTTGGTATGGGGACACCTACTCATTTTGTTGAACGAGTGACGCTCTCACCCCTCTCTCCGCTCGCCCGTCTCTACATATATGCCCTTCATGGGTGTGTCTGTGAAGTGACATTCACTGCTGCCTGGAATTGGTACTACACACGAGACCAGAGACTTCCCGGCCACACAAGCCTGTGGGCACTCCTCATCTATAGCTCGGCCATCTTCTTCATGGAGGGAATAAGTGCAAAACTGAAACAAAGACATGCCCCCCTACTGCTCCGACTGGCTGTTTACACCTTGTTTATATACATGTGGGAGTTTAGTTGGGGGGTCCTGCTCAGGCTGCTGGAGGCATGTCCTTGGGACTATTCACATTTTAAATATAATATCACTGGGCTTGTGACGTTGGAGTATGCATTGCCTTGGGTGGTGGCAGCTCTTTTAGCTGAGAAATATGTTATTAGGAACACCCTAAAAGTACGATTAGAAGGGTAATCAATATTACACTGAACCTAATGTGCTTTGTGCACAGGGGCAGAATCAAACATAAATAAAAGGATTTTGCATAAACGGTTGGCATATGTTTGCTATTGTTTAACACATTTTTAACTGATAACTGGGTTTTCTGATGGGTAAACGGTATGTAATAACAATGTATACCCCCCCAAAAAAAAAAAATAATAAAAAAAATAAAAGAATAAAAATAGAAAACACAGAGTTTCTTACATTTACTTTCACTTTTATTCAATTGCGGACAGTTTGAACCCAAGATATTTCATGTTTTATCTGGTCAACTTCATTTCATTTATTAATAAACATCCATTCCTGCATTTCAGGCCTGCAACACGTTACAAAAAAGTTGGGACATCTTGAAGGCAGCACATGTTGCTCCAAGATCTCAATGTACTTTTCTGCATTAATGCTGCCATCACAGAGGTGTAAATTACCTTTGCCAAGGGCACTGACACAATCCCATATCATGACAGACCCTGGCTTTTGCTGATAACAGTCTGGATGGTCCTTTTTTGTCTTTGGTCTGGAGCACACTGCGTCCTTTTTATTTTTTCCAAAAAAGACCTGGAACGCTGATTCATCTGACCACAATAAACAATTCCACTGTGTGATGGTCAATCTTAGATGCCTCTGAGCTCAGAGAAGTCGATGCCGCTTCTGGACATGGTTAACATAAGGCTTTTTTTGCACAGTAAAGTTTTAAGTGGCGTTTGTGCATGTAACTCTGTATTGTAGTGCTTGACAAAGGTTTGCCAAAGCAATCCCTTGCTTATGTGGTTATATCAGCTATTGTTGAGTGGCGGTTCTTGATGCAGTGCCGTCTGAGGGATCAAAGATCACGGAAGTTCAGCTTAAGCTTGCGCCTCTGACCTGATATTCCTCCTGATTCCTTGAATCACTGAATGATATTATGCACTGTAGAGGGATAAATATGCAAATCCCTTCCAATCTTTCTTTGAGGTACATTGTTTTAAACATTTCAATCATTTTCTCACACATTTGTTGACAAACTGGAGATCCTCTGATTATCTTTGCTCATCAAGACCAAACCATGATTACAATCACCTGTTGACATCACCTGTTTGGAATCACATCATTATTTAGTTTTTTTTTATCTCATTACTAGCCCTAAATTGCTCCTGTTCCAACTTTTTTTGGAATGTGTTGCAGGCCTGAAATGCAGGAATGGAGGGATAAATAAATAAATAAATAATAAATGAAATGAAATGAAGTTGAGCAGGCAAAACATGAAATATCTTGGGTTCAAACTGTCTGCAGTCAAATAAATGGTGGTGGGTTCTCGAATGTCATTTAACTATGTGGCATGACCTTATTTCTCATTGGTATATATAAATACAGCTAGTGACCTTTATATAAGGATAGTGTCAAAAATTCAGAAGCTGATTTAAATAATCGACAAACAGCAATTTGTCTTAGCTGTGTGTTCTTCAAATAATATATAATTACTGAAGTACCTGGATGAAAACCATGATAAAAAATATAACTCCTGATAGTCAGTGGAGGAAAAAGATTCTACCCATGTTCCCAGGGCACCCAAACTAACTGGTTTTACCACCATGCTGCCAGCTGCAGGTCCTGATATGTACTCATATGTAATCTCATGTTTTTACTTTTTCTTATTCTTATTACTACTATTACTATTATTGGTGTTGTTGTTATTATTATTAGTAGTAGTATTATTTTAATGACAATACTACTGCAGTAATCATTTTCCCTCTACTATTTTTAGACTTAACAAAATAAACAGCATTGTTAAAATAGCTAAAAGAATGTGACCATGATCATGTGTAGTTATTTTACTCAGCTGAACAGTATGCATAATGCAGTTAAACACTATCTTTTAAAAACACTAGAACAGATTGTAGGAAAATGCTTTAATAAGACCATAAGACTTACAGTTATTTACTGTAAAATCACTGACAGTTAAAATTACATAGACCTGTAAGGTACAGCTATGTCATTGTATTTTTGGAATTTTAATAATATTTGCAAGTGCTTTTTTGGTGGCTGAATGATTAAATCACTTCTTTATACAAAACTAATTTATTGTTCTTTTTACTAATTTGAGTGTGGGTTTTGTGGTATTAAAATTAAGATATTAAACATCAATATCAATTTAATAATTAATAAATACAAGTTTGGGAAGATTTCTATTCTGTCATTGCTTCCTCTCTGGATTTTGGGCAACATACAAGGCCACACAGTCCTTAGCTCTATGCCAGCAGTACCTAAAGAGCACATAAATACACACACACACACACACACACACACACACACACACACAACTCATGCTTAACAACCAGTAAATATACTGAGCTTTAACAAATATAAATTCTAACGTTTTCAACACACACTTACTCAGTCTGTTCAAGAATAAGAAGGCAATCTCCCTCAGAAAGATTGTACTCTTGGTTATTCATAGTGACACTTGAGGACCCCTCCTGCAGTGAATAACAAAGAAAAGAACATTAGGTCACTTGTTCAGTGACAAATTGGTGTTCTTGGCATGTCAGCATGGGTTTCCTTTGGGTGTTCCAGTTTTCTCCCACAGTCCAAAGACATGCTAGATATAGATATAACCTTGTGAACTGATGAACCTTGTGTAATGAGTAACTACAGTTCCTATCATGAATGTATCCAAAGTGTAAAACATGACATTAAAATCCTAATAAACAAACAAACAAACAGTGACAAATTAATACACTGAATAGGAAGTTCAGTAAATGAAGTAAATAAGAAAACTGAGAAACATACTATCTGCCAGATCCATCCATCCATGGCTTTTTTGGTAGACTTTGACTCTCCTGGACCATACAGCATAGTCTGAAACACAGATAGTCATAGATGACATGGTTATCTTTGTTTCCATCTTCATGCCACCAGCACAACAACTGGAATGCACATTTAAAAAGCCTGTAAATTTGAAAATGTATTTTTAGGGCATGATTACAAAAATGTAGGCATACCACCATCTACAGTCCAAAACATTATTAAAAGATTTAAAGAATCTTGGGCCGCTCAGGTGGCGCAGCGGTAAAAACACACGCTGGAACCAGAGCTGGGATCTCAAATACATCGTATCGAATCTCAGCTCTGCCTGCCGTCTAAGACTGAGCGGCTACATGAACAACGATTGGCCTGTTGTTCAGATATGGGCGGGACTAAGCCGGATGGGGTCTCTCTCCCATGACTGGTGCAGTCTCTGCTGGCTGATTGATGGCGCCTGCACAGAGATGAGAAAAGAGTGCTCTCAGGGTGTGTCTCTCCGTACACAGTGCTGAGCTGCACTGCACTCGTCAAAGTGTAGATGATAAGATGCATAAGGCATGCTGCCCACGTGTCGGAGGGGGCGTGGGTTAGCTTTGTTCTCCTCAATCAGAGCAGGGATCGGCATTGGTGGAGCACTACGCAATCGAGCAATTGTACGAGCTAAAAGGGAGAAAAAGGGGAGAAAATGCATAAAGAAAATATATAAAAAAAAGATTCAAAGAATCTGGAGAAATATGTTTGTATCAAGGACGAGACTATAAACTAATAATGAATGCCTGTAATACTTTAGAATACTTTAGAAATCCTTGCCAGTAAACACTGTTTGTTGCTGCATTTACTAATTCTACTACACAAAGCAGAAGAATTTAATTGAAACGTGCTGTTGTCTGACAAATCCATGCAGATAATAGATGTTGTGTTCCCCAGAAAACATCCCAATTGTTCCTAATGCAAAGTTCAAAAGCCAGCATCTGTCATGGTATGGTACTTTGTTAGTGCCAATGGGATGGGTAACTTGCATATCTGTTATGGCACTATTAATGCTGAGAGGTACATGCAAATTTCTAGGCAACATATATTGCAATCCCCACTACATCATTTTCAAAAACGTCCCTGCTTGTTTTAGAAAGACCATGTCATGCCACATTTTGTACATTACAAAAATGCAGCTTTGTAATACGAGAGTGCAGGTGCTGGACTGGCCTGCCTGCACTCCAGACCTGTCCTGAAACAAGATTTTCAGACAGACTGTGCCTTCTACCACATGTACAGTGTATCACAAAAGTGAGTACACCCCTCACATTTCTGCAGATATTTAAGTATATCTTTTCATGGGACAACACTGACAAAATGACTTTTTGACACAATGAAAAGTAGTCTGTGTGCAGCTTATATAACAGTGTAAATTTATTCTTTCCTCAAAATAACTCAATATACAGCCATTAATGTCTAAACCACCGGCAACAAAAGTGAGTACACCCCTAAGAGACTACACCCCTAAATGTCCAAATTGAGCACTGCTTATCATTTTCCCTCCAAAATGTCATGTGATTTGTTAGTGTTACTAGGTCTCAGGTGTGCATAGGGAGCAGGTGTGTTCAATTTAGTAGTACAGCTCTCACACTCTCTCATACTGGTCACTGAAAGTTCCAACATGGCACCTCATGGCAAAGAACTCTCTGAGGATCTTAAAAGACGAATTGTTGCGCTACATGAAGATGGCCAAGGCTACAAGAAGATTGCCAACACCCTGAAACTGAGCTGCAGCACAGTGGCCAAGATTATCCAGCGTTTTAAAAGAGCAGGGTCCACTCAGAACAGACCTCGCGTTGGTCGTCCAAAGAAGCTGAGTGCACGTGCTCAGCGTCACATCCAACTGCTGTCTATGAAAGACAGGCGCAGGAGTGCTGTCAGCATTGCTGCAGAGATTGAAAAGGTGGGGGGTCAGCCTGTCAGTGCTCAGACCATACGCCGCACACTACATCAAATTGGTCTGCATGGCTGTCACCCCAGAAGGAAGCCTCTTCTGAAGTCTCTACACAAGAAAGCCCGCAAACAGTTTGCTGAAGACATGTCAACAAAGGACATGGATTACTGGAACCATGTCCTATGGTCTGATGAGACCAAGATTAATTTGTTTGGTTCAGATGGTCTCAAGCATGTGTGGCGGCAATCAGGTGAGGAGTACAAAGATAAGTGTGTCATGCCTACAGTCAAGCATGGTGGTGGGAATGCAATGGTCTGGGGCTGCATGAGTGCAGCAGGTGTTGGGGAGTTACATTTCATTGAGGGACACATGAACTCCAATATGTACTGTGAAATACTGAAGCAGAGCATGATCCCCTCCCTCCGGAAACTGGGTCGCAGGGCAGTGTTCCAGCATGATAATGACCCCAAACACACCTCTAAGACGACCACTGCTTTATTGAAGAGGCTGAGGGTAAAGGTGATGGACTGGCAAAGCATGTCTCCAGACCTAAACCCAATAGAACATCTTTGGGGCATCCTCAAGCGGAAGGTGGAGGAGCGCGAAGTCTCGAATATCCGCCAGCTCCGTGATGTCGTCATGGAGGAGTGGAAAAGCATTCCAGTGGCAACCTGTGAAGCTCTGGTAAACTCCATGCCCAGGAAAGTTAAGGCAGTTCTGGGAAATAATGGTGGCCACACAAAATATTGACACTTCAGGAACTTTCACTAAGGGGTGTACTCACTTTTGTTGCCGGTGGTTTAGACATTAATGGCTGTATATTGAGTTATTTTGAGGGAAGAATAAATTTACACTGTTATACAAGCTGCACACAGACTACTTTTCATTGTGTCAAAGTGTCATTTTGTCAGTGGTGTCCCATGAAAAGATATACTTAAATATCTGCAGAAATGTGAGGGGTGTACTCACTTTTGTGATACACTGTATCAATAACCATAAATAAACAAATCAACCAACAGCTTGATAATCTGACAGTTATTGCATATGTCAGCTTAGGTTGCCTAATTACTTGACTCTGGTGCTGAAGTTCTGTCTATGTTCATGCTCATCAGTGTGGTGGTCGTAACCCAGTAATTGTATTTGGTTGTCATAATTGTGAAGAGTAATTAATTAACCACACTGATCAGCATGGACATAGCCAGAATTTAACAGATTAACCACCCCCAACACCACCAACTGTGTCTGTTGAATGGGTGGCCAGGCCTTTAGCACTGCTAAGACTTGAGCGCTTGGGAGCAATGATGGGCTAATGTATTAAACTGCTGTGCTACTGAACCTGAGTGTGGTTATATTTTGCTATAAAATGCATTTTAAATATTTTTATTCTCTGGATATCATATTTTTGCTGTAAACTGTTGCACAACTTTTGGTTTGCTACAGAGGGCTGCTGTATCATTGTATCTTACTCAGTTGTCAATTTTTGTTCGTCAATGTTTTTATTAGGGTGGCTACTCCAGCCATCCCTTGTAAGTCAACTTCTATCAATATGTTTTCAAGTAAACACTCCATGCTGTTCCACCTCTCACCTCAGTCTCAAACTGAGCTCCAAACATGTCCACAGGTCGGCCACTAGCCAGCGCAGGCCTCTGCTTCTCCACCCATTCTTTGAAGCAGAAGGGGGTCATCACGTTCATAGTGTTGAGTGGGAAAACTGGTGGCTTGATAGGGTCCGCTGTAAAATTTCAAATATTACTAAGACTGTTGTTATGAGCATAAAACAATTTGAAAGGGATTTACATTTGTATAAGGTGACAACATTGAAACAACCTCAAATGTCTTAACTTGATCCTGTTTTACTTTAAATCCAAACAAACAATGACAGAATTTTTAACTGTAGTTTTAGAGCATTGCATGTCAGTACATAACATGAGAAGCTTAACTATTAATGTGCAAATTCTAGCACCCACAATGAACTTCCCCCTTTTCTGTTATGTTAATTTTTAAGGTTAAACTTTTACCATTATTAAAAAGCTTGATATAAAACACATCATTATTCTAATTATTTTGCTTTATCATGCTTTTATAGTATATACAGTGCCATCAGAAAGTATTCACACCCCTTCACTTTTTCCACATTTTGTTGTTACAGACATATTCGAAATCCGATTTGAGTATAGTTTTCTTTTTAAAAATCTACACGAAATAGCCCATAATGACAAAGTGAAAACATGTTTTCAGACATTTTTGAAAATCTTTTAAAAATGTAAACATTTAAACATAATATGTACATAAGTATTCAAACCCTTTGCCATGATGCTCAAAATTGAGCTCAGGTGCATCCAGTTTACACTGATCATCCTTGAGATGCTTCTACAACTTGATTGGAGACCACCTGTGGTAAATTCAGTTGATTGAACATAATTTGGAATGGCACACACTTGTCTATAAAAGGTCTCTCAGTTGACAGTGCATATCAGAGCAGAAACCAAGCAATGAAGTCATAGGAATTGTCTTTAGACCTCCGAGATCGGATTGTGTCAAGGCACAAATCTGGGGAAGGATACAAAAAACTTTCGGCAGCATTGAAGGTCCCGAAAAGCACTGTGGTCTCCATTATTTGGAAATGGAAGAAGTTTGGAACCACCAGAACCCTTCCTAGATCTGGCCGCTCGACCAAATTGAGTAATCGGGGAAGAAGGGCCTTGGTCAGAGAGGTGACCAAGAACCCAATGGTCACTAAGGCAGAGCTCCATATGGCACATGGCAACCCGCTTGGAGTTTGCCTAAAAGCACCTTAAGGAGATCAAAATTCTCTGGTCTGATGAAACCAAAACAGAACTACAAGCGTCATACCTGGAGAAAAACAGGCACTGCTCATCGCCTGGCTAACACCATCCCTACTGTAAAGCATGGTGGTGGCAGCATCAAGCTGTGGGGATGTTTTTCTGTGGCAGGAACTGGGCGACTAGTCCGCATAGAGGGTAAGGGGACAGCAGCCAAATATAGAGAGATTCTTCAAGAAAACCTGCTCCAGAGTGCTCTGGAACTCAGACTAGGGCGGCGATTCATCTTCCAACACGACAATGACCCAAAGCACACAACAAGATAACAAGTGGCTTCAGGAGCAGTCTGTGAATGTCCTTGAGAGGCCCAGCCAGAGCCCAGACTTGAATCCAATTGAACATTTCTGGAAAGACCTAAAAATGGCTGCCTACAGACGCTGCCCATCCAACCTGACTGAGCTTGAGAGGATCTGCAGAGAAGAATGGGAGAAAATGCCCAAAAACAGGTGTGCCAAGCTTGTACAGACATACCCAAGAAGACTTGAGGCTGTAATTGCTGCCAAAGGTGCTTCAACAAAATATTAAGCCATGGGTGTGAATACTTATGTACCTATTATGTTTAAATGTTTACATTTGTAATAAATTTACAAAAATGTCTGAAAACCTGTTTTCACTTTGTCATTATGGGCTATTTCATGTAGATTTTTTAAAAGAAAACTATACTCAAATCGGTTTTCAAATATGTCTGTAACATAACAAAATGTGGAAAAAGTGAAGGGGTGTGAATACTTTCTGAAGGCACTGTAGATATGCTATAGTGGCACATTATGAAACTTTGGTTTTGATCACAGCAGACAGCATCATTTACATTTACATCCAAAGTGACTTACATTACAGTTACAGTATACAGTATGCACAATTGAGGGTTAAGGGCCTTGCTCAATGGCCCAACAGCAGCAACCTGGAAGTGGTGGGGCTTAAACCAGTGACCTTCTGATTACTAGTTCAGTACCTCAACCACTACGCATCAGTCAAATTCAAATAATTCAAAACAATTATCCATTACCATACCTCCAGATAAAATATAAACAACGCTAAAATTGCTGTAACATAGGCTATTATACTGTGTACATTTTGAAGTAATTGTTTCATGATCTAATAATAATATGTGCATAAAGTTTTCATACACTTATAAGTAAGGCCCTAATTACTTCACAGTCGTGAAAATTGTGTCATGGACCATGAAATGAGCCGTCTCCCGTGAAATGAGCCGCTTCCCATGAAATATGCAATTTGCTCCGAAATTAAAAATGTAAAGTTTGTGTTTAGCGATTTAACATTTTTCATTCGCTATGAAGCGCAGTATGCATAACCCGCTGGCATGCAAGCTAATATCTCCCTCTGTGCTCTGAAAATGACAAGCCCGAATTTGCAAATAAATGACACTTTTATACAAATTAAAAATCAATGAGAATTTATTTACATTTGAAAAGAACTCCGATTGTTGCCCCGCATTCGTCCACCATATTTAAAATCTTCGGTGAGAAAAGCTGTGCCGCTAAGAATGCTAGTAATGTAGGGCAGTTGTAGCCTAGCGGTTAAGGTGCTGGGACAGTAATCAGAAGGTTGCCAGTTCAAGCCTAACCACTGCCAGGTTGCCACTGTTGGGCTCTTGAGCAAGGCCCTTAACCCTCAATTGCTTAGACAATATACTGTCACACTACTGTAAGTCGCTTTGGAAAAAAAGCGTCTGCTAAATGCCGAAAATGTAAATGTAATGTCTTCACCGCTAAGGAAGCATTGGACGCTTCCTCGTTATTCAGTCAGTCAGTTTATCACTTAAATTAAGGCATCTTAGTAAGGAGCATGTTGAGGCATTTAAAAATCCGAACAGCCTTGTTCTTGGGAGCACGCTTAGGATGAGGTAAAATGTCTCTGTAGAGAGCTCACTAGGTTTTCAGACACACCCAATGTTTGATGTATGTGTTTACGTATCGAGAGCATTTGTCCCTTTGGGGATTCCACAGTTGCTTCTACACACTAGAGCTGAGCGGTTCCTAAATCACACGGGTTAATTATTTGAATCTTCGTACTGAATCAGGAATCAGGAGTCCGAGGTCTAAATTAACCCGGATCCTATGAGTCCCCTGATTGGCTCCTGCTACGTACTCAAAGCGAGTGAGCAGACTCACCGGAAACACTGCAGACTGTGATTTGGCTGAACCGACTTCAATCTAGTCTGTGAATATAAGTAATTAAAGTTAAATATTCCAATAAACAAGAGCTTAAACACACTGGTGTTCGTTATGTGGCTGATTTTATGCACATTACATTATTATTATTATTATTATTATTATTATATTATTATCAGTAGTAGTTGTACAGATTAGTAATGCAGCATATGTTCTTGTAAGCAAAACAACAACAAAATATAGTAATATTATTCTTAAAATGCAAATGCTTACAGGCTACTCAAGGACTGTACCACTTAAGGAGTGTCATAGCCCTTCCCCATGGTAATTTATTGACTGTTGTTTTGGTGCCACTGTGGCTGCCTGACTGGGTTAAGTTACCATGGCAATTTGTTGTTGACCAGCCCTTTTGAACCCTTGATCCGTTAATATACCCATCTGATTGGTCCCCATGATCAAGATTCCACTTAAAAAAAGTGTCAACTTGTCACTGACAAGAGAAGTGTGAGGTGCCAAGAGAATTAAGAGAGAAGGATTTATTTAGAGAAGATGAGTGCACGAAAGATAAGTGATATTTGGCATTTCCATGCATTAAATCAATCACAATCAAGATGTCAGTACAAGTGACTTAAGTGAACCGGATCACATTACTTATAGCGCTTTTCCACCAAAAGAACCATGGTTCTTGAACCGGTTCTGTTCAGGTTTCCTAGAACCTTGGTGGAGCATGTAGGTTATGTGTGAGCATTTGTGCTGTTGTTACAGATGTTCGTTTTTATGTAAAAAGCATCGATCAGCTGTTGGTGATAAGAAGACGTAGACGTGTTTGTAGCAGTTGTTGTTTTCTTCAGTTCATTGACGTGAGAAGCGTTTTGCGCTTCGCTTTCACCGTGACTCTCGGCGCAAATAACCGATTTGCTCAGCGCTCGGCTTGAGCAGTGAAACATACTAAAGTTCCACGACACAAACATCCATCTGTGTGAAATAACCATCAAATCCACTCTAAAATACAATACATATATCTGTGTTTAGCTGGATTTACTTCACATGTGGTGTTTATGCAGCTCGGGGTTGTAAATCTTTCCGGGAGAGTCGAAAAAGCTTCACGTAAAAAATAAAACATAACGTGGCTGAATGTACTAAAAGTATGACATAGAAACACTACATTTATCACCGTTATTACTGGTTATTAGTGCTATGTACTGGTTATAAGTGCTCTGCACTGCCCAAATTCATCGGTCGTTGTTTAAGTACAACAAGCCACGTTACGCTTTATTTTTCACGTTAAGCGTTGTTCGTACTGTCCGGGTCACTTTTACCACGTCATATCACACAGTTCATCTTTTTTAAGGTGCTTTGAAAATATCAGCAGCAAACTGTCTCAAAATTTAATCAGGTGAACTTTAAAAGATGAAAATGCAGCATTAAGCTCCAAAAGAAACAGCAGCACAGTGGTTTAGCAAAGCACGGTTCGTGCTGAAAAACCAAGTATTCTGTGGTGCCAGATTGGCCTGCTAGTTCGCTGTCTGGAACCTCTTTTTTTCGGTGGAAACACGCGGAACCGGTTCAAAATCAAGTTCGCGAACCAGAACCAGAACCGCTCCGCGTCGGTGGAAAAGGGGTATGAGTGACTCAGATTAACCTGAATCCATAAAAGGAACCGAATTCACCACCACTACTACACACACAAAACAAGTATTATACTTCCGATAGTTTGTCTATGTACAGTCTATTTCTTTCTTTATAAACTCATCAAACTCTAAAGACACTCGGTTACACTAGCAATTGGTTAGAAAAAACTGAGTTTGGAAAACTCCCAACCGATTCTCTGGAACCAGAGGGGTGTGTGTGAAGACACGGACAAGTACTTACGTATACGTTAAGGTAGGCTGTGCTGTGTATTGTAGCTTCCACTAATTATATCATTCAATTATGAGTGTAATTTAATGACGGCATTTATTGTGGCACTTATGTTTAAAAATCTGTGATTTTAAAAAAACGAGGTCCGTGAAATTAAGCACATTTCCCCGTAAATTTAGTAGGGCCCTACTTATAAGGTACATGCATGTCATGGCAGGTTTGGGAGTTGTGAGTATATGGATCAGTGGTCCCTATAAATAGTATAAACAGATCTTCTATCTGTTGGTCAGGAAATGACATTACCAGGAACACCCTTGTGTTGGCCAATGAAGGGCACAAGTAGACCAGTCCTGGATGAGATTGTCCCCAGTGTATGTCAGAAAACTCAGGTGGCCATGCACTCACTCAACAGGGTACATCGGCAACATGCCCCCGGCAAAATGCACAACCACAGAGGATCGTAGGTAACAATAAGACGAAAGAAAAGAGATGAAAACTGAGTTATCACAGCACTAGCTACTCGGTCCACGGGTGCATTTTAGAAAATGAGAGGAGCTCGGTATATGCCAGGCTGCAATTACAAAGAGTGGAGCAGCCACTCCATCACTGACACAGTCCAATGTTGATTCAACTGTGGAGCTCCATTCAACAGTCACCCCACCTGTAGCTGCAGCGTGATGGCCAAAGGTTCTTTGGAAAAAGATCAAGGACATCTGAGCAGGCGGAAAAAAGTTAGCAGTGCCACAAAGAGTGCATGTGCCACTGAGGCATGGACCATACAATGCAAAACCAACAGGACAACAGGCAAAAGCCCAATGAGAACAGCTTTTAAAAGGATTTCCCAGCTGTAGCGCATTAGATGTTAGCAGCAGATCCTTTAACTCCTGTTAGTTGCAAGGAGCACATCCCACAGATTCCTGATTGGATTGAAAACTAGGGAATTTGGACACCAAGTCAACACCTCAAACCATTCCTGAACCATTTTTACTTTGTGGAAGGGGGCATTGAAAGAGGCCACAGCCATCAAGGAATACCGTTTCCATGAAAGGGTGAACATGGTCTGCAAGAATGCTTAGGTAGGAGGTACGTGTCAAAGTAACATCCACATGGAGGGCAGGACTCAAGGTTTCCCAGCAGAACATTGCCCAAAGCATCACACTGCCTCCGCCGGCTTGCCTTCTTCCCATAGTGCATCCTGGTACCATGTTCCCCAGTTAAGCTCCACACGCACCCGGCCATCCACGTGATGTAAAAGAAAACATTATTCATCAGACCAGGCCACCTTCTCCATTGCTCTGTGGTCCAGTTCCGATGCTCACATGCCCATTGTTGGCGCTTTCGGCGGTGGATAGGGGTCAGCATGGGCACCCTGACTGGTCTGCAGCTATGCAGCCCCATACGCAACAAACTGTGATGCACTGTGTATTCTGACACCTTTCTATCAGAACCAGATTAACTTCCTCAGCAATTTGAGCTACAGTAGCTCGTCTGTTGGATCGGACCACACGGGCCAGCCTTCGCTCCCAATGTGCATAAATGAGCCTTGGCCGCCCATGACCCTGTCGCCAGTTTACCACTGTTCCCTCCTTGGAGCACTTTTGATAGATACTGATCAAACTCACTCAAATTCTTACGCTCGCCCATTTTTTCTGCTTCTAACACATCATCAGTTCATTTACTTAGGTAAAGAATAATTTCATCATGATGGAGGATGTAAAAGCAGGATGTTTTCATTGTCTATACTCATTTGTAGGGCCGTACTAAATTCACACACACACACACATCCAGCTCTGCGTCCACAGAATTGATTGGGAGTTTTTCAAACTCAGTTACTCGAGTAGTGTTTTTAGCTAATTTAGACTTTGGACATATGGACATAGACATTTTGACTAACCGATTGCTTAGTGAATTGCCGTATGATTGCTAGTGTAACAGACTTTTCTGTGGTGTAGTGTGCTGACAATGTTTGATGAATGTGTTTACGTATTGAGTGCATTTTGTCTCTTTGGGGATTCCATAATCAATGGAATAGTGTGCTTCTCTACACACGTGATCATCTCTCATAATCTGTAGCCTCAAAATAACAAGCCATTGTCTATGTACAGCTTATTTCTTACTTTATAAACTCAGCAAACGACACTTGTTTACTCTAGGACCACCTCATAGTGCAAATGAAACAGTAAATGTAAAGCACTTGAATGTTAAAAATGGTAAATCACTAAACACAAACCTTATTTTTTTAAATTTTCAGCAAATTGCAAGTTGCACAGGAAAAGGCTTATTTCACAATATGTGACGCGATTTTCAGAGCCGTGATTTAGGTAGGGCCTTACTCATCAGACATGGGTGTAAATGCATTGTATAATTGCTTATGATTGCTTATGAGAATCATAAATCTGGATCATTTACCTGGATCAGGTTTTCCAGTCTTATGCTGTTTTGAGGCCATAAACCTGTCAGAAAAACAAAATATAATAATAAAACAAGGTTTGTACATACACAGCTATAAGAAATCCCAGAAAGTAGTTAAAGCTCAGTGCCACAACTTACTCCTCAATAACTGGAACTAGTTGTATGCCCAGGTTCTCACAGTAAAACCAGCGTTCAAACAGAATGTCTGTGCTGTTGTCCACATAGTATCTAAAAGCAAAAATCAACTGACTAAGAAAAATGTGTGCATACAAAACCATAAACATGCTCCTTTTGCCCAGTATGTATAGGTAAACCCACATCTAATCAGTATGACATTTTTATTATTTAATAACCAGTTGTCCCTGGTGGCCCTGGTAACTATGCTGGAAACACCCTGGACAGAGTGCCAGTCCATTATACACTCACTTGAATATTTTTCATTTCTTTTTTTATCCAGGTCAAGGTCATGGTGGGTCAGGTTTTTCCAAAATCAATGGATGCAATTTAGTTACACAGACAGGATGGCAATCGATTGTGTGGCCTTAGTTACCCCCCCTTCAGATAACCAATAATGCCTGTATGTAGATGCCCGAACAGGCACCGCGATTTGGAAAAAATACAGTAAAAAATTCAAATCCTGGATCCCAGTGGTAGTTGGCTAGTGTAATTTACCACTGCACCACCCAAGTGCCTCCTATACACAATGCAATGAAAATTGGCTTTTTGTAATAGAAAAAAAAATATTGACTTGTAAAATGTATTTTTGTTTATATTTTTGCCCTGCCTTGCTGACTTGCCAGCTATGCTGATTTTGTTGTACCCACAAATTACATTAAAAATAGGCACTGGAACCAGAGCTGGGATCTCGAATACATCGTATCGAATCTCAGCTCTGCCTGCCGGCTAAGTCCGAGCGGCCACATGAACAACGATTGGCCTGTTGTTCAGATATGGGCGGGACTAAGCTGGACGGGGTCTCTCTCCCATGACTGGTGCAATTACGACCTCTGCTGGCTGATTGATGGTGCCTGCAAAGAGATGAGAAAAGAGTGCTCTCAGGGTGTGTCTCTCTGTACACAACGCTTAGCTGCACTGCACTCATCAAAGTGTAGGTGATAAGATGCTTCCACATGTCGGTGGGGGCATGGGTTAGCTTCGTTCTCCTCAATCAGAGCGGGGATCAGCATTGGTGGAGAGGAAGCATGACACAATTGGGCAATTGGACGTGCTAAAAGGGAGAAAAAGGGGAGAAAATGCATAAAGAAAATAATAATTAAAAAAAAAAATTAGATTAAAAAAAAAAAAAAATTAGGGTATTTTAACCCAGCTATTTTAGAACACTGCCTGATTTTTTTGTTGTGGGTTTGTATTTGACAGCTAATCATATCTATACTATTACAGTGCAACTGTGTTTACTAACAGCAGCTTCAGTTACCTAAGACAGTCTTTCTCTGAGCACAGTCGCCTCCTCTCCACCACCAACCCCACTGTGTTGGCCTGCCTCTGAGGGGAGTGAGGGATTCGTGCTGGCAGGAGAAACATCTGGGGGATAAATGTGAGAGATTAGCATATGATTTAGGCAGTTAAATACCTATGAATGCCTACACTGACAAGACAGACTGACAAGAGAAACTGACTAGTGCCAGCATGCTTAAAGAAAGCAATAAATAGTAACAGTTCAGAGAAAAACCCATCATGATTCTTACCTCTCCTTCACGAATATGCACATCTTTGTGTTTGTCGTTCTCGATTACTTTTAAGACCATGTCTCCACGGACCTGATAAAACAGCTAAGACACAAAGCAAGGTTGGATGTGAACTTAGAAGTAACAAGTACAACTCCAATCCAAATAAGTTGGAAGAATAGGGCAGGCATGTGGAAAAATGTTTTAAATATGCAAATGTTTGTTTGGATTTTAACGTCATGTTTTACACATTTGGTTACATTCATGACAGGAACGGTAGTTACTCATTACACAGAATTCATCAGTTCACAAGATTATATCGAACACAGTCATGGACAATTTAGTATCTCCAATTCACCTCACTTGCATGTCTTTGGACTGTGGGAGGAAATCAAAGCACCCGGAGAAAACCCACGCAGACACGGGAAGAACATGCAAACTCCACACAGAAAGGACCCAGACTGCCCCACCTGGGGATCGAACCCAAGACCTTCTTGCTGTGAGGCGACAGTGCTACGCACTTAGCCACCGTGCCGCCCAAGTATGCAAATAAAACTAATAAAAGTTGGTTGAAAGATGTAGGAATCAAACCCAGACCCATGTTCCTGTGAGGCAACACTGCTATTCACTGCATCTCCCTTGGTCATTAATGTCAAATCTAATTAGTAATTAATGTGAACAGTTCAATTAAAAGGATACATATTACTTTTTCATTAATTACATTTAAGTACGTTTACAAATTACTGCTTTGTGTTTTTATTTGCATTTTACCTGGCTATATCCCATCTTCTTTTAGTTGCTATTTACAGCTGTAGGGACAACTCTTTCCCAATAAACAGTTGCAATCAATGTAATTTAACCCCCACTGTAATTAAGTTTACAACTTTCAGCTATTTGCAATAAACCAATCCAACTAGTACACTTTAAACACTTACTCACTCACTCACTTTCTTAACCGCTTATCCAGTCAGGGTCGTGAGGGGGTGCTGGAGCCTATCTCAGCTTTTCAATGGGTGCAAGGCACACAGTAACACCCTGGACGGGGCGCCAGTCCATCGCAGGGCAGACACACATACACACACAAACACATTCACCTACAGGGCAATTCAGTGTCCCCAATTAACCTGACTGCATGTCTTTGGACTGTGGGAGGAAACCGACTTTTCTGGTTTTGGATCAGTAGAGAGGTGTACGTCTTTGAGTTCGGGCATGGAGACCTTCAGGGTTTTTTTTTTTTTTTTTTTTGGTTTTCATGTAGAATCGTCTTTAAGTAATAGGTAGTCGGATAGGGATATCGTTCCTAGTCGTTCACTTGATTACTGTGCAGCACGGTGTATCTGTTACTATGTGCTGACCTCTAGTGACCAGCATTGAAACATCAATATTTTATTTATTAACATAACCCACTGTCTTAACCTTTATACATACACTATATTGCCAAAAGTATTCGCTCGTCTGCCTTCACACATATGAACTTGAGTGACATCCCATTCTTAATCCATAGGGTTTAATATGATGTCGGCCCACCCTTTGCAGCTATAACAGCTTCAACTCTTCTGTGAAGGCTTTCCACAAGGTTTAGGAGTGTGTTCATGGGAATTTTCGACCATTCTTGCAAGGGGCATTTGTGAGGTCAGACACTGATGTTGGACGAGAAGCCTGGCTCGCAGTCTCCGCTCTAATTCATCCCAAAGGTGTTCTATCAGGTTGAGGTCAGGACTTTGTGCAGGCCAGTCAAGTTCTTCCACACCAAACTCGCTCATCCACATCTTTATGGACCTTGCTTTGTGCACTGGTGCGCAGTCATGGAAGGGGTCATCCCCAAACTGTTCTCACAAAGTTGGGAGCATGAAATTGTCCAAAATCTCTTGGTATGCTGAAGCATTAAGAGTTCCTTTCACTGGAACTGAGGGGCCGAGCCCAACTCCTGAAAAACAACCCCACACCATAATCCCCCCTCCACCAAACTTTACACTTGGCACAATGCAGTCCGACAAGTACCGTTCTCCTGGCAACCGCCAAACCCTGACTCATCTATCGGATTGCCAGACGGAGGCGCGTGATTCGTCTCTCCAGAGAACACGTCTCCACTGCTCTACAGTCCATTGGCGGCATGCTTTACACCACTGCATCCGACGCTTTGCATTGCGCTTGGTGATGTAAGGCTTGGATGCAGCTTTGGATGAGTGAGTGAATACTTTTGGCAATATTGTGTGTATGGTGCAACTTTTACTTCACTACATTAATAAAATGCAGTTTTATTTCTAAACAATTTTACAGACACATTTGTTACTTAGTGTACTGTAAACTATATATATTTTGGTGGGTTTTTTTTATAATAAATCAGGTCAAACGGGAAAATTCTGCGTTCCAAACCGCGTACTATAGTGTGTACTAAATAGTGCCCCTCCATTTGTGTTGGTACTACAGCGACATACTACTTAGTGAGTATAATTTAGTTTGGAACACCACAAGGAGTGTCAGCAAATACGTGATTTGCAGAAGGTTGCAAAAGCATTTTTTATTATAAATAAAAGTAACTACAGTAAAATATATGAATGATATAAAGTTTATATGTTTTCTCAAATCCAAAATGAATTATTTGTAAACTGATAAGCGAACGTTTTATAGCTTATGTACTTTGTGTGTTTATTTATTTATTTTTCCCACGAAATGTTGCTTTTAAATGCGTGGCACAATTCTCCCCTCTACAGTCAAATCATGTCATTACATCATTCACTGCCTGCCATCAAAAACCATTACAACTAAATCACTGTCAACTATTAACTAACTACTACTACTAAAAATAAACTAGTATTTCTATAACATACAAATCATAAAATACAAAACATTGCATTGTTACTAACCAACTAGATCTGAAATTTAGTTGTCAATGTTGATATGAGAATACTGTAAAGGTTAATTTTGATTAGTAAATTAATCAACAGCAAAGAAAGAATAGTAGTATTTAGGACTTGGTGCTTTCTGTGCTGTATATGGGATACATTTTTAAATATGACAAATCAGTGTCACTAACGCTTGCTGTTGTTTGATAGTTGCAGAAGTGCAAAAAGGACTTTGTCCTCATCATGAAACTGTAGCTGCTGTAAAAAGGGGCAAGTTCAAATTGTCTAAACTGAGAGAACTTGGCATGTGAGTTGAACAAGCAATAATTAACCCATGGGAATTATTTGCGTTATTTGTATGAGTACATATTCAAGCACAGTATCTGAACTAAATTTTAAAATATTAATAATAATACAGAAACTGTTAAAAAAAACAACATAACATATGTAGAATATTTTTCGGTCATATAACCATTATGGATAACAAATTAAGAATGTTAGTTAAAAAAAAGCTTTGTAAAATTGTATAAAATTGTGCCATCAGTATAAAATAATAATAAAAAAACAGTTAAAAATTTAAAAAGTGAAAGCAAAAATTATGTAATGACATTCTATTTTGACCACAATTAACACATAGTTACTCATGGCTCATTTAATGCCACTATCATATATAATTGAAGGACAATCTGCTACTTTGCCTCTATGAACTACAGCCACTAATTTAAGTGGCATCAAAAAGAAATTATTGCACCATAAACTAAGCAAATAATAGCCATTATTCAAACAAATTTCGACCCCTAATTGTCTTTATTACATTTTTTTACATTGCATATTCATACCTCACCTCTTCACCCTCCTCTATGTGGTAATCCTTACGTATGTTTGGACCACCAACATACATGATGTTTAGCTGATGAAAGAACCTGAAAATTATAATTTTCATTACTTTTGTTCTTGCATTATATATCTTGTGTCAGCAAGTTGCTGTCCAGCTATAATTCAATCTACTTACATTAATTTGTTGCAAACAGGTGGTAAAAAAGAAGCCTCATTTTCCAAAATCCACTTGTCAATGTTGATTTGAAAAGACTGATTTGTCATTTTTGTTAGTAATTAGTGCTGCAACAATGGAACAGTAGCAGTATTTCAGGACTTAGTGCTTTTTGTACTGTCTTTGCTCTTTTGGAGTCATAACTGGTGGATGGTTTACAGGGGTGGGGAGGAGCACAAACCTGTCAAAGTGCAAGGTTTGGATTTGCCTTACTTGAAATCTGTATTTACAGACCACTAGTTGGCCAACAGTGCATGCCTAAATTCAGCCGTTTGGAAGCATATAACAGCTATATCTTATTTTTGTGCACAAAGCAAGATAATTAAAGACATGGTATATCAAGTGTGGAGTGGAAAAACATCAGTGCCTTGCAAAGCCCTGCCATTGGATTGCATATCCAGGTCTTACAGTCTTGTAACCAGCTGCAAATGCTTTTTGACTAAAAGGGAACTATTTTACACAGACACACTACAATATGTTGAGATAAGCTTTCGTAGTAAAGTGTAGGCTATATAAGCTGAAAGGGGAGGTGGGCTCTGGGTCAATGTCCATTGAATGTGCAACGGTCACACTTAAAAGTGTCCACATACTTGTGTCCCAATAGTGTATTTTGGCTTTGATCCTTCATAGCTTATCATAGCTTGGAATGTAGTATTGTGGGTTTTCTGTTATATTGTTTATAACTGCTCACACTAATAGTAGTGGTGTGCGATACTGCAAAATTTGGTATTAATCCGATACCAAGTAAATACAGGACCAGCTACTGATACTTTTTACTTATAAGTGCAGTTTATGGGACAGTGGTAGCCTAGTGGGTAGAGCTTTGGACTATCAATTAAAAGGTTGAAAGTTTGAATCCCAGCTCTGCCATGCATCCACTGTTGGGCCCCTGAGCAAGGCCCTTAACCTTCTCTGCTCCAGGGGCGGTATCATGATTAGTTTAACTATATGCCAAAAATATTCATTGGAGCTCTAAATCGGTCATTTAGGCTATATTACTAAAGTGAACAGGCGAGATAGAAAACATTACTCAATAGATACATTAAGATGTTAATAAAATGCTAATGGTAAAACTGCTTTTTTTTTTTTGCTGCAGGTTTTGCTGATACATGAATCATGGTGATCGGTCCATAATGCTTAAATAATGAAATGGACAATTATCAACAGAGATTACTAAAACTACAAGCATTTCGAATCCCAGCTCTGCCATGCAGCCACTGTTGGGCCCTTAAGCAAGGCCCTTAACCCTCTTTGCTCCAGGGACGCTGAATATGGCTGACCCTGAGCTCTGACCCCAGCTTCCAAACAAGCTGGGATATGCAAAGAAAGAATTTAATTGTGCTGTACGTCAGTATATGTATATATGACAAATAAAGGCTGTTAATTGATCATGTGCATGTTAAAACCCAGGAGAGCGAAGTTTTTAGGCAAATAAAAAGTACTTTAATTACTATAATGAACATCTGAGGTTTTTGTTAGTGGTGGGTGGATCGATCCAAATATCGATATTATCGATACCAATGTTGGTATTGGTATTGGATCGATACTAGTGTGATGGGATCGATACTTTAGTTTTACTTTTTCTCCGCTACATTCAGCACATTTCTTCCGTTTCGTCAGAAAGTAAAGACCACGTCTGTACAGACTCCTCCGCTCCTCTCACATCTTACATGCACAACTTGCTCCTCCCCTCTTGCTCTGCTGTGTTTTGTTGTGGTACCTTCACGTGGTTATGTTGTTAGACATCAGTACATTGGTAGCATTGGAAGATTGTAAGTTTTTGAATACTTTGCTTTGCAGATACAGAAATAGGGGCGATTTTATGGAAATAATAGTGTAAACTATACGTACGTAAGACGCACCTGATTACGCACATGAATCGGAGCATGAGTAGTAGGCTCTTATTCCGTGTTTTGGTGAATGAGAGCTCTTTTCTTTTGACTTTGTGCTTATAAATGTAAACAGAATAGTATAGATTTTTTATTTTAAATTAACAAGCATTGCACATGTATTCGTCACTATTAAAATTACAAATGTATTCACCCAGCAAACACAACTATGAGTTAGCTGCTTTGTGATACACCATAATGGTAATGTGAGAAAGTAAAGCACCAGAAACAAGAAATCGGACCGCTTTAAACAACTGAATTTATTTACAACCCTACTGAGAGCAGCTACTTACAAAATAATGTATGTATTACAATAATACACTTAAATAATACACTGAAAATTTATTCAGATTTAGCAATTTAAAAATGCAGCTACCATAATTATTATCGGTATTAGTATCGGTATCGATATCAGCGATACTGGCCCTGTATTTACTTGGTATCGGATCTATACCAAATTTCCCAGCTAACACAGAACATTCCCGTAACGTTAGATTTTGGTTCCCCTATGGTTATTTTTAGGGAACCATCCCATAACGTTATGGTAACGTTCTATTTTCTTTAAAAAAATCAGCGCTGTTCTCAGAACGTTCAGGGAACTATGAAACCTAACGTTCTCTCATGGTTTTATGAAAACTAACAGAGAACGTTATCTAAAAGTTGCCTTTAGGTTTTCTTTCTTATGTGTTTAAAGTAACCCGGAAGGTTTTCTTATGATCTTTAAAGTTTTTTGGTAGGAACTTACCAAAAAAGCCTTTTGCTTGAGACGATCAGGGTGGGCCATTTATATGGATACACCTAAATAAAATGGGAATGGTTGGTGATATTAACTTCCTGTTTGTGGCACATTAGTATATGGGAGGGGGAAAACTTTTCAAGATGGGTGGTGACCATGGCGGCCATTTTGAAGTCGGACATTTTGGATCCAACTTTAGTTTTTTCAATGGGAAGAGGGTCATGTGACACATCAAACTTATTGAGAATTTCACAAGAAAAACAATGGTGTGCTTGGTTTTAATGTAACTTTATTCTTTCATGAGTTATTTACAAGCTTCTCTTTGTTTACAGCCATTGACATGTCACAGAGGTTAACACGTGAGGAGCGGATAGAAATTGTGTTGATGTCTGGTGAACGCAGTACCCGGGTCATTGCAGCAGATTTCAATGCAAGACACCCTACGAGACCACCCATCTCCCATGCTACAGTTAGCAAACTGCTTGCCAAGTTTCGTGAAACTGGTTCAGTGTTGGATTTGCCAAAATGTGGACGCATGAAAACTGTCACTAATGAAGAAACATCAGTGGCTGTCCTAGCTTCATTCAGCAAGAGCCCACAGCGTAGCACTCGCCGCATGTCACTGGAGAGTGGCATCAGTCGAACATCCCTTCGGCGGATATTAGCTACTCACAAATGGCACCCTTACAAACTCCAGCTGCTGCAGCATCTCAACGAGGATGACCCAGATCGGCGAACTGAATTTGCTGAATGGGCAAAACAAAAATTGGAACAGGACCCTCAGTTTACACAGAACAATTTGTTCAGTGATGAGGCAAACTTTTATGTGAATGGTGAAGTTAACAAACAAAACCACCGCTATTGGTCTGACACTAACCCACATTGGATAGATCCCTCCAAGACTGTTGGAACACAAAAATTGATGGTATGGTGTGGTATATGGGGTACAAAGATAGTGGGGCCATTCTTCATCAATGGAAACCTCAAGGCCACTGGATATTTGAAATTGCTACATGATGATGTGTTTCCCTCTTTATGCACTGAAGCTGGCACGTTCCCTGAGTTTTTCCAGCAAGATGGTGCACCACCACATTATGGGTGTCAGGTCCGAGCATTCCTAGATGAACAGTTTCCTGGAAAGTGGATTGGTCATCGTGGGCCAGTTGAATGGCCCCCAAGGTCTCCAGATCTGACCCCCTTAGACTTTTATCTTTGCGGTCATCTGAAGGCAATTGTCTATGCTGTGAAGATACGAGATGTGCAGCACCTGAAACTACGGATACTGGAAGCTTGTGCTAGCATTTCTTCTGCGGTGTTGCTATCAGTGTGTGAAGAGTGGGAGAAGAGGGTTGCATTGACAATCCAACATAATGGGCAGCACTTTGAACACATTTTATAAGTGGTCAGAAACTTGTAAATAACTCATGAAAGAATAAAGTTACGTTAAAACTAAAGTTGGATCCAAAATGTCCGACTTCAAAATGGCCACCATGGTCACCACCCATCTTGAAAAGTTTTCCCCCTCCCATATACTAATGTGCCACAAACAGGAAGTTAATATCACCAACCATTCCCATTTTATTTAGGTGTATCCATATAAATGGCCCACCCTTTACTTACAAGTACCAACTATAAAACTATGAAACCTAACGTTCTCTCATGGTTTTATGAGAACTAACAGAGAACATTAGTTAAAGCTTGTATAAGGTTTTATTTCTTATGTGTATAAAGTATCGTTCCAGTAACGTTCCCGGAAGGTTTCTAAGTTAACCCAGCTAGCACAATCATCTGGCCCAGTTCCCACTTTTCTATCGGCACAGTCGGCCGAGTGTCAGAATCGGCCAGAATCAATGTAGCCAGATCCGGCCCAGTTGTTACCACAGCTGGGTTTGGCTGGTGCTCGTAGAAAAGCGTGCGCGCCGACGCTGGTTGTCCGGCTGTGGCCCAGCGTCCAGTCTCTGATTCAGCGGCGACAAAACAGCGTCACCATAGCAACAGTGCGACGCGAGCTGTTGAAAATGAGGACTCGTTCGTTCGTGTGAGGTAAATAAACATTTAATCTTAACAGCTTTTTACTTAGTAAAATGTAAGCAGAAAGTACATTAATGAGTTTTGGATTAAGATAGAGAGCAATTTGGTAATGTTATCTAGTGAGTTTCAGGTTAACTGGTAGTCTGAACTGAAACACTTCAGGTAACGTTAGCTAAAAGGCTAACAGTTTCTAGCATTAGACAACAGCTGCTAAATAATTAAAGTTCATTGAATACTGTGGATAACGTTAACTTAAAAGCTACAATAAGCAACAAGAACAACAACAACAATAATAGTAATACAATAATAAGCAACAGACGACCTACCATCTCTGACTACATCCACGAGGTGGACCAACAAAGCAGGTGTGTATAATTTAAGAGTGGACAGTGAGTGGACACGGTATTTGAAAACTCCAGCAGCGATGCTGTGTCTGATCCAGTCATATAAGCACAACACACAGTAACACACCACCACCACGTCAGTGTCACTGCAGTGCTGAGAATGATCCACCACCTAAATAATACCTACTCTGAGGTGGTCATGTGGAGGTCCTGACTATTGAAGAATAAGGTAAAAGGGGGCTAACAAAGTATGCAAAGTAACTGATGGACGACAGTGGAACTGTAGAGCTACAAAGTGCACCTATAGATAGATAACTTTATTAATCCCATAGGGAAAGTCAGTAAATGGTTAGTAAACTATATGGCTAGTGGAGCTGATAGAAAAAGAGTATACATACAAAGAGGTGGTTTTAATGTTATGGCTGATCGTATATAATTTTATAACCCAAAGATTGTCCCTTGTATTTTTTGTAGATATTCAAGTGTCCACAACCATCACTGAGCCACATTTGCTTATTCACCTCTCATACATGAGTAAAAACTATGAACACTACTCTGCAGCATCTAACAGCCGGTGTAGATCATCAGCCAAGGTCACAAGATCCAGCAAGAAGGTTCTGGGTTCGATCCCCAGGTGGGGCGGTCTGGGTCATTTCTGTGTTGTTTGCATGTTCTCCCCATGTCCGCGTAGGTTTCATCCGAGTCCAAAGACATGCAAGTGAAGTGAATTGGAGACACTAAATTGTTCATGACTGTGTTTGATATAACCTTGTGAACTGATGAATCTTGTGTTATGAGTAACTACCGTTCCTGTCATGAATGTAACCAAAGTGTAAAACATAAGGTTAAAATCCTAATAAACAAACAAACAGTACTTCTTTATATTGTATGTATATATACAGTATATATATATATATATATATACAGTATATATATATAGTTTACTTTTATAATTATTATTCTTATATGCAATTATATGTTATTTTCTATGTATAGTATTCATATACAGTGGGGTCAAAAAGTATTTAGTCAGCCACTGATTGTGCAGGTTCTCCTACTTAGAAAGATGAGAGAGGTCTGTAATTTTCATCATAGGTACACTTCAACTATGAGAGACAAAATGAGAAAAAAAAATCCAGGAAATCACATTGTAGGATTTCTAAAGAATTTATTTGTAAATTATGGTGGAAAATAAGTATTTGGTCAATAACAAAAGTTCAACTCAATACTTTGTAACATAACCTTTGTTGGCAATGACAGAGGTCAAACGTTTCCTGTAAGTCTTCACCAGGTTTGCACACACTGTAGCTGGTATTTTGGCCCATTCCTCCATGCAGATCTCCTCTAGAGCAGTGGTGTTTTGGGACTGTTGCTGGGCAACACGGACTCCACAAATTTTCTATGGGGTTGAGGTCTGGAGACTGGCTAGGTCACTCCAGGACCTTGAAATGCTTTTTACGGAGCCACTCCTTCGTTGCCCGAGTGGTGTGTTTGGGATCATTGTCATGCTGGAAGACCCAGCCACGTTCCATCTTCAATGCTCTCACTGATGGAAGGAGGTTTTGGCTTAAATTCTCACGATACATGGCCCCGTTTATTCTTCACTTAACACGGATCAGTCGTCCTGTCCCCTTTGCAGAAAAACAGCCCCAAAGCATGATGTTTCCAACCCCATGCTTCACAGTAGGTATGGTGTTCTTGGGTTTTTCTTCTTCCTCCAAACACGACGAGTTGAGTTTTTACCAAAAAGTTCCATTTTGGTTTCATCTGACCACATGATATTTTTTTTATCAATCCTCTTCTGGATCATCCATATGCTCTCTGGCAAACTTCAGACGGGCCTGGACATGTACTGGCTTAAGCAGGGGGACACGCCTGGCACTGCAGGATTTGAGTCCCTCTCGGCGTAGTGTGTTACTGATGGTCCTTCCGTGTAGTTCTGGGATTTTTGCTCACCGTTCTCATGATCATTTTGACCCCACGGGATGAGATCTTGACCCCAAGGGAGATTGTCAATGGTCTTGTATGTCTTCCATTTTCTTACAGTTGTTCCCACAGTTGATTTATTCACACCAACCTGCTTGCCTATTGTAAATTCACTCTTCCCAGCCTGGTGCAGGTCTACAATTTTCTTCCTGGTGTCCTTCGACAGCTCTTTGGTCTTGGCCATGGTTGACTGTTTGAGGCTGTGGACAGGTGTCTTTTATACAGATAACGAGGTCAAACAGGTGCCATTAATACATGTAACGAGTGGAGGACAGAAGAGCTTCTTAAAGAAGAAGTTACAGGTCTGTGAGAGCCAGAAATCTTGCTTGTTTGTTATTGACCAAATACTTATTTTCCACCATAATTTACAAATAAATTCTTTACAAATCCTACAATGTGATTTCCTGGATTTTTTTTTCTCATTTTGTCTCTCATAGTTGAAGTGTACCTATGATGAAAATTACAGACCTCTCTCATCTTTCTAAGTAGGAGAACCTGCACAATCAGTGGCTGACTAAATACTTTTTGGCCCCACTGTAGCTGTCATTTTGGTTCACTTTTGTAATTGGTCTTATTTATAATATTCTGATTATTATTATTATACTACTTGCTGCAATTATCTTAATAAAATACTTTCTACTGCACAATCTGTAGTTAATCTGTAGCATAAATCTACTATTTTATCTATGAGGATGTGAAAGGAGAAGAAAACGGTAAATAAATAGTATCGCAGTGCTTTGGGGGCTATTCCGGCCCAGTTATGGGAGAGTCGGCGGAGATCTGGCATCCGGATTTGGGCCAGTGTATTTGGCCCGATTCTGGGCAGTCATTCAAAAAGAGTCAGAGCCGACACGGGCTGCCGGTGTTACCGGAGTGTTATTGCAAGGTTGTCTAAAGTTTTCAATAATTTAAAGGTTAGTACAAGGTTCCCTTAAGGTTTCAATAATTGTAAGGTTACGGGAACGTTAGGGGAACGTTCCCACAACTATTATGCACAACCAAACGGGAACGTTCTATTTCCGTAAAGAAAACTTTCCTGGGGAACCAAAGGGCAACCAAAATGAACCGTTCCCAGAACGTTCTGGTAAACAAAAACTAATGTTCCCGGAACGTTCTGGGAACCAAAAATTGTTAGCTGGGTTTGCAGTACACCACTAGTTTTTGCTCATCTAAATTTCTTCCTTTCATTGCACTTCTCTGGCTTAAAAAAATAAAGCACACAAAATTATTAATGAATAACAAATGTTTTAAAACAAAATTTTTGAATGTGATTGTATGTTTCGTGTACTGCTGTAAATTATCCCCACACTGTGCTCCTCTTTCTTTCTGCTATTCTTTTACTCACTGCTACATGCGTTAGCTTTCAGTGCTAAGTCACGTGACGGCACGACAACAAAACAGAGCAGAGCAGGAGGGAGGAGCAAAGTGTGCGTGCAAGATGTGAGAGAAGCGCTGTTTGCACAGACATGAGCTCTACTTTTTAACGTAGATAATAAACTAAAGTACCGATCCCATCACACTAGTATCGATCCGATTCCAATACCAACGTTGGTATCGATACTACCGATAGTTTGATCGATCCCGCCCAACCCTAACTACTAATAGTGTCCTAGTAGTGCCAACAGTACTAACTGATATTGCTAGTATTGCGAGGATCAGATTTCTATTCCTCCAGTGTCCAACATTTATTACGTTTTGTAATATAAACCACAACTAACTTAATAATCCACTTTTGCAAAACATTGTAGTTTAACATGGAATTATACACATTAAACAAGTGAAATTGCTAGCGTTAGCATTATGCTAGTCCTCCAGTCTACGTTGATTACTTTTATTTTTAGTCCTGCACGTAGGTATTATGATTGGTATAACTGTATGCCTATATATACACATCTAAGCTCTGACAAATATATACATCTGACATCTGAATCGGTCAGTTAGTAATTACTGACATTACTCAATAGATAAGTCAAGGTCTTGCTACAGTGTTAACTGCTTGCTACATAACTAGTTAATTCTAGTATTGTACTTAATAAAGGTTTACCGATACATAAACCATTATTTCTCAAATAATGAAACGGTGCAAGTTGATAAGTCTTGCTGCTACAGCGCTCTGACGGAGCTCCAGTGGCGCAATCGGTTAGCGCGCGGTACTTATACAGCAGTACAAAGCAGAGCAATGCCGAGGTTGTGAGTTCGAGCCTCACCTGGAGCATGACTTTTAAATCTTGTTTTTTTTGTTACGTATACGTTTGTAAGGCTGGATATATTTTAATAGATAAAATACGATATATTTATTGTCACTGTACAAGTACAATGAAATGTTTGAAGCAAGCCTGTAGATTGTTATTAAAAATAAGGTACATTATATTAAAATGACAACATATAAGCTACAAAATACAACACATAAAAATACAATATAAAGTGTCAATTACAATAAAAATAAACAACAATAATAATAAAGTGTCTGGTGCCGGGATCAATGTAGAAATATTGCACAGACCAGTTATTTAACAGCTTTATTATTTTTTTTATTTTTGCTTTTTTAATTATAAATGTTCATTATTTGGACAGAAAATAAAATAGAAATAGAATGAATACAATAAATGCATGCTATTATTTATTTAACACAAACAAGATTATTTATTTATGTAATTTTAGTAATGATCATGGTCAGGGTGGCGGTTTGTCTGGCGTCACCAGTACACACTGGATAGGGCACTAAACCATCAAAGGGCAGACTAGATTTACACTAGTACCTCCTTAATCAGAGCACTAAATACACCGTTTGTAAGTGTTGTGAGAAGTAGATGAATTTGAGAATAGCCACATAGACACGGAGAGAACATGCCAATTATCGATCAAGCCACAGGTTCCCGAATTCCTGGAGGTGTGTGACTATCACATTACCAGTTGCCACTTTTAAAGTCAATTGGAAAGGAGTGAATGCACAAATGTGTTTTGTTGTAATACATAAGAGTCCATTATAGGATGTATTTTAGCCTTGCTTTTAGTGTTTCATGGGAGCTCTGAGCCCACCGCAACCCTGACCAGTAAAGTGTTCATTACACCTTGGGGTTACTGAGATTGATTGCACTTGTTTTTGCCAATAGATGGCGCTATAGGATAATTAAAAGGGATTTTGCAGAGTTTCGCAGCTGTTTGCCAGATAGTGGCAGTGTTTACATTTACATTTTCAGCATTTAGCAGACGCTTTTATCCAAAGCGACTTACACAATGAGCTGAACACAATGAGCAATTGAGGGTTAAGGGTCTTGCTCAGGGACCCAACAGTGGCAACTTGGTGGTGGCGGGGCTTGAACCGGCAACCTTTCGTTTACTAGTCCAGTACCTTAACCACTGGCTATCACTGGTTACTCATGTTCCGTTTACTAATTTTGAACACATGGCCAGTTATTTGTTCTCTCACCTGTTACTGGTCATTTAATAAAACATTGTGTAATGTACCACATGACTGATCAACAGATCAGAGTACATTTTATATTTACTAGTGTCATAAATTGGTAAAATGAGAGGCCTGAGGCCTAAAATCTGACTTTAGCTGATACAAGAATTAATCAGCATGTATTGAATGACCACAGAAGTTGTGATAATATAAACCGCATGGATTTCAGATAATTCTGGCTTTTCAGAAGACCAAGATACAGTTATCATGAGATCAGGGGAAGTAAAATCTCTGCTGAGACCATCACTGTGCATCTGTTTCCAGTAGGACCAACCTAAACACTCTAGATCAGGAAAGATGTTCTGCTTCTCTGGTGTCTCTCACTTAATAACACATGTAGAAATAAGGAACAGAAGCAGTGGCCTGAAAAGCATTTCCTTCATAAAAGTGAAAGTATTTAAATCTTTTGACCAAAAAAAAGTAGAAAATAAATGCTTTTCCGAAATAAAATGAATATGAGAGTGGGTTCTAGATTCTTTATTATCTGAAGACTTGTGTTTCAGTGGTGAATTGTGGTAGATTACCAGAGGAACAGAAGCTCCCCTGTTCCAGTTCTCATACACAGAAAGGAAGTGAAGAGGGTGGACTCCTACAAGTACCTTGGGGTACATATAAACAACAAACTGGACTGGGCACATAACACTGATGCCATCTATAGAAAAGGACAGAGTAGACTGTTTTTTTTCTGAGAAGGCTGGGGTCTTTCAATGTGTGCAACAAACTGCTGAAAGCTTTTTATCAGACTGTGGTTGCCAGTGCCCTCTTTTTTGCTGTGGTGTGCTGGGGTGGTGGCATCTAGCCTGGAGATAAGCTGGTCAGGAAAGCCAGTTCTGTTGTGGGTCTACAGCTGGATAGTCTAGAGGTAGTATGTGAGAGGAGAACAAAGGACAAAATTAGGGCCATCCTGGATAATCCTTCTCAGCCTCTCAATGAGAAACTATGGCGGCTGGGTAGTTCTTTCAGTCATAGACTAATTCCAAGAAAGAGCAAGATGGAGCGCTTCAGACGTTCTTTTGTGCCAACTGCCATCAGACTGTATAACAATAGCAGAATACACAGACTGTCCTCACACTGATGTGCCAGCCCCCCACCCTACAATAACTCAAGATCCCCCCTACCCTTTTAACAGCACTGGACTCTATGGGTTGGTTTCCCAGACAGGGATTAAGGCTAGTCCAAGACTACATTTTGCTTTAAATGGAGAATCTCCATTCAAAATGTTGTGTAGTCTAGGACTAGGCTTCCCTGTCTGGGAAACCAACCCTATGTTTCATTATTCACACATACAGTATGTACTGTATATATAGAGTATATACAGTGTTTTTATTATATTGTAGTAATTACCATACTGTTGTATAATAGTCATTGCATAGCATAGCTAATTTGTTTATAATTTTCTTATTTTTTATTTTATTCTACTTTATTTACTCTATTTACTGTACTTACACTGTACTGGAGCTGCTGTAACACTCGAATTTCCCCCATGGGGATCAATAAAGGAATCTTATCTTAATAAATTTTTTTTTATGTTAAATTACACCGATGCTTGTTTAGTGAGTCATTTTTAGTATGTCAAACTTATTGCCTACAAATCCACAATTCCCGAGAGACATTGCTGTGAAAAAGTATGTACCCCTTTCCAATTTCTTCTATTTTGTCCCATTTAAATGTTTCAGATCTTCCAACTAATTTTATAAGAAAAGACAACATGAGTAAACAAAAAATGCAGCTTTAAATGATCATTTTGTTTATTGAAGATAAAATTTTTTTCAAAACCTATATTACTCATGTGAAAAAGTAATTGCCCACCTAATCCTAATAAGTGTAATAAGAGGTTGTGCCACCCTTGGCAATAACAACTGCAATCTAACGTTTGTTACTTGCTATCAATTGTTTTAATGCAGTTATACTGAAACTACAAATGCAGCTGTACACAGAGCTGGTGCATGCACACTGAGGGTGGTTTGGGTGTGTTTCATTGGCAAAATAAATTAAATGACATTTTTAACCAAACAACGGATTCTTTGTCGGTTTTTAGTTAACCAGTGATAATGCGACCACTGATAATGAAAAATTGTTTATAAATATTTACGCTTTATTCACGCTGGCCCGTGTGGTCTGATCCAACAGACGAGCTACTGTAGCTCAAACTGCTGAAGAAGTTAATGCCTCTTTCAGCAGGATAATGCTCCCTGCCACAAAGCAAAAATGGTTCAGGAATGGTTTGAGGAGCACAACAACGAGTTTGAGGTGTTGACTTGGCCTCCAAATTCCCCAGATCTCAAACCAATCGAGCATCTGAGAGATGTGCAGGACAAACAAGTCCGATCCATGGAGGCCCCACCTCGCAACTTACAGGAGTTAAAGGATCTGCTGCTAACATCTTGGTGCCAGATACCACAGCACAGCTTCAGGGGTCTAGTGAAGTCCATGCCTCGACGGGTCAGAGCTGTTTTGGCAGCAAAAGAGGGACCAACACAATATTAGGAAGGTGCTCATAATGTTACGCCTGATTTGTGTATTACAGTATATTTAAATTATTGCATGTTTTTAGATGTCACTATGTGAGGATATTCTCATAAAGTACAGGTAATTTGTTAGCTTAGATAGATGAACTGGGCCTCAACCTGTACTATGATAGTAATTAAGTTGATTGCTACCTCGGTAAGGTCACAGACTAGACTGCAGTGCACCTGAGGCAGTTCTTGTGAAATCAGTGAGCTGCCCATACAGGCCCTGTGTGTCAATGGCAAGTCAGTAACATCCATCATCACTGTGTGCTGTCTCCACTTGAGGTGTGTCAAGGCAGCATTTGCCAGCTTGTCTTTGGAACATAAGAGAGTGGGGTTTTGATCTCTAATGTTCCAAAGACAAATTTTACACAGAGTAAAAATAATCTAAGATGAAATTAGGGAACTTTGACTTTATCATTTATTTAATTCAGATTTCTCATCCTTATTTGTATTTAAATGTCATCTAATGGAGGTATGGCTTTTGTTTGAACTTATGCACATGGTCAGCAACAACACCCGAATAATTTTAATAAATGGTATTAGGGTCCTTTTTTTATCTGGAAATGCTCCTGACTATTACATCACCACCACCACTAGTCTAAGCTATTAACTTAGGTTTGTTTAGGTCTATTGGTTTGAGAGTAATCAGATCAGGCATCATTTTTTAAATATTTAGCCATATAGTTTTGTTGAGTCTGTGCACACTATAGGCTGACAAAAGTGGAATCCAGTGGGGTCATCTGCTGCTGTAGCCTGTCTAACTCAAGGTTCGAGGTGTTGTGTGTGCTGAGAGGCTTTTTTGCTCACCACAATTGTAAAAAGTAATTAGTTGCCATAGTCTTTTTGTCAGCTTAGACCAGTCGGGCCATTTTCCCTTTCTAACAAGGCATTTCTGGCCATACATCTGCTGCTTATTAAATTACTTTATTTTTCACAAAACCTGGTTTTGCAGGACATTTACAAAAGATCGACAGTTTCTGGCATACTCTAAACAGCCTGTCTTGCATCAACAACTACAATGCTATGAAAATTTTCCCATATTCTCTTCCCATTTTTAACGTGTCAGACTTAAATATTTAAAATGATCAAATTACTTTTAACAGTAGACAAAGGTAACCCAAGTAAACAACTTTTTTAAATGATTTCAATTATTAATGAAAATAAAAAGCTGTTTAGCCCTACCTGGCCCTCTGTAAAAAATTCCCCCTTAGGTACTAAATTAACCAGATAACCAAATTTAACAAACACCTGGGTTCAATTTCACTAGCAACACCCAGCCAGGATTACTGTCAGACCTACTGAATCTAAACATTTAAACTACTACTACTACATCTAAACTACTTAAGCAGTAAGCAATTGAGGGTTAAGAGCCTTGCTCAAGGACCCAACAGGGGCAACCTGGCAGTGGTGGGGCTTGAACCAGCAACCTTCTGTTTACTTGTCCAGTACCTGTCCCTTTATGGACTGAAAAGTCAAAGAAAGAAATGTACATCTGGTATAAAGAAAACACCACATTCTACGGCAAGGACATCATACCCACAGTAAAATCTGGTGGTGGTAGTTTGATGGTCTGGGGCTGCTTTGCTTCTGCCAGACCTGGATGACTTGTCATTATTCATGGAATCATGAATTCTGCTTTCTCTAAAAAAAAAAAACCTGATGGAGAATGTCCACCTGTCAGTTCATGACCTAACTCTCAAGCGCAGTTAGGTTATGAAGTAGGACAATGATCCAAAGTAGACAAACACATCCACCTCTGAATGGCTCAAAAGGCTGAGTTAGGACTTTAGTCTCATTAAGAATCTGTGGCAAGATCTTAAACAGGCAGTTCATGCTGAAACCCCCTCCAATATACAGTAGCTGAATTTAAACAGTTCTACAGAGAAGCTTGGACAAAAATCTCTCCACAGTTATATAAAAGACTCAAGTTATAGCAAAGTTGACTGCAGTTATTACTGGCAAGAGTGGCACAACACATGTACTGTATGTCTGAGCGGAGTGAGGATTACTTTTTCAGTTGGGTGATATAGGTTTTGAACACATATTTATCTTCAATAAATGTATCTTCAATCTTTAACATTTTGTGAAGCATACTTGTTGCCTTTGTATTAAAATTAGCTGGTTTATCTGAAGCATTTAAATTGGCAAAAATAAAAGAAATCAATTGAGGGACAACTACTTTTTTACAGCACTGTATGTACAACCCCAAATCAGAACAAAGTTGGGACAGTATGGAAAATGCAAATAATAATAAAACACAGAGTTTCTTACATTTACTTTTACTTTTATTTCATTGCAGACAGGATGAACCTGAGATATTTCATGTTTTGTCTGCTCAACTTCATTTCCTTTATTAATAGACATCCATTCCTGCATTTCAGGCCTGCAACACATTCCAAAAAAAGTTGGGACAGTAAAGCATTTACCACTTTGTAATGTTGCCATTCCTTGTCACCACACTTAAAAGACGTTTTGACACTGAGGATACCAAGTGATTTAGTGTTTCATGTTTTTTTTTGTCCCATTCTTCCTGCAAACACGTCTTAAGATGTGCAACAGTACGGGGTCATTGTTGTCGCATTTTTTGTTTTAAAATTCTCCAGTCCAGTACCCATACCCTCCGTACCATGACAGACCCTGGCTTGGTCCGGAGCACACGGCGTCCATTTTTTCCAAAACAGACCTGGAATGCTGATTTATCTGACCACAATACACATTTCCACTGTGTGATGGTCCATCCTAGATGCCTCCGAGCTCAGAGAAGTCGACGCCACTTCTGGACATGGTTAACATAAGTCTTTAGTTTTTTTTCATAGTAAAGTTTTTAAGTGGCATTTATAACTCCGTATTGTTGTCCATGACAAAGTAATCCCTTGCCCATGTGGTTGTATCAGTTATTGTTGCGTGGCGGTTCTTGATGCAGTGCCGTCTGAGTGATAGAAGATCATGGGCGTTTAGCTTAAGCTTGCACCCTTGGCCTTTACGTAGTGAAATTCCTCCCGATTCCTTGAATTGGTTAATGATACACTGCCTGGCCAAAAAAAATTTCACCACCTGGATTTAACTAAGCAAATAGGTAAGAGCCTCCCATTGGATAATTACTGCATGGGTGATTATGTTTCAGCTGGCAACAAGTTATTTAACCCTAACTGATGAAGTGAGTAGCTTCTCATTTGTTAAACAACCATGTCGAAAGACACATCCTGTGGTCGTGGAAAAGATGTTAATCTGTTTCAGAAGGGTCAAATTATTGGCATGCATCAAGCAGAGAAAACATCTAAGGAGATTGCTGAAACTACTGAAATCGGGTTAAGAACTGTTCAACGCATTATTAAAAAGCGGAAGGACAGTGGGGAAACATCATCTTCGAGGAAGGAATGTGGTCGGAAAAAAATCTTGAATGATCGTGATCGGCGATCACTTAAACGTTTGGTGAAATCAAATGGTAGAAAAACTATAGTAGAACTCAGGGATGTGTTTAATAGTGAAAGTAAGAGCATTTCCACACACACAATGTGAAGGGAACTCAAGGGATTGGGACTAAACGGCTGTGTAGCTTTAAGAAAACCACTTGTCAGTGAGGCTAACCGGCAAAAACGGCTTCAATTTGCTAGGAAGCATAAAGATTGGACTTTGGAGCAATGGAAGAAGGTCATGTGGTCTGATGAGTCCAGATTTACCCTGTTCCAGAGTGATGGGCACATCAGGGTAAGAAGAGAGGCGCCTGAAGTGATGCACCCATCATGCCTAGTGCCTACCGTAGAAGCCTGTGGGGGCAGTGCTATGATCTGGGGTTGCTGCAGTTGGTCAGGTCTAGGTTCAGCAACGTTATGTGCCCAAAGAATGAGGTCAGCTGACTACCTGAATATACTGAACGACCAGGTTATTCCATCAATGGATTTTTTCTTCCCTGATGGCACGGGCATATTCCAAGATGACAATGCCAGGATTCATCGGGCTCAAATTGTGAAAGAGTGGTTCAGGGAGCATGAGACATCATTTTCACACATGGATTGGCCACCACAGAGTCCAGACCTGAACCCCATTGAGAATCTTTGGGATGTGCTGGAGACGACTTTGCGCAGTGGTGCAAATCTCCCATCATCAATACAAGATCTTAAGGAAAAATTAATGCAACTCTGGACAGAAATAAATGTTGTGACATTGCAGAAGCTTGTGGAAACGATGCCACAGCGAATGCGTGCCGTAATCAAAGCTAAAGGCGGTCCAACAACATATCAGAGTGTGTGACCTTTTTTTTGGCCAGGCAGTTTATTATGCACTGTAGAGGGAGAAATATGCAAATCCCTTCCAATCTTTCTTTGTGGTACAATCATTTTCTCACACATTTGTTGACAAACTAGAGATCCTCTGGCCATCTTTGTAATCATGGTTTGGTACGAAATCAGCATCCAGGAAAGGCTGAGTCTCTGATAAGCAATCACCTGTTTGGAATCACATCATTATTTAGTTATTTCACCTCATTACTAGCCCTAAATTGCCCCCGACCTGACTTTTTTTTGGAACATGTTGCAGGCCTGAAATGCAGGAATGGAGATATATTAACAAATGAAATAAAGGTGAGTAGACAAAACATGACATACCTTGTGTTCAAACTGTCTGCAATCCAGTAAAAGTAAATGTAAGGAACACTGCATTTTTATTTTATTTGCATTTTCCATTCTGTCCTAACTTTTTCTGATTTGGGGATGTATATACCAGTCAAAATGACTTAAATATTATTTTATTTTGATGTTTAACACAGCTCAGTCTTTGAATTTCTAGTACAGGTAGGTTACTTTGGATGTCAGTAATCCGACTCCACTCCTGTTGTTCTGGGGTGTTGTCTCACCTCTGATTGACTACTAAAATAGAACTGAGTCTTGGTTTATAATTCTCATGTGTCTCTGCTTAAGCATTGTGATTCCTTAATGCTAGGTTGTAAGTAGACAGTTTATTGCCTTGGCAACACGCAGGCAGTTCCCATTGTGCCACAATGCATGATTGTCATTATTGTGACTATTTTTCCCACTGCTTTAGGCAGACTGATTGCAAAACTTGGCTCTTAGAGCGATGTAATATCATCCGACTTGGCAGAAGATGTCTTGCCCAAAGATGTGCGTATTTGGAAGATGAATAATTATTTTGATATTGAGTTCATATTCAATATATTTTTTGTGGCTGTGGTTTTAAGACATGCCTGTTGTAGGCAATAGTAAATTTCATATAAATTAATAACAGAAACCTCCAAAACATCAGTCTAAGAAACGGTCTTTTTGATTTTCGGGTAAAATTAGTCATCCCCTTTTCATCATACAAGCTTCTTTAAATTAGAAAGTCGTGAGTACTTGTTAATTTATGAGTAAGTAAATCTTAAACGCTGGCTCGGTTTGTTATAAAAGACATCATGCATTTGGCTCTGTGTATTAGAAATCTGGACATGAGGTGTGCTTTGTAGTTTCTGTCTGTGTGCTCAGGTTACTAGAATCATACAGAACCAATGAAAAGAAAAGGAGAGTGAGGAAAAGGAAAGTGTGGGAAGACTGGGTGAACTGTATAGTATCTGAATCGATTTTTAAAGGTTTCTTTTTTTTTTTTTTTTTTGCATTTTTCCCAATTTTCCTCCCAATCTAGTTGTATCCAATTACCCAAATGCATTATGCTTCCTCTCTACTGATGCTGATCCCCACTTCTGATTGAGGAGAGCAAGACACGTGTGCAGTAGCCAACTGCATCTTTTTACTGCACAGGGCGTGTAAGTGTAGGTGATAAGATGCATCCGGCATGCTGCCCTCGTGTCGGAGGGGGCGTGGGTTAGCTTCATTCTCCTCAATCAGAGCAGGGATCAGCATTGGTGGAGAGCAAGCATGACGCAATCAAGCAATCGGACGTTCTAAAAGGGAGAAAAAGGGGAGAAAATGTATAAACTACATATATGTATATACTGTATATATACTGTATATATATATATATATATATAAAGAAGTATAAATATAAATATAAATATATACTGTATATATATATATAAAGAAGTTAAAACATTTTGCATTTGTGCTATTTTCAAATAAATACAGTCAAAATTCAAGTAATTGTTGTCTGTTTTCCACATCCTTTCCATACTAGGTAATATAAATACTAGCCAGTGGTTTGGATAGCTAGATAGTTTGCTCTGTTTCCACTGCATTTATTTCTGAGAATTCCTATATAAACGTATGCCAACTGAAAGCAAACAGACGTTGTGTTTGTAACAGTTGGCAGGATTCATATAATGCATCCCAGCAGTTTGGAGCTCATTGATTCCTACTGCACTGTTTTGGTGCATGCCTATAATGAAACCCTTTTGATGTTCCTCAGGCTTTTCTCTTTTCATTAGTTCTACAATCTACTACCAGCCTCATACTGCAATTGTTTGAGTTTAATATGGTCCCTTTCAATCAATATTTACAAATCAAACAGAATAGTTTACCATGTTGCACTATTAATGGCATCACATAAGAAAGAAGTTTGAATGGCCTTTTCAGTCCTTTCACTCCTGTTTTTACTTTGTTGGGAAATAAGCCAATTGCATGTGATTTTGACGTTGGGTAAATTTAGCCCCCTCTGGTCTCTTTATTCTGTGCCAGGCTCTTAATTTCCCCAAAGCAAAGAGGTTGACATCATTCCTTCCAGTGGCTGAAGCTTGTTATTGCTGCCATTCTAGGGCTTGGTGCTGGGACTGAGCAAACATTTTATGGGACATCACAGGGGCCTAGTCATTTTAGTAACAGAGTCACTGTGGGTCAAGACTCAGTGGGGGCCCTCATGATTATTGGTAATTGCATTGCATGAATGTAAGTTGTATGGGCACCCCAGGTGAATCTATCCTATATAGTTCTAGGCCTTATGAGCTGCTCATTTTTTGGAAGCGCGGTTGATATCAACAAAGGATTAGTATCTCTGCAGAGCAAGTGTTTACACTACAACCTCAAATCAGAAAAAGTTGGGACTGTATGGAAAATGCAAATAAAATAAAAATACAGTGTTCCTTACATTTACTTTGACTTTTATTTGATTGCAGACAGTTTGAACCCAAGATATTTCATGTTTTGTCTGCTCAACTTCAACTGATTTGTTAAGCTTAAGCTGAACGCCCGTGATCTTCAATCCTTCTGACGGCACTGCATCAAGAACCACCACTCAACAATAGCTGATATAACCACATGGGTGAGGGATTACTTTTGCAAACATTTATCAAGCACTACAATACAGAGTTACATGCACAAATGCCACTTAAAACTTTACTGTGCAAAAAAGAAGCTTTATGTTAACCATGTCTAGAAGCTGTGTCAACTTCTCTGGGCTAAGAGGCATCTAGAATGGACCATCACACAGTGGAAACGTGTATTGTGGTCAGATGAATCAGCATTCCAGGTCTTTTTTTGGAAAAATGGACGCTGTGTGCTCCAGAACAAAGACGAAAAGGACCATCCAGATTGTTATCAGCAACAAGTCCAAAAGCCAGGGTCTGTCATGGTATGGGGCTGTGTCAGTGCCCTTGGCAAAGGTCATTTACACTTCTGTGATGGCAGCATTAATGAAGAAAAGTATATTAAGATCTTAGAGCAACATATGCTGCCTTCAAGACGTAATTTTTTCCAAGGACGTTCATGCATTTTTCAACAAGACAATGCAAAACCACATGCTGCACACATTACAAAGGCATGGCTGCGGAAGAAGGAGAGACCAAAGACCATGTTTACACCTGGTTGTTTAAAGCATTCTAGGTAAGGTCCTACCTAATTAACGGCTTTCAAAATCACATCATGGACGGTGAAATGAGCCATTTGCCATGTAATGTGCAATATTCTGTGAAATTCTAAATTTAAGATTTGTGTTTAGCGATTTAACGTTTTGTAATCATGCTAGTGTATGAAATATTAGGCGCAATATGCAATATGAGGCGCAATATGCAATCATACGGCAATTAAGTTTGTGTAACAGACCATTTTGTCACATTCCATAATCAATGAAAAACTGTGCTTCTCTACACACATGATCATCTCTCTGTAGTCTGTGCTGTGCCTCAAAAGAACAAGCCAGTAAAGTTTTATGCTCCTGATAGTTTTTTTTTAATGTACAGTTTATTTATTTCTAAATTTCCATACATTTAGTAAGACCCTAATTATAAGTTATTATGAGAAAAAGCTTAAAATAAATAAGTAAACTAAAAATAAATAAATAAAATGTTTGTTATTTCTTCAGAACACATTAATGTGAATTAGCAAAAATAGATTGTAGTGTTTTTTCAAGAAGTATTGCTTAAAGTATTTTATCTAAATACATTAAACAGTGGGGAAAATATCATTCTTATATTTAAAACATTCTTATAAAAAAGTCTTATTTAAAACTCATGGTTTGAAATAGAATTTTTAACAAGCTCATGGTCAGGTGTCCACATACTTTTGGTCATGTAGTGGATTTAGTCCTGATGGAACATCAAACCACCAAGTTTAAATTGGCTCACAGTTAGTTGTAGTTGATTTATTAAAATGACCTGAAAGAAAGCAAGCTGAAGTAGTGTGTGCATTGGTAAGTGATGCAGGACCAGATCTTACCTCTTTTAAAATCCAGCCAAATGTTGTCTTTTTCACTCTGTGCAGTCAACGTTTATGGCCAAGATTAACAGAATGCTTTATAGGGGCTGCTAAGTCTGCACACTTTGCCACATTCCTTCAGGCCATGTACACACTTAGCTGAATCTACTAAGTCTACTACTTCCAGCCTCGTCTAGATCAGGTTAAAAACAACCATTGCTCACTCATTCTATTCTTAAACATTTGGTGTCCCCCAGGGCACCCCTTTTGGACCTCATCAACATATCTTTCAGTACATTGTACTGTAGCTTTAGTGCATGGTTGATTGTTGGTTTGGTACCACTGGCTGGTTTGGATAGCATTTAATCCAGTGTAATCCCAGTAAGCGAGACCAGAGAAGACAAGTCCTCTAATAGAAAAACAGCTTTTGACACATGGTTGGACAGTTATGTTTATATATGTTAATGAATGACTGAGTTATTTCAATAATTACTATATAACTACTGAATGTCAGTTACCAAAATGTAGTCATATAGATATTTTTCTCTTTTTTTCCCCATTTTCCCACAATTTTCTCCCCTAATCTAGTCATATCAAATTACCCTACGCTTTACCTCTACTAATACAACCCTCCACTGCTGACTGAGGAGCTTTGCAACTGACACACGCCCCCTCCAATATGTGTGCAGTACCGACTGCATCTTTTTACCTGCGCAAGACGAGTTCATATGTGAACAGGTGTTCACTTTTACCCTAAAAAATCATCCTGTACAGGGTTGTGGTGGTACAATCCATTGCATGGCACCACACTCTTAAACATATACTCACACCTAAGGGAAAATTAGCAATGCCAATGAACCTTCTTCAAGTTTTTGGGAGATAGACTGTAACCGGACCAATAAAAAACTACAAAAATGCCAAATTCCAGATCCATTCATGCATTTATATATAGGCAAAGAGGCTCAGAAACCCCAGGTCCACTGGGCAACACACATTTTACAACCCCAAATCAGAAAAAAGTTGGGACAGCATGGAAAATGCAAATAATAAAAAAAACACAGAGTTTCTTACATGTACTTTGACTTTTATTTGATTGCAGACAGGACGAACCTGAAATATTTCCTGTTTTATCTGCTCAACTTCATTTAATTTATTAATAAACATCCATTCCTGCATTTCAGGCCTGCAACACATTTCAAAAAAAGTTGGGACAGTAAATCATTTACCACTTTGTAATGTTACTATTCCTTTTCACCACACAAACGTTTTTGCCAAAGTAATCCCTCACCCATGTGGTTATATCAGCTATTGTTGAGTGGCGGTTCTTGATGCAGTGCCGTCTGAGAGATCAAAGATCACGGGTGTTCAGCTTAAGCTTGTGCCTTTGAACTTTACGCACTGAAATTCCTCCCGATTCCTTGAATCGTTTAATGATATTATGCACTGTAGAGGGAGAAATATGCAAATAATTTCCAATCTTTCATTGTTTTTAAACATTTCAATCATTTTCTCACACATTTGTTGACAAACTGGAGATCATCTGATCATCTTTGCTCATCAAAGATTCAGCCTTTCCTGGATGCTGCTTTTGTACCAAACTATGATTACAATCACCTGTTGACATCACCTGCTTGGAATCACATCATAATTTAGATTTTTTATTACTAGCCCTAAATTGCCCCCGTCCCAACTTTTTTGGGAATGTGTTGCAGGCCTGAAATGCAGGTATAGAGGTATATTAACAAATGAAATGAAGTTGAGCAGACAAAACATGAAATATCTTGAGTTCAAACTGTCTGCAATCAAATGAAAGTCAAAGTAAATGTAAGGAACACTGTGTTTTTATTTTATTTGCATTTTCCATACTGTCCCAACTTTTTCTGGTTTGGGGTTGTATATTTATTTCCGCGACTAATGTGGCCAGCCTTAAAAGAAGCAAACCTACTGTTAAGAATTTTAGTACTGCGTGTGTCTGTCTTATTTTAGTAGTGTTTAATACTAAGCTTATGTTTGAGGTTTAGCAGATGTAAATGTCGTAATATTAAACACCTTTTAGTATAATGTACCATCAGGTTTGTTTTATGAAACAAAAAGTTGTATTCTTTTGTGCTGGAGAAAGTGAATCATAAAGTTACTAAAAACAAGCTGCAGATTTAGTTTTCCAAGATGAGGGCTAACAGAAATATGCTCTGATCTTCTGGATAGAATAAATATGTGATAGATAAAAGACTCATAAAAGGCTCATAGTTCCTTTAAAACAGTGGTTTAGTGCAGTGTTTAAATCAGTGTTTAAATCACTAAGGTAGAGAGAGTAATTAAATTCTCACACCATTAACTAGAATTCATTTTTGTTTTTTTGTATTTTGTCTTTTTGTAAAGTTTAATAAGGGCTTTTTAGTACAACCCCAAATCAGAAAAAGTTGGGACAGTATGGAGAACGCAAATAAAATAAAAATGCAGTGTTCTTTACATTTACTTTGACTTTCATTTAATTGCAGACAGTTTGAACTCAAGATTTCATGTTTTGTCTGCTCAACTTCATTTCATTTGTTAATATATATTTAGGGCTAGTAATGAGGTGAAAAAACTCAATAATGATGTGATTCCAAACAGGTGATGTCAACAGGTGATTGTAATCATGGTTTGGTACAAAAGCAGCATCCAGGAAAGGCTGAGTCTTTGATGAGCAAAGATGATCAGATGATCTCCAGTTTGTCAACAAATGTGTGAGAAAATGATTGAAATGTTTAAAAACAATGAACCTCAAAGAAAGATTGGAAAGGATTTGCATATTTCTCCCTCTACAGTGCTTAATATCATTAAATGATTCAAGGAATCGGGAGGAATTTCAGTGCGTAAAGGCCAAGGGTGCAAGATTAAGCTGAATGCCATGATCTTTGATCCCTCAGACAGCACTGCATCAAGAACCGCCACTCAACAATAACTGATATAACCACATGGGTGAGGGATTACTTTGGCAAACCTTTGTCAAGCACTACAATACAGAGTTACATGCACAAACGCCACTTAAAACTTTACTGTGCAAAAAAGAAGCTTTATGTTAACCATGTTTAGAAGCGGTGTCGACTTCTCTGGGCTGGGAGGCATCTAGGATTGACCATCACACAGTGGAAATGTGTATTGTGGTCAGATGAATCAGCATTCCAGGTCTATTTTGGAAAAAAATGGACGCCATGTGCTCCGGACCAAGTCCAAAAGCTAGGGTCTGTCATGCTATGTGTTTGTGTCAGTGCCCTTGGCAAAGGTCATTTACACTTCTGTGATGGCAGCATTAATGCAGAAAAGTACATTGAGATCTTAGAGCAACATATGCTGCCTTCAAGATGTCGTCTTTTATAGGGACGTTCATGCATTTTTCAACAAGACAATGCAAAACCACATGCTGCTCACATTACAAAGGCATGGCTGAGGAAGAAGAGGGTATGGGTACTGGACTGGCCTGCCTGCAGTCCTGACCTGTCCCCAATAGAGAATGTGTGGAGAATTTTGAAATGAAAAGTGCGACAACGACGACCCCGTACTGTTGCACATCTTAAGAAGTGTTTGCAGGAAGAATGGTACAAAATAAAAGCTGAAACACTAAATCACTTGGTATCCTCTGTGCTAAAACGTCTTTTAAGTGTGGTGAAAAGGAATGGCAACATTACAAAGTGGTAAATGCTTTACTGTCCCTACTTTTTTTGGAATGTGTTGCAGGCCTGAAATGCAGGAAGGGATGTTTATTAATAAATGAAATTAAGTTGACCAGACAAAACATGAAATATCTCAGGTTCATCTTGTCTGCAATGAAATAAAAGTCAAAGTAAATTGCATTACCCAAAAATGTTAAAACCTAAAAAAGTGCCTAGTGAGGAAATTAATTGTAATTTTATTTATCTGGGAAAACTGTCTGTTGTTTAAGGTTGGCCCCCTAGACAATAAACTAAAAAATAACAATCCAAAGTCTTTCCACGAAACATTGTTTCATCTTAAAATTGTCATTTGTATTGAATAAAAAAAAAAAAATCATTATTTAAAACATAGCAGACAAATCAAATTGAAACCATGATGTCTAAATTACTTCCAATGTCAAATTCAACCTTTAAACTATTTCCCAGGCAACAGGCTTGTATAGGAAGTGTGGGAAATGACACTCGAACAATGATACCAATTATATTACAAAAACTAATCCAGGCTTTATTGTTGCTTTCAGTTTTGTTCTTTAGTCACATTTATCTTATTTATATTACGTAACCAATTACATAACACAGATTAAGATACTGTATGTTCAAGGATTTTATTGTGCAAACATGCTAAACTGCCAAATCTAAAATGTAGTTGTTAGCTACATTAGCCTCTTATCATCAATGCCAATACATGTCTTGGCTGAAAGAAAATACCACTGAAAAAAAACCAGGCCTCATCTTACTTTTGGCTGAACTGTTGCTGTAATAATATAACACAAGTTGATGGAACAAATCCATTCAGTAATAAGCAGTGTGTGAACCTCGGTGTGAAGATCCACAGAGGAGTGATGAGGTTGTCAGGCTGGATCTGATTACGGTTAGGAATGGCTGGAAGGGTTTTGTGGTGAAATGCTTTCTTAATCATGCATTCCAGTGTCAAAACAAAACTTGGTGCTCTGGGTGCTGGAACAGGCCAAGCTTTAAAAGTACTAGAGAGAGATTGAGCAAGTGCCTGAAGGGGCTGTACTGTGTCTAGACTGGTCACAGGCTTGGCCCTTCAGGCCATGTTCTTATTGTTATTATATGTTATCGCTTTTCAAATAATGACCTGAATAGTTCTTTCAGTTTTAATGAAAGCATAACATCTCTGATCTGTGTTGAAATCTGCCCAAAAACTGTGATTTATAATACTAGATCTACTGTAAATACTTGTGCTGTTTTAAAGATAGTCATGTGAAAGAATTAGGACACTCCATGAAAACCTTTGTCTTTTTGAACATATTTAAACATATGAACATTTGAGCATGTTTCTACACTCACTGTCCATTTTATCAGCTCCACTTACCATATAGAAGCACTTTGTAGTTCTACAATTACTGACTGTAGTCCATCTATTTCTATGCATGCTTTGTTAGCCCCCTTTCATGCTGTTCTTCAATGGTCAGGACCCCCACAGGACCACCACAGAGTAGGTATAATTTGGGTGGTGGGTCATTCTCAGCAAAGCAGTGACACTGACACGGTGGTGGTGTGTTAGTGTGTGTTGTGCTGGTATGAGTGGATAAGACACAGCAGCGCTGATGGAGTTTTTAAACACCTCACTGTCACTGCTGGACTGAGAATAGTCCCACCAACCAAAAATATATCCAGCCAACAGCGCACCATGGGCAGCGTCCTGTGCCCACTGATGAAGGTCTAGAAGATGACCAACTCAAACAGCAGCAATAGATGAGCGATCGTCTCTGACTTTACAACTACAAGGTGGACCAACTAGGTAGGAGTGTCTAATAGAGTGGACAGTGAGTGGACATGGTATTTAAAAACTCCAGCAGCACTGCTGTGTCTGATCCACTCATACCAGCACAACACACACTAACACACCACCACCATGTCAGTGTCACTGCAGTGCTGAGAATGATCCACCACCTGAATAATACTGTACCTGCTCTGTGGTGGTCCTAGGGGGTCCTGTTCATTGAAGAACAGCATGAAAGGAGCCTAACAAAGCATGTAGAGAAACAGATGGACTACAGTCAGTACTTGTAGAACTACAAAGTACTTCTATATGGTAAGTGGAGCTGATAAAATGGCTAGTGAGTATAGAAACAAGGAGGTGGTTTTAATGTTATGGCTGATTGGTGTAATAGCTGCTATTTCCCCCTTAGACTAAAATAACCCCAATTATACGTATCTAATAACCATCTACCAGTCTCTGACATCGACTGGGAGAAAGTTATACCCACTCCCTCATGCAGAATTTATTCATCTGTGTGAGGTTTGAGGGGTTTCTTGCATGCACAGCCCATTTCAAATCACCCCACAGCATCTCAATAGGATTAAGATCCGGGCTTTGACTTGGCCATTCCAGAACTCTCCATTTCTTTCTTTTGAGCCATTCCTTGGTGGATTTACTGGGTCGTTGTCATGTTGCATGATCCATCTCCACTTCAGCTTGAGTTTTTGGCCAGATGGTCTTACATTTTCCTTAAGCAACCTCTGATACAGTGGAGAATTCATCATGGGTTCATAATAGAGATGCAAAGCAGCCCCAAACCATGACATTTCCACCTCCATGCTTCACAGTTGGTATGAGGTTGTTGTGATCAAATGCCAAACATGTCTTCTGTTACTGTGCCCAAATTATTCAACTTTGAATTCATCTGTCCTAAGCACATTGTTCCAGAAGTTCTGGTCTTTGTCTAGGTGTTCTTTGGTAAACTTTAGTCTTGCCCTAATGGTTTTCAGGGTTTCCTCCTTGCTCACCTCCCATGAACATCAAACTTGTGCAATCTCTTTCTGATGGTAGATGCATGTACCTGGACATCAAATGTGGCAAGAGCTACCTGTAGGTCCCATGATGGCATTGTAGGATTATTAGATACTTCTGTATGCATCTTGCGGTCTGCTCTTGGGCTGAACTTGCTAGGACAGCCTGATTTTAAATGTTCTCCACTAGTATTTTTTTTTTCTGGACAGTGGAATGGCTGATTTCTAATTGTTTTGAGATATTTTCAAATCCCTTCCCAGTCTCATATGCATCTACAAACATCTTTCTGAAGGCCTCAAAGAGCTCTTTAGATCTCACCATGGTGATACCACTCACTTCAACAATCAAGAGCAAACCAAACTAATGTCTGAGGTTTAAATAAGACCTCTAATGATGGTTTAATAATTTGCAGCCGATGTGGTGCACAATTTCACAATTGATTCTAATTTTAAACGTAGTAATAAATAGTAATAAAAGTAAAAGTAGTAATAAATGTGGGAGTGTTTTAACTTTTTCCTCATAATAAATTTCCATTTTTGTTCATTACATTTTACAGCTTGAGTTTAAAAGTAAATGTAATTTTTTTTTTGTTTAGTTATATAAGCTCCATCTCTCAATACTGTTTAAATGAAGCTCAAATGTCCATATGTTTAAATATGTTCAAAAAGACAAAGGCTTACATCAGGGGCGTCCTAAATTTTTTCACATGACTGTCTAGTCCTTCAAGAACAAGTTTTAAAGGAACATGATACAACAACATATTGTACCATTACCAAGAAAATAATACTAAATTTGTACATTAATTATTCATAAGATCTAATTCTAATCTTCTTCAAACTGCATACACTCACCTTTATTAGGTACACCTATCTGGTAAGTACATTCATTCATTACTATGGCCACGCCTACACAAACAAACATTGTGGGTATGCAATTACTGACTGTAGCCTATCTTGCTCTGTACACTTTGTTACACTTCATTTATTATAAGAAAAGAACCCACCCTAGATGTTTTTGGGTGGCCTCAATTCTCAGCACTGTAATGACACTAACGTCATACGTGTATTAGGTGCAGCAGTGTTATTGTTTTTTTGACAGCTTTATGTCAATGCTAGAAGGAGACTAGCACTCTGTAAATATGTAATGTTTATTTGTGTGTTTATTAGGATTTTAACGTCATGTTTTACCATGACGTTAAAGGTAGGAACGACACAGGAACGGTAGTTACTCCTTACACAAGGTTCATCAGTTCACAAGGTTATATCGAACACAGTCCTGGACAATTTAGTGTCTCCTCACCTCACTTGGGAGGAAGCCAGAGCACCCGGAGGAAACCCACGCGGACACATGGAGAACATGCAAACTCCACACAGAAAGGACCCGGACAGCACCTCCTGGAGATCGAACCCAGGACCTTTTTGCTGTGAGGCGACAGTGCTACCCACTTAGCCCCTGTGCCGCCCAAATATGTAATGTAACCTGTAAATAAATATTAGTAAATAAATTGGTGTACTGTACTACTGGGGAGAAATTTCATTTACCTGTGTGGTAGAGGAGATGTTTTACAGTGGGGACTATAGTTACTCTGAGTCTGAATCACTGCTGGTGGCTACTGGAGAAGCACTGGTGCATAACTAAGCACTAGAACTTGCAAAAATTAAGCATAAAACACTGAGAAATAGAAAGAGGCGAGAACAAAGCGAGCCTCCTGACAAAATAAAGCCTATCATTCATGCAAACACAGATGTCGTCGGCTAGCGGACAAGTACTGAACTATTGGTCTTGGTACATTCGACATTTGGTTTTTCAGATTTTGTCAGTTAAATCTGAAATCTGTTAAATGGAGGTCCCTTAAAACCGAGGTTCCTCTGTATATTAAAAAGCCCATAACACCTAGTCATACTAAATAAACAACACAGTACAGTAGACCCTTGACTTAGAAATTTAATTGGTTCCGAAGGGCTGTTCTTAAGTCAAAATGTTCGTTAGTTAAACCTATTTTTCCCATAAGAAACAATGTAGAATGAATCCGTGCCAGACCTCCCAAACAACCCCCCTTACCTAACGTCTAAATTGTCTTTTTTGTTATAAATTAAAGCATAAAGTATAAATATAAAGTATATTTTCCCTTAAATCTTATAGAATAGACATTCCTGTAATAAACAAAAATAAACAACAATACACAGTAGTACTGTGCATAAAACACACACCACATTTCAGTACAGCACGTGTGCTTTACTATAGACCATAATAAGTTTCCTTCTTTTTTTGTATCTACCAGAAACAACAATAACTCATATTTCTCTATTATTTCCTTCTTTATTTCAATAGTGTTGTATTTTGTAATTGCACGAAAGAAAGAATACTTTACTCAGCAATTTCCTTCTTCTCGCTCAGTCACTGTCCCCTCTGTACTACTGCCAGGAGTAATTATACAACAACGAATAGTAATAGATTTGTTCATTTTCTCAGCACTATGCTTTCTCTGCACCTTCTTTGAGGCCATTTTAATATTGAATTTTACAAAGTATAAAGAAAGCACCGAAAAAACACTGTCCGAAAAACTGTTTGCTCACTGTGTTTATATATATATATATATATATATATATATATATATATATACAGTGTATCACAAAAGTGAGTACACCCCTCACATTTCTGCAAATATTTCATTATATCTTTTCATGGGACAACACTATAGACATGAAACTTGGATATAACTTAGAGTAGTCAGTGTACAGCTTGTATAGCAGTGTAGATTTACTGTCTTCTGAAAATAACTCAACACACAGCCATTAATGTCTAAATAGCTGGCAACATAAGTGAGTACACCCCACAGTGAACATGTCCAAATTGTGCCCAAATGTGTCGTTGTCCCTCCCTGGTGTCATGTGTCAAGGTCCCAGGTGTAAATGGGGAGCAGGGCTGTTAAATTTGGTGTTTTGGGTACAATTCTCTCATACTGGCCACTGGATATTCAACATGGCACCTCATGGCAAAGAACTCTCTGAGGATGTGAGAAATAGAATTGTTGCTCTCCACAAAGATGGCCTGGGCTATAAGAAGATTGCTAACACCCTGAAACTGAGCTACAGCATGGTGGCCAAGGTCATACAGCGGTTTTCCAGGACAGGTTCCACTCGGAACAGGCTTCGCCAGGGTCGACCAAAGAAGTTGAGTCCACGTGTTCGGCGTCATATCCAGAGGTTGGCTTTAAAAAATAGACACATGAGTGCTGCCAGCATTGCTGCAGAGGTTGAAGACGTGGGAGGTCAGCCTGTCAGTGCTCAGACCATACACCGCATACTGCATCAACTCGGTCTGCATGGTCGTCATCCCAGAAGGAAGCTGACGCACAAGAAAGCCCGCAAACAGTTTGCTGAAGACAAGCAGTCCAAGAACATGGATTACTGGAATGCCCTGTGGTCTGACGAGACCAAGATAAACTTGTTTGGCTCAGATGGTGTCCAGCATGTGTGGCGGCGCCCTGGTGAGAAGTACCAAGACAACTGTATCTTGCCTACAGTCAAGCATGGTGGTGGTAGCATCATGGTCTTGGGCTGCATGAGTGTTGCTGGCACTGGGGAGCTGCAGTTCATTGAGGGAAACATGAATTCCAACATGTACTGTGACATTCTGAAACAGAGCATGATCCCCTCCCTTCGAAAACTGGGCCTCATGGCAGTTTTCCAACAGGATAACGACCCCAAACACAACCTCCAAGATGACAACTGCCTTGCTGAGGAAGCTGAAGGTAAAGGTGATGGACTAAACCCAATTGAGCACCTGTGGCGCATCCTCAAGTGGAAGGTGGAGGAGTTTAAGGTGTCTAACATCCACCAGCTCCGTGATGTCATCACGGAGGAGTGGAAGAGGATTCCAGTAGCAACCTGTGCAGCTCGGGTGAATTCCATGCCCAGGAGGGTTAAGGCAGTGCTGGATAATAATGGTGGTCACACAAAATATTGACACTTTGGGCACAATTTGGACATGTTCACTGTGGGGTGTACTCACTTATGTTGCCAGCTATTTAGACATTAATGGCTGTGTGTTGAGTTATTTTCAGAAGACAGTAAATCTACACTGCTATACAAGTTGTACACTGACTACTCTTAGTTATATCAAAGTTTCATGTCTATAGTGTTGTCCCATGAAAAGATATAATGAAATATTTGCAGAAATGTGAGGGGTGTACTCACTTTCGTGATACACTGTATATATATATATATATATATATACTGTATATATATATATATATATAGATAGATAGATAGAGAGAGAGAGAGAGAGAGAGAGAGAGAGAGAGAGAGAGATGGTCGGAGTCGAAGTCAACTTGTTCGTGACGTCACTTGTTTCGCGAATTTCGGTTCGTAATCCGAAATTTGTTTGTACGTTAAGTTGAAAAAGATCGTTCGTAACCCAAAATGTTCGTATGATAAACCGTTCGTAACCCAAGGGTCCACTGTACATGCTTTCAGTAATTAGTGTCATTACAGTGCTAGGAATGGTCCGGCACCCAAAAATCCGAGCACTTGAGGGAATTATGATGGTCCATTCTGATAGATAAATGGGATTTGGGGGATGACTGTCTGTACAGACAAACAGATAGGCAACAGTCAGTACTTGTTTCCCAGAAAAGTTAATCTGTATGCTAGGTGTTGCTTAAAATAATCACTGAATTTCTGAAAAGACATTTTCTGTCGCTGCTGGCTTGCACACCAGCAAAAAGGAATTTTAGCTTATTATGCTGTTTCTTGGATGAACAGTCACCTTCACATAAACCACGGCAATTCAGTTGGTTTGGGATCTGACTTGGCTGTTACAAAACATATTATATTTGAGCTGTCTAGCAGTGGTTTTGGAGAGCTGCGTTTTTCATTATTGCTATAATGCTATAAGGTCTTCTTCTGTTTCTCTCAGTGGTTGTTTTATTACCTTTATTATTGTATGTTTGTAGACAATTTGTGAATTTATGATCACTAATAAAGTATTCAGTATTCAACTGTACATTAATTTACAAGGTCAACTTAGACCTTGTGTGTTTTGTTTACAGTAGTGCAGACGCTTTCGGGTGCAGGGCATTTCTATGAGTCTGCCAGCTCACCACCAGGAAATTGTGCATGATTGCTAAGAGCCTTTAACACCAAACAGCTGTGTACCAGGTCCTTTTCCCTGCCTTCTCAGCTTCCTGTGCTCACTGGAAATTTTAAGCATGTTGATCTGGCTCTTTTTTTTAATCGCCTCCCCCAATCTGTCATAGCTTCAGACCCAGCTAGGCTCAACTCAACACCTAGCTCCTGTTTGCACCCATCCCACACAATCAGCCCCCCTTTCCCCCACGCTTATGCCTTTGAACATTCTTCTCTTTCATTTCAGGACAGGCCTCTGCCACGAGTCGGTGAGCTGTCCTGCGGCAGTTCCCATGCTGAAAGGCGATAAGGCGACGTCAGGGTAGAGAGGCATGGGTGGCATGCTGTTGTTCACAGCTCTCTTCGGCTTTTTTGTTCAAGTGGGTTAAGGATTGTTGTCGATTACTACAGTATGCCTGAAAAATCTTTCCTTTTAAAAAGCAAAGGATGTTGGAGCTACTACTTGCCATATCCTGCCAGCCAGACCCAAGGTTGAACACATTCTTTTGTACATACACCGATCAGCCATAACATTAAAACCACTTCCTTGTTTCTACACTCACTGTCCATTTTATCAGCTCCACTTACCATATATAAGCACTTTGTAGTTCTACAATTACTGACTGTAGTCCATCTATTTCTCTACATACTTTTTAGCCTGCTTTCACCCTGTTCGTCAATGGTCAGGACCCCCACAGGACCACTACAGAGCAGGTATTATTTAAATGGTGGATCATTTTCAGCACTGCAGTGACAATGACATGGTAGTGGTGTGTTAGTGTGTGTTGTGCTGGTATGAGAGGATCAGACACGGCAGTGCTGCTGGAGTTTTTAAATACTGTGTCCACTCACTGTCCACTCTATTAGACACTCCTACCTAGTAGACTATTGCTCATCTACTGCTGCTGTTTGAGTCGGTCATCTGCTAGACCTTCATCAGTGGTCACAAGATGCTGCCCATGGGGTGCTATTGGCTGGATATTTTTGGTTGGTGGACTATTCTCAGTCCAGCAGTGACAGTGAGGTGTTTAAAAACTCCATCAGCACTGCTGTGTCTGATCCACTCATTCCAGCACAACACACACTAACACACCACCACCATGTCATTGTCACTGCAGTGCTGAGAATGATCCACCACCCAAATAATACCTACTCTGCGGTGGTCCTGTGGGGGTTCCTGAACATTGAAGAACAGCATGAAAGGGGGCTAACAAGATGGACTACAGTCAGTAATTGTAGAACCACAAAGTGCTTCTATATGGTAAGTGGAGCTGATGAAATGGACAGTGAGTGTAGAAACAAGAAGGTTGTTTTAATGTTATGGCTGATCAGTGTATATGCTGTGTTTTAGGCTTTCTGTGACTAATTTAAAATCCTGATTGCACTAAATGATGAAATAATGGGGACAAATAAATCAGCGGCTTTGCACTTGAGAAAAATCCCCTCAGTCTGTAATTTGTAACACAATCCAGTGAGTTACTGACGGATGGAATGAAAGTTAGAATGTTGCGTTAATCCCCAACACCTTCATACTCTTCACTCTTCATACATTACGTCAGAGCATAAAACACAGGCTGCATTTTACAATCTAAAACTATAAATTATTATTAACCATACCATGGCAATAAAATTTCTATGTTTTGGGTTGGCTGGAGGGCGTATTCAAAACACGTAACTGGGCAACTCTTATGTGCTCTCAATGTGGCCGACCAAAAATAACTACAACAGAGTGAAGCATTATTTGAAGTAAGGATTTGTGCCCCATCTTTTTTTAATTCTTTACTGTTTCCCCCACTTTGCACCCAAACCAGTCATGGACAATTGGAGTTTCATTGATGCTGCCAACCACACCCCTGTTCGAGGAGGGTTGATGCGGTCATGCCCCACTTCAGACACGTGCAGCTGCGGATCGCTTCTACTTACATGCCAAGGACTGGGTTTCACAAAACCATGCACTGCCATCCAAGATCAGCAGCCCCTTGTGCACCACATAATGTGCTTTTGGTAATGTCTGCGTGAAGTCTACTCCCAGGTAGAGTACTACAGTGGTACCCTGAAACTGAATGTCAATTGGTTCTGGAAGTGGTGTTGAGTTTCAGGGTATTTTTTCCCATAAGGATGTATGGGGAACCTGTTAATGGTCCTGTGGAACTGCATATATTTTAGGCTAATGTAAAAGAATGGGGTTTGTTTTGACACTTATACACACAAATATAATATAAAAAAAAACACTTTAATACAAATGAAAACAGTTAAATACAAGAAAACCTGCACTTTACCTTTACTTCTTAATTGTTTCCTTATGCTTCTTAATCATGGAGATGCTTGATCTTGGAATACCGTATTCCATTTAGTAAAGGCACATTGACATGAGAAGTGGCAAAATAGCTTTTGCGCTGGCTGTACTATTATTTCTTATGCAGTGTGGCGGTGCAAAAAGCTTAATGTGACTTATTGTACTAAAACAACGAGCGAGGAATTTTATTAGTGGAGAGAACACTTGGACTGTTATCCCACAAAAGATTCACTGTCTGACACCTAAGTGGACAGCTGACCATAAGCTTGTTGGGCATAGTATTCCAAAATTATGGGCACTGATATACAGTCCTATTTGATTTTAAAATGTATCTGTGCAAATTTGTGCCCATTTAATTAAGAGCATTTGTGAGGTCATTCCAAGCCATCCCAAAGTGTTTAATTACATTAAGGTTAAAGCTCTATGCAGGCCACTGAAGTTTCTTTACTCAGACTATGTCTTTTGGAGTGTACTTTGTGCACATTCATGCTGGAACTGTTGACACAAAGGCTAAAACATCAATGTATTTTATATAATTGATTTTGCACATCTGTTATTAATGAGCATAGCTAAAACACACCTGACTTTGGGGTAAGGAAGTTTCAAATGCAGTTTAATTGTATTTAATTGTAACATTAAAACCACCTCCTTGTTTCTACACTCACTGTCCATGTTATCAGCTCCACGTACCATAAAGAAGCACTTTGTAGTTCTACAATTACTGACTGTAGTCCATCTGTTTTTCTGCATGCTTTGTTAGCCCCCTTTCATCCTGTTCTTCAAATGGTCAGGACCCCCACAGGACCACTACAGAGCAGATATTATTTGCATGGTGAATCATTCTCAGCACTGCAGTGACACTGACATGGTGGTGGTGTGTTAGTGTGTGTTGTGCTGGTATGAGTGGATCAGACACAGCAGCGCTGCTGAAGTTTTTAAACACCTCTGTCACTGCTGGACTGAGAATAGTCCACCAATCAAAAATATCCAACCAACAGCACCCCGTGGGCAGCGTCCTCTGACCACTGATGAAGGTCTCGAAGATGACCAACTCAAACAGCAGCAATAGATGAGCGATCGTCTCTGACTTTACATCTACAAGGTGAACCAACTAGGTAGGAGTGTCTAATAGTGGACAGTGAGTGGACATGACATTTTAAAACTCCAGCAGCGCTGCTGTGTCTTATCCACTCATACCAGCACAACACACACTAACACACCACCACAATGTCAGTGTCACTGCAGTGCTGAGAATCCACCTAAATAATACCTGCTCTGTAGTGGTCCTTTGGGGGTCCTTACTATTGAAGAATAGGGTGAAAGCAGGCTAAAAAGGTATGTAGAGAAATAGATGGACTACAGTAATTGTATGGTAAGTGAAGCTGATAACATGGACAGTGAGTGTAAAAACAAGGAGGTGGTTTTAATGTTATGGCTAATCAGTGTATAATATGCAAGTATTAATTGTTGCACACTGTTTTTGATGTTTAAAACAGTGCAGATGATGTCATGGGTAGGCTACTGGCTTATGTCACATGTGTATGGTTACAAATCAAATCAGCACAAAAATAAGCTCAACCTTTGCCGGTTATAACTCATTTACAGTGACTAACAGAGCACATTGGTGGCTCTGTGAAAGGACATGAATGATCTATTATGGAGCAGAGCTAAAGCTGGCATAGGTCTTAACAAACCTTAAAATCAGTATTTAACTTGATCTGATTAAGGTGTAATCTGATCTCCTGTGTTGCTGCTGGCCATGGCTGAAATGGAGAATGGAGAACGGTGGATTATTGTTAAATTAAGCACAGTGTGGGGGATGGAGAAGAGGACATGTAGCTGGTACAAGAGCGCAGCTCTTGTGATAACATATATTACAGAAATAGACCATTTTAGTGCTGTAGACCTGGGCAGCCCATTGTCCAGGGCTAGTAGATTCTTTATTGGATATTGCTTCAGGTATAATCTGTAAATGATTTAAATGTAAAAAATTCTTCTTATTGTGATGTGCATTTAATAAGATATTTGGTCCAGTACTTGTCTGCTTGGGAGTTCTCTCAGAAATGAGTAATACTGTAACTATTTAACTATTTATTATTATTTTGCATTTTTCCAAATTTTTCACCCAATCTAGTCATATCCAATTACCCGACTGCATTATGCTTCCCCTCTACTGATGTTGATCTCCACCCTGGTTGAGCAGAGCGAGACTGACATGCCCCCTCCGACACGTGGGCAGCAGCAGTATGCATTTTGTCACCTACACTTTGACGAGTGCAATGCGGATCAGCACTGTGTACGGAGAGACACACCCTGACAGCACTCTTTTCCCGTCTCTGTGCAGGCACCATCAATCAGCCAGCAGAGGTCGTAATTGCATTAGTTATGAGAGAGACCCTATCCTGCTTTTATTATCCCACCCCTATCTGAACAACAGGCCAATTGTTGTTCATGTGGCCACTCAGTCCAGCTGGCAGGCAGAGCTGAGACTCGATACAATGTATTCGAGATCTCAGCTCTGGTGTTCCAGCGTGTGTTTTTACCCCTGCGCTTCCAAACATGGGAAGCTGGGATAAGTGGAACAAGAATTTTATTGTACTGTGCATGTTTATATGTATATATGACAAATAAAAGCATTCTTTCCTCTTGGTTTGTCGCGGATGGCCAGAGAAGTTTGTAATGTCGCAACATCCAGTTCTCATTTCTGCACTATCCTTTTCTTTCCATTTTTTCTATTGCAGGTTGCGGATGTCTTTCATTTGTCACTTTGTTTCTTATTCATCTGCTATTGTCACCCTTTTTGGTTGGTGGCCTTTTTAGCCTTAGTCTCATTCTACTTTGATTAGATCTGCAAATGGGTATTTCCTTCCTTGCAGGTGTGTTGGGATCGCGCCTTACATTTCTCTGTAACAAGGCGTGTTCAGCCCAGTTACAATCAGTTTATAGAAGGTCCTTTACTGTTCCAGCATGGCTCCCCTCTTGTAAGGCAAGCTCTATGAAGACATGGTTTGATGAGTTTGGTATGGAGGAACTCTAGTGGCATCCACAGGGTCTTGACCTCAACCTCAACCTTTGGGTTAAACTGGAAGTTTTATGCGTGTCAGGCCATTTCATGCATAGTTTTGCACAGACACATTTCAAAATGTTGTGAAAAGCCTTCATAGAGGGGTGGAGACAGCTGCAACAAAAGGTGGGGCATTCACTTCATATTAACACCTATGGTTTTGGAACGGAAACCGGCTATAACAAATAGTCTGGCTGTATAGTACATCTGTAGCATTTAATTTTTTCTTTTTAAATAAAACACAGACACAGCATATATTGTCATGCCCAAATCGTACACCATTGTCTTTAATTGTTGAGACTCAGAGGTGTGTACCATGAAGGTACAGTTTGTAATGGCAAAGAACTGACACTGTGCTTCTCATGTTCTCAGTTCACCACCTAATAGGGAAGGTTATAGGGAGGGAAAGTTGAAGTCTGTTTATTATTTTAGCTTATGTCCTCTTTGTATATCTAGAATTAAGACATTTGTGTGTACAGCATATGCTGTTAAAGTGCAACAAAAAGTACCTCTAAAATAAAACATAAAATATCGGTTCCTAAGGATTTGAACATTTGGCCTCTAATAGATATGCCAGGGCGGCACGGTGGCTTAGTGGGTAGCACTGTCACCTCACAGCAAGAAGGCCCTGGGTTCGATCCCTAGGCGGGGCGGTCCGGGTCCTTTCTTTGTGGAGTTTGCATGTTCTTCCCGTGTCTGCGTGGGTTTCCTCCCGGAGCTCCGGTTTCCTCCCACAGTCCAAAAACATGCAGTCAGGTTCATTGGAGACACTGAATTGCCCTATAAGTGAACGGGTGTATGTGTGTCTGCCCTGCGATGGACTGGTGTCCCGTCCAGGGTGTTACTGTGTGCCTTGCGCCCATTGAAAAGCTGGGATAGGCTCCTGTGTCTTATCCACTCATACCAGCACAACACACACTAACACACCACTACCACGTCAGTAGTGGTCCTGACCATTGAAGAACAGCATGAAAGGGGGATAACAAAGCATGCAGAGAAACAGATGGACTACAGTCAGTAATTGTAGAACTACAAAGTGCTTCTATATGGTGGAGCTGATAAAATGGACAGTGAGTGTAGAAACAAGGAGGTGGTTTTAACGTTATGGCTGATCGTGTATTTGTAACAATAATACATTTATACTAATGCCTTAATTTTTTTGTCTAATAAGTTACATGCTCCTTGATTAGAGTTTTCACATATTTAAAACATAAACAATACAATTTTAATATGAAGATGGGAATAAATAGGATGGCCACCCTCCAGAAAAGCTTTTATTTTATTGGAATGCTGCCTGAAAAGTTCTGCATAGTTTGTGGTGGGACATCAAAGCATCTTGAAGAAAAAACAAAACCCTATCCTTAAAGTTTAGGGATCCTTAAAGATAAAGGTTTTAAGTGATACCCAGGTAAAGCTCTATTTCTCTATTCCACAATGTGTGCTTCAGAATTTCCCATAAAAGTTTAATGATGTTTAAATCTGGTGACATAAAAATCTGGTGGGCCATAAAAGTTGCTTGACTTTATATTAGTGCTTTCTACCAGTTCATTTTAGCAGTATGAATGGTACATTATACTCTTTACATATGAGAACTTTGCCAGTAGTGTTTGCACCATAGGGTGCACCTGGTCCTGCAAAACTGCTTTTTATTTGTTGGCTGTTAAACATCCATGCAATCACTGCTGGTGATTTTTTATTAAATGGCTGTGCATTATATTATCTCTTACCTTACCCAACAGCTTGAAGCAGATGTTATGGCTCCTTATATGAAGGTATGAAATTTTGGGGGGAGTTTTGCTGGAGTCTATCCCAGCTTTTCAATGGGCGCAAGGCCTAGTCCATCGCAGGGCAGACACACTACTATAGGGCAATTCAGTGTCTCCAATTAACCTGACTGCATGTTTTTGCTCTGTGGGAGGAAACCCACGCAGACACGGGGAGAACATGCAAACTCTGCACAGAAAGGACCCGGACCGCCCCGCCAGGGGATCGAACCCAGGACCTCCTTGTTGTGATACCAACCGAGCCACCATGCCGCCTGGACTAAAAGTATGTTTATTTGATTAGGATTTTAACGTCATGTTTTACCCACTTTGGTTACGTTCATGACAGAACAGATAGTTACTGGTTACACAAGATTTGTCAGTTAAAGTTTTTTATTTTAAACACAGTCATGGACAATTTTGTATCTCCAATTCACCTCACTTGCATGTCTTTGTACTGTGGGAGGAAACCAGAGCTCCCGGAGAAAAACCCATGCAGACATGGGGAGAACATGCAAACTCAACACACACAGGACCCAGATCGCTCCACCTGGGAATCGAATCCAGGACCTTCTTGCTGTGAGGCGACCGTGCTACCCACCGAGTCATCGTGCCGCCCCCCTAAAAGTAAGTGGTTAAAGGGGAACTGTACTAAACAGTATACCTAATTAGTGCACTTTATGTCAAAGCAAATGCAGTAAATCAGTATTTATTTATTTATTTATTTCCTTTTACTTATTTAATTATTTTTTGGTAAATCGTAAACTGCAGACTGTGCTCTAGCATTAGAATAAATCTCGGGATATACTGTATAAGAGAATAATGATGCAATAAAGCTAAATGGTATGCTGTTACCTAGTAGAAAGAATGCAGAAAAGTGGACCAGTGCACTGAAACACCCCCAAGAGATCTGAATAAGCTTGTAAGTCTATTTCTGAAACTTTTATTTTAAGACGTATGTTTGAGTCATTCTGCATTTGTGCCTGGTTTAAAAAACTCTAAACATTGCATGTTTTCCCACTGAATGTCCTCACTTGCCAATTTCCTGCCATCTGGCCTTTTGAGACTAATGCATATTTGATCTACCCTGCAAAGATGTTTGAGGTTGTTTTGTGACTTGGACACCTGCAATTTGGGCTCATTTTTGGTTGTCTTGTGTTTTATTGAAATCATACCTATCAAAGTGCTTTTAGCACTTCGATATATGCATTTAAAAGGGCATATATTTGTTACAATAATACATGCATATTAATGCCTTAATTTTTGTGTCTAATAAGCTACACTGATCAGCAATAACATTAAAACCACCTTCTTGTTTCTACACATTTTGTCCATTTTATCAGTTTCACTTATCATATAGAAGCATTTGTAGTTCTACAATTACTGACTGTAGTCCATCTGTTTCTCTGCATGCTTTGTTAGCCTCCTTTCATGCTGTTCTTCAATGGTCAGGACCCCCAAAGGACCACCACAGAGCAGGTATTATTTGGGTGGTGGCTCATTCTCACCACTGCGATGACACTGACATGGTGGTGGTGTGTTAGTGTGTGTTGTGCTGGTATGAGTGGATAAGACACAGCAATGCTGATGGAGTTTTTAAACACCTCACTGTCACTGCTGGACTGAGAATAGTCCACCAACCAAAAATATCCAGCCAACAGTGTCCCGTGGGCAGCGTCCTGTGACCACTGATGAAGGTCTAGAAGATGACCAACTCAAACAGCAGCAATAGATGAGCGATCATCTCTGACTTAACTCTATAAGGTGGACCAACTAGGTAGGAGTGTCCAAAAGAGTGGACAGTGAGTGGGCACGGTATTTAAAAACTCCAGCAGCACTGCTGTGTCTGATCCACTCATATCAGCACAACACACACTAACACACCACCACCATATCAGTGTCACTGCAGTGCTGAGAATGATAAACCACCCAAAAAATACCTGCTCTGTGGTGGTCCTGTGGGGGTCCTGACCATTGAAGAACAGAGTGAAAGCAGGCTAAATAGATATGTAGAGAAACAGACGGACTACAGTCAGTAATTGTAGAACTACTAAGTGCTTCCATATGGTAATTGGAACTGATAAAATGGACAATGTGTGTAGAAATAAGGAGGTGGTTTTAATGTTATGGCTGATCTGTGTACCTATCCTTAAAGTTTAGGGATTCCTAGGGGAAAGGTTTTAGCACTATCAAAGTGCTAATTATTAAAGCTCTTCAATAAATGGTACATACTGTTAGTTTCTAGTCTCACCCTTTTGGAAGCATACATTTGCTATAATATATTTGGTCCCATCCAAGTAGACTTCATTTCCAGCCACCTTTAAACTATACTCCTCACACGTTTCTTCAAATGTAATTCTCATTAGGGATAAAGTATGGCCCCTTGTGACTAAAATGTGACCGTCTCTGCACTTTAAAAACATTTTGTTTAAAATGAGCTTAGGTGAGAATTCATGAGGTGAGAATTCACCTCATCTGTTCTTTGATTAATGCTGGCTGAACAGCACTTTTCACAGTGGTCCCTGGGGCCAGGGGCTTCCTGCTAACACTGTGGCCTCTTATTTATAGCTGAGCTATGTGCATACAGAGTGGGGACAGTGTATATTTCATATTCTAGACCTTCTCCTGGAGGCCAAGTGAAAAACTCTTAGAGGAGCATTTAATCTTAAGGGGGAATTTAGAGGACAGTGTGCTTATTCGATGGATGTAATATCAAGACTCACACTAATGGGGGAATGTACAAACCAGAATGATCTTAGCCACAGACCCATACACTCAGAGAAGCAAAAATAGGCACAAATGTACCACGTCTTTTTGTTTCTTTAAATCCCACTGCTGTTCCCATATTTATTATTTGGGGTCTTTGTGTGTCAAAAAGTTTTGTCTTATAACTAAGACCCTACCTAATTTATGGCCGTGAAAATCATGTCACGGACTGTGAAATGAGGCGTTTCCCATGTAATATGCAATTTCTGTAAAATTCAAAGTGTAATTTTTGTGTTTAGCAATTTAACATTTTCCATTTGCGTTGCTTATGAAATATGAGGTGCTCCTAGCAATCATACAGCAATTAAGTTAGTGTAACTTTGGTGTAGTATGCTGACAATGTTGTATGTGTTTACATATTGAGTGCATTTTGTCCCTTTGGGGATTCCATAATCAATAAAAAGTGTGCTTCTCTACAGTACAATGGTCCTTTTCATCTTTGGTCCGAAGTCCATTTTTTCCAAAAATGTATTTCCTAATGAGACCTGAAATGCTGATTCATCTGACCACAATACACATTTCCACTGTGTTCTGGTCCATCCTAGATGCCTCCGAGCCCAGAGAAGTCGACGCCACTTCTGGACATGGTTAACATAAGGCTTCTTTTTTGTACAGTAAAGTTTTAAGTGGCATTTGTGCATGTAACTTTGTATTGTAGTGCTTTACAAAGGTTTGCCAAAGTAATCCCTTGCCCATGCGGTTATATCAGCTATTGTTAAGTGGCGGTTCTTGATCACAGGCATTCAGCTTGTGACCTTCCTCCTGTTGAGGTGTACACAGAAAATAATCTGAGAGAGGATTCCTGCACTTCTTAATCTGTGTGAAGTTTTTTTAAATAAACACTACTTCCTACAAAACACTCGTTGAACAAAAAACTGTATTAATGTATTGAAAACAAAACAAAAAAGATGAAGTCATATATATACAATAAACTCAATATTTACAAATGTCCTCCCAATGTGATTCAAAATAAGTCCAGAAAGTTGACCACAGTAGGCTTGGTAGAGTTCAAAGACTTACCAGGAGTCCACATCAATGTAATCCTGAGTTATCAGTATAATGCGGTCCTTGTCCAAACCTTCAGTTAGTCCTTATTGAAGTTAGATGTCCTTTTCCAAAATCCAGCAGTTAATTATGGGTAGAGGATTTCCAAAATAATCTCCTTTTCTACACAAGTAGGAATATACATACATTACCAATTTGAATTAACAATGAAGGTTAGCATAAAGCATTAGCATTACTACCTTCCACAATATTTCCAAAATATAAATTATACCAAAAATAAGGATAATCATAATAAACATGGTTCAGGGTACTTACATCTAGGCGTCAAACAGTTAAGTTTCCTAGGAGCTTTTAAATTCTCAAAACGATCAGCACATATGCAAAGCAGCAAACAGAGTAGCAAACCGCTTTAGCTTCCATCAGGAAATGCTTTGACTACTTCCTTTCCCAGAAGAAAAATATAGGTCATTCCCTCTCTGTTGCCCCGTAAAGGAGATCAAGAGTACTGACCAAATGTAACTTTATGGTGTTGGCCACCATGCCTGTTACAAGCTTAAGCTTGCACCCTTGGCCTTTACGCACTGAAATTCCTCCCGATTCCTTGAATGGTTTAATGATATTATGCACTGTAGATGGAAATATGCAAATCCCTTCCAATCTTTCTTTGAGATACATTGTTTTTAAACATTTCAATAATTTACTCACAGATTTGTTGACAAACTGGAGATCCTCTGGCCATCTTTTCTCATCAAAGACTCAGCCTTTCCTGAATGCTGCTTTTGTACCAAACCATGATTACAATCACCTGATGACATCACCTGTTTGGAATCACATCATTATTAAATTTTTTTTTTACCTCATTACTAGCCCTAAATTGGCCCCATCCCAACCTTTTTTGGAATGTGTTGCAGTCCTGAAATGCAGGAATGGAGGTTTATTTACAAATGAAATGAAGTTGAGCAGATAAAACATGAAATATCTTGGGTTCAAACTGTCTGCAATCAAGCAAGTCAAAGAAACACTGAATTTTTATTTTACTTGCATTTTCCATACTGTCCCAACTTTTTCTGATTTGGGGTTGTAGTAGAGCCCTAGTTATAATGCCTCTATAAGTATTTATGCACAACATTAAGGTAAAATGAAACAAAGCTTTTCTAAATGATATAACATGTACTGGTGTGCTGGAAGGATATAGAATGACTCATACATGACTCTATACTTAAATGACTGGTTTTATAAAAGGTATAAACGTAGAGTAAAGTACATAAGACTAGACCTCACATGTCTGAGTGAGAACTGGGAATTATGCCATGTGTGTTGTGGAAAAAAAACGCTTAAAAATGGGAAATCACTTTAAACTTCCAACACATTCAAACATTACAGTTGTGCACCAGAAATGTACAAATCACTGATGTACAAATAAACCAGTTAATCATATCACAGATTTTGCATATGTGAATGCAGGAGCCATGACAGATTGAACACAAAACAGACACAGTGCATTGCATGATTAAGCAGTTTCTTCTGTTTCTGTTTCCCCTGCTAGAGAAGTACATCAGCTTAAACAGTGAGTACGAGCTGTCGGGAAAGGTCCCCCCCTAGTGAATTTGTTTAGCTCTGAGACCAGTGGTGCAGTATCTGTGATTGATGTGCTTTCTTGTGTAGGTTAGAGAAACAGAGTGTTAAAGAAGGTTTTCAGGCATGGCCAGATTTAGGTTGGACTTTTGACCTTTCTCCAGATTTGTGGCTTATGAATGAGTCAAAGCATACAGGCTAAGCACCTGATTTATGCTGTTTTTGTTCCTGTGTGCATGTGTACATAATCTATATTTTCAATATGTTTGCTTTAAGCATTTACACTGTATGGTCTAAAACGTGGACCTCTGAACATGAGCTAATGGACTTCTCATTCTATGTCGTCGAGGTTAAATCTCTGTCTTGTGCACAGGGGCACTGTCCTTCTGGAACAGGAAAGGGCCTTTCCCAAACTGTTGTCTCAAAGTTGTACAAAATTAATTCCTCAAAGTTTATTTTACATGTGTACACTCATTAGGACTCACTTATCTTGTATTCTTATTCATTGTCCATTTTATGAGCGCTTACCATATAGATAACACTTTATAGCCATACAAACACTTGTATGGCCCATCTGTTGCACTGTACATTTTACCTCCGCACTGTCCACCAATAGAAAAAGACCACAAAAGGACCTTTACTGACCTCATTATAATTAATATTAAGATGATCACTACAATTACACTACAATTTAACTAACATTGTAGTGTTATGGTAGTGGGTGTTTATCTGATATCGGCGTATCAGTTGGGTAAATTCTTTAAATACTGTTTACACTTACTGGCCCTTTACTAAGAACGCCTGTTTGCACATTGTAGGTGTACAGTTAAGGACAAAAACGTATTAATTTCTGTTAATCCTATGTCTTTTTTAGTGGATAGTTTCTTCTGAGATTTTATTTTGTCCCATTCTTCCTGCAAACACGTCTTAAGATGTGCAACAGTACGATGTCGTTGTTGTCGCATTTTTCCTTTCAAAATTCTCCATTGTGGACAGGTCAGGTTTGCAGGCAGGCCAGTCCAGTACCCGTACCCTCTTCTTCCGCAGCCATGCCTTTGTAATGTGTGCAGCATGTGGTTTTGCATTGTCTTGTTGAAAAATGCATGGACGTCCCTGGAAAAGATGACATCTTGAAGGCAGCATATGTTGCTCTAAGATCTCAATGTACTTTTCTGCATTAATGCTGCCATCACAGAAGTGTAAATTATTTTAGCCAAGGGCACTGACACAGCCCCATACCATGACAGACCCTGGTTTTTGGACTTGTTGCTAATAACAGTCTGTATGGTCCTTTTCATCTTTGGTCCGGCACACACAGCAACAATTTTTTCCAAAAAAGACCTGGAATGCTGATTCATCTGACCACAATCCACTGTGTGATGGTCCATCCTAGATGCCTCTGAGCACAGAGAAGTCGACGTTGCTCATGGTTAACATAAGGTTTCTGTTTTGCACAGTGAAGTTTTCAGTGGCATTTGTGCATGTAACTTCAAATTGTAGTGCTTAACAAAGGTTTGCCAAAGTAATCCCTCACCCATGTGGTTATATCAGCTATTGTTGAGTGGCGGTTCTTTATGCAGTGCCGTTTGAGGGAACAAAGATCACAAACCCACAAAGTTAAATCAGTTAATCTAGACACAAGTTTGTTGTAGAGATACGTTTCGTCACTCAATCCGAATGACTTCTTCTTCACTGAAGAAGTCATTCGGATTGAGTGACGAAACGTATCTCTACAACAAACTTGTGTCCAGATTAACTGATTTAACTTTGTGGGTTTGTGTACCTGGATTATTGAGCATGCATCAACAAAGATCACAAACGTTTAGCTTAAGCTTGCACCCTTGGCCTTTACAATGTTCCTCCTGATTCCTTGAATCGTTTAATGATATTATGCATTCCAATCTTTCTTTGAGGTACATTGTTTTTGAACATTTCAATAATTTTCTTACGCATTTGTTGACAAACCGGAGATCCTCGGATCATCTTTGCACATCAAAGACTCAGCCTTTCCTGGATGCTGCTTTTGTACCAAACCATGATTACAATCACCTGTTGACATCACCTGTTTGGAATCATTATTTAGTTTTTTCACCTCATTACTAGCCCTAAATTGCCCCTGTCCCAACTTTTTTTGAAATGTGTTGCAGGCCTGAAATGCAGGAATGGAGGTATATTAACAAATGAAATGAAGTTGAGCAGACAAAACATAAAATATTTTGGGTTCAAACTGTCTGCAATCAAATAAAAGTCAAAGTAAATGTAAGGAACACTGCATTTTTATTTGCATTTTCCATACTGTCCCAACTTTTTCTGATTTGGGGCTGTACAAAACAATACAGACATACAGTATTTGTATCTACAGTATACCTTATATTAAAATATAGATATGTAGTGAATGTAGCGCATAGAATTGTCAATGCACATACATGGCAAGTAAACCAATAAATAAATAGGCAGGTGAGTTTACATGTATATATGGACAAATTAGACTATTTTCATGTGATCATAATCATATGGAACTGCTTCTTCAGTTGAGCTTCTGTTATGCTTTTTTAGACCTGGCTAAGCAGTATAATGACATCAGAGAACAAACTGTACTAATAACAGCATGTGTTGCTAAGGAAAGAGCCAGCAGGTCCATCAGTATGGTAACAGTGGTAAGGTCAGCCCAGAGAGTGTCTGTGTCTCAGAGCAACACCCTCCATTTGAGAATCATCTCATCATCATTTGCTCAGTTTGGCTCTGAAAAACCACACGTCTTTCAATACTGCTCAGAAAAAATGAGGAACTTTTGGGAAATGTTTCCCAGCCGGTAAATTCAAGGGGACATCTACACTATATAGTTAAAAAGCCAACATTTTAGATGAATTTGGGCTCATGGCATAATGTACTGAATGTACAAAAAATAAAATAAATAAATATTGTAGCTAATTTAATTACTGCCTTTTCTACAATACTGATTTTATGATCAAGTTATATGAGATTTTAGATAGGTTAAGTGCATAAAGTTGATACTAGCTTTTCTTGCATACACAGTGGCAATTCAAAGTGCTTAACATAAGGAAAAATTAAAAGCATCTAGATCTAGAACCTCAAAAAGGCATTTTGCAAATATAGTTACAATTAAAAAAACATGAAATAAAAGCAGAGATACAGTGCTTTACATAAAGAATAAACAAATGAGTACCTGAAAAACTAAAAATAAATAACAATATAGGTTTTAAAGTAAAGCTAAAGTGCAGTACTATTAGAGTGCAAAATTTGTAGCTCAATTATAGGCACGTATATGCAGCGTAACAGCTTCACCATGTTTAGTTTTGACTCTAGGCTCGACTAGCTGACCTGAGTCCATGGATCTAAGAGATCTACTGGGTTTATATTCCCTAAACATATCTGAGATATATTCTGGGCCAAAACCATTCAGTGATTTATAGACTAGTAGCAGCACTTTAAACTCTATTCTGTAAGCCAGTGTAGAGATTTTAGAACTGGAGTGATGTGCTCTGTTCTCTTTGTCTTGGTTAAAACTCTAGCAGCAGCGTTCTGAATGGGCTGTAACTGTTTAGTGGTCCTTTTGGGAAGTCCAGTTAAGAGACCATTACTACTGTCTACCCTACTGGAAATAAAATCATGAATTAGCTTCTCTAGGTCTTGTTGGGACACCAGACTCTTGATTCTGGATATATTTTTAAGATGATAGAAGGCTGTTTTGGTGAAAGTTTTGATATGGCTGGTGAAGATGAGATCTAAGTCTATTAGAGCACCAATATTTCGGACTTGGTCTTTGGTTTTTAGAGACCGGGAACTGAGGTGTTCACTGACACAGTATAGAGTTAATATAAATTGAGTATGTGAGCTGTTTGAATAGCTACAGAAACATGCAATATATGAACCATTATTAATGGAACATCGTTATAAAACATGAATATTAATTATGAAAATAAAAGTATTTAACATTTTTTTCAACATGTCCTGTTTAAAATGTAGCTGTTCGTATCTCATGAATGGGTGACTGGAGGGATGGAGATATAAAAGGATATAAGGGTGAATATTTATCAAATAATTTTAATAACTGGTCTAAGATTTTTGTTTAATGTCAACCATATTTTGAACCTTGTTACCCATCTTAACCAAAGATGGCAATTATATAAGAACTGGCTGTATGCATTTTTGTATGTTTAAATTGGATGAATAATTATGTTCTGAACACTTTGTCCCGCCGTAACCCATTTATCAATTGAAATGGACCACCACGTATAAGATGTTATCTGTGTGGTGGATCATATGTAGTACTGCATTGACGCTCACACAGTGATGACCTGGTAGTGTGTATTAAACTTATACTAAGTGTAGCAGGTGTAGCAGTGCTGGGAATAGTCCACCACCAACTTCTAGTCAGTGGGGGTTTTATAGGGGTCCCACTAGATTTAAACTTAGAGTAGACAAAATGTACAGAGCAACATACATTCATCTGGATTGTGGATTGACCTAATAAAATAAAATCTATTAATATACATAACTGTATGAAAAGGTGTACCTAACTAATAAGTGGTTGGTGAGTGTAGATAGACGATCATATAATATATATATACAGTGTATCACAAAAGTGAGTACACCCCTCACATTTCTGCAAATATTTTATTATATCTTTTCATGGGACAACACTATAGAAATAAAACTTGGATATAACTTAGAGTAGTCAGTGTACAGCTTGTATAGCAGTGTAGATTTACTGTCTTCTGAAAATAACTCAACACACAGCCATTTATGTCTAAATGGCTGGCAACATAAGTGAGTACACCCCACAGTGAACATGTCCAAATTGTGCCCAAAGTGTCAATATTTTGTGTGACCACCATTATTATCCAGCACTGCCTTAACCTTTACCTTCAGCTTCCTTAGCAAGGCAGTTGTCATCTTGGAGGTTGTGTTTGGGGTCGTTATCCTGTTGGAAAACTGCCATGAGGCCCAGTTTTCGAAGGGAGGGGATCATGCTCTGTTTCAGAATGTCACAGTACATGTTAAAATTCATGTTTCCCTCAATGAACTGCAGCTCCCCAGTGCCAGCAACACTCATGCAGCCCAAGACCATGATGCTACCACCACCATGCTTGACTGTAGGCAAGATACAGTTGTCTTGGTACTTCTCAACAGGGCGCCGCCACACATGCTGGACACCATCTGAGCCAAACAAGTTTATCTTGGTCTCGTCAGACCACAGGGCATTCCAGTAATCCATGTTCTTGGACTGCTTGTCTTCAGCAAACTGTTTGCGGGCTTTCTTGTGCGTCAGCTTCCTTCTGGGATGACGACCATGCAGACCGAGTTGATGCAGTGTGCGGCGTATGGTCTGAGCACTGACAGGCTGACCTCCCACGTCTTCAACCTCTGCAGCAATGCTGGCAGCACTCATGTGTCTATTTTTTAAAGCCAACCTCTGGATATGACGCCGAACACGTGGACTGAACTTCTTTGGTCGACCCTGGCGAAGCCTGTTCCGAGTGGAACCTGTCCTGGAAAACCGCTGTATGACCTTGGCCACCATGCTGTAGCTCAGTTTCAGGGTGTTAGCAATCTTCTTATAGCCCAGGCCATCTTTGTGGAGAGCAACAATTCTATTTCTCACATCCTCAGAGAGTTCTTTGCCATGAGGTGCCATGTTGAATATCCAGTGGCCAGTATGAGAGAATTGTACCCAAAACACCAAATTTAACAGCCCTGCTCCCCATTTACACCTGGGACCTTGACACATGACACCAGGGAGGGACAACGACACATTTGGGCACAATTTGGACATGTTCACTGTGGGGTGTACTCACTTATGTTGCCAGCTATTTAGACATTAATAGCTGTGTGTTGAGTTATTTTCAGAAGACAGTAAATCTACACTGCTATACAAGTTGTACACTGACTACTCTAAGTTATATCCAAGTTTCATGTCTATAGTGTTGTCCCATGAAAAGATATAATGAAATATTTGCAGAAATGTGAGGGGTGTACTCACTTTTGTGATACACTGTATATATATATATATATGTGTGTGTGTGTGTGTGTGTATAGTATATACAGGTTAACTCATATACAATACAAATACAATATAAAAAAAACACTGAAATACAATTAAAAACCACTTACAATCAATAAAAATACAATAAAACCTGCACTTCTCCTTTACTTCGCTATTGTTTCCTTATGCTTCTTAATCGTGGAGAAGCTTGATCTTGGAGTACAGTATTCCGTTCAGTAAAGGTGCATTCACATGAGAAGCGGCACAGTAGCTTTTGCTCTGGCTGGTTAAGTTTCAAAGAATTTGAGTTTAGTGGATGTCGAGTTACAATGTACCACTGCATATGTCGAGTTACAAGGGGACATTGAGTTACAAGGGGTCGTTGAGTTACAAGGTACCACTGTATACATCGAGTTATAGGGGGATGTCGAGTTACAAGGTACCACTGTATACATCGAGTTGCAAGTGGATGTTGAGTGTGTATACATATTGTATATGAACCACAATAAAAATTGATTAGCATTAAATCTTATTGTTTGTTGTGTTTGTGTGATTGTATTAAAGAACATTTTACTTTAGTGGGCTAAGGAATTTAATCAAACTACTTGGTTAAGGTCTTTTCCATTTATGTATACACACACCTTACTTTAGTGTGTATACTATTCAAAATTATGCAATTACAAATACTTTTTTTCTGCACATCACCAATGCAGTTACTTTGGCTGTGCTCCAGGGCATCTGGATTCCATTCTGGGTAATAACAGGCAGATAAGGCAGATGACAAATGGATGGGCATGCATGAGTGAAAAACTCAGCAGCCCCTGGAGGGAGCCAGAACTGCTCCATACTGGCCTGCCAGTGACCCAGAATACAGGTCTTGGTTTAGAGAATCCTACCCCACTTGATGTCTGTGATCACTTTCTTCTGTTTGCATTTGCCTTTGAGCATATGGCACAGAGGTGTTAAAAGATGTACCTTAAAGAAAAAAAATGTCATGTAACATATCATTAGTTTGTAGGCTAGCCAGCAATATGTCATCTGTTCAACTGTTTTAACTGTTCAACCTCTTTTTCTTATAGCTGAATATGTCAATGTTTTTACATAAACTTCTAACAAAAATGTATGATAACAGTCTTGAGATTTATGCAAATGTACCTTCTGCAACTGTACAGTGTATCACAAAAGTGAGTACACCCCTCACATTTCTGCAGATATTTAAGTATATCTTTTCATGGGACAACACTGACAAAATGACACTTTGACACAATGAAAAGTAGTCTGTGTGAAGCTTATATAACAGTGTAAATTTATTCTTCCCTCAAAATAACTCAATATACAGCCATTAATGTCTAAACCACCGGCAACAAAAGTGAGTACACCCCTAAGAGACTACACCCCTAAATGTCCAAATTGAGCACTGCTTGTCATTTTCCCTCCAAAATGTCATGTGATTTGTTAGTGTTACTAGGTCTCAGGTGTGCATAGGGAGCAGGTGTGTTCAATTTAGTAGTACAGCTCTCACACTCTCTCATACTGGTCACTGAAAGTTCCAACATGGCACCTCATGGCAAAGAACTCTCTGAGGATCTTAAAAGACGAATTGTTGCGCTACATGAAGATGGCCAAAGCTACAAGAAGATTGCCAACACCCTGAAACTGAGCTGCAGCACAGTGGCCAAGATCATCCAGCGTTTTAAAAGAGCAGGGTCCACTCAAAACAGACCTCGCGTTGGTCGTCCAAAGAAGCTGAGTGCACGTGCTTAGCGTCACATCCAACTGCTGTCTTTGAAAGATAGGCGCAGGAGTGCTGTCAGCATTGCTGCAGAGATTGAAAAGGTGTGGGGTCAGCCTGTCAGTGCTCAGACCATACGCCGCACACTACATCAAATTGGTCTGCATGGCTGTCACCCCAGAAGGAAGCCTCTTCTGAAGTCTCTACACAAGAAAGCCCACAAACAGTTTGCTGAAGACATGTCAACAAAGGACATGGATTACTGGAACCATGTCCTATGGTCTGATGAGACCAAGATTAATTTGTTTGGTTCAGATGGTCTCAAGCATGTGTGGCGGCAATCAGGTGAGGAGTACAAAGATAAGTGTGTCATGCCTACAGTCAAGCATGGTGGTGGGAATGCCATGGTCTGGGGCTGCATGAGTGCAGCAGGTGTTGGGGAGTTACATTTCATTGAGGGACACATGAACTCCAATATGTACTGTGAAATACCGAGCAGAACATGATCCCCTCCCTCCGGAAACTGGGTCGCAGGGCAGTGTTCCAGCATGATAATGACCCCAAACACACCTCTAAGACGACCACTGCTTTATTGAAGAGGCTGAGGGTAAAGGTGATGGACTGGCCAAGCATGTCTCCAGACCTAAACCCAATAGAACATCTTTGGGGCATCCTCAAGCGGAAGGTGGAGGAGCGCAAAGTCTCGAACATCCGCCAGCTCCGTGATGTCGTCATGGAGGAGTGGAAAAGCATTCCAGTGGCAACCTGTGAAGCTCTGGTAAACTCCATGCCCAGGAGAGTTAAGGCAGTTCTGGGAAATAATGGTGGCCACACAAAATATTGACACTTCAGGAACTTTCACTAAGGGGTGTACTCACTTTTGTTGCCGGTGGTTTAGACATTAATGGCTGTATATTGAGTTATTTTGAGGGAAGAATAAATTTACACTGTTATATAAGCTGCACACAGACTACTTTTCATTGTGTCAAAGTGTCATTTTGTCAGTGTTGTCCCATGAAAAGATATACTTAAATATCTGCAGAAATGTGAGGGGTGTACTCACTTTTGTGATACACTGTATCTGTGATAAATGACTAGATCACACGACTTTATTAAAAATGTTCACAAAGTCTTATTATCATGGTTAGCCAGGACAAAATTTTTTGACTACTGTAAAAGTTCTAGAACATAAATTAACTTTGTGATATGGATTATTAATTCTATGTTAGTAATTATTATTGAGGGCTGCACAAAGGCACTGTGGTTATAGATTGCTCAAGGACCCAACAGTGGCTGCATAGCAGAGCCTGGATTTGAACCACCAATCTTCCGGTTGATAGCCCAAAGCTCTACCCACTAGGCTACCACTGTCCCTAAAACTTAAACTGAAACAAACAAAACTAAAACTAAAACTGTTGCCTCACATCAACTAAAAAACTAAAAACAAAAATAAAAAACTAAAACTGTTGCCTCACATCAACTAAAAAACTAAAACTGTTGACTCACATCAACTAAAAAACTAAAAAACTAAACTAAAACAAAAAATTGAAAACTAAAACTGTTGCCTCACATCAACTAAAAAACAAAACAAAAAAAACCTAAAAAACGAAACAAAAAAACTAAAACTGTTGCCTCACATCAACTAAAAAACTAAAACTGTTGCCTCACATCAACTAAAAAACTAAACTAAAAAAACTAAAAACTAAAAAAACAAAAAAAACTAAAAAAAACTAAAAAACAAAACTAAAAAACTACAACTGTTGCCTCACATCAACTAAAAAACTAAAACTGTTGACTCACATCAACTAAAAAACTAAAAAAACAAAACTAAAAAAAACTTGAAAACTAAAACTGTTGCCTCAAATCAACTAAAAAACAAAACTAAAAAAACTAAAAACTCAAACTCAGACTAAAAAAAAAAAAAAAAAAAACTAAAACTGTTGTCTCACATCAACTAAAAAACTAAAAAACAAAACTAAAAAAAATAAAATAAAAAAAAATAAAACTGTTGCCTCACATCAACTGAAAAAAATAAATAAATAAATAAATAAACTAAAACTGTTGCCTCACAGCAACGGGGCCTGGTTCGATTCCCTGGGTGGCCAGGGTCCTATCTGTGTGGAGTTTGCATGTTCTTCCTGTGTTTTGTCCCCACCCCCACCCCCGCAGGTCCACTATTGACTATAACTGATGACTATAACTGATGTACTCATATAAATTGGACTAGTGTGGCTTTATCCTGTTGACTCTTAAAGTCCCATAGAACCAAGATTGCAAAAGGAAATACATACCTTTTGTCACAACCTTGGTCTCTTAAAGTTTTCTTCTTATGCTGAAATGTAATATGTAATACAAGATCCACCACAACAAAGTTTGCAGTGAATTAGAGGCTGCTGGAACAAATGTGACACTGTCAACAGACAAGGGATCTTCACATCACCATGGGTTTGAGGGCTGATGTAAGAAGGCACTGCTCCAAAATGTGCATATTAAAGCTAGACTGAATACTGTAGCAGATTGTGTGTACAAGATAAAAGCAGAAATGGGGACAGGTCTTTCCAGCTTCTGTACAGGGCTTGATTATGAAGTAAAAGCTTTTTTTTTTATTAAAGAATCAGTATTAAAATCTCTAACTCTCATACATACATTTTAGCACTATGTTTACATGGGCAGTTTTGAATAAGTGCTGACAGCAGCAATTATTCCTCCCTTCTATTTATCTCTGACATAACTGACCACATGTCTATTAGTAATTACGAAATTACGTCAAGGTGCTGTACATCATACATTCAGCCCAGGTGAATCATCTTAGGAGAGGCATTTACTGATTGTTCTGTTCTGTTTAAGACAGGCCCATGCCTAGGGATGCAAATGCATTTACAGAGAGGAGTTTCATTTAGAAATTGACACATAATTCAATAATTTAGTAAAACCAACAAAAAAATAAAGTTACATTTATTTGTATGTTGTTGTTTTTTTACAATGAACATTGTTTCAAATTAACTTTACAAAATCCAGAAATTTCTATCTAGAAACTATGAGCTAGCCTAGGGTGACAAGGGCAAATCAAAGCTTTCTCTTGTTAAGAACAGACCAAGTGTTCCAGAGTTGACATATCATGACATAGCAAATGTGTCAGTGTTTGTCATTCTGTGATGATCTGGTGCCCTGTTCCCTTTATGTTGGTTTTTCTTCCATTTGTTACCCATTAGTATATCAAAAACTATAATAAACCAATGCAGTGGTTCTTATCCTTGCGGTACCTAGGAGTAGGAGCTTTTAAAATTTAATATTTGCAAAACTCTAACTAATAGAGAAATGAATGTAATACTATAAAAAGCATTCTAAAATTTATTTAGCATAGACTATTGGAGCTCTTTCTATGTTTATGACTATATCAGCTACATGAAATGCACTCCAAATAAACAGCGTCAACTTAAATCTCTCTGGTTGCTGCTGTTGGGCTTGTCCATAAGCTTTATTTGAGTTTGGTTATGACAAATCGAAAGCCTTTGGATTTGCAAAGCATTTGACTGAAGTGTAATGCGGTTGCTGCACTAATGTACATAACAGCACAGTAAACGGATCACTTACTGGCACCTAGTAGACAATAAAGAGTAATATAGGACACCCACCTCATGCCAATCACAACGCAGACAAAACCAACGAAGGATTAAACCTGGGATACTGAGTTTGATCCTGTCCTTTGGGTTCTGTCTGTACTGGGGTTGTTAATGTACCCCTATGGCTTGTAGCACAAGTACTTCTAAAAGTTTCAGTGGTGTAGTGTATAAAAAATCTTAGTCATAACTTTCCCAGCAGACTCAAGTTATCTTTCATATTACTGCCAGATGGATGGAATGATTCTGGGTGGCTTACAGTTACTGTAAATGAGGTGTATGTGTGTGTGTGTGCATGTGTGTTTCCACTGCAAGGAATTTACTAAAACCATGCACGGATGTACTGAGCTACTACTTAATGCACCACAAACTACTAGATTGGGAAAATTATGCAAAAAGGAACACAGCTCTTTTTTTTCCCTCGTACCCGTCTCTCTCTCTCTCTCTTTCTCTTTGCTTACTGAAGTTTGGAAGTTCCCTCAGGGCTTCTGTACTAAAGCTGGCAAGGAATGACATGTGCTCCACCTGATTTCCAAAATCAGCAAGGCTCTTTGACACAAATCAACATACTTCCTCATACAAATCTGTTTCTGTTAAGCTTTCTTTTAAAACCTCATTGTTGATCTCTGATCCTAATCACCATCCAGTATGCTGGGTGGTCATTCAGACGGAAAGCAATTTGCCGTGGGTTCTATACATAATTCAGTTACATTTTTTCTTTGACCAATTGCTTATTATATTCCCATATAGAAGTTACACACAGGAAATTAATGTAGTCACACGAAGGTGGAGTAATAAGCAAGCTAATCCAAAATCAAACAAAGATAAGAATTACAAACAGACCATAGAGAATAAATTTCTTTCTCAAAATATAAATCTAAATTTGTTGATAAAGTGGATGCCCTGGATTTGATTCTCGCCTGTTGTTACTCTCTCAGAGAATATTTGTGTTTTCCCTGTATCTCCATGGGGTTTAATTATAAGTGCTTTTCAATTCAAGAGCAGTTCACATTTTACAGCCTTGTGGTTGCTTATCACTTACCATATAGAAGCACTTTGCAGTTCTACAATTACTAACTGTAGTCCATCTGTTTCTCTGCATGCTTTGTTAGCCCCCTTTCATGCAGTTTTTCAATCAATGGTCAGGACTCTCCAATGACCACTACAGAGCAGGTATTATTCAGGTGGTGGATCATTCTTAGCACTGCAGTGACACTGACATGGTGGTGGTGTGTTGGTGTGTATTGTGCTGGTATGAGTGGATCAGACACAGCAGCGCTGCTGAAGTTTTTAAGCACCTCACTGTCCATGCTAGACTGAGAATAGTCCACCAACCAAAAATATCCAGCCAACAGCGGCTCGTGGGCAGCATCCTGTGACCACTGATGAAGGTCTAGAAGATGACCAACTCAAACAGCAGCGATATATGAGCGATCGTCTCTGACTTTACATCCAAGGTGGACCAACTAGGTAGGAGTGTCTAATGGAGTGGACAGTGAGTGGACGCGGAAAAACTCCAGCAGCGCTGCTGTGTCTGATCCACTCATACCAGCACAACACACACTAACACACCACCACCATGTCAGTGTCACTGCAGTGCTGAGAATCATCCACCACCTAAATAATTCCTGCTCTGTGGTGGACCTGTGGGGGTCCTGACCTTTAAAGAACAGGGTGCAAGCAGGTTAAAAAAGTATGTAGAGAAACAGATGGACTACAGTCAGTAATTGTAGAACTACAAAGTGCTTCTATATGGTAAGTGGAGCTGATGAAATCGACAGTGAGTGTAGAAACAAGGAGGTGGTTTTAATGTTATGGCTGATCAGTGTATATTAATTGTGCAATCTTACACAGTAGTAGGTAATTTAAAAGTTAAACACTAAAGAAGAACCCCAGCAGTACGAAGGGTTAACATGTTTCCAGGAAAACACGTGTGTGACTGGTGCTGAGTTATGAAGGTGAGTGAGAGGATCATATCTGCTGTAGATAACAGGGATTACAGGCAGTATAGCCGCCATGCATGAGCTGTGTCTCGGCAGGTTTTCTTTCTGCCTTCCAGCTTTTCATTCAGCTTACTCATTGTTTTGCTTCCCTGCTTCGTCTTGCAGTTTATCTTAGACATATTTGCATGTATTATTGTTGCAGACAGTTTCACATTCCAAAGAACTGTATGCTAAGGGTCTTGCTTAAAGGCCCAAGAATGGCAGTCTAGAATCTTAACCACAGGGGTGCAACATAATTACTTTTTTTCTATTGTATTTATGCATTTTCTCCCCAACTTAGCGTAGTCAATTTGTCTTCCGCTTCTGGGGGATCCCTGATTGCAGTCGAGGTGGGTATACTGCTGCTCACGCCTCCTCCGACCTGCACGCAGCCCTCAGCGAAACCCTTTTTCACCTATGCACTCTGCACAGGCGCCTCTCTATCTGCCAGTCAGGGTCCTTACACAGAGTTGAAGACCCCACCCACATAGTCCGGTCATCCCACCCTAGCAGAGACGTGTCTGCTGCAGCCCCTGCCAATTATGCCCGCTAGATGGCGCCCAACCGATCTGTGGCAATGCAGAGTTTCAGACCGAGGAGTTCAGAATCTCGGCGCTAAACATAATTACTTTTTAAATCAAGTAAAGTGTAAGGTGTTAAACTATGTTATCGTGTACTGGTAACAGTGTTAAAAGTTTTGTTTTCTTAACTCTTTAATGGTCTCATCAAGAAAAAAATGTTTAAAAATTATTTCTTTGCATTTTTTAGTTTATTGAGATTATACCAACAATGATTTATTAATATTTTTTACTAGTGCACACAGTATTTTTTATGAGCATCTACCAAACAGTTGAGATGACCCCCCATTTTCTCCCCTAATCTAGTCGTATCCAATTACCCTGATTGCGTTATGCTTCACCTCTACCGATACAACCCTCCACCGCTGACTGAGGAGCTTCGCAACTGACACACGCCCCCTCTGACATGTGTGCAGTACCGACTGCATTTCTTCACCTGCACGAGGATCAGCCTTGTGCTTGGAGAGCCACACCCTGATCAGCATTATTCCTCGACTCTGTGCAGATGCCATCAACCAGCCAGCAGAGGTCGTAATTGCACCACTTATGAGGAAACCTGGTCCAACTTACCAACCCTGTGAACAACAGTCAATCGTTGTTCATATAGCTGCCCAGCCCAGCCGGATGGCAGAGCTGAGATTCGATACGTATTCAAATATATGTATGATATGTATTCAAAATCCCACCTCTTGTGTGGTAGCGTGTTTTACTGCTGCACCACCTGAGCCGCAGAATACTGTTTTCTTAACATCACAGTGTCACCTACCAATAATTCTGATTTTAACATGTCAACCAAGGAGTAGATACAGCCAAAACAATATTATTTAAATACAGCTTATTTTTACCCAGGTAGTAAGACTCAAAGTAAGCTCAACCAAATGGCTAAGCAGACCATTAAAGGGTATTAATATACAAATCTTCATATATATTTTGTATCGCCATCCTTGATTTGGTTTGCAAGACTGCTTGTCACAAATAAAGTCAGTGTCCTAATTTTGACCCAATTGCATTATGCTTCCTCTTACTGGAGCTGACCGCCACCCCGATTGAGGAAAGTAAGACTGACATACGACCCCTCTGACATGTGTGCAGTAGCACGGACTGCATCTTTTCACCTGCACGAGGTGAGTTCATGTGCTAGTAAGCTTTGTGCGCTGAGAGCCACACCCTGATCAAGGCATTATTCCTCAACTCTGTGCAGACGCCATCAATCAGCCAGCAGAGGTCGTGATTGCACCAGTTGTGAGGAACCCTGGTCTGGCTTGTCCCACCCTGTGATACGATGTATTTGAAATCCCAGCTCTGATGTGCTAGCGTGTTTTACCGCTGCGCCACCTGAGTGGCAACCAATATGAAGTCATTTGATATTCGATATCCGTCTGGCAAGTTTCACTTTTTTATAGTTTATTTCCATCACAGATAATGAATGCTAATCTTAACAAACTGTTTTTCTAGGAGCTCTATTTAAGAATGAAATTTATTAAATAACTTGACATTTATAATGTATTTAGCTTTAGTGTATTAAGACCACTTTGAGATTGAGCTGTAACGTAGTTAGCCATATTTCTCTGAAAGACGGCTGTGCTATAGCTCGGCGACCGGATTGAGATTTCTAGCATGTCAGATATCTGATCTCAGTTGCACGTCTGGCAATGAGTGCTATGTCGAACAGCCAATGAGAACGCAAGATACAGGGTGAGGGGAAACGCAAGAGAGGAGTGTAAACAGGTGGGAGAGGGGGATAATATAGTTTATATCAGAATACACCGGCACACACATGTTTTACAGTATTTCTGACTTGATCGTTCTCTACAAAACACCAACGTTGCATTGCAAAAATATTAATTAACCTCCAACTCACAATAGAACAATCCATACTGTTCGTGTTGCCAAATCCACTCAGATTCATTTATTTTTCCTCCTTGATTTTAGGCTGCACATCAGTGCACAAACACTTTGATCACTTGCTACTTGTTGACGTGCATTTTTGGACGTGGTATCATTAAACCCCTCGTCACTTCTCGTGTTTGTTTTCGTGACAAAACGTAGGTTGGGAGACCAGAGAAGCTCGCCTGTGATTCCAGTTGGTGATAGGTCATGTAGTGTGAAACCCCCTATTGCCGATCAGTCGTGTAGTGTGAAATATACACCGACTGAAAGACTCCCGAGTGCAAAAGATTCAGTCGTGTAGTGTGAACTGTAGAGCGACCCGACAAATCAGAAAGTCGTGTAGTGTGAACTTGGCATTAGCTAGCAATATGTAGCTTTTTTCCAGTTGCACTAAATATTATGAACTGTATAATCAGTGACACGTATTTAGTATGATAGCTGATTAAAATTCAGCTATCGTACTAAATACAAGATCTCTGAATTTAATAAAGTAACCTCTGAATATTACGTTGTCAGTGGAACAAAAAGCCTGTTGTTTTAGCAGTGTTTAAAAGTAATGATGGATTATTATGCCATTTACTAGGGATTATAACATTACAGGTTGTTCTACTCAGTGTGTGGGTGTGTGCGCATTTGTGTGTGAAAAGACTTCCCTTATTTCCCTTATGCCTTTAAGCATAAACACAAACTGTCCTGTATATTAATGCAGAACTAGTTCTACTGAGCATGTCATTTTAATATTTAAAAGAAATTATTCATTTGAATATATATGAATATTCTTTTTTTTTTAAAGAATGTGCAATGAATGGGGTTGAATCAGGGATTTGTGCAGGCTACTGAAGTTTCTCCACACCAAACACATCAAAACACGTTTTTCTGGAACTTGTTTGTGCACTGGGCACAGTCATGCTAGAACAAAGAAGGAACCTTCCACTAACTGTTACAAAGTTAGAAGCATTACAGATTGATTTTACAGCTGTTGGCAATGGGAGTGGCTCAGACACCTAGAATCAATACAAAGAAGGGGTGTCCACATACTTTTGGCTATACAGTGCCTTGCAAAAGTATTCAGCCCCCTTGAACTTTTTAACCTTTTGCCACATTTCAGGCTTCAAACATAACGATATGAAATTGTAATTTTTTGTGAATAATCAACAACAAGTGGGACACAATCGTGAAGTGGAACGAAATTTATTGGATATTTTAAACTTTTTTTAGAAATAAAAAACTGAAAAGTGGGGCGTGCAATATTATTCGGCCCCCTTGCGTTAATACTTTGTAGCGCCACCTTTTGCTGCGATTACAGCTGCAAGTCGCTTGGGGTATGTCTCTATCAGTTTTGCACATCAAGAGACAGACATTTTTGCCCATTCTTCCTTGCAAAACAGCTCGAGCTCAGTGAGGTTGGATGGAGAGCGTTTGTGAACAGCAGTTTTCAGCTCTTTCCACAGATTCTCGATGGGATTCAGGTCTGGACTTTGACTTGGCCATTCTAACACCTGGATACGTTTATTTGTGAACCATTCCATTGTAGATTTTGCTTTATGTTTTGGATCATTGTCTTGTTGGAAGATAAATCTCCGTCCCAGTCTCAGGTCTTTTGCAGACTGCAACAGGTTTTCTTCCAGAATGGTCCTGTATTTGGCTCCATCCATCTTCCCATCAATTTTAACCATCTTCCCTGTCCCTGCTGAAGAAAAGCAGGCCCAAACCATGATGCTGCAACCACCATGTTTGACAGTGGGGATGGTGTGTTCAGGGTGATGAGCTGTGTTGCTTTTACGCCAAACATAACGTTTTGCATTGTGGCCAAAAAGTTCGATTTTGGTTTCATCTGACCAGAGCACCTTCTTCCACATGTTTGGTGTGTCTCCCAGGTGACTTTTTATAGATATCTTTGAGAAATGACTTTCTTCTTGCCACTCTTCCATAAAGGCCAGATTTGTGCAGTGTACGACTGATTGTTGTCCTATGGACAGAGTCTCCCACCTCAGCTGTAGATCTCTGCAGTTCATTCAGAGTGATCATGGGTCTCTTGGCTGCATCTCTGATCAGTCTTCTCCTTGTTTGAGCTGAAAGTTTAGAGGGACGGCCGGGTCTTGGTAGATTTGCAGTGGTCTGATACTCCTTCCATTTCAATATGATCGCTTGCACAGTGCTCCTTGAGATGTTTAAAGCTTGGGAAATCTTTTTGTATCCAAATCCGGCTTTAAACTTCTCCACAACAGTATCTCGGACCTGCCTGGTGTGTTCCTTGGTCTTCATGATGCTCTCTGCGCTTTAAACAGAACTCTGAGACTGTCACAGAGCAGGTGCATTTATACGGAGACTTGATTACACACAGGTGGATTCTATTTATCACCATCAGTCATTTAGGTCAACATTGGATCATTCAGAGATCCTCACTGAACTTCTGGAGTGAGTTTGCTGCACTGAAAGTAAAGGGGCTGAATAATATTGCACGCCCCACTTTTTAGTTTTTTATTTCTAAAAAAAGTTTAAAATATCCAATAAATTTCGTTCTACTTCACGATTGTGTCCCACTTGTTGTTGATTCTTCACAAAAAATTACAATTTCATATCGTTATGTTTGAAGCCTGAAATGTGGCAAAAGGTTGAAAAGTTCAAGGGGGCTGAATACTTTTGCAAGGCACTGTATTTACAATTACATTTGTGGCATTTAGCAGACGCTTTTTATGCATTTTCTCCCAATTTTAAGTGCATCCAATTTTTTACCCAATTGCGTTATGTTTCCTCTCTACTGGTGCTGACCCTCACCCCTGATTGAGGAAAGCGAGACTGACACACGCCCCCTCCGACACATGTGCAGTAGCCGACTGCTTTTTTTCACCTGCACGAGTCGAGTTCACATGCCATCAGCCTTGTGCATGAAGAGCTGCACCCTGATCATCATTATTCAGTAGGGCAAGCCTAGAGGTTAAGGTACTGGACTAGTAATCAGAAGGTCGTTGGTTCAATCCCCACCACTGCCAGGTTACTGCTGTTGGGCCCTTGAGCAAGGCCCTTAACCCTCAATTGCTCAGATTAGCAGTAGCCTCGGTATACTCTAACTGTAATGTAAGTCACTTTGGATGAAGGCGTTTGCTGAATGTCGAAAATGTAAAATGTAAATGTAAATTCCTCGACTCGGTGCAGACGGCATCAATCAGCCAGCAGAGGTCATAATTGCATCAGTTATGAGGTCCCTATACGGCTCCTCACCCAGAATGAACAACAGCCAAACGTTGTTTATGTAGCCGCCCAGCCCTGACGGATGGCAGAGATGGAATTTGATACAATGTATTTAAAATCCCAGCTCTGGTGTGCTGGGGTGTTTTACCGCTGCGCCACCTGAGCGGCAACAGATGCTTTTTTGTCCAAAGCGACAATTATTGAGGGTTAAGGGCCTTGCTCAGGGGTCCAACAGCGGCAACCTGGCAGTGGTGGGGATTGAACCAGAAGCCTTTTAATTAGCAGTCCTATACCTTAACCATTGAGCTACCACTGCCCAATGCTATATAGAGTAATATAGAGTAATACATTACATAGCCTAGAAGCCTTTAGAAATGCTAAAAGTTTAATTACCACCCAAGCTCAACCACTCGAGCTCAAATCTCAGCTGGGCTATCTACCAGCTGGGCACCCACAGACACGATTGGCTGTGTTTGAGGTGGAAATGGTTAAATGGTTAACTGCGGCTCTGCTGGCTGGTTGAATGATAGATTCACAGATAGTAGTGCGTTACTCTCTGTACGCTGTAATGCTCATATGAAAACCATCTCTGGCAAGTGAAAAGAAGCTGACGACTGTGCGCACGTTAAAGGTTAAAGGGGGTGTGTGTTAGTCTGTGGCTTTCTTCTATCAGATCCAACTGAAGAATTGGAGTTGACTAGATTGGGAGGAAAAGGGGGGGAAATAGTAATATTATTTAATATTATTATTTTAGTGACTTCAACGACTTTTTTATGAAGATGGTGTGAGAACTGGATATTATTCCCATAAAGAAAAAAACCCTACTTTCTCACACGTGCAGACAGCACAAATAACCCATAGTCCAAATAAGAATTGGCTGTCCTCTGAAAATACAGCAATTACAATCAGACAGGATTGCTCTATTAAATCAAATTTAACAGAGCAACACAAACAGGAAAATGAAACAGGAGTCTAGCCAAATCATCATGGTTTTAAGTAACTTAATAAGTTTTTGAATAAATAATGCAAATGTGCAAGCGGATATACAAGCATGCTCTAGTGGTTATAGACTTGCAGACTATGGATTGTGTTGTTACTTCATATGTATTCATCTTCAGTAACTACTTAATCTTGTTTAGGGTAACAGTGTGTCGTAAGTCCATCTAAACGCTAAATGCATGGTGCTCAGGTCATGCACTGAAAACCTTTGGAATGAATTAAAATGTCAATTACAAGGCAAGTTTTCTCACAAGACCCTACAACTCCACATTTGATTTAATTGGCACAAATTCCTGCAGGTGTGCAGGCTGCTATTGGCCAGAAGTGCAAGGCAACTCTATAATAATGCCCATGATTTTTGAACAGGCTATTATTTTACAGGCAGCTCATTGTCAGGTGTCTATATACAGTACAACCCCCAATCAGAAAAAATTGGGACAGCATGGAAAATGCAAATAATAAAAAAACCACAAAGTTTCTTACATTTTTCGTTTCAAAATTCTCCACACATTCTCCATTGGGGACAGGTCAGAACTGCAGGCAGGCCAGTCCAGTACCTGTACCCTCTTCTTCCTCACCCATGCATTTGTAATGTGTGCAGCATGTGGTTTTGCATTGTCTTGCTGAAAAATGCATGGACGTCAATGGAAAAGATGACGTCTTGAAGGCAGCATATGTTGCTCTATGACCTCAATGTACTTTTCTGCATTAATGCTGCCATCAGAGAAGTGTAAATGACCTTTGCCAAGGGCACTGACACAGTCCCATACCATGACAGACCCTGGCTTTTGAACTTTGCTGATAACAGTCTGGATGGTTCTTTTTGTCTTTGTTACGTAGCACACGGCATCCATTTTTTACAAAAAAAGACCTGGAATGCTGATTCATCTGACCACAATACACATTTCCACTGTGTGATGGTCCATCCTAGATGCCTGAGCCCAGAGAAGTTGACGCCGCTTCTGGACATGGTTAACATAAGGCTTCTTTTTTGCACAGTAAAGTTTTAAGTGGCATTTGTGCATGTAACTCTGTATTGTAGTGCTTGACAAAGATTTGCCAAAGTAAGCCCTCACCGATGTGGTTATATCAGCTATTGTTGTGTGGTGGTTCTTAAAGCAGTGCCGTCTGAGGGATCGAAGATCACGGACGTTCAGCTTAAGCTCGTGCCTTTGGCCTTTAGGCACTGAAATTCCTCCTGATTCCTTGAATCGTTTAATGATATTATGCACTGTAGAGGGAGAAATATGCAAATCCCTTCCAACCACGCTTTTGTTGACAAACTGGAGATCCTCTGGCCATCTTTGCTTCAGATTCAGCCTTTCCTGGATTCTGCTTTTGTACCAAACCATGATTACAATCACCTGTTGACATCACCTGTTTGGAATCACATCATTATTTAGTTTTTTAGCCTCATTACTAACCCTAAATTGCCCCCGTCCCAATTTATTTTGAAATGTGTTACAGGCCTAAAATGCAGGAATGGAGGTATATTAACAAATGAAATTAGGTTGAGCAAACAAAACATGAGATATCTTGGGTTCAAACTGTCTGCAATCAAATAAAAGTCAAAGTAAATATAAGGAACACTGCATTTTTTCCATACTGGCCCAACTTTTTCTGATTTGGGGTTGTACTTTCGGACATACAGTTCACTTTGCAATCAATACACACTAGCCTACATTGTTAGTACTTTGGAGCAATAGGTACAGTACATTGCATTAAGCACTGCCTGCCTACATACCAGTATAACTTTTCTTTTTGTCGTAATTATGGTGGCAATACCTCAGGCAGTGAGCCCACTATCACCCACCCACTGCTTAGTTTTAAACATGATCATAAATACTTGTTAATGGTTTTAAATACATGCATTTTCAACCATGAAAATCAGTGTCTGATTTAACAGTGAGAACAGGCTTTGCTGAAAATACCTAATACATTTCAAGATATATGCAAAAAAAAAAAAAGGAAACATGCATTCAGATGAAAGATAATATGTGTGTTTATGCATTTGCATGCATCCCCCCTTCCTCCCAGAAGGGAGTTGTACTAGGCAGCTGAGTAGAGGGAGGATAAATGAAATCCAGCTGTATATCCCTAGTAACTCTGTTCCAAATGGGTCCCAGACACGGCTTGTGGCCTTCCTCATATATATTCACTTTTTCACTCATTCACGCATATATATTCTTTTTTTCTCTCTTAACATTCCCCTCCGGCCAAGAACTGGCAATGTGCCAGACTCGTACAGATCTCAAACCCCCAGAGACATCACGTAACTTAAGCAATGTATTAGGGAGAGTTAATAGATGACTACCGTGGGCCTGACTTCTCTGTCGGCTGCACCCCTGCAGGAGCACTCTGACCCGTTGTTTTTTTCTGGGCCCCTTTAAAAAGATCTTACCTGCGGGTTCTGGCCTTGCAGAGAGGTTAAGCAGAGGTTGATAGTCGAGGGAGACAGAAGGCTGCACAGTTGATTGAAGGCTGCATTTAATGTGTAAGTGGCTCAGATGCTGAATGAGCTCGGCAGTGAGCCACGTTGAAAGTCATGTCCTTTTGCATTGCCATTTTTGGTCGGCAGATGGGGCATGGAGGCACAGATATTTGATGTATTAATTCTTTTTAATTGACTCTCATCTGCACCTTGTTAGCATTATTTTGATTCAAGTGAAAGTCCTTCTATATATCATGGTTTCTCTTTCACAGATTTGCCAGTTCCGTTGTCTGGTAAACCTGCTTTTTTCTGGAACTGTGATGCTGAGTTCGGTTCAGTCCGGTTTACACTTAACCTATGTTCAGGGAGCTCAGCTGGTATCCCAGCAGTTTAAAGGTGTCTCGTTTGGAGCCACCCTGAATGAGCTACTTGCTCCAAAGGTGGTATGATGACCCATTATCCAGAGCAGTTCCCATATAGTGAAACCACTATATAGGGAGACAGAAGGCTGCACAGCATTACTATCCATTAACAGTTGAATGCTGCATTCAATGTGTTTTTGTAAAGTGGCTCAGATGCTGAATGAGATCGGCAGTGAGCCACGTTGGAAGTCATGTCCTTTTGCATTGCCATTTTTTGTCGGCAGATGGGGCATGGAGGCACAGATAATTAATGTATTGATTCCTTTTAATTGACTCTTATCTGCACCTTGTTAGCATTATTTTGCTTCAGGTGAAAGTCCTTCTATATATTGTGGTTTCTCTTTCACACACTTGCCAGTTCCGCTGTCTGGTAAAAAAGGTTTTTCTCTGAAACCATGATGCTGGGCTTGTTTCAGTCCAATTTTCTGCTGGCATATGAGGCCAGCACACTTAACCTGTTTTCAGGAAACTCAGCTGGCATCACAGCAGTTTAAAGGTGTCTTGTTTGGAGCCACCCTAAATGGGCAACTTGCCCCAAAGGTGATGTGACGACCCATTTTCTGGAGCAGTTCCCAGACAGTGGAACTACTCTGGTTGTGGGCTTACAGCTTGTGTTTTTCCATCCCTGGCTTGTGTTTAAGGTCCCCTAGCTTTCCTTTTGTCCAATCACTGGGTTGTCACCGATGGCCAGAACAACCAATTCTGCACTGTCCATTTCTTATTCTCCTTCTCCGTTGTGGGCTGTGAATGTTGTAATGTCTTTCATTTGTTACTTTGTTTTTGCTATTTTGGCCACCTGATTTATTTTCACTTGTCTTATTTTCTGTTGGTGGCTTTTTATCCACAGTATTGTTCTACTTTGAATAAACATTCTGAACTTGGATTAACTTTTTAATTCCTGCATGTGCAGGGCTGCAGCTCACACTTGATGCATGCAATTGTCTGCCTGTTAAAACTGAAATATTCATAAACAGCTTATACAGTTTATGAATTACCATATTTCCATTATTATTTTACCTGTTATGATTATGGTAAATTATAATTTAAATTAAAAAGTTTGTATTATAAACATAAGGTAAGATGATTAAGTACATAAATACACAGTATTTTGAAAAACATAATTTGACTTGAAAAACACATAAAAATGGCCTAAACTTAAGGTGGGTAAAACTTGAAATGTTTATTACGGACGTAGGCTTTTATCATAAACTTATGATGCCAGACATCATATGCTGTCATTAGTATTATAACAGTTGATGTTGGGTATTAAAACAGTGTTATGTTACCGATACTACTAGGTGCAATGAAACTATTACATTTACATTATCCAAAGTGATGTACAGTCTAAGCAATTGAGGGTTAAGGGCCTGGCATAAGGGCCCAACAGTGGCAACCTGGCAGTGGTGTGGTTTGAACCAGTGACCTTCTGCTTACTAGTGCAGCACCTTAACCACAGGTCTACAACTGCCCTTTTTATAATTTTTACAGCTTTTATGATATGTAATGTAATAACAGCTCATATCTCATGCTTGGAAGCTGTAATGATGTTACAGAATTTACATAACAAAAACCAGTAATGTTAACATGACACTGTTATAATACCCAACTTCAATTGCTATAACCACTAATGACAGCATATGATGTCTGGTATCATAGGTTTGTGAACTTCTCGTCTGTGGAATGATGAAGGGGTTAGGAAAAGTGTTGTCTTCTGCTTATTATGTAATTTTGTTAATAATAATATTGTTGGGCGCCCAGGTGGCATATTCCTCTAGTGCACCAGCGCTGAGACTCTGAAATCCCTAGTTCAAACCTCAGCTCTGCTATCGGTCGGCTGGGCGCCCTCTAGCGGGCATAATTGGCAGTGCCTGCAGCAGACAAAATTGGTCAATTAAAGGGTAAAAGACCAGAATAATATGGGTGGTGTCTTCGACGCTGTGTAAGGACCTTGGTTAGTAGCCCAAGGCACCTGTACAGAAAGTGGAGGAGCGGGGGGATCGGTGTGGCTCTCTGCGCACAGATACTGGTCTCATGTGTGAATTCACAGAACGTGTGGGCGAATAAGAAGGGGTCGGTGGACTGCACACGCATCGGAGGGAGCGTGAGGCAGGTGAATATACCCTCCTCGGACACAACCGGAGTCTCCAGCAGCGGAAGACGAATTGATTATGCTAAATTGGTAGAAAATGGGTAAAATGCATAAACAAACTAGCAAAATAATAATAATATTGTTTTTTTTGGTTTGTTTTTTCCCCTTTTTCTCCCTTTTAGCGCGTCCAATTGCCCGATTGCATCATGCTTCTTCTCCACCAATGCCGATCCCTGCTCTGATTGAGGAGAACGAAGCTAACCCACGCCCCCTCTGACACATGGGCAGCATGATGTATGCGTCTTATCACCTATACTTTGACGAGTGCAGTGCAGCTCAGCGTTGTGTATGGAGAGACACACCCTGAGAGCACTCTTTTCTCATCTCTGTGCAGGCGCCATCAATCAGCCAGCAGAGGTCGTAATTGCACCAGTCATGGGAGAGAGACCCCATCCGGCTTAGTCCCGCCGATATCTAAACAACAGGCCAATCGTTGTTCATGTGGCCACTCAGCCTGGACGGCAGACAGAGCTGAGATTCGATACGACGCATTCGAGATCCCAGCTCTAGTTCCAGTGTGTGTTTTTACCGCTGCGCCACCTTAGTGCCATAATAATATTGTTAATAATTGTGATCATAAAAGCTTAAAGTTTAGGAAAGCTTTAGATCTCTTCCTGATCTCATAACACTTAGGGTTCAACAATGAGTTAACCAATTAGTCATTTGAATCAGCACTGCTTAAATCAAAGTATCTTCTTTGTGCCTAATGTTTCCTGGTGGCAGCAAATCTGCTGCAAACCTGACAAAGATGAAGTAGTGACCAAGATTAATAAATAATAAAAAAAGGTTTAATCTCAAATTCACTTTCCGTCAGTATTACTGATGTGTGATGGATGTGCTGTCTCTGGGAAATTGCTAGCTAATCGGGTGGGTTAGCGTTTAGAATGACAGGGTTTAGGAGTCCAAACTGTAATGTAGAGAACATTAGACACCAGGAGGCAGCATGACCCCTAATCAGCACATGCCTGGCCTTTTAGGCAGTGAATGTTCAGCTCACTAATAAACCAATCTGCTTATCCCACTGGGACTCTTAACGTGCTTGAAGGAGCCAAACACTTCACACCAGTCCAGCTGGTTCTGTATATAAGTTTGTGTGTTCGGTTTTTAATACATTTTAGAGTATAACTTACAATACTACATTCAGATCATTTTCTGTTTGTGTACCACTAAGCCTTCTCTTTTGCATAAAAAGTCATTTAAGATTCACTCTCTTTTACTTAATTGCATCCATTTGTGTTTCCCAGCAGTCACTTAAATAACCAGAATAAAGGTCGTTAAATAAAAGCCACGATTTAGACTGTCAGAACAGAACAAATATTATTTCAAACATGATTCTTATTCATCTGTAACAGCCATGAACTTGTCATTAACCTGCTGGGCTTTCAAACTATCAGTAATCACTAAAGTAACTTTATGGCATCAAACTTATTTTCATATTCAGTGGTTCACTTTCACTGGCCTAAGGCCTACCTGTCAATTTCATGTAAACGCCCAGTTCCACAATGGCTCACAGCCCTGTGCTCAATGATAGATAGCAGTCGATAATTTGGATTGGTCGTAATGGCCTTTGCCCACAAGCCTAGACTAAACAGCAGCCTGTTGAAGCATTAAAGGTCAACTGGTGAGGAGCTGGTTCTCACAGTCTGGGTATGGGCAGGATTCTGATGCACAGCTGCTTGCTGGGTAAGCCCCCTGATCCCCTTAGCTAATCCTGCAATAATGACTCCTCTATCACGCAGCAACACCATGGAGGTCTCTCAGCCGTTACAGCCCGGAAGTCGCCTGAAACATTTCAGAGCTCAGACTTTAAAAAGGCAAAGATTTGAACCTTCCCATAGCTATAAATGTGAGTTATATTATATAGACACATGGTTTTAGTAAAGATGCAGACTTTTTCCTGAAGATATTCAGGGTATCAAACTTTCTCTGTCTAACTAAACACACCTATTTCCTACAACCAGAGTTATTAGAGTAAATAAAATTAAAACTGGGGTGCCTCGATTGGTAGCACTGTCACTTCACAGCAAGAAGGTCCTGGGTTTGATTCCCAGTTGGAGGAGTCACGGTCCATTCCATGTGGGGTTTGCATGCTCTCCCTGGTTTTCTCTGGGTGTTCCGATTTCATCCCACAGTCCAAAGACATGCAGTCAGGCCAGTTAAAGTTACTAAAATTTCCCTAGATGTGAGTGTGTGATTGTGTGTTTATGTGTGTGTGTGTTTATGTGTGTGTGTGTGTGTGTGTGTGTGTGTGTGTGTATGTTTGCCCTGTGATGCACTGGCGACCTGTTCAAGGTGTTTACTACTGTATTCAACGCAACCCTGAATAGGATGAAGTGGTGGTAAAACATACAATAAATCAATAAAAACTAAAACTGTACAAAAATGGGCTAAACTATAACTATTAAACTACAAATAATAATAAATAATAATAAAAAAAGTCCTTAGTTTTACTTAAGACATTGTGTTGTGTGTATTCATGCATTCCTTTTTTTTTTAAAATCATTGATGCTCTACATTCATTCTCCTTAGTAGCATCTTTATACATTTTACAGTTGTTGTGGGTTCTGATCCCATCCTGGGAAAATTTTATGTTTTTTGGGAGGTGATGGAAAACCTGAGTACATGCAGGAATCCCACATGAGGAAAACATAGTCAACAAAGTCAAAGGAAATATACGTAGGACAGGGTGCTGATAAATCACAGGATGTCAAATATTCACCCATTTACTTACTCCCTTTGATTTAGGGGCAATTTAGAGCACCCAGTGGAGCCAGTCTAATGTTATTGTTTATAATGTTAAATATAAAATTTCAATGTTGAACATTTGGACAAATATGCAGGTTTATCAACCTCTGATATCTAATTATTAAATGAATGTTATTTATTGTTGCAATACAGTATGTTTTAGCAGTTGGGGCACCGGGGTTCAGTATAGCAATATGGGTAACCTAGGCTGGATCCTGTTTTGCATCTTTCATGCATCTGTGTAGGTTTCGTCTGGTACTCTGGTTTCCTTCAACCTTCTAAAACCATGTGAAAGGTTGATTTGCTACTCTTAACCAGCCTGCAGAGGATTGATGCCTGGTCCATGGTGTATTTCCAGTGTTTCATTATGGAACATGCTACAACTCTGACCTGGATAAAATAGGGCAGTGGAAGTTCACTGGTTAAGGTACTGGGATGCCAGTTTAAGCCACATTACTGTCAAGTTGCTACTGTTGGGCCCCAAGCAAGGCTGTAAACCCCCAAATTGTATTTAGTCATAATTGTGAAAGTGGGCGCAAGGCACACAGTAACACCCTGGACGGGACGCCAGTCCATCGCAGGGCAGACACAGACACAAACACACACACCCATTCACTTATAGGGCAATTCAGTGTCTTCAATTAACCTGACTGCATGTTTTTGGACTGTGGGAGGAAACCAGAGCTCTCGAAGGAAACCCACGCAGACACGGGGAGAACATGCAAACTCCGCACAGAAAGGACCCGGACCGCCCCACCTGGGGATCGAACCCAGGACCTTCTTGCTGTGAGGCAACAGTGCTACCCACTAAGCCACTGTGCAGCCCCAGTATAATTATATAATTATGCAACCAACATTGATGCGATAAACAAGCTATTTCGTGCCATGTACTTTTATTCCCTTTATTTACAGAATTATTATCAACTTTGTAACAATTTTTTTCAGTGCTGTAGTAATCTTCATTCTGGTTAAAGTCACTGACTGGTTCCTATATCACCAGTTAAAGTTTAAATCCTGTTGGACTCGTCTCGGTTTCTTAGGTTTTGATAAGTTGTCAAAAAAGAAAAACAGGAACTGATATTTAGAAAAGACAGGGGTCTCTTGTGCTTATATTTTCTCACGCACTTCAAGGAGTTCTGATTTCCTTACATCTACCACAATCAACTGCAAGGAATTAGAACATGTCCTTGGTGGAGTGAAACATCTGATCTCTAATTACTTCTGAGCAAAGAACATCCCCTATTCAGACGTATAAACATACTCAAACGGCAAAGCTCTGCACCACATCTCTCCACTGATTGGGTGTCTGGTCAGCCCAGCACATGTCGTTGTTCATCAAACCCAGCAGTGGAAAGAGTGAGAAGTTGCAGATGTGAGTTTCAGTATGAGAGAGACATTCTGGAGTTTGGTTTTCTCAGCCCATGAACCCAGCTCAAACAAAACCATAATGGAACTGTACATACTTCTACCCCCCTCTTCCCATCACTTACCATCTAAGTGTGCTGACCTCAGGGATTAAGTCTTAAAACCTCAACTGGGTTTCCCACCTAAAATCAGGGCAGGTGGAAGGGAGACGCAGACTAAGGCTGAAATCGGAGTAAAGCGGAGACGAAGCTCTACAAGAAGATGAGACATCAGCGATTATAACCATTGCTAATGTAATTACCACTGAATTTATCATGGCTTAGACCTTGATGTCACTATGAGTATGTGTGGATGGGAACACAGCTGTGCTAATCGTAAAAGCAACCAGACGTGAGCCATGCTAAATATGTTGTATGAAGGTATTCTGGACATGAGCTATAAAATAGGATATGAAAGCAGCATTAACTGTCTTTTCCTGTATTATAGACTATAGTTTAAGGCTTTGCTTCTTTTTATGGCTCAGTCTCAGAGTTTGGATGCAAAATTCTGTGTGGAAAATGTTTGTTAATTTTAATAGGATTTGCATTGAAAAGCAACAGCAACTATCACAGTGAAAAAAAGCCAAATGTAATGTAAAAAAAAAAAAAAATGTAATGCAAAGTTTTAATTTGTTGGATCTACAGTCTAGTTACACAATTGCTATAGCGTCTCGAATTCTAAACTGCATTGTCATGCTGATACACAGCTTATAAAAATGGCAGAAGTACATACTAATGCATGGTACTGCCTAAAATATGCAGGTTCTTCAAAAAGTTTCCGCACTTTTTAAAACTCTATTTATTAAGAATTTCAAAAATTAATTACATCACTTTTCTACATAATCACCTTCCAAAGCAGTTTTTCCCAGCATCTTACCAACTTTTTAATGCCATTAGCAAAATTGTTTTTGGTTCAGCCACTAATGCACCACTGCTTTCAGATCATCATCACATGAAAATCTTCTTCCCCTTAAAGCTTCTTTGAACGGTTCAAAAAGGTGGAAATCAGATGTGGCTAAATCCAGACTATAAGCTCTCTCTCAGTCTCTCAGACACGACCAATCACTACTCCTCCCACCCTCACCGTTTCCAACGAAAATATAAAAGTGCGGAAACTTTCTGAAGATCCCTCGTATAATTTATTATTACACAACCTGACCACAACCTATAATTATAAACACAAAATAAAGAAACACAGCTTAGTCTTCTTAGTTACTAACAGCAGATTTCCAACACACATTATATAAATCTTTCTGTGCATGCAAGAATTGATCAGGTTCGGCAAAACAAATAATTCAAATGATAAGTCATGACTAACTGAACCACAGTAGTGAACCATTTTGGCCAAAAAAAAAATTCAAGAATTTGTCTAACCATGCCTACTGTGCACAGCAATGCAAACAAAAGGTTTCTGGTGTGACCTCTATAGCAAGGCAGTCCAGTGGCTCTAGTTTGCTGTGCAGGGCATTTTTCTGGTATGTTTTGGATCCACATATCCCCCTATTTATTAACTTGACCTGAATTCTAACCTGATAGAAGTGCTCTCTATCAGAGCTGTTACTTATTCTTGGAGATCAATCTCCAACCCAGGACCTAGTCATCTTTCTTGATGCCTCCCAGATCAGACCGTAAGAAGCCTTGGTGTCGTCCTGGATAACCAGCTGACCTTCTCTTCTCATGTAGCCAGCACGACAAGATCGTGCCGGTTCCTCCTCTACAACATCAGGACGATTCGGCCATTTCTCTCTATGAAAGCCGCTCAGATTCTTGTCCAGTCACATGAAATCTCACGGTTGGACTACTGCAACTCGCTCCTGGCAGGTGCTCCTATGTCCACTATTAAACCCTTGCAGCTCATTCAAAATGCAGCTGCTTGTCTGGTTTTTAACCAACCTAAACGCTGCCACATCACCCCATTGCTGCGTTCTCTTCACTGACTTCCTGTAGCTGCACGCATTCAGTTTAAAACACTGATGCTCGCCTACAAAGCCAAAAATTTACCAGGCCCAAGTTACCTTCGAGGTCTAATAAAACCTGCTCTGTACCACGCAACCTACGAGCCACTAGTCTCGTTCGACTTGATCCTCCACCCAGAACTCCAGGAAGACAAGCATCAAGCCTCTTTTCAGTACTTGCACCCAAGTGGTAGAACGAGCTTCCCTTGTCTGTCCGAACATCTGAATCTCTTGCTGTCTTTAAAAGACGATTAAAAACCCACCTCTTTACTAAACAGTTAAGCTGACATGTACTTACTTACTCACGCTCTTATTCATTTCTTGCATTACTTGGTTCTAATAGGGTTTCAACAGATTTATACTCTTGGACTGTTGTCTACTTAAACTAGAGTAAGGTAATGTTCACTATGGAAGCACTTCTGTAAGTCGCTCTGGATAAGAGTGTCTGCTAAATGCCGAAAATGTAAATGTATATGTCTCTTCCAGGACATTAATAAATCCACAGGGCATAAATGGTGCAGTATCCCTGAATGAATGTTAAATTGTTCAACAATGCTCTTTACCATTAGTAGCAAAACACCAAATAAAGGAAGATCCTTTGAAAGATTAGTTGTCCATTGCTTCAATACATTTCAGAAATGTGTAAAATATATAGAATAAATAGATATGTAAGTCCCATAGTAGCCTGCTAAGGGATAAGTCTTCAAGGCCTTCAAACATGCATTTACATTTAGCTAATAAAAACACTTTGAACTTCCAGTTTTGATCTTTGTATTACCATTATGTCATTCAGGTCCAAGGTCACGTTATTTTTATGCATCCAGAGTGAGTTCATTAGAGTCAATATTTATCCAGTGATTACTTTAGGGATTATTTTCATCTAGTCAGTGTTTTTACACTGGTGACTCACATGACATTTGCTGCTCTGGTCACTGACTCAAATTTTGTTACCAGAAAGTAACTTTGTCCTCATTGTATTCGTGACTAGGAAAAAAAACAGCTTCCAACTAGGAAAAATGCAAATGAATTTTCACATTAGTTGGAATGTCGTGTAAGGACTCAGGTTATATTTATTGTTAATTATGACAAGAAAGAAGATCCTGTACTTACTTACTAACTAATTGTTCAGTCACAAACTTTAGCCAGGCTTTAATATTCAGATTTAGAAGCAGGACCTTCTTGCTGGCATGAAAGCCTCTAAGCCTCTAACCCCCGTGGTGATATAATGCTGGCTGGACTGTGGACAGTCATTATAAGGTGACAGTTTGGACAGTTTTCTTCCTGACCTTGGCAAGAGGTCACTAATTTGTGTACATTTTATGGCCAAAAGTATGTAAACATTTGAGCTTGTTAGATGTTCTATTTCAAAACCATAGGCCTTGATATGAAATCTGCATCCATTCCTCTAGTAGGGCTTTACACAGTAACAGAAGTGTGACTGTTAGGATTGTTAGTACCACTTCACTGAAAAGATGGGTCAGTCACAGTTATTAAGCATTTGCGAGGTCAGGCACTGACATTGGATAAGAAGGTCTGGCTAGAAATTGATGCTTCAATTCATCCTAAGGTCTGATGGAGTTCTTTCATATAGAACTGGACAAATTTTGTCACACTTGAAGAGAAAAGGGCCTTGCCAAGGTAGGAAGCAAATAATCTATTTAATGTAATTAATCGGATGTGGAAAAAAAAAAAAAAACTCAATAATTAGTAGGTATGTGTGCATACTTCTGGCCATACAGTGGACTTTGTGGTAGCCTAGTGGGTAGAGCTTTGGGCTATCAATTGGAAGATTGTCGGTTCAAATTTAGGCTCTCTGCTATGCAGCCACTGTTGGGTCCTTGAGCAAGGCTCTTAACCCTGTCTGCTCAAGGGGTGACATACAATGGCTGACCCTGCAAAATAAAGGCATTCTTCTCCTTCACACTGGGTGCTTTGTATATGTACAGCAATATCCGCCCTGTAAGTATAGGCACAAAAACACAACTCTTGTTAATCTTAATAACAAACAAGTAATGAGAGGGCCTTTCCAACACATTTTTGGTCTGCCTGCACCACCAGTCTTGGTCCAATGTCAATAAACCCAGATTGTTTAACTTTGAAATCGTAATTGCACTATGTAGGATGCAGATGTAAATCAGTCACTGTGGCCAGAAAGCTCCTGGAGCTGTTCAGGCAGTATAAAGCAACATGCTAAATCTCCCATCACACCTGCAGACATGTGACTGAATTGTTTTTGGCCAGCCCTGATTACATTCATGTTCCAACAAGACCTACATGACAAAACCTTGAGAGTAAAGCCATGCTTTTCTAAGATACATAATCCTATCTGCACCTGAGGTAGACTTACACAGACTTATTCTGTAAAACAGCGTGATTTTTTTTGGGGGGTGGAGATGGGGGCACAGGAAATATTGATACATCCCTCTCATTGTCTAGGTCTCTTTCATCTACTGCAGAAACATTGACTTTGGCATGGTGTTTAGTGTTTGGAATAGGCAGGAGATTATCTTTTTCTAAACCCCAGAGGGAATTAAATTGAGCCCCCCTCTGAATTTTGGTTATATTCATAACAGAACAGGGCAAAATATAATCTATTATCAGGCATTTATACCCAGAGTGTAAATGTTAAGGGCCTCAGCCATCACAGAACACCTAAAAATCATTCCATGGTTGGAACACATTAGTTAAATTATTACCCACCAGTAAGACAAAACTTTCATATAAAATAGAGCTTAAAGTTTAAATAAGAATATACTGTATGTTTGACATTAAAGCAAACACTCAGTCCACTTTGATAGATATTCCTAGGCACTTCTGCTGTTCACAAACATGAAACAATTTATATTATGTTTCTATTTCTGAACTATGGGCAGCTGCTCACCCTCGCAAATCCTCTTTCTGACAGTATTTAATTTGTGCTACAGTTTAAACCCCACTACCCCACTAAACAGTGTGTATTATTTGTGTACTTTATTTCATATGAAACAGTGAATGCACTAGGGGCGGCACAGTGGCCAAGTGGGTAGCACTGTCGCCTCACAGCAAGAAGGTCCTGGGTTTGATCCCCAGGTGGGGCGGTCTGGGTCATTTCTGTGTGGAGTTTGCATGTTCTCCCTGTGCCTGCGTGGGTTTCATCCGGGAGCTCCGGTTTCCTCCCACAGTCCAAAGACATGCAATTGAGGTGAATTGGAGATACTAAATTGTCCATGACTGTGTTCAAAATAACCTTGTGAACTGATGAGTCAGCTTATTTGGTTCAGCTTTGTTAATAGTTTTAAAACTCTATAGCAAAAGCATGATTGCACAAAATACCTTTTTCAAGAAAGCTTTATTTGCATTGGTGTAAAAGATTCTATCACTTTTTATTATCATGAAATGTTCCAGTGTTGTTGCTGTCTTAGACCAATGTGATGTTGATACTTAAAATGTAGAAAGAAAGCGGGCTCACAAGAAGATCATGACATGGTTCCTGTAAGATGTGTGGAATTGTGCTATAATCTTTTACCTAAGTCATTTCTTAGAAAGGTATCATTATTTTAGTTAATTATAAGTATTGGTCTGCCATAAAGTATTGGTCTTAAAGTTTTAAAAAGGACCTTAAAGCCTTTGGTGCTGATTGAAAGGGGAATGTAAAGTACTTTGGGGGAGCATTTTAACAATCAGATTAAACAAAGATGGACAGAAAAAAACTGGACAGAATAATTTAAAGAAAGACTACCTTTTTTTGTTTTGCAATTTTCCCAATTTTCCTCCCAATCTAGTCGTACCCAGTGACCCGATTGCATTACGCTTCCTCTCTACTGGTGCTGATTGAGGAGAGCTAGACTGTCACACGTCCCCTACGACACGTGTGCAGTAGCCGACTGCATCTTTTCACCTGCATGAGGCGAGTTCATATGCGGATAAGCTTTGTGTACGGAGAGACACACCCTGATCAACGCATTATTCCTCGACTCTGAGCAGACATCATCAATCAGCCAGCAGAGGTCATAACTGTATAAGTTATGAGGTCCCTATCCAGCTTCCCACCCTGTATGAACAACAAGCCAATCATTGTTCATGTAGCCACCCAGCCCAGCCTAAAATTCTTAACAAGACTGTTATCTGTCATCCACCACTTACCTACCTACACACACTGATAATGGACCGATAGTTCAAGCCAAAATGAAAAAATGTCAGGGTTCACAAAAGGGTTATGACATGGTTTCTGTGAGGTGTGTGGAATTGTGCTATAATCTTTTACTTAACCATTATCTTGTGTTTGGGTCAAATTTGACCCGTTTTTAAGTTCAGGTATGTAAAAAGTACCCTATGCTTTTTAGTATTGGAACAAGATTTTATGATATCCTCAGAAACAGCTATTTTAACACAACAAAATAAATTTTCATAATTTTAGTCCATTCTGAATGTCTCTAATAAAAAAGTGACATTTGTGGTGTTATGGGTCAAATATGACCCGGCATAGAATACTGGCTGTTGCGTCTATTACATAAAAGGTGTGGTTTGCTCTGTGGATCAAATCTGGCTCAATTTGCCCCACCACACACATACACACACAGAGAGACATACAGACACACAAGCAAGTGGTCCTAGACATGACAAATGGTCTTCAGGGGCACAATATAACATGCGATAATTTCTTCACGTTCTATGACCAAGAACTGCTGAAGAAGAAGGTGACCATGGTGGGAACGGTCAGGAAAAACAAACCTGAGCTTCCTCTTGCACTTCTTGGAACAAAAGACAGGGCACCTCTCTCCTCGAAGTTTGCATTCTTAGAGAGAACCACAATTGTGTCAAACTGTCCAAAAAAACCCAGAAATGTCATTGTGATGTCCACTCTCCACAAGGATGCTGCTGTGAGCAGTAGGGAGGACAAAAAGCCAGATATGATCCTGGATTATAACAAAAACAAAGGAGGAGTTGACAATCTGGACAAGGTCACTGGCACATACACATGCAAGCGAAAGACAAAAAGGTGGCCAATGGCAGTCTTTTATAATATATTGTATGTTTCTGCATACAATGCATCTGTGGTGTGGATGGAAATAAATCCTGGATGGAACATCGGAAAAACCTTCAAGAGAAGGCTTTTTCTGGAGGAGTTGGGGAGGACTCTGGTATATCCCCACATTGAAAGACACCAGTGGCTGCCCCGAACCCAAGCCTCTGTCAATTTGTTGAGAGAGATTCAGGCTACACCCACACCAGCATCCTGCACAAGGAACCAGACAGGCGATGCCAGGGGAAACAAGAGAAAGAGGTGCCAGTCCTGCCCCTTCAACAAGGACAGAAAAACTAGCACCACTTGCCACACATGTAAGACACACATCTGCAAGGAGCACACTAAAACAATCACATACTGTGATATATGCATGTAAACAACACACACACACGCACATGCACACACACAAAATATTATTTTTCAATGTTCAATTTATAGTTTAATTTTCAATTTACACCTGCTATTCTGAGTAAAATAAAGTTGGTTGACCCGTAGCAGCACTATATTTGCTGCAATATTTGCTCAGTGTGCTCTGATATTAGTCTGTTAGACTCAGATAATATCCTTACATTGTTTCTTCACTATAGGAAATTCACTACAGTGTATTTAAACATTTTTTTTTTTTTTTTTTTTTGAAAATGAGTGGTATATTGTGAGATGAAAAGTTTATGGAGCCAAAAAAATCAAATTGAAAACAGTGTTTACATGGATTTAAATACAAACTAAGTTAGCTATCAGGTGAGAAACAAAATTGGATGATAACTATTGTTTTTTAGTATTTTTTGAGGATCAAATTTGACCCGCTAACACTAAAGATGTGGGCAGCTTTCTAACACAATACAAGGGTTAAGTCATTTATCAGAAAGGTATAATCACTTTCAGGTACTTATAAGTATTGGTCTGCCATCAAGTATTGTTCTTAAAGTTTGACCTTAAAGCCTGGCTGATTGGTGCTGATTAAAGGTGCAAATTAAAGTACTTTAATTAAACAAGCAGATTAAACAACGATAGACAATAATTTAAGGGAAGACTCAGTGGCGGTTCTGGGGGGGGGGGGGGGGGGGCAGTGGGGGCCAGTTGACAACCAGCTTGCAGCAATATTATCCCTGTTAATATAGGCACAAAAACACAGCTCTTGTTAATCACAATAACAAACAAGCAGACAATCCTTTTACCACCAATATTTATAAAGAAAATCCCCTCTTACTATGTCATTTACAGTTAACAACATTCAAGTACCTCATTCATTCACCCCTGACTCATAAAACAGGACACAATATATGGTGACCTTTAAAAATATGACCTGACCATTCTTTTTCCATCCCTAATATAGACAAAGTCACAAATCATGTACCCTCTATGATCATGGCAACTTTCCCACACTAACCATCCAAATCCTCAGATAGGATGTTATACTATGGAAGATAAACCTGCTTGCTTCCTTTCACCTGGCCAGTACCCCCTGCAACTTTTCCTCTGCCTCATTGCCTCTGCCCTTGGTTTTCCTGTGGTCAAATCAAGCAGGATGGGGAAGTGCGGTGTGGCCGATCTCCATGGTGTAACTCAGCTCTGACCTGCCTCACTGCTGACTCTGGGTTCCCTTTGCTCTCAGTCACCCTGTCATGAACATGTGCTTCCTGTTGTTGCAAAAGCTGCCCTATTTTTTCCATTCAGTGGTGGAGCCTTTGTTAACTGGCACTCTGGGAAAACTAATTAGGCATGTTTGACCCAGGTTATGTGGCTTGTGCTGGAACTGATGCTGTCAGGCCACAAGAAGCAAAGGACTGGTGCTAAAGCTCTTAGCAGAAAAAACATTATTGGCAGATTCTTATGATTTTCCTCTACCAGATGTTCTATAATGTGTATTGTATTGTTTGTTGTACAACCCCAAATCAGAAAAGGTTGGGACAGTATGGAAGATGCAAATAAAATAAAAATGCAGTGTTACTTATATTTACTTTGACTTTAATTTGATTGCAGACAGTTTGAACCCAAGATATTTCATGTTTTGTCTGCTCAACTTCATTTCATTTATTGATAAACATCCATTCCTGCATTTCAGGCCTGCAATACATTCCAAAAAAAAGTTGGGATGGGGGCAATTTAGGGCTAGTAATGAGGGGAAATAACTAAATAATGATGTGATTCCAAACAGGTGATGTCAACAGGTGATTGTAATCATGGTTTGGTACAAAAGCAGCATCCAGGAAAGGCTGTGTCTTAAATGAGCAAAGATGATCAGAGGATCTTCAGTTTGTCAACAAATACGTATGGAAATGATTGAAATGTTTAAAAACAATGTACCTCAAAGAAAGATCGCAAGGAATTTGCATATTTCTCCCTCTACCGTGCATAATATCATTAAACGATTTAAGAAATCAAGAGGAATTTCAGTACATAAAGTTCAAGGGCTCAAGCTTAAGCAGAACGCCAGTGATCATCGAACCCTCAGACAGCACTGCATCAAGAACCACCACCCAACAATAACTGATATAACCACATGAGCAAGGGATTACTTTGGCAAACCTTTGTCAAGCACTACAATACAGAGTTACATGCACAAATGTTTGCCTTCTACTAAATGAATCAGAATATCCTTATGCTAATCAATAATGAATCAAATCCCATTTTTATCTAAAACTATTACTTGTTATGCTTATTAGCAGCTAGCAGCCATCCTTGTTTTAATTGCCAACATTACCTTAAAACACTTAGATAGTAAAATAAATAACTGAGAAGATAATGATGTACACATGGACACAACCCTTCTAATTACTGAATTTATGTTATAATAAATCAAATCTAGGAAATTATATGCTTCCAACTTTGCAGCAAGAGTTTAGGAAAGGCCTTTTCCTGTTTCCTGTGCACAAAGCAATGTCTATAGAGACATGAAGAAAAGTTTGGTTTAAAGAAACTCCAGTGGTCTGCACAGAGCCCTGAGCTCAGCCACACAGAACAGCTATGGAATGAACTGAAACATAAATTGAGGTTCCTTACTTGAGGAAGAAATGGCACCAGGATGCACTATGTGAGGTAAGCAAACCAGAGAAAGGCCATGTGATACACTGGGCAAAGTTCTGCTGGCAATCTTGGGTCCTGGAATCCATGTGTATTTTATTGTATACCAACTACCTAAGCATTGTTGCAGACCAAGTACACCCCTTCATGACTATGGTATTCCCTAATGGCAGTGGCCTCTTTTAGCAAGATAATGCACCCTGATACACTGCCAAAAATGTTTGGAAATGGTTTGAGGAACATGAAAAGAGTTTGTTCAAGGTGTTAACTTGGCCTCCAAATTCCACAGTTCTTAATCTCATTGAGTATCTGTGGGATGTGCTGGAGAGATGAGTCCAATCCTTTAAGGCCCACACCTTACAGAACAAAAAGGATCTACTGTTAGTGTCTTGGTGCCAGATATCACTTTCAGAGGTCTTCAGGAGTCCATGCATCAATGGGTCAGAGCTGTTTTAGTAGCACGAGGGGGACTGCACAATATTAGTCAGGTGATTTTAATGTCAGGGCTGATTATTCTGTGACTGAACAAAACCTGCAGTCATTTAAATAAATGGGCGCTGTTGGCTGGATGTTTTTGGTTGGTGGACTATTCTCAGTCCAGCAGTGACAGTGAGGTGTTTAAAAACTCCATCAGCATTGCTGTGTCTTATCCACTCATACCAGCACAACGCACACTAACACACCACCACCATGTCAGTGTCACTGCAGTGCTGAGAATGATCCACCACCCAAATAATACCTACTCTGTGGTGGTCCTGACCATCGAAGAACATGGTAAAAGCAGGCTAAAAAGGTGTATAGAGAAACAGATGGACTACAGTCATTAATTGTAGAACTACAAAGTGCTTCTATATGGTAAGTGGAGCCGATAAAATGGACAGTGAGTGTGGAAACAAAGAGGTAGTCATAATGTTATGCCTGATCGGTGTTAAAAAAAAAATATATATATATATATACAGTGTATCACAAAAGTGACTACACCCCTCACATTTCTGCAAATATTTTATTATATCTTTTCATGGGACAACACTATAGACATGAAACTTGGATATAACTTAGAGTAGTCAGTGTACAACTTGTATAGCAGTGTAGATTTACTGTCTTCTGAAAATAACTCAACACACAGCCATTAATGTCTAAATAGCTGGCAACATAAGTGAGTACACCCCACAGTGAACATGTCCAAATTGTGCCCAAATGTGTCGTTGTCCCTCTCTGCTGTCATGTGTCAAGGTCCCAGGTGTAAATGGGGAGCAGGGCTGTTAAATTTGGTGTTTTGGGTACAATTCTCTCATACTGGCCACTGGATATTCAACATGGCACCTCATGGTAAAGAACTCTCTGAGGATGTGAGAAATAGAATTGTTGCTCTCCACAAAGATGGCCTGGGCTATAAGAAGATTGCTAACACCCTGAAACTGAGCTACAGCATGGTGGCCAAGGTCATACAGCGGTTTTCCAGGACAGGTTCCACTCGGAACAGGCTTCGCCAGGGTCGACCAAAGAAGTTGAGTCCACGTGTTCGGCGTCATATCCAGAGGTTGGCTTTAAAAAATAGACACATGAGTGCTGCCAGCATTGCTGCAGAGGTTGAAGACGTGGGAGGTCAGCCTGTCAGTGCTCAGACCATACGCCGCACACTGCATCAACTCGGTCTGCATGGTCGTCATCCCAGAAGGAAGCTGACGCACAAGAAAGCCCGCAAACAGTTTGCTGAAGACAAGCAGTCCAAGAACATGGATTACTGGAATGCCCTGTGGTCTGACGAGACCAAGATAAACTTGTTTGGCTCAGATGGTGTCCAGCATGTGTGGCGGCGCCCTGGTGAGAAGTACCAAGACAACTGTATCTTGCCTACAGTCAAGCATGGTGGTGGTAGCATCATGGTCTTGGGCTGCATGAGTGTTGCTGGCACTGGGGAGCTGCAGTTCATTGAGGGAAACATGAATTCCAACATGTACTGTGACATTCTGAAACAGAGCATGATCCCCTCCCTTCGAAAACTGGGCCTCATGGCAGTTTTCCAACAGGATAACGACCCCAAACACAACCTCCAAGATGACAACTGCCTTGCTGAGGAAGCTGAAGGTAAAGGTGATGGACTAAACCCAATTGAGCACCTGTGGCGCATCCTCAAGTGGAAGGTGGAGGAGTTCAAGGTGTCTAACATCCACCAGCTCCGTGATGTCATCATGGAGGAGTGGAAGAGGATTCCAGTAGCAACCTGTGCAGCTCTGGTGAATTCCATGCCCAGGAGGGTTAAGGCAGTGCTGGATAATAATGGTGGTCACACAAAATATTGACACTTTGGGCACAATTTGGACATGTTCACTGTGGGGTGTACTCACTTATGTTGCCAGCCATTTAGACATTAATGGCTGTGTGTTGAGTTATTTTCAGAAAACAGTAAATCTACACTGCTATACAAGCTGTACACTGACTACTCTAAGTTATATCCAAGTTTCATGTCTATAGTGTTGTCCCATGAAAAGATATAATGAAATATTTGCAGAAATGTGAGGGGTGTACTCACTTTTGTGATACACTGTATACAGTGGGGGAAATAAGTATTTAATCCCCTGCTGATTTTGTAAGTTTACCCCCTTACAAAGACTTGAACAGTCTATAATTTTTATGGAAGGTTTATTTTAACAGAGAGAGACAGAATATCAACAAAAAATACAGAAAAAAAACATTAAATAAAAGTTATACATTAATTTGTATTTAATTAAGGGAAATAAGTATTTGATCCCCTACCAACCAGCAAGAATTCTGACCCCCACAGACTGGTTATGTGCCCATGAGGCACACAAATTAGTCCTGTCCCTGTATAAAAGACTCCTGTCACAGAATCAGTTTCTTCCGTTCAAATCACTCGACCACCATGGGCAAGACCAAAGAGCTATCAAAGGATATCAGGGACAAGATTGTAGACCTGCACAAGGCTGGAATGGGCTACAAGACCATCAGCAAGAAGCTTGGTGAGAAAGAGACCACTGTTGGTGCGATAATTCAAAAATGGAAGAAATACAAGATCACAGTCAATCACCCTCACTCTGGAGCTCCATGCAAGATCTCACCTGGTGGGGTAAGAATGATTCTGAGAAAGGTGAGGTCAGTCCAGAATTACACGGGAGGAGCTTGTCAATGATCCAATGACCATCAAAAATGTGGGGGAGATTCACAAAGAGTGGACTGCAGCTGGAGTCAGTGCTTCAAGAACCACCACGCACAGACGTATGCAAGACATGGGTTTCAGCTGTCGCATTCCTTGTGTCAAGCCACTCTTGAACAAGAGACAGCGTCAGAAGCGTCTCGCCTGGGCTAAAGACAAAAAGGACTGCTGAGTGGTCCAAAGTTATGTTCTCTGATGAAAGTAATTTTTGCATTACCTGGAAATCAAGGTCCCAGAGTCTGGAGGAAGAGAGGAGAGGCACAGAATCCACGTTGCTTGAGGTCCAGTGTAAAGTTTCCACAGTCAGTGATGGTTTGGAGTGCCATGTCATCTGCTGGTGTTGGTCCACTGTGTTTTCTGAGGTCCAAGGTCAACGCAGCCGTCTACCAGGAAGTTTTAGAGCACTTCATGCTTCCTGCTGCTGACCAACTTTATGGAAATGCAGATTTCATTTTCCAACAGGACTTGGCACCTGCACACAGTGCCAAAGCTACCAGTACCTGGTTTAAGGACCATGGTATCCCTGTTCTTAATTGGCCAGCAAACTCGCCTGAACTTAACCCCATAGAAAATCTATGGGGTATTGTGAAGAGGAAGATGCGATACGCCAGACCCAACAATTCAGAAGAGCTGAAGGCCACTATCAGAGCAACCTGGGCTCTCATAACACCTGAGCAGTGCCACAGACTGATCGACTCCATGCCACGCCGCATTGCTGCAGTAATCCAGGCAAAAGGAGCCCCAACTAAGTATTGAGTGCTGTACATGCTCATACATTTCATGTTCATACTTTTCAGTTGGCCAACATTTCTAAAAATCCTTTTTTTGTATTGGTCTTAAGTAATATTCTAATTTTCTGAGATACTGAATTTGGGGTTTTCATTAGTTGTCAGTTATAATCATCAACATTAAAAGAAATAAACATTTGAAATATATCAGTCTGTGTGTAATGAATGAATATAATATACAAGTTTCACTTTTTGAATGGAATTACTGAAATAAATCAACTTTATCATGATATTCTAATTTTATGACCAGCACCAGTATATGTATGTATATATATATATATATATATATATATATATATATATATATATATATATATATATATATATATATATATATATATATAAATTTGGTGTCATACTTTAGTTTACTAAAATATGACAGTTTATTGGTGCAATTGATTAGGGTTTATGTCGCACAGCAGCATAAGCTCTTGGTACCTAAAAGAGTTTTGTATGATCTTTCCATTCCCACATGAGTTTTCTCCTGGCACTCAGACAGCAACAAGTCCAAAAGTCAGAGTCTATCATGGTATGGGGCTGTGTCAGTGCCCTTGGCAAAGGTCATTCACACTTCTGTGATGGCAGCATTAATGCAGAAAAGTACATTGAGATCTTAGAGCAACATATGCTGCCTTCAAGACGTCATATTTTCCAGGGACGTCCATGCATTTTTCAACAAGACAATGCAAAACCACATGCTGCACACATTACCAAGGCATGGCTGCGGAAGAAGAGGGTACGGGTACTGGACTGGCCTGCCTGCAGTCCTGACCTGACCCCAATAGAGAATGTGTGAAGAATTTTGAAACAGAAAATACGACAATATATGCTAATAAAGTTTATATTGACCACATTATCCTCTTCAAAGTGGAAAAATTCCCCAAAGGAAATCTTCCTTGTTGTTATTCAATGGACTCAGTCTATTTTTGTTACTTACAAGCCTATTAAGACTTAATCAGAGCATTTGTATAAAAAACAGCTTCAAGCTGTATTCAGCCCTTGTATCAACTGTGCTACAGTATGTTGCTTATGTCTTTGGTGTCAAACTTCAATAATGGCGTTACTTTTAGGGTTTAATTGGAACAACATGCATAACCGCACACAGTATTTTGGGAGCGTTTGTAGGTCCTGTGGCCTGGCATTGCGTGAATGTTTTCCATCAGGGATTGTGCTAATTTATGGTGTGGTGAAAAACTGAAAGCTCAGCATTTTGTTGTCCCCCTCCCTTAAGCTTATTCCACCATCCCTCCCACCTCTTCACCCCATCCTGACACAGCACTTTGCCGCCTGTGCTCCGCAGCCGCTCCGTGACATCACAGCGCACATCTTGGTAAACATTCCCCGGCATGATGAGTTTCAGATGCCTGGGTTAACAGCTTTCATATGGGGTTTATGTCCCTCACTCCCACTCTGGGACACAGTAGAGGAGGAGAAGGGGGGAGGAACATGGGATGATGGCCAAGGGAATGAGAGAAGCTTGGCAGCCGGTCGACTTGAAGGAAATGCTTTCTCCTATTTCGCTCTCATTCTTCCAGTAATGTCGTTCTCCATGGACCTGTTGTGTGATGTGAGAGGATCTGTCTGGTTTTGTCCTTTATCACTGGGATAGTTATCTTTTACTCTGTCATTTTTCCCTCTCAGGAAGCAGAGGCATTAGTGTTTTTCAGTGCAGCATTGCTGCGATCAGTCCAGTGGCAACAGGTTTAACTTGGCAGCCGTCCAGCCAGCCGCCTGTTGCAGCCTGGGAACATCCTGTCTGCCTTACAAGTGTACAAAAGCAATACAGACATCTGTAAACGAACAAACATAAACTGAAGATGTTCACTGGTCTACATACAAGACAAATAGAAACACACAAAAAGGTTATGTTGCCTTTGGATTCATCCACATTTCTGCATTATTTGCTTTCTTAATGTGGTCTGATCTTTATTTCAGGCTAATAGACCAACAAATTCTGCCTAAACTGAAACACGTTTTTTCCAAACAAATTGACTAACATTTAGGATGAAGATGGACTTTATACTTTAGTATTTACCAAGTGGTGGAACATTCTTTTGTAGTAATACCATTTTCTGTAACATTTAATTACATTATTTGTATAAACAATAGTGGTGGTAAATTCGGTTCATTTTATGGACTCGGGTTAATCTCTCAGTAATGTGATCCGGTTCACTTGAGTCACTTGTACTGACATCTTGATTGCTCTCTTAATTCTCTTGGCACCTCATACTTCTCTATTAATGGGTCAAGGGTTCAAGGGAGATTGTCAACAACAAATTGCTATGGTAACTTCACCCAGTCAGGCAGCGACAGTGGCACCAAAACAAAGAATCCATAAATTACCATGAGGAAGGGCTATGATACTCCTTAAGTAGTACAGTCCTAATGTAGCCTGTAAGCATTTGCAATTTAATAACAATATAACTATATTGTTATTGTTTTGCTTACAAGAAAATATGCTGCATTACTAATCTATACCACTACTCCTGATAATAATAATAATAGCATGTGCATAAAATCAGCCACATAATGAACACCAGTGTGTTTAACTGCTTGTTTATTGAAATATTTAACTTTTTACTTAGACAATACAAATTTACTGCTGGACTCCTTTTTTTACCATTGTTGCCGTGGTTGATTATTACTAATTGGTTGAGATTTCGAACATTGAGGCAGCTTCTGATTGATGACTTATAATCAATAATTCCGGTTTCAGTTATCTGTATGAGTGGCCATTCAATTATAACCTATTTCTGATTTCCTTTAAACCAAGTGCAGGAATAAAGGAGAGAAAAATGGATTGACCTCCAGATGACCCAAGAGAAAACTCTGTAAACTCATAATGAAGGATTAACCTGTTTTCTTCTTAAAACTACAAGATCTGCTGCAGTTTTTAAATACTGTGTCCACTCATTGTCCACTCTATTAGACACTACTACATAGTTGGTCTACCACGTAGATGTAAAGTCCTCTATTGCTGCTGTTTGAGTTGGTAATCTTCTAGACCTTTATCAGTGGTCACAAGATGCTGCCCATGGGATGCTGTTGGCTGGATATTTTTGGTTGGTGGACTATTCTTAGTCCAAAAGTGACAGTGAGGTGTTTAAAAACTCTGATCCACTCATATCAGCACAACACACGCTAACACACCACCACCATGTCATTGTCACTGCAGTGCTGAGAATGATCCACCACCCAAACAATACCTACTCTGTAGTGGTCCTGGGAGAGTCCTGACCATTAAAGAACAGCATGAAAGGGGGCTAACAAAGCATGCAGAAAAACAGATGGACTATAGTCAGTAATAGTAGAACTACAAAGTGCTTCTATATGGTAAGTGGAGCTGATAAAATTGACAGTAAGTGTAGAAACAAGGAGGTGGTTTTAATGTTATGGCTGATCAGTGTATGTCATAAATGTAAACAAAATAGTCCAATATACTGAATCTGAAACAAATAACTAATATAATTAGTAGAACTGGTAAACTAAAACCAGTTGAAATTGGCAGTTGTTATATGTTACACTGTGTATTGCAGACATTAAAATGGGCACAGTTCTGCAAGTATAAAAACGCAGTCAGAATATTACTGGTAATGGTAACCACATAATATAATAGGGTTTCAGTGTAAAAGAGGTTATAAGAGCCCTGTGATTTACTAGCTTCCTGTTTTCATCTTGGAACCAGAACCACCAAGACCTTGACTAGAACACAGCATCTGATGAAAATGAAATAAAAAAGAGCTAAAAGAGGGAAATAAATTGTCAAATGTAAAGCAGGACAGTGGCCTTATGTGTTATTCAAAACAATAATAAAACCATAAAGGTTGCTTATATATAGTTCTTGGCATAATGAGATTTGTTTCTTAAAGGGTACCTACATTTTTTTGCAGTTTATAATCATATGTACAACAATGCTGGATAATTAAACAATTTAATGACAAAATATGTATAAAGTAGAATATACACACACAGATTCCTCACTGTGACATTTGTTATAGTGTTAATTAAGTGAATCATTGTGTGAACAGTTTTGTCACGTTTGTTGAAAGACATGGAAAACTTTCATTAAATAGTCACATGGGATTTTAGGTGACACTTCATTTAAATCCCCATCATAAAACTAATTACAGAATGTCAAGAACCTGTCATGCCAGATGTCATATGCTATTATATGTGGTTTAACTGTTAGGTTACATAACAGTTTTGTACTACCAGTACCAATAATTGTCAAGACAGCTTATGTCTTAAGCTAAAACGCTGTTGTGACATGGCACCAGTCTATTGCAGCGCAGACACACACACACTCATTCACCTATAGGGCGATACAGTGTCTCCAATTAACCTGACTGCATGTTTTTGGACTGTGGGAGGAAACCGGAGCTCCCGGAGGAAACCCACACAGATATGGGGAGAACATGCAAACTCCACACAGAATGGACCCGGACCGCACCGCCTGGGAATCAAATCCAGGACCTTCTTGCTTTGAGGTGACGGTTCTACCTAGTTCTAGCCGCCCTTTGTTATAACATATATAGGTAATTTGTGCAATGCATATAAATCTAATAAAGTCCCTATATTGGCAATTCTTTGCTAAAAACCTAAGTGTTTACTTTCTCTGTGACTTCACAACTATCTTATTTGATATTTCATTTGCATATCACTTTGTTATGTCAGTTTGTAGACAAAATATAGCAGCTCTAACAAACTATAAGAAGTACTAAGTCTCACTATTTAAGGATCTGCAGAATCCTCCCTTAATCTGAAGTGAGCCGGTCTGCTTTGTTACTTCCAGGCCGAATTAGATAAATTCTCTTTGTTGGCTTAGTGCTGATAGGTGTGGGAAATGAGAACACGTCATGGCAGCACTAAGATGTTTGCTTTAATTAACCACTTAATCAAGTAAGGCAGAATTTGGGTGTGTCTGCACATGTTTCAAATAATAGATAAAGTGGGAAATGAAAGCTTAAGCCAAACCTGTTGATTACACAACCAGCTCGTGAGTTCATGTGTGGCTTGAGAGCAGGAAAACAGTCGGAGGGAATAGGCTGTAAATCCTTGGAGTTATGTGAATTTCTGCAATAATGACTTGTACCGTGTGGTCTCATCTTTATTTGAGCTTATAATGCCAGAGAAATACATTCTGTCCAATTGAATAACATTAAGTGTTATAGTTGTCATGGAAAAAAAGTGTGTGTACTCTTTGATTTAATTACTGTTAAAACCTCAAAGCAGCAAAGATGTTTCCTGTAGCTACTGATCAGACTTTTATACATAAGTTTAGATGATCCTGAGGTTTCATTCATGAATAGCTCTGATTAGTTAATGCCGCAACATCTAAGTCGTGTTAACGTTTAGAATTAAATGTCATTAATCTAGAACAATGATGTTGTCAATTTACAGTGGTACCTTGAAACTCGACGTCAATTGGTTCTGGGAGTGGCGTTAATTTTAAAACGTAATTTAACTCGTTAATGCATTCCGTGGCCCCCTGGAACTGCATATATTTTAGGCTAATGTTATATGTATATACACCGATCAGCCATAACATTAAAACCACCTCCTTGTTTCTACACTCACTGTCCATTTTATCAGCTCTACTTACCATATGGAAGCACTTTGTAGTTCTACAATTACTGACTGTAGTCCATCTGTTTCTCTGCATACCTTTTTAACCTGCTTTCACCCTGTTCTTCAATGGTCAGGAACACCGAAGAGCAGGTATTATTTGGATGGTGGATCATTCTCAGCACTGCAGTGACACTGACATGGTGTTGGTGTGTTAGTGTGTGTTGTGCTGGTATGAGTGGATCAGACACAGCAGCACTGTTTTTTTAATACCGTGTCCTATCACTGTCCACTCTATTAGACACTCCTACCTTGTAGATGTAAAGTAAGAGGTGCTAATCTATTGCTACTTTTTGTGTTGGTCATCTTCTAGACCTTCATCAGTGGTCACAGGATGCTGCCCATGGAGCACTGTTGGCTGGATATTTTTGGTTGGTGGACTATTCTTAGTCCAGCAGTGACAGTGAAGTGTTTAAAAACTCCTGATCCACTCTTACCAGCACAACACACACTAACACTCCACCACCATGTCAGTGTCACTGCAGTGCTGAGAATGATCCACCACCCAAATAATACCTACTCTGTAGTGGTCCTGGTATAATACCTGCTCTGTGTGGGTCCTGACCATTGAAGAACAGCATGAAAGGGGGTTAACAAAGCATGCAGAGAAACAGATAGACTACAGTCAGTAATTGTAGAACTACAAAGTGCTTCTATATGGTAAGTGGAGCTGATAAAATGGACAGTGAGTGTAGAAACAAGGAGGTGGTTTTAATGTTATGGCTGATCGGTGTATAATATAATAATGTAATATAATGGGGTTGTTTTTGAAACATACACTAAAAATAACACAAATCTAATAGAAAAAACACATTCAATTGAATTTTTTTTTTTTTTTAATTAACAAAAAAATACAATAAAACCTGCACTTAATCTTTACTTCTTTATTGTTTCCTTATGCTTCTTAATTGCGGAGATGTTTGATCTTGGAATACTGTATTCCTTAATGAGTTTAGTACGTAATTCACATAAGAAGCGGCAAAATAGCTTTTGCGCTGGCTGTGCCGTTACCTCCTATATGGAGTGTGGCAGTGCACAAAGCTTAATGTCACTTATTGTACTAAAACAAGCATGGAATTTCATTAGTGGAGAGAACTTACGAGCAGTAATGATTAAGAGAGGTTTAGTGTTCCTGTGTCGTTCTTTTAATACATTAAGTCACATTAAGCTTTTTTTTTAACGATGTGTTTTAGACTCTCTCTGAAAGGCTGATTCTCACAATTTCTCAGCACCCTGAGCTATAACACAAGTTTTAAAGTGAAACAGGAGGAAAATCCAGCTAAACACAGATACATGTTAATGCTTTCAGAGTAAATTTGACGGTTATTCCACACAAATGAAGATTCATGTTGTGGTGCACTTTGATGATGTTTTATTGCACCGCTCAAGCCAAACACTGAACAAAGCAGCAGTCAAACACACTTCGAGTTTAGGGTACAGATTTCTTGAAAGGACATTGAGGTTTCAAAGATTTTGAGTTTAGGGGACATCGAGTTACAAGGTACTTGTGTGTTTCTCACCATATTTTACACATTTACTGTTCCCATAACAACTGCAAGCTTCCTAGGCCTTGAGGCAGCAAAACAGATCCTAATCTTGATGCTACATCCACCATGTTTCACAGTGGGGTGTTTTCTAGCACCCGTTTTCACCAAACATATAACTTTTCATATCTGCCAAATGTTTACCATTAGTCATCAGTTTACAGAATGTTATGGAACATCTAGGTGGTCCATATTTTTAAGGAAAGCTTTGTGGTTGCCTTTCTTTTTAAACATTTCTGCGCAGTATATTTCTGAAATTGGACCCATGGACTGAAACGCTAGTGAATTCTAAAGAATCTTACAGGACTTTTGCTGTTACACTTGCTAACTTTTTTAACTCAGTCAGCACTGTATTGCATAATGTGTTCTTGGTTTTACACTCCTGCTTCTATGCAGTCCACCAACTATACTAACTGTATTCCATTTCTAATTTGTCTTACAGTTTGTCTTACTGTCAGGTAATAAACATTTAACACAGGGTTTTCCTGGTTGTTGTCTGGCCACTGTCCTCATTTTCTTTCATTTCAGATCCTCAGACAAGGACTGATATTGTTACACTGAACCATTACGCTGATAACGGTGACGAGTGAGCTTTGGAACAGACCCCAACTCTGCATACCGGCCTTTTTTGCCATCAGATATGAAAGGAAAATCTTAGACACTCACCTTTTTATTTAACTTTTATTTTGTTACTTATATACTTTTTGTTTCTCACAGATGGAAGAGGAGTACTGTGGAAATTTCTATTCTGGTGTCTGTTTAGAGTTCCCATTATCAGTTTTGTTCCATGCCAGATCAATTGGAACCGCTGGTCCATGTACGTACACACACACACACACACACACACAGGTTCAAGGCCACAGGCAGATGAAACATTTGATGAGAAGAGAGCTGTGTAAGTCCACAACATTTGATAAGATGTATCTGTCTGGCATCTTGCTTTAGCTAACAAAGCTAGGAAAGTGACAGTTATACATCATAGAGGAAGCAGTGTTTAAACTCTGTGTATTTAATTTCATATTTTATCAGTTTTGATGATGTTTGTCAAGCACCTCATATTTACTATTTCATGATATGAACCCTATTTCCAGAAAACACAATGGATAAAAGTAGAAAGAACAGATTTACAGTGTATTTACTCTTCAACTTCATTGTACAGTAGTTTGCAAATTTAAACACATTTACAATGTGATGCCTGCAACACACTTCAAAAAAGCTAGGAAAGACATGTGTTTACCCCTGTGTTCCATCACATTTCCTATTAATAAGACTTTTTATAGATTTGGGAACTGACACTAATTCTTTCAATTTTGCAAGTGGAATTTTTGTCCATTCTTGCTCAATAATTTTGCTCTTGCTCAATAAGATTAAATTTGCTTTAATCTAATTCTCCTTTTTATGCAGCACCATACATTTTCAAAAGGAGACAGATCTAGACTGCAGGCAGGTCGGTCAAGCATATGCATACTGGGTCTACAGTTAGAGCCCATACAGAATAAGGCCTGGCATATTCTTGCTGAAATAATTATTAATTTCCTAGGAAAAGATGTTGCATTAATGGCAGCATGTGTCTGCCTAAAATCCTAATATATGCCTCTGTGTCAATGGTTCCTTCACATATGCAAGTGTCCATTTTTCAAAAAACAAGCTGAACTGTGGACTTATCTGACCACAGCCCACGTTTCCACTGTCTATCAGATCAGAGATGAGCTTATGCCCAGAGAACTGCATATAATTGATGTACTTTGTGTATTAGGGTTCTAGGTTGCATTAGTTGATGCATTGGTGACAGACTGTGTTAAGTGACAATGGTTTTCTGTAGAACTCCTGAGCAAATGTGGCTATATTTAACATATTAGTGTGACAGTTTCTTATGCTATGCCAACTGAGAGCTCAAAGGTCATACACATTCAACATTGGTTTCTGGCTTTGCCCTACATGGACTAAGACAGGGGTGCACATACTTTCATCGCCTGAGATCTACTATTTCAGTCCACAAGTCATTGTGATATACTTTTTAAGGTTGGCCTCATAATTTTTCAAAAAATGTGCTTCAGTTGCTTATAAGCTTATTCTAATGATTTGCACTGAATGTTGTTAGCCGGGTTTATGTAGTCTGGACAATAGCTGCTGATGTCAATTGTGTTTATCAGAAAGGGTGGACCGATATTTACACTTAATTATTTTCATGTAGATTGACACAAATAGGTTGATCCAAAAATGCTGTCAAATGTTTGGATATTTTTCCTCAGCCAGCAAGTTCCAAAATTGTCCAGAAGAGGCCCTTGACTTCATATGAATGTCAGATTGTAGGGTTAAAATGTTTTTTATTTTTTTATTTTCTATTTTTCCCACTTTGTTTCCCCTAATTTTCTCCCCTAATCTAGTCGTGTCCAATTACCCTGAATGCGTCCTCTATACTGATTCGACCCTTTACCACTGACTGAGGACGCCTCTCAACTGACATACGCCCCCTCCGGGACGAACAGTCAGTACAGACTGCATTTTTCACCTGCACGAGTCGAGTTCATACACTGCTGGCACTGTGTATGGAGGGCCACACCCCCATCAACATTATTCTTCAGCCCTGTGCAGGCGCCATCAGTCAGCCAGCAGGGGCCGCAGTTGCACCAGTTATAAGGACCTATGGTCCGACTTTTTTACCCCTATGAACAACAGCCAATCGTTGTTCATGCAGCCGCCCAGCCCAGTCGGAAAGGCAGAGCTGAGATTTTTTTTGAGAGCGTACTTTTTACCGCTGCGCCACCTGAGCGGCGGATTAAAATTTGTATATTTAACATGAGATCTGATTATTCTCCATCAGCTTCTTCTGCATATGAACGAAACAGCCGTCTCTGCAGTGTTCTTGCCCGAATAGAATCGTTTTTGGTTTCTTTGTGCTTGGTTGCGCAATAATTTTCACAAACAGTGTAGGTTACAATAGGAAAAATTCAAAAATGGTGCAAACTGGCTACTGATGAATGAAAACTTTCTAGATTTGCAGTGCTTTAGACGGGCTGAGGCGTAGCTATGCTAACAAAATGCAAATTAAAGAAAGAGTGGCCACATTTTATGTCAATCATGTTGACCTGTTTGAATAAGGCTCAATCTACCAGCGAGCACTGCAATCGTCGTATTGGGCACCCCTGGACTAAGATCTCTCCAGATTACCTTAATTTTTTCACAATATTATGAACAGTAGATGGTGACAGATTAAATTATTTGCCAGCAAATGTTCTTTTTTAGCAATTCTCTCTTGAAATTTGCAACACAGTGGTTAGACACGACTCATCACGGCATGTAAAGCTGGAAGCTTTTTATACCCAGTCATGACTCTCTCACCTGTTACCAATTCACCTGCTTATTGTGGAATGTTGTAACTTAATTATTGTATAAACCTTTCCCTGTTATTATGCCTCTGTCCTAACTTTTTTGGAGTATGTTGCGAGCATGAAGTTTAAATGACCTAGATACATTGCACAGCATGTCAGTTAACAGGTAATAAAAATGCAAGCTAAATGGAGGCTCAAATTGTTGCAAGGTTGTTAAAAGGTAATATTTTCTCTCACTTGCTTTCTTAACCACTTATCCAATTAGGGTCACATGGGGGTGCTGGAGCCTATCCCAGCTTTTCAATGGGTGCAAGGCACAAAGTAACACCCTGGATGAGGTGCAAGTCCATCGCAGGGCAGACACAAACACATACACACACCCATTCATCTATAGGGTAATTCAGTCTCTCCAGTTAACCTGACTGCATGTTTTTGGACTGTGGGAGGAAACCGGAGCTCCCGGAGGAAACCAACACAGACACAGGGAGAACATGCAAACTCCACACAGTAAGGGCCCGGACCGCTCCGCCTGGGGATCGAACCCAGGACCTTCTTGCTGTGAGGTGACAGTGCTACCACCAAGCCAGAGATGAGAAAAAAGTGCTCTCAGGGTGTGTCTCTTCGTACACAACGCTGAGCTGCACTGCACTCGTCAAAGTGTAGGTGATAAGATGCATATGGCATGCTGCCCACGTGTCGGAGGGGGCATGGGTTAGCTTTGTTCTCCTCAGAGCAGGGATCGGCATGAAGCATGACGCAATCGGGCAATTGGACGCGCTAAAACGGGAGAAAAAGGGTAGAAAATGCATAAAGAAAAATATATTTAAAAAAAACTAATAAAATAAAATAAAGGCAAAACAAAACTTACACACTAGAGCAACGTGGCATGATGTATGGGGCACGTATGTATCCAGAATATATGCATCTAATTACTTTCATTAGAGAAGAAATCCTAGAACAACATTCCCACATCTGTTAAGCGTAAGTAGTTGGTTTAGTTGTCCCTGAGGGTGATACTGTGTGTTTGGACAGGGAGAGAGGCCTGACTGTACGTCTGAAGCAGCAGAGAAACAGGACCATGTGTGAGTGCCTGCACTCTGCTCTTCATGTCATAATCAGGACTACATACATGCAGCATAATCTGTGCAGTAAAAATATAGTGGGACACAGATCAAAATGTGGGTGATTGTGCTAATGTGTGACATGTTATATGGACCGAACAGAAACGCGATGTTATAAAACAAACAACCAAAAATATGCGAGGATTTGAAAAGTTAACAAAAAGTTACCCTTGGAGAACCATTACTGAGAAAATTAAAAGCAGATTTCATGTAAGAAAAAAAGTTAATGTTTATTACAGAACAAATATAGCATGATTCACTTCTCATGTGTACTATAATAAGAGTCGTTTCCATGACTGCCTATTTCTCTGTAAAAACAAAACAGGAATTTAATGAGGCCTGTTTAAAAAGCCGACCCATTAAAAACAATTGAAACGTTTACAATCACCGCACAGGCCACATGTGCGCTGTGCCACAAATCAGTTACCGTCAAACCGAACTACTTTGTCACTGCGTTTTTACTGTCTATGTCGCAGAGCTGGTCAAACTCTGTTTTTGCAATCCAGTTACTCAGTAGCTTTAATAACGTTCTGTAAGTAAATTGTGCGCAAACACTGCTAGGATGTTGAAGAGTTTCAGGATGAGAAGCACTGTGTTACCTCTAGGGCTGGCTCGATACTACTTTTTTATGTCCGATACCGATACTGCATATTGAGTATCTGTTGATACGATACCAATCCGTTACTGTAATTTCTCCTCTCAAACAACTAAGCAGTAATAATACATGTCTCAATGCACCATGGTTAAACTAGCTATCTAAATAATAATGCTCAGACTGTGAAACAAATATTCTAAAGGAATAAATACAGAACCTACAACATCACACTAATGCAAAACTGCTGTTTTTATTTTAACTTTTACACACAGAACATTTAGCAGCATTTTTGGTTTCACTTCAAACCAAAGGTGGGTGTCGTCCAAAGTGTCTACAAATGGAAGATGTGGATGTCAATCAAACGCGATGGACCAATTAGAATTGACGCAGAGTTGAGATTTTCCGTTAAAGTTCTGTCACGTTTTTAGATTATTAAACCCTGCTGGATTTTGAAGAGGACATCTGTGGCTAAGTGGGAAATGGTGTAGTTTATTTCATAACACTAATGATTAATCGTTGAGGATGTGAGATATCTCCAAGCCGGGACAAGATAGATTTTCTTTATCTCAGGTGAGCGATTTATTAAATTTATAAAGCCATTTTTATTGTGTTTAAACAGTTTTTAGTTGTGGCAGTAGTAGATGATTTAGTAGTAGTAGTAGATCAGTGTGTTTTAATTTCTCAATGGCTGTTGCGGATGAGTTGTAGATCAGTGATGTCATCAATATGCACCTTGTTACGGCAGTTGCCAAGTGAGCTGCCAAGTGAGCGGGCAATAAAAGGCACTCTGTTGGAACGTATTTTTGTGTGCTACACAAATAATGACCTTATTTACATTGTGTTATTTACATTAAGCAACAGTATCAGATCGGATTACATGTTTTTTTCCCTTCCGATATCTGATCCAGCGATTTGGGCCAATATCAGACCAATACACCGGTACAGAGAACCAGATCGGTGCCAGCCCTAGATACCTCACTATATATTTAAGGGAAAACAAGCCTAACATATGAGTCAAGTCAAGTCCATTTTATGTGTAAAGCGCTTTTTACAATGGACATTGTCTCAAAGCAACTTTACAGACTCCAAGACCAACAGATCAAAAACCCCTGTTGAGTGGCAAGTAAAAACTCCCTTAAAAATATAGGAAGAAACCTTGAGAGGAACCAGACACAGCAGGGACCCCCATCGTCTTTGGGTGGCCTGGAGGATAATTTAAATGAATTGAAGTTACACACATACATACATAATTATATATTAATACAGATATAAGTCTGTAGTGAGTTCTTGACATTTTTGGTGCAAACACGCCAGGTTTCCGTCAAATCTAGCAGGAGCAGCATTGTTGGCACGACAGTCTCGACAACCTCGGGTGGGTAAACAGGTTTCCATCAGAACCACCTCAGGGTAATACAAGAGAAAATTTAGTTATAGTGTGAAATCGTTAAAAGTAAAATATCAGTTCTGCAGAGAGTAGCATGAGACTCCAGCAACAAAGTCATGACGGCTTTCACAGGACATCAGCGCCCACCTCCCCCACTGTCATCAAACCTGAGTGATCAGACAAGAGAGGCAGAACGACAGCAACCCAACATCCCTGATCACTACAAGTTTCTATGACCTAGAACCCTTAAGCTCTGCGCCTTTGTCTATATTCGGGGTGGGCAGCTCTGGTCCTAGGGGTCAGAGATCAGCACCAGCAAATCCAACAAACATGAGAGCACCAGACTATCCAGACATTAGACCTCCAGCCACACACCCCTAGTTTGGAAAGTCTAATCAAAAGCCTGAGTAAATAAATATGTTTTCAATTTAGACTTGAACACTGAGACTGTGTCTGAATCCCAAACAGAGGCGGGGAGATCATTTCAAAGTTGTGGAGCTTTGTATGAAACTCTTCCACCAGCTGTGATTTAGATTCTAAGAACTATAAGTAAGTCTGCACCTTGTGAATGAAGGAATGCCAGAGAAAGTGTCACACGTCAGTCCATCCTGTATAAGAAATGTGTATTTAAAATATGCATTTAAGAGGAGTGTAATGTGTGTTTGCAATTACAATTTTTGCACTACAGAGTATGAAACTGTGCAAGGCCATCTTAAGGATGGGAAAGGGTAATAGGTTACGCATGCTAAAGTACACCACTTGACCGTGCCCTGTCCCCCTACTTTTCATTCAAACTGTTGGAGCAGAACAGGCAAAGCTAGTCGACCTCAAAATTTCCATTTGCAGAGAAAAAAAAAACACAAAACAAAACAAATAGATTAAGGGCAAAGAAAAGACAAACGAGCGCAACATCAACATTTGTGAGCGCGCAGGCTGAATTTGCCAGCCGTGTTTTTCTTGGCAAGCCTTGAAGTGCCTAATCTTGGGGTAGGAAAAAGGACGGAACAGACGATGCAGTGATGTGGTACTTGCCAGTCGTTTACGTTTGAACATTAAGAGATGTTTCAGATGGTTGTAATTTTCATATTAAGGTAATGAGGAGCTGTATTAGAGTTTTTGAGACACATGACTGCACGGCAAGCGTATGTATTTGTTTTGTGCGTTTGTGTGTGTAACAGTCGGTCTATTCAGAGTTTGTGACTATGGCCTATTTGCACTTTCTAAGCTTCAAAATAGTTTTCATTCCAAATGAAAGAAAGTCAGTACAGTTGAGGTTAAAACACACACAAACTTGTCAGGGATGTACACCACATGGCCAAAAGTATGTGAACACCCCTTCTAATGATTAAGTTCAGGTGTTTCAACCACTGCAAAACAAGCAATGTTTTTGGGAGAGACATTTTACCTGTTCCAGCTTGCCTATGCCCCAACGCATTTACATTTACGGCATTAGTAGATGCTTAAATCCACAATGACTTACGATTGTAACAGAAAGAAAGAAGAGAAAGATATCCTTTATTTGTCATATATACATATACAGGTGTACAGTACAATGAAATTCTTTCTTCGCATATCCCAGCTGGTGTTGGTAGCTGGGGTCAGAGCGCAGGGTCAGCCAACTTACGGCGCCCCTGGAGCAGACAGGGTAAAGGGCCTTGCTCAAGGACCCAGCAGTGGCTACATAGCAGAGCCTGGATTTGAACCACCAATCTTCCGGTTGATAGATAGATAGATAGATAGATAGATAGATAGATAGATAGATAGATAGATAGATAGATAGATAGATAGATAGATAGATAGATAGATAGATAGATAGATAGATAGATAGATAGATAGATAGATAGATAGATAGATAGATAGATAGATAGATAGATAGATAGATAGATAGATAGATAGTTCAAGTTCAAGTTCACTTTATTTATATAGCACATTTAAAAACACAGGGTGTTAACCAAAGTGCTTTACATAGTTCATAATGTATACATCCTGCTCATACATCTCCACTTCTAAAATGTGTCCAATACAAACCAAAAAGCTTTACATTACACAAATCATCACAATCCTACCGCAACTCTAACTGTTTTCAAAGGCAAGAGAATAAAAATATGTTTTAAGCTTAGATTTAAAAGCAGTTAAAGACGATGTTTGTCTCAATTCCAGGGGTAAACTGTTCCAAAGTCTTGGTGCTGCAACTGAAAATGCACGATCTCCTTTTTGTTTTAACCGGACTCGAGGGACTGTCAAAAATGACTGGGAAGAAGACCTTAATGATCTTGGGGCAGTATATGGTACAAGCATATCTGAAATATAAAAGGGAGCCATCCCATTTAAAGCTTTAAAAACAAACAATAAAACTTTGTACTCTATCCTGAATTTCACAGGAAGCCAGTGGAGAGAAGCTAAAATTGGGGTAATATGTTCTCTTTTCTTTATACCTAGAAGAAGGCGAGCTGCTGCATTCTGGACAAGCTGCAAGCGGTTTACAGAGGATTGGCTTATCCCAAAATATAAGGAATTACAATAATCCAGGCGGGAGGTAATAAAAGCATGAATAATTATTTCTAAGTCATGCAAAGTAACAAATGATTTAATTTTGGCTATGCTTCTCAATATCTATCTATCTAGATAGATAGATAGATAGATAGATAGATAGATAGATAGATAGATAGATAGATAGATAGATAGATAGATAGATAGATAGATAGATAGATAGATAGATAGATAGATAGATAGATAGATAGATAGATAGATAGATAGATAGATAGATAGATAGATAGATACTTTATTAATCCCGAAGGAAATTTAGGCCTCAGTAGCAAGTTACATAAATCAAAGTCAAAAAGTAAGTAATAATACACACTACAGAGATTTACATTATACAAAAAAGTATCTGTATAACCACAACACACAACAAAACAGGACCTGAGGGTACATATGGTACATGTGATACATATGAAGGTGTTATTTCAGTTAACACTGCAAGGCTAGTATGGATAGCCCAAAGCTCTACCCACTAGGCTACCACAGGCCCTACAATGCAATACAATGCAAATAATACAATACAAAGAATACAATGCAAGTAATTAAAAGTTAAAGGCCCAACAGTGGCAACTTGGTGGTTCAGACTTGAACCAGTGATATTCTGAACACTAATTCAGTACATTAACCACTAAACTACCACTGCCCTGCACACAGTAAGGTTTTGACCAGTTTGGTGTGGATGATCTCCATTGGCCTGCACAAATTTCTGACCCTATCAAACAACTTTAGGACGAATTAACCTTGAGAAGGTTAATTGCAAGGTAGGTCAGGTCTTAAATCAGTGTGTAAGACCATCTCATTATGTTAAATGGTCACTGGTAGACAATTGGTAGACTTGGTGAGTCTTTTCACATTCAAGATGAGTTAAACTACCTGTTCCAGCTTGACTATGTCTCAATGCATTTACATGTATGGCATTTAGTAGATGCTTAAATGCACAGTGACTTACAATTGTGACAGAATATAATGCAAGTAATTAAGGGTTAAAGGCCAAACAATGGTTCAGACTTGAATCAGTGACATTCTAAATGCTAGTCCAGTACATTAACCACTAAACTACTACTGCCCTGCAAAAAAGTGAGGTTTTGACCAGTTTGGTGTGGATAATCTACAGTGGCCTGCACAAATTCCTGACCCTATCAAACAACTTTGGGATTAATTAACATTGGGAAGGTTAATTGCAAGGTAGGTCAGGTCCTAAATCAGTGTGTAAGACCATCTCATTGTGTTAAATGGTCACTGGTAGACAATTGGTAGACTTGGTGAGTCTTTTTACATCCAAGATGAGTTAAACTACCTGTACCAGACTGACTATGTCTCAATGCATTTACACGTATGGCATTTAGTAGATGCTTAAATGCACAGTGACTTACAATTGTGACAGAATATAATGCAAGTAATTGAGGGTTAATGGCCGAACAGTGGTTCAGACTTGAATCAGTGACATTCTGAACACTAGTCCAGTACATTAACCACTAAACTACCACTGATTTTGACCAGTTTGGTGTGGATGATCTGCATTAGCCTGCACAAATTCCTGACCCTATCAAACAACTTTGGGATGAAATGGAAGGTTGATTGCAAGGCAGGTCAGGTTCTAAATCAGTGTTCAGTTAAATGGTCTTTTAACTGAATGGGCACTTTCCAAATATGATCAAATGTATTTTTTTGGATTACATGGATTTCTGAACAAATTTCCTGACAACTCTGGCTTTCTTGTCAATTTGCTTTGATCACTTCTATTAGAAAACTCTACCTATGCAAAGGATAAGCAGGGATAGCAAGTAGTGAATCACTGAATCTGGTTTGTTACTAAGAGCTTCAATGAGATAACCACATTCTGAGAATCCCTCATTGCAGTTTCCACTTTAAGGTTAAAATTAAATAAGATTAAAGGTAATTGAGACTGTATGCTGGTCTGAAATAGAACCAGCTTGAGATGTTCCCTAGGGTCACAGTGTGTAAGACCATCTCATTATGTTGGGTGTCAGGCAAATTAGCCAATTATACAGACACTGAAATAAGTTGACCTTCTTGAGATGAAAATGACTGCAATGTTTACTATGTTGTACCAAGTCAAATAGAAGGATAATGAAGTTGTATGTCTTTTTTAATAGGAAACTGCAGGTATCAGTAGTGTTGGGGGTTAATAGGTAAATGAAAGTATGCCTCCTTAAGGTTTATTTTTTAAAACAAACCCCAAGTGTGTAAATTTACACACAATATTTTAAAATGATCACTGTAAGAAATTGAGTGTTAAAGGCCCCACAGTGGCAACTGTTCAGTGGTGAACCAGTCACATTCTGATCGCTAGTCCAGTACATCAATCATTAAACTATCATTAAACTAAAGTGAGCGGCCTGCACAAAATACTGACCCTGATCGGCATTATTCCCCAGCCCTGCGCAGGCGCCATCAATCAGCCAGCAGAGGTCGTAATTGCACCAGTTATGAGGAACCCTGGTACGGCTCATCCCACCCTGAACAACAGCCAATCTTTGTTCATGTAGCAGAGCTGAAATTCGATACGATGTATTCGAAATCCCAGCTCTGGTCAATTAAATGCATTTTTTAAAGAATAAAAATGACCATGAATGATTCTGATAGCCATGATCTTCAGTGTCTGCCACTCTTAATGCAGCATTGGTACATTAGGTCAATGCTTGCCATCTTGCAGGCTGGACAGAAGAGACTCATGGTGCAATACCTTTTGGATTTGAACCATCAGCTTGGTTATTAAAGGCCTATAAGTAACATGCAATCAAATTCATGATTAGCTACTCTTCTTGTTTTACTATTTGACTAAGTTAAACATAATTGCATACAAATTTCAATACAAAATAACCTAGCTTTTTAAAATGCTTCTTGCATAAGAATCTAAGTTCTGAACAAATGGGGGGAAAAACAAAACAAACAAAAATGCGGCTGCATACAAATGAACACCAGAGGCAAGCTTGTCCAGACATCAAGGAACCTCAAACAAAGCAAGCACTTGCAACACACAATCAACCACTGTAGCATACAAGCATTCTTAATTTATTCTAATCAAAAACCAAAATGTGGAAATAGTTGTATACACACCCTGCCCCAAGTAATATAACCATAAAAAGTATGAAAGCCCTGTTAGACTCATTCAAGAACAAAATGCATGAAGTAGGATTGTGCAAACAGACCTAAAAGTAGGGCAAAAAAACAAACAGCGAACTCTTGCAGCTTGTAATCAATCTGAACTGTTTCTTATTTAAAAGGAGGAAAGGTGGAAGTGGTTGCATGCACAGTGAACCTGAGGAGATATAGGGGGCAGTAAACAAAACAAGGTCTCTAATTGGGAACAAATGGCCGAAAAAAACTGAAAACACAGCAGTAAGTTGTATGCGTGGTGTATGTAAAGTGTCCTGAAAAAGTAAAGGTTCACACGACCTATAATTTTTTTTTTATACAACCCCAAATCAGAAAAAGTTGGGACAGCATGAAAAATGCAAATAATAAAAAAACACAGTTTCTCTTACATTTACTTTGACTATTATTTCATTAAAGATAATGAGGATGAACCTGACATATTTCATGTTTTATCTGGACATCTTCATTTCATTTATTAGGAAACATCCATTCCTGCATTTCAGGCCTGCAACACATTCCAAATAAAGTTGGGACAGTGAAGCATTTACCACTTTATAATATTTCCATTCCTTTTCACCACACTTAAAAGATGTTTTGGCACCAAGGATACCAAGTGATTTAGTGTTTCAGCTTTTATTTGGTCCCATCATTCTTCCTGCAAACACGTCTTTGTAATGTGTGCAGCATGTGGTTTTGCGTTGTCTTGTTGAAAAATGCATGGACGTCCCTGGAAAAAATGACGTCTTGAAGGCAGCATATGTTGCTCTAAGATCTCAATGTTGCCATCACAGAAGTGTAAATGACCTTTGCCAAGGGCACTGACACAGCCCCATACCATGACAGACCCTGGTTTTTGGACTTGTTGCTTATAACAGTCTGGATGGTCCTTTTTGTCTTTGGTCCGGAGCACACGGCGTCCATTTTTTCCCAAAAAGACCTGGAATGCTGATTCATCTGACCACAATACACGTTTCCACTGTGTGATGGTCCATCCTAGATGCCTCCGAGCCCAGAGAAGTCGATGCCGCTTCTGGACATGGTTAACATAAGGCTTCTTTTTTGCACAGTAAAGTTTTAAGTGGCATTTGTGCATGTAACTCTGTATTGTAGTGCTTGACAAAGGTTTGCCAAAGTAATCCCTCACCCATGTGGTTATATCAGCTATTGTTGAGTGGCGGTTCTTGATGCAGTGCCATCTGAGGGATCGAGGATCACGGGCTTTCAGCCTGAGCTTGCACCCTTGTCCTTTATGTACTGAAATTCCTCCCGATTCCTTGAATCGTTTAATGATATTATGCACTGTAGAGGGAGAAATATGCAAATCCCTTCCAATCTTTCTTTGAGGTACATTGTTTTTAAACATTTCAATAATTTTCTCACACATTTGTTGACAAACTGGAGATCCTCTGATTATCTTTGCTCAACAAATACTCAGCCTTTCCTGGATGCTGCTTTTGTACCAAACCATGATTACAATCACCTGTTGACATCACCTGTTTGGAATCACATAATTATTTAGTTTTTTCACCTCATTGCTAGCCCTAAATTGCCCCCGTTCCAACTTTTTTTGGAATGTGTTGGAGGCCTGAAATGCAGGAATGGCGGTATATTAACAAATGAAATGAAGTTGAGCAGACCAAACATGAAATATCTTGGGTTCAAACTGTCTGCAATTAAATGAAAGTCAAAGTAAATATAAGGAACACTGCATTTTTATTGTATTTGCATTTTCCATACTGTCCCAACCTTTTCTGATTTGGGGATGAACAAAAATGAAGTAGCACAAAATTGTACATAAGATAATTAATTTAGAACATAAACCAATTTTATTTCAATACTTTATAAGCATTTATAGGTAATATTTGGCAACCCTGTATTTTTTAATATGTGCACAGTGTCTTAAAGCAAGATTAACTTTCATCCCAGTTATATACATACTGTATATATACTGTATATATATATATATAACAAAAAAAACCTTTTTCCTTTTTATATTCTGCCACAGATAGTAACAGCTACTGTATGTAGCAGACTGTGATTGCTTTGTTAGGCTTAATTCCTAATGATTGTGGCTTCATAACTATCACCATAGAATAGAACCACAACAAGAAATGGTAACTAAAAAGTTTGTAAATCTTGGTTTTAGGCATTTTTACCAGTGTACACATGAATGGTCATGACTTGCAGAATTGCATAGGGGTTTTCTTTATTTATTTATTTTGTTTAACCAAATCTGACTTTTTTTGCTCTCCAAAGTACCACCTGGAACAGCATCTTAATAGTCGTGCAGGACTACACCCTTTGATTTCGCCATGAAAGCTATGGTGAGTTCCTCAAGATGTTGATGTATTGTAAGCCATGTGTGACATCCTCCCATTCATTTTTCCTATGAGGCCTTCAATTGGGTCTGCATTGCTTCCTTTAAATAGGGGGTCTGCAGGGCAATCAGTGCAGCCAGTTATATCACCATACCAACTCCGGTGAAATATACAAATGCTGGTGGAAATAATGGTAGATCCTATGATTAGGATGCTACTCAAAGCCATATGTATGTATGCATGGTGCCTTTTTACTCAGGAAACCTTACATAAACAGGTATTTTAAGCAGGTATTTCTGTCAATATATTTCTGTTAAATATATATAAAACACTGACACATAATCCACAGTGCAACAGTGTAACTTGTTGTGGGGTAAAAAAAAAATGCCTTCAGTTATCCCCAAAAATATTTTTTTATTTAAATTAATAAATAAACAAACATTGTTTAATTAGGTTAAAAAGCAAATGACAGCCTGCCGGCTAGGCTGAGCGGCCACATGAACAAGCCGGATGGGGTCTCTCTCTCATAACTAATGCAATTACAACCTCTGCTGGCTGATTGATGGCGCCTGCACAGAGATGAGAAAAGAGTGCTGTCAGGGTCTGTCTCTCTGTACACAGTGCTGAGCTGCACTGCACTCGTCAAAGTGTAATAATAATAATAATAATACATTTTATTTGTTGGCGCCTTTCATGACACTCAAGGTCACCTTACATCAACTAAAACAAGAAATAAAACATACAATAAGTTATTACAACTACAACAAACAAATGATCACAACACAAACATAAAACAAAAAGTACAAGATATGTTAAAGTGAATAAGCCAGTTTAAAAAGATGAGTTTTAAGAGCTGTTTTGAATTCTGCGATGGATTGCAATGTTCGAATATGGGTGGGGAGTGTGTTCCAGAGTTTAGGTGAAACATAGGAGAAAGCCCTGGTACCCATTGTACTAAAGTTAATGGCTGGTTCTGCCAATAAACCTGCTGAGGAAGATCGCAACGAGCGGGAAGGAGTGTAACACTGTAGAAGGTCTGTGTAGGTGATAAGATGCATACGGCATGCCGCGTGTCGGAGGGGGCGTGGGTTAGCTTCGTTCTCCTCAATCAGAGCAGGGATCGGCATTGGTGGAGAGGAAGCATGACGCAATCGGGCAATTTGACACGCTAAGAGGGAGAAAAAGGGGAGAAAATGCATAAAGAAAATAAAAAAGCAAATGACAGCTCAGTCATCTGATTTTGTTTTATTTAACTTTTTGTTTTTTTCTTATTTAGATTTATATTACTACATTAGTAAGTTGAGTTGCAAGCTGATTTTTTTGTTTTTGCTATTTTGTTTATGCATTTTACCATTTTTCTCTCAATTTTAGCATAGTCAATTCGTCTTCCGCTGCTGAAGACACCCTCCGACGCGTGCGCAGTGCATCGACCCCTTCTTATTCGCCCACAAGTTCTTTGAATTCACGCATGAGGCCACGCACTGATCTCCGCTCTCCTTCACTTTCTGTACAGGTGCCTCGGGCTACTAATCAACGTCCTTACACAGCGTTGAAGACCCCACCCACATTAGTTCAGTCTTTCACCCTCCTGGCAGACTTTATATGGCCAATTTTGTCTGCTGCAGGCAGAGGGTGCCCAGCCGACCAGTAGCAGAGCTGAGGTTTGAACTCGGGAGTTCAGAATCTCAGCGGGAATATCCCGCTGCACCACCTGGGCGCACAAGCTGAATTTTTAAGTTTCTGAAACTGTGCTGGTGCATCATTAGTAATAAGTGTTTTATTTAGGTAGTGGGGAGCTATGTCAAAGAAGTTGATCAAACAATCTTCATTGTTCTTTTCTGAGATCTGATGACTGTGAAAGCATACTGTATATAACTTACATTGCATTCATACCTATCAAACCATTTTCTAACCCCTGATGTTTTTGGGCACAATGTCAAAATTGTATTGATTGGCATTGGCCACTCTCTTAGATACACCAAATCTCCCTACTGCTGAGGTCCAGGATTTACTCTATTGCTGAATTACTGTTTTATTCTTTTGGAATCAGGCTCACATGCTGTGAAATTAACTTATTAAGCATCATTTTGGACTGCCATCTGCACCTCCATAATCCAGTTTTAAAGTTAATTAAATCCTTTCCTTTTGCTGTGCTAAACTAGATATTTTTAACATTTCCAAATAGCTTAACTGTTATACAGTACTTCTGCCTGGAAGCTTCGGCACTCGTTATGTGTCTGCTCTCATTAGTCATAATTTCCCTATAATTCACCAATCTTTGAATGTTTGTGTACATATACAGTATTTTTTTATTTTTTTTTATTATTTTGTTTATGCATTTTCTCCCCTTTTTCTCCCGACTTTTAGCGTATACAATTGCAATATGCTTCCTCTCTGCTGATGTTGATCTCTTCCCTGATTGAGGAGGGCTGAGTGCAGTAGCCGACTGCATCTTTTTACCTGCACAAGGCGAGTTCATATGTGGATCACCTTTGTATACGAAGAGCCACACCCTAATCAATGTGTTATCCCTCGACTCAGTGCAGGCGCCATCAATCAGCCAGCAGAGGTTATAACTGCATCAGTTATGAGGTCTCGCCCGGCTCCCATCCTGTATGAACATCATGCAGGCACCCAGCCTGCCGGATAGCAGAGCTGAGTTTCGAACCATGAGCCGAGTTCGAAATGTCAGTTCTGGTGCACTAGCGTGTTTTGCCGCTGCACCACCTGAGCACCCCATATACAGTATTTATTATACAGAGTATAATATTATACGGAGTATAAGTATCATTGGTGCCACACAGCCCCAAAATGACCTCTGGATACTCTATTATTGGTCCACCTTCTAAAACATGCAGGAGGTGGATCAAGTAGTCTACATTGCTTCTAGCTGTGAGTCAGAGGGTGAGTCTATAATGCCCTACAATGAATTGAAGTTTTGCCTTTGTTTTCAGGTGGTGCCAGACCAAACCTAATCGGAATGAAACAGTTTATTTATTTATTTATTTATTATTATTTTTTATCATCTTCGGGTTATAATTGCTAAAACTCTAAATAAAACCAAAGGAAATAAAGTGGTTCGTTTGCCCAGGCTGTTGTTGTTTAAAATAATCTTGTCGTATCAGTACCAATAACTATAATGATAATAGACATATAAAGCCATGCCAGTGAAGAATCATTACAACATTGTACCGAAACAATCACCACATTGAAAGGACAATATGCACTGTTCAGCCATAAAATTAAAACCACCTCCTTGTTTCTACACTCACTGTCCATTTTATCAGCTCCACTTACCATATAGAAGCACTTCTGTAGTTCTACAATTACTGACTGTAGTCCATCTGTTTTTCTGCATGCTTTGTTAGCCCCCCTTCATGCTGTTCTTCAATAGTCAGGACTCTCCCAGGACCACTACAGAGTAGGTATTATTTGGGTGGTGGGTCATTCTCAGCACTGCTATGGTGGAGGTTTTTAAACACCTCACTGTCCTTGCTGGACTGAGAATAGTCCACCAACCAAAAATATCCAGCCAACAGCGCCCTGTGGGCAGTGTCCTGTGACCGCTGATGAAGGTCCAACTCAAGATGACCAACTCAAACAGCAGCAATAGATGAGCGATCGTCTCTGACTTTAGATCTGCAAGGTGGACCAACTAGGTAGGAGTGTCTAATAGAGTGGACAGTGAGTGGACATGATATTTAAAAACTCCAGCAGCGCTGCTGTGTCTGATCCACTCATACCAGCACAACACACACTAACACACCACCACTATGTCAGTGTCACTGCAGTGCTGAGAATCATCCACCACCTAAATAATATCTGCTCTGTGGTGGTCCTGTCGGTGTCCTGACCATTAAAGAACAGTGTGAAAGCAGGGTGCTTCTATATGATAAGTGGATGATAAAATGAACAGTGAGTGTAGAAACAAGGAGGTGGTTTTAATGTTATGGCTGATCGGTGTATGTGTGTTTATACATGCACGCACATGGTGTTATTTGTGGGTAAAGTTGTGTGGTTCTCCGCCTGTACATGAGTAGAAAAAATATTTCCTCAATTTGAGAGCGCTCTGCTCTCAGGATGTTCACATAACCTGCAAATGGATTGCAGCTTTTTTAAGAATTCTCTTGTATGCCATTTGGCTTCTCATGTGCCTGTGAGGAGAAACCATTTGAGAAGCAGCCAGCCATGCCAGAGGGGGGGATTAGGCAAAATTGTGCAAGTCAGGAAGTTTGAAAGAGATGAGTGTGAGTGGAAAGGATGGGGGAATTCGGGGTGTGTGTTAAGACACTAAATGGAGGAGAAGGGCTGGCAACAAGTTGTGAACTTGTGGGTATTGGATCTGCCTCAAACACTCTCGACTAGAAAGATCTTTCTTGTTTAAGAATGTGATTGAAGAAAGACAGAGAGTCAGAAAAGGAATAGGGAAAGTAAAAAAACGTACTCAGATCAAACGGTGATCAAAAGTGCTGGAAGAGTGACGCAGGACAGACTGACTTGGTTCATACAGTCACGGTTGCTTTAACAAGACAATGATATGCTGAAACAGAGGACTTGGGCCTGATTATGTGCAGCTGCTTTACCCTTCTACACACCAGACCTTAATTACGTCTCCTGTTTTAGTTTATTTATGGATGGATTTCACATTAGGACATGTTTTTACTGCATACTCAAAAACAAGAAACAACAGGACTTGGCAGAACTTGCAGTTCTACTTTCAGGTTATTTCTCACCAACTTGACAGATAACTGCAGGAGTCAAAAGATTCTTTCACATTAAGCCTTGGACACTATGTGGATTTCTTACCACTAATAATTTCTTTGCATGACATACACATCAAGCGTTTAAAGAGTATTTTACTTTATATAAATGTATATTAGTATTAAAAATAAAAACCTTAATTAATTCAGCAACCCATGAAAAAATAGTTATATTTGTTTTTCTTGTGTTGAAATGTCATTAGCATTTAAAGCCAAAAACTGTGTTTATTTTTAGCATGTTTTGACATAGAGGCATAAAGAGAACATGCTAAAGTTTCTAGACTTTAACCAGAAGGTAAGGATTAAGCCTAAATCCTCAGGATCCATGATGCTGTTGGGCTAATGAGTGGCTTAACAAGTAATGTCACCAAAGAGACTCAGTATAGCCAAGTATAGCGCTTTTCCACTAAAAGAACCCTGGTTCTTGAACCGGTTCTGTTCAGGTTTCTTCGAACCTTGGTGTTTTGTAGAGAACTGACCCGCATTTCCACCAGTATTTGGGAACCAAGCCTGCATCATCAATGGTTTGCGTTACACAACGAAAGTAAAGAGTAGTAACATGATGGCGGAGTGTTTAGGTTACCTGCGAGCATTTGTGCTGTTGTTACAGATGTTCGTAGACGTGTTTGTCGCAGTTGTTTTTGTCTTTAGTTCATTGACGTGAGAAGTGTTTTGCGCTTCAGTCTCACCGCGACCCTCGGCGCAAATAGTTGATTTGCTCATCGCTCGGCTTGAGCGATAAAACGTCACTAAAATTCCTCGACACGAACATCCATGTGTGTGAAATAACCATCAAATCCACTCTTAAAGCTCCACATGTATCTGTGTTTAGCTGTTTTTACTTCATGTGTGGTGGTTCTGCAGCTCAGGGTTCTGAATCCGCAAAAGCTTCACCTAAATAAAGCGTAACGTGGCTTAATGTACCAAAAGTACGACACAGAAACACTAAACTTCTCTCCGTTATTACTGGTTATAAACACTCTGTACTGCCCAAATTTATCGATCGTTGTTTTAGTACAACAAGCCACGTTACACTTTATTTTCCACGTTAAGCGTTTAAACTGCCTGGGTCACTTTTACCACATCATATCACACAGTTCATCGCTTTGAAAATATCAGCAAATATCAGTGGCAAACTGGCTCAAATTTTAATCAGGTGAACTTTAAAACATAAAAGTGGCCGCTCAGGTGGCGCAGCGGTAAAAACACACGCTGAAATCAGATCTTGAATACATCATATCGAATCTCGGCTCTGCCTACTGGCTAAGGATGAGCGGCCACATGAACAACGATTGGCCTGTTGTTCAGATTTGGGCGAGACTAAGCCGGATGGGGTCTCTCTCCCATGACTGGTGCAATTATGACCTCTGCTGGCTGATTGATGGCGCCTGCAGAGATGAGAAAAAAGTGCTCTCAGGGTGTGTCTCTCCGTACACAATGCTGAGCTGCGCTGCACTCATCAAAGTGCAGGTGATAAAATGCATACAGCATGCAGTGGGTTAGCTTCGTTCTCCTCAATCAGAGCAGGGATCGGCATTGGTGGAGAGGAAGCATGATGCAATCGGGCAATTGGACGCGCTAAAAAGGGAGAAAAAGGAGGAGAAAATGCATAAATAAAAATATAAAAATTAAATTCTATATAATGTTATAATGTCTAATGTGAAAGCGTCCAAACCACTACACTGTGACACACCCACACATGACGTCACGGTTCGCGCTGAAAAAAACAAGTATTCTGTGGTACCAGATTAGAACACTAGTTTGCTGTCTGAAACCTCTTTTTTCGGTGGAAACACACGGAACCGGTTCAAAATCAAGTTCGCGAACCGGAACGGAGCCAGATCCGCGTCGGTGGAAAAGGGGTAGTAGTGGAGTCAAGTGCAGGTTTATTGGTTCACCAGAGTCGTCACAAACAAACAGGGTCGATACCGGGTAGTCAGGCCAAAATCCAATGCAAACAAAACCAAAACCAAACGATAAACCGTGAAACAGAAATAAGGGTCGTAACCAGAAAGGCAAGAGAAACAAGAAAACGCTCAGAAAGACTTCGAAAGACCAGGGTTTTTTGGTTGGTTTTTAAAGAGTCCAAGATGGCCACTGATTAGAATCAGGTGAGCCACCAGCCAGCTAGTACTCAGGCGAGGGTGCCCTCTGCTGGCAAGGAGGGAAAGCAGCAGCCTCAGATGTGACAATGACTAGACTTTTTCTTCTTAATACACTTAATACACAAAACCAGAGCCAGTCACTGACGTAACCAGTGCTCTCCAGTGTTGTATGCATTTTCTCCTCTTTTAGCACGTCCAATTGCCTGATTGCGTCATACTTTCTCTTCACCAATTCTGATCCCCGCTCTGACTGAGGAGAACGAAGCTAACTCACGCCCCCTCCGACACATGGGCAGCAGCCGTATGCATTTTGTCACCTACACTTTGACGAGTGCAGTGCGGATCAGCACTGTGTACGGAGAGACATACCCTGACAGCACTCTTTTCCCATCTCTGTGCAGGCGCCACCAATCAGCCAGCAGAGGTCGTAATTGCATTAGTTATGAGAGAGACCCTATCTGGCTTTAATATCCCACCCCTATCTGAACAACAGGCCAATCGTTGTTCTTGTGGCTGCTCAGCCCAGCCGGCAGGCAGAGCTGAGATTCGATACGATGTATTCAAGATCCCAGCTCTGGTGTTCCAGCGTGTGTTTTTACCGCTGCACCACCTGAGCGGCCTGTGAACATGATTTTAAGGTAAACTTTGTGAAACAACAGGTACTAAAAATTTATATTAAATGAATTTAAGTCTTATGAAGCTGCATAAGTACATATTTCAGTATAAATATTAGAAGAAGAAAGGATTTGCACACCCTATGAAGTAATATTACAATTTTCAAGGTGTGACAACACTTAAATATTTATATAAAGGGTAGAAATTGCAGTACAACACCTGAATTATTTTATATACACACACAAAGCAATTTTTTTTAACTCTATTTATTAATAATTTCAAAAACAAATGACATCACTTTACTACATAGTCACCTTCCGATGCATTTTTCCCAGCATCGTACCTACTTTTTAATGCCATCAGCAAAAAAAAATTTCGGTTGAGCATGTAGCCACTGATGCACTACTGCTTTCACATCATCATCACATGAAAATCTTCTTCCCCTTAAAGTTTCTTTGAGCGGTCCATAAAGGTGGAAATCAGATGCAGCTAAATCTGGACTATAAGCTCTCTCTCAGTCTTTCAGACCAAACTTTTGAAGATCCCTCATATTTATTATTATAATTATTCTAAGCTATGCTACACTCACCATTACTTTGTGGTTATACAATTACTGACTGTAGCCCATCGTTGCTCTTTACACTCTGTCAAAAAGAAGCCCATAAAATCCCCTCTAATTAGATGATGTTTGGGCAGTGGACTTTTCTCAGCACTATTTTCAGCACTGCAGTGACATTAACATGGTAATGAGTAGCGTGTTGTTCTGATATAAGAGTATCAGGTGCAGCAGTGTTGTTGGGATTTTAAATACAACTTAAACCTACTAGTCTCTTTATTACAAACACTTACCCTGTTAGCACTCATTGTAGGTGTGAAGTTAGAAACTAGGGCTATTTCCTTTTTCATGCACAAAGTGTGCTAATCTCCCTCTAGTTTTTTTTTTTAATCAATGGACACTTACTGGATGCAGTTGGCCTTATACTTTTGGTTGGAACACTTCATCTATACAGTACTTCTTTTGAGGTGTTTTAAAATCCCAACAACAATGCTGCACCTGAGACACTCATAACAACACAACACACCCTACTATGTTGATGATCATCATCTGGTCAGTGGTTGTCCTATGGGAGCACATGGGGTGAAAAGTGTACAGAGCAAAAGATAGGCTACACTCAGTAACTGTATACACACAAAGTTCATCTAATGATAAAGACTAGACTAATTCTGACTAGTTCTGTCCCAAACTGCTATTAACAATATCATTTTAACCATAACCAAGTTAACATTTTTAGATTGCTTCACAGTATATAAGAAGATGATTCAGATTTTGTGTGTGTGTGTGTGTGTGTGTGTATGCTTCCTAATCCTCCCCTGTTATTATCTCATGAGCTGTGGCCTGCATTGGAGAGCACATCCACCTCATGTAGAGATGATTGACAAGTGGCGGCCTGGAGGTGGGTAGGGGTGGGGGGTGCTGACTGACAGCAAGATCAGGTAACCACTCATTAGAGGTGGGGCACATACAATCAGCCATTGCAGCAGCCACCCACATAAATACACACAGTGTGGAATGTGTTTTCTTGATTTCCTTGAAAAAAAGCTAGGAACTGGAAAATTGCATGCCAGTTACAATAACATGGGTAGTTATGGTTTTAACCACTTAAACTCCTTGGCTGGAGGATCTTAATGCTGTTTATTAAGAAAATAGAAAATAAAGCAGCAACAATTTTATAAGGGATTTCAAATAGGGAATAAAATGATGACTGCATTTCTACACTAAAGACATTTTGCATGCAAAATAGGGCACTTAATGGTATACTCACCTGCTCTATGACAATGCAAAAGCCCAAAATATATGGTAAATGATGTCATATCATCTTGGGATGGGACATTTAGCGTTGCTAGTGAGTAGAAATTAGATAATTAATAAAAAATAAACATACAGTCAATATTTTACTCTTAAAATGTTAATGCTTTCTGCAGCTGTTCCTTTTTTCCTATAACTCAATAACCAGTACACCTATTATTTGTTAATATTTAAAAATTATAACTGACTACAGATGGTGACGTCTTTGTGACCATACAACTATTGATCTATTTGGCCAGAATTCTGTTTGGAAGGGAAAATGTAAGGCATTAATAGCCAACAACACTGTTCCTGCTATTAGGCATGTCACTGGTGGTATTTTGTCCTGGTCCTGTTTTGTAGCTAGTGGATCTGATGCAGAGGACAGAATATCATTTGCAAAAATCTTGAAATCCCAAGACTGCAATGCCATACCTAGCCATCACAAAATTCTACTTAATACAATAACAACATGACACCATACTAATTAATTAAACAGTATATGCCAACCATAACACAGTCATTTATTCAACTTTACATGATAAGAAATAAATATGTACAAACACACACACACACACACCCTGATCAGCCAAAACATAGGGACGACCCCTCCTTCAAATGTGTATGTTATGTTCTGGGATATAAGGTCTGATGGTAGTTATTCGTAGTTCATATATTGAATGAAGCAGATAAGATCAGGCATAAGGACCTGAGTGACTGTAATAAGGGCCAAATGATAATGGCCAAACCACTGGGTTGATGTATCTCCTAAACAGTTGAGTACCCATTGACAGTGGTCCGAGGAGAGACACGTCACAATCCGCCAACAGATTATTAAGCAGACTTGACGGCTGTGGCTTTTGGCACCAACCAACAAATGGCTGATTATTTTATTACTGGTGATGAGGTGAATGTGCAACAACACACTGTGCAAACTCTTCTGTTTATGGTGCTACATAGTTACAGTCCAGTCAATGATAACTTTAGTTTACAGTTGAAAGTAAGCAAGCAAGCGTTGGTACTGGACATCAGAGCAATAGAAGAAAGTTGACTTCAACTAATCCTGTGTGCATTGCTTAATTACGGAAGAGATGGCACCAGGATGCGCAGGGTGATCCACCTCACAATGTCATGTTTTCCTGGTGCCAGATACCACAGGACTCCTACAGATGTCTGTGGAGACTATGTCCCAGCAGCTCTGAGTAGTTTTGACAGCATATTAGGCCGGTGGTCCTAATGTTTTGGCTCATTTTGTGCATATATATATATATACAGTGTATCACAAAAGTGAGTACACCCCTCACATTTCTGCAGATATTTAAGTATATCTTTTCATGGGACAACACTGACAAAATGACACTTTGACACAATGAAAAGTACTCTGTGTGCAGCTTATATAACAGTGTAAATTTATTCTTCCCTCAAAATAACTCAATATACAGCCATTACTGTCTAAACCACCAGCAACAAAAGTGAGTACACCCCTTAGTGAAAGTTCCTGAAGTGTCAATATTTTGTGTGGCCACCATTATTTCCCAGAACTGCCTTAACTCTCCTGGGCATGGACTTTACCAGAGCTTCACAGGTTGCCACTGGAATGCTTTTCCACTCCTCCATGACGACATCACGGAGCTGGCGGATATTCGAGACTTTACGCTCCTCCACCTTCCGCTTGAGGATGCCCCAAAGATGTTCTATTGGGTTTAGGTCTGGAGACATGCATGGCCAGTCCATCACCTTTACCCTCAGCCTCTTCAATAAAGCAGTGGTCGTCTTAGAGGTGTGTTTGGGGTCATTATCATGCTGGAACACTGCCCTGCGACCCAGTTTCCGGAGGGAGGGGATCATGCTCTGCTTCAGTATTTCACAGTACATATTGGAGTTCATGTGTCCCTCAATGAAATGTAACTCCCCAACACCTGCTGCACTCATGCAGCCCCAGACCATGGCATTCCCACCACCATGCTTGACTGTAGGCATGACACACTTATCTTTGTACTCCTTACCTGATTGCCGCCACACATGCTTGAGACCATCTGAACCAAACAAATTAATCTTGGTCTCATCAGACCATAGGACATGGTTCCAGTAATCCATGTCCTTTGTTGACATGTCTTCAGCAAACTGTTTGCGGGCTTTCTTGTGTAGAGACTTCAGAAGAGGCTTCCTTCTGGGGTGACAGCCATGCAGACCAATTTGATGTAGTGTGCGGCGTATGGTCTGAGCACTGACAGGCTGACCCCCCACCTTTTCAATCTCTGCAGCAATGCTGACAGCATTCCTGCGCCTATCTTTCAAAGACAGCAGTTGGATGTGACGCCGAGCACGTGCACTCAGCTTCTTTGGACGACCAACGTGAGGTCTGTTTTGAGTGGACCCTGCTCTTTTAAAACGCTGGATGATCTTGGCCACTGTGCTGCAGCTCAGTTTCAGGGTGTTGGCTATCTTCTTGTAGCCTTGGCCATCTTCATGTAGCGCAACAATTCGTCTTTTAAGATCCTCAGAGAGTTCTTTGCCATGAGGTGCCATGTTGGAACTTTCAGTGACCAGTATGAGAGAGTGTGAGAGCTGTACTACTAAATTGAACACACCTGCTCCCTATGCACACCTGAGACCTAGTAACACTAACAAATCACATGACATTTTTGAGGGAAAATGACAAGCAGTGCTCAATTTGGACATTTAGGGGTGTAGTCTCTTAGGGGTGTACTCACTTTTGTTGCCGGTGGTTTAGACATTAATGGCTGTATATTGAGTTATTTTGAGGGAAGAATAAATTTACACTGTTATATAAGCTGCACACAGACTACTTTTCATTGTGTCAAAGTGTCATTTTGTCAGTGTTGTCCCATGAAAAGATATACTTAAATATCTGCAGAAATGTGAGGGATGTACTCACTTTTGTGATACACTGTATATACACACACTACATACATACTCGTTTATTTATGGCACAAAATACAAGACCAGCTCTATAAAGCAGATTCTCTCATTTGTTATAGTAGGTGAGTCACACGCCAGTCATAGTGCCAATGATAACTTCTGTTTACAGTTGAAAGTACCTACGATGGGCATGCAAGCATTGGTACTGGACATCAGAGCAATGGAAGAAGGTTGACTCCAACAAATCCTGTTTTCTCCAAGATCATGTGTGTAGGAGTCATCTGTAGGAATCATCTGTAGGAGTCATCTGTAGAATCTCAGCAGGTCAGTTTTGACAGCATATTAGGCAGGTGGTCCTAACATTTTGGCTCATTTTGTACATACACACACTACATACATACTAATTTATGTGTGGCATGACATCAGGAACCAAAGACAAGACCAACTCTATAAAGCAGATTCTCTCGTTTGTTATAGTAGGTGAGTCACATGCCAGTTAAAGCACTGGTACTGGACATCAGAGCAATGGAAGAAGGTTGACTCCAACAAATCCTGTTTTTTCCAAGATCATGTGTACATTGTATATGGAAGAGATGGCACCAAGATGCGTAGGGTGATCCACTTTACAACTTCACGTTTTCTTGGTGCCAGATACCACAGGACTCGTACAGATGTCTGTGGAGTCATCTGTAGGAGTCATCTGTAGAATCTCAGCAGGTCAGAGTCGTTTTGACAGCATATTAGGCAGGTGGTCCTAACATTTTGGCTCATTTTGTACATATACACACACTACATACATACTTGTTTATGTATGGCATGACATCAGGAACCAAAGACAAGACCAACTCTATAAAGCAGACCCCTCTCTCATTATAGCAGGCGAGTCAGAACCTGACCGGCTCTTCTGTACACCTCTCTCAGTTAATGCGTCATGTCAATATTTGCTCTTTTTGTTTGCCAATCTTTTAACCTAATTACTGTTACTATGCACACCAAGCTTTCAGACCATAGATTTACTGTTAATAAGAGAAAAAAGCACAGACTCACATGCTGAGATTCAAGGGGGCAAAAGCTGCGAAAAACACAGAACTTTGCTTAAAAAATGAAAATTAAAACAAGATTCAGTGTCCTCATTTTAACAGTTATAACTCTAGAGACTGAAGTACTGCATACAGACAAAGAAATGTCAGTTAACCACTTTTAATTGCCCAGTATTTTAATTCCCATGTTTACTGCTGGTTCAAATATAGCAGTAAACTAATAACGTTCTTATTTCCTCCACTTTGCTCCCCACCTCCAGTAACCCCAAGACTACGGACTAGTGTAAACAAAGCTCTTCAGAAAATTTGTTTTTGTAAAATTACATGTTGAACCACATCCTTCATGAATTAATCTAAGGCATGACACTGGGTGACTGGACAAACAAACTTAGTTCATTAAAGACCGTCCAGTTGCTTTCTTACTGACCTAATTTCAAGCACAATAAACTTATTTTTATTCAGTAATTCTGCAATTTGTCTGGCTTCAGAATCCAGGAAATTAGCTAATATGTTGCAAGATAGTAGCCTGTTGGCACAGCTGGTAGCTATATGGTTATTTTACATCTTTGTTTATTGTCTGGCTGCATTTTTGCATGATTTATATTGGCTTTTTTGTGGTTCCTTTCCATCTCCTAAACTATGTCAATATGTCGACTGGTTGCTTTTAGGTGAAAGTAATGTCCAGGGTGTATTCTTGTTTTGTATCTGTTGTTTCTGAAATAGGCTCTAATTAGAATACAGTGGTTGCGGTAGATCATTGAATATAATGTATGTAGTCATACACCAGGGTCCAGAATGTTTGGCAAACTGTATGTAGTCATTTTAAATTTATTATTAATATCATGAATGGCACGGTGATGTGTAAGTAAGTGTGCCAACAGTAAGTGTGCCAACCGCAACATATTCCCTGGGGACCAGGTTTTATTACTCACCAGTGTTCAATGTGAGGAGTTGGGTATTTTATTTGGTTATTTGGTTTCCTCTCACCTTCTAAAACATACTAAAGATACTAAAACATACATAAGGCAGTTGTAGACTAGCGGTTTTGGTACTGGACCAGTAATCTAAAAGTCGCTGGTTCAAGCCCCACTACTGCCACTACTGTTGCCACTTTTGGGCTCTTGAGCAAGGCCCTTAACCTTCAAATGCTTAGACAATATACTATCATAGTTCTGTAAGTCGCTTTGGATAAAAGTGTCTACTAAATGCTGAAAATGTAAATGTGAAGATAAACTGGATACTCCAAATCGTCCCTAGGTTTAATTGAGTTAGTTACTGAGTAAAGTGGTGCCATATTCAGGTTGTATTCCTGCCTTGCAGCTGTAATGTGTTATGTAACACGTGTAACACATCATTTTTTCTTTCTAAAAGTGTCTATCAATCTTACCATTTTGCTATTTGATCAGGGTTATACACTGATCAGCCATAACATTAAAAACCTTTTTCTTGTTTCTACACTCACTGTCCATTTTATCAGCTCCACTTACCATATACAGTGGGGCCAAAAAGTATTTAGTCAGCCACTGATAGTGCAGGTTCTCCTACTTAGAAAGATGAGAGAGGTCTGTAATTTTCATCATAGGTTCACTTCAACTATGAGAGACAAAATGAGAAAAAAAAATCCAGGAAATCACATTAGGATTTTTAAAGAATTTATTTGTAAATTATGGTGGAAAATAAGTATTTGGTCAATAACAAAAGTTCAATTCAATACTTAAATGCTTTTTACGGAGCCACTCCTTCGTTGCCTGAGTGGTGTGTTTGGGATCATTGTCATGCTGGAAGACCCAGCCACGTTCCATCTTCAATGCTCTCACTGATGGAAGGAGGTTTTGGCTTAAAATCTCACGATACATGGCCCCGTTCATTCTTTCCTTAACACGGATCAGTCGTCCTGTCCCCTTTGCAGAAAAACAGCCCCAAAGCATGATGTTTCCACCCCCATGCTTCACAGTAGGTATGGTGTTCTTGGGATGCAACTCAGCATTCTTCTTCCTCCAAACACGACGAGTTGAGTTTTTACATTTTGGTTTCATCTGACCACATGATATTCTCCCAATTCTCATCTGGATCATCCATATGCTCTCTGGCAAACTTCAGACGGGCCTGGACATGTACTGGCTTAAGCAGGGGGACACGCTTGGCACTACAGGATTTGAGTCCCTCTCGGCATAGTGTGTTACTGATGGTAGCCTTTGTTACTTTGGTCCCAGCTCTCTGCAGGTCATTTATCAGGTCCCTGCGTGTAGTTCTGGGATTTTTGCTCACCGTTCTCATGATCATTTTGACCCCACGGGATGAGATCTTGCGTGGGGCCCCAGATCGAGGGAGATTATCAATGGTCTTGTATGGCTTCCATTTTCTTACAATTGCTCCCACAGTTGATTTATTCACACCAACCTGCTTGCCTATTGTATATTCACTCTTCCCAGCCTGGTGCAGGTCTACAATTTTCTTCCTGGTGTCTTTCGACAGCTCTTTGGTCTTGGCCATGGTTGAGTTTGGAGTCTGACTGTTTGAGGCTGTGGACAGGTGTCTTTTATACAGATAACGAGGTCAAACAGGTGCCATTAATACAGGTAACAAGTGGAGGACAGAAGAGCGTCTTAAAGAGAAAGTTACAGGTCTGTGAGAGCCAGAAATCTTGCTTGTTTGTTATTGACCAAATACTTATTTTCCACCATAATTTACAAATAAATTCTTTAAAAATCCTACAATGTGATTTCTCATTTTGTCTCTCATAGTTGAAGTGTACATATGATGAAAATTACAGACCTCTCTCATCTTTCTAAGTAGGAGAACTTGCACAATCAGTGGCTGACTAAATACTTTTTGGCCCCACTGTAGTTCTACAATTACTGACTGTAGTCCTTCAGTTTCTCTACATGCTTTGTTAGCCCCATTTCGTGCTGTTCTTCAATGGTCAGGACTCTCCCAGGACCACTACAGAGCAGGTATTATTTGGGTGGTGGGTCATTCTCAGCACAGCAGTGACACTGACATGATGGTGGTGTGTTAGTGTGTGTTGTGTTAATATGAGTGGATCAGACACAGCAATGCCGATGGAGTTCTTAAACACCTCACTGTCACTGCTGGACTGAGAATAGTCCACCAACCAAAAATACATCCAGCCAACAGCGCCCCGTGGGCAGCGTCCTGTGACCACTGATAAAGGTCGAGAAGATGATCAACTCAAACAGCAGCAATAGATGAGCGATCGTCTCTGACTTTACATCTACACGGTGGACCAACTCGGTAGGAGTGTCTAATAGAGTGGACAGTGAGTGGACACGATATTTACAAACTCCATCAGCGCTGCTGTGTCTGATCCACTCATACCCAGCACAACACACACTAACACACCACCACCATGTCAGTGTCACTGCAGGGCTGAGAATGATCCACCACCTAAATAATAATACCTACCTGACCATTGAAGAACAGGGTGAAAGCAGTATAAAAAAGTATGTAGAGAAACCGATGGACTACAGTCAGTAATTATAGAACTACAAAGTGCTTCTATATGGTAAGTGAAGCCGATAAAATGGACAGTGAGTGTAGAAACAAGGAGGTGGTTTTAATGTTATGGCTGATCGGTGTTGATGTGTGCAGTCAAACTAACCTTATTTACATGGCTCATAGACAATTATGACTACTGATGAGAATAAAAGGCCAAGCCACAATATTAACTGACATTAAAGAAGCAATTTCCACACCCTAAAGCCCAAAATGAAAGTATAAAACAACTTAAATTCATAAAAGGGCATATGCATTATAAGTATCAATCACTGTCACAGAAAGATTGTGAATAACATTTGTGGAAAGCACCAAAAATCCAAGACTGCCATGACATGTCCACCACATGTGAACAATATGCTGGATGACAAATAGACGCACCTCTCCAGATAAATCTGGGTCACTGATTCTTTACAATAGGTCTGTGTAATACTTCTTGTGTGAATATATAAAGTCTTGGTCTGGTCCAGTTCCATCTTGCTTCACCTCAAAAGGCCTGTCTTAGTCAAAAAACTCCGTGACTCATTATGTATGCTTATATAACTGTCTGTACAACAGATTTTGAAACTGCAATACAAAATCTGTTTTTCTCTGGGACTAGGCCATTTTTTTTCTGTTAAGAGTGTGTACAGAATCGCACACAAATCCGTTGACACCCCTTGTGTCTACATCTGACTCATTGTGTGGTTTTGTCAAAAGGAAATGGTGAGGAATAAGCCCTGGATTTTAAATTGTTTTAATCTGTCAATGAGTAGCAAGAAGGCTTTTTTAAAAGTGCTTACGGTTAGTCAACAAAGCTAAGGAATCCACTGCTTACTGGATGAAAGACAGACCTGGCAAGCTTTTCATTCAGTTATTAGGTGGTTATTTGCTCAGGTTGGCAAGCTTGTTTTCTGTCTTTTCAAATGTTCACGACATTTCACAGGGAAACGTTTGACACTTAGGTCAAACACGACCTGCATACAGCTAAAAACAGCACGTGTATAACCAGCTAAACAATGAACTAGCTCTAGTGAGCTTGACAAATAGCTCAAATGAAGCCTTACAAGTCAGAACATGAGCTGGACCTGCCAGAGCTCACTTAAGGTCTTCCCTCCCAGACCTGAAAGACGGATGGCAGGGCCTCTCCTGACTGCATGCTCTGGTGGAATAGTTATTTTTGGCACAAAGTAGAATCTTCCAGCTTGTTCTGGCCAGTTTCTAAAGCTAAAACCCTTCGGCTTTATGGTGCAATGTGTGCGTACGTACGTATGTGTGTGGGAACATTTCCTTGTCTGCTGCATGGTGGATCTTGTTTTGACAGCGATTTCCTTGGCAAAGTGGTACCGCTAGGTTGAGGTTTAAGGTTAGCTGGCATGGGCTGGACTACCATCCAGGCCTGAAAGTCGATTGGGCAGAAAAAGTCAAAGGATGTAAGCCCAGTTTCTTTTGCATCACTCTTGTGAGCAGTTTTTCCCACTACGTTTTATTTTTCTTCTCCTTTTTTTCCTTTTTCTTGGCTCTAGCACCAGAGCCCATTTGAAAAACAGAGTGGTGCCTCTATTGAGAGGTCGCATAACACCTGCTCTGGGAAATGTGTCTAAATTTGTATCAATGGCTGTCTTTGTGTAGGATGGTAAGCATGCGTGTGCACGTTTACAAGCTTACTCTTTAATGGAAATACTTTATTTTTTTCCATTTTTTTCATCTACCACTTCCACCATCCTGGTCAGAGTTGTGGTGGGTCCCATGCCATGGAATCCATTAGACATTGCCACAAGAAGTTTTAAACAGATCTAAGAACAGAATTGAATTTTCACAGGTCATTAATATCACTTGTAGTCAATCTACACAACAAGTACGAAATACATAGAACAGTAAGTAGTCTCTTTGCTGATGTCAGAAAAAAAAAAACTATAACCTTAGACTAAGAATTATGTTCTCAATCTGAGAACCACCAACAAACAGGTCTGGCATAAATAAAAAGCTACTGGAAGACAGGTGTCAATAGCTACCCTAATGGGCAGCATTTGGCCCAGGGGCTGTAGTTTACCCACCACTGACCTAAGTGGATTTAGAGGGGCTAGATAGTTCTCAGGGGGTTGGAAGGGGGACTAATGTAAGTTGGGCCAATGACTTCAGAAAGGTTTATGTAGGTGTCAGGGGTCTAGCAGGAGTCTAGGGTGAATTCATTGGGGTGTCACCTGTGAGTTCCCATGTGTGAGAGGTCAAAGGGGAGGGGTTTAACACTAATTGGCTACCAATCTTGGACTCTAAGACCAACACATTTCCTCTAATGTGATACTTGAATTAACTTCATCGGACAGACCAACAACCTTCATTAGGACAAAACAGCCCCATTTCATGCACAAGTGGTTGTTGGCTGGTATAATATTGCCAGGGCTTGTACCCACGACCTCCAGATTGTAGAATGAATGCTTAAATGTCTTTGGAATCCCTTGTTACAGTCAAGCAAGCTTTATAATAGGGGCCTGATTTCTGACCCTTAGGACCAGAGCTGGACACCCTGATTATAGACACAGGCGCAGAGCTTGGGGTTCTAGGTCATAGAACCTTGTGGTGATCAGGGATGTTGGGTTGTTGTCATTCTTCCTCTCTTGTCCGATCACTCAGGTTTGATGACAGTGGGGGAGGTGGGCGCTGATGTCCTGTGAAAGCCTTCATGACTTTGTTACATGCTCGCTCTCCTTAGTTATGCTGTAATAATTACGGGTGCCAGAGTCTCATGCTATTCTCTGCAAAACTGACATTTTACTCTTAACAATTTCACATTTTACTACATTTTCTGTTGTTTTACCCTAAGGTGGTTCTGACAGAAACCTGTTTACCCACCTGAGGTTAAAGCCTGCAAGTCAAAACTGCTGTGCAACAATGCTGTGCCCTCTAGATATGACAGGAACCTGGTTTGCTTGCTTCAAAAATGTCCAGAACTTACTACGGACGTTATTACAGACTGGACCGAATACTGAAGGACTCCAATTGTTTACATTATTATTATTTTGCTAGGTATAACCTTTAGTTTATGTGATTTCTGTGCATGTATGATTTGTGTAAAGGGGTGGCACGGTGGCTCTCGTGGCTAGCACTGTCACCTCACAGCAAAAAGGTCCTGAGTTTGATCCCCAGACGGGGCGGTCCGGGTCCTTTCTGTGCAGAGTTTGCATGTTCTCCCCGTGTGGGTTTCCTCCGGGAGCTCTGGTTTCCTCCCACAGTCCGAAAACATGCAGTCAGGTTAATTGGAGACACTGAATTGCACTATAGGTGAATGGGTGTGTGTATGTGTGTCTGCCCTGCAATGGACTGGCGCCCCGTCCAGGGTGTTACTGTGTGCCTTGCGCCCATTGAAAAGCTAGAATCCCTGCTTTGTCTGCTGCAGGCACTGCCAATTGTGCCTGGTAGGGGGCACCCAGCACCTAACAGAGCTGAGATTTGAATCGGAGTGTTCAGAATCCCAGCACAAGTGTGCTAGTGGAATATCCCGCTGTGCCACCTGGGTGCCTAGGAGGTTTAATCTTAACCCAAAACATATGTGGACTGTGCTAAAAAAAAGTCCAGGTTGTGCCAGAACAAACATACATAAAAACAAAGATACTGTACATATTACCAAACATTAGGTGTTTCGAATAGATGTTTTAATTCAATTTGATTTGTACATGTTTAGAATAATCAAAGAACATTTTTGGACAAGGAGCCATGTGCTCTAATTTATTTGGAGGAGAAAAAACCTCACTGATGCCACAGTTTTAAAAATGGCCTTTTTGTAGATGATTGTGTATGTACCATGACACCCTTGGACATGTCATGGAAAAAAAGCCTAAGATTGTAGATCCTCACCTGTGCTTCCCACTCTTATCCTGGCTAATCCCAACCACAGGCAGTAGTGTAAACACACGCAAAGTGCAGGCTCCCATCCTTCATGTTTAAGCGTGCTTTTTCTAGTGTAAAGAAGAGACTCATATTGTTTAAATGGGCACACAAATCTACAGGCAGGCTCAGGCATAGCAGGGGATGGTGTTAGTAGTCTTTTGGGATCTAGAAGTGGCTAAAGAGCTTTTTGTATATTCAGGGCTTCCCCTGATTCTATTCAACAAACTCTTATGCCTTTTGCCTCCCACGGTTTGCTCTCTCATTACTTCATTGCCGCTAAGGTACATATAGCGTCATCCTGGATTTAGTTCAGTGGTAAGTAAAGGTGTGACATTTTCACAACAAAGTAACCTTACACAGCGTCCTTTGTTGACTAAACCCTATTTCCGAAAAGTCAGGACGTGTTGTATAAGGTACTGTGATTTGGTAGTTCTTTTGAATTTTTATTTAACCAACAAAAGTAAAAAGAAAAGATTTTCAGTGTTTTCACTGATTAGCTTAATTGTATTTTCCAAAAAGAAAAGATTCTGGGAGAGACGCAAAATAAGAGTGAAAAGTTTATAGAATATTAAGTAAGTAACAGCATTCCACAATAGGCAAGTAAATTGGTAAACGGTAAGGAAATCATGATCGTGTACTGATCCTGTCTTTACAAGCAATGATTTGTATTAAACTTCAAAATAGAAACATTTTTAATGTAATATTGTAAATCAATTTACTAGTTATAATATTAATGAATAAAACCAAATGGGCTCAGGATTACTTCAGAAAACCGTTGTTACTTAACAAAGTCCACCGCTGCATAGTGAAATGCAACCTAAACTTCTATTATACAAAGCAAAAGCTGTACATCAATACATGCATAAACACCTCAGAGTTCTCTGGGCCTGAGCTCATCTCAGATGGTCCAAAAGACAGTTGAAATGTGTGCTGTGGTCAGATGAGTCCACAGTTTAGCTTGTTTTTGGGAAAAATTTACGCCAAGTTGTCTGTGCCAAAGATATAAAGGACCGTCTAGAATGTTATCAGTGAAAGGTGAAAAAGCCTATATCTGTCATGGTATTACGGTGCATCAGTGCCCATGGCATGGGTGACTTGCATACTGTATGTGTGACGGTACCATCAATGCAGGAGTGTAAACTGGAGTTTTAGAGAGACACATGCTGTCATTAAGGCTTGCTATGCAACCTCCAGGTTAAAGCAGTACTGCACATTGTGCTACAACTAGTTTTTCAAAGCAAAATTGCTGTAGATGCTCTATGAATTTACTTTATATAAGCTACATAAATGAAGCACCACTCACACATCTCCCTACATCCTTACTGGCTAGTGACTGCAGAGAAAGACGTCGAGAGTACCATTTCCGAACTGCTTATCCAACCATATGAAAGATTCAAAACATTGTGCAGTAAAAGCATCAATCAATCCTAATACCACAGTTTACAGTAAGAGGAAACAAAAATTCAACCACTTTTGTTTTTGGTACTAAATAAATATAGGGAAAGCAGTATTCAGACACCACAAATTACTAACATTAGTACTTTGTTGCAAAACTGTTGCTGGCAGTTACAGTTTCAAGGCGTGTTTGTGGTGTAACTTTAACCAATATCCATTGGCGAGTTGTCTTTTATTCTCCAAATTCATGAGGATCCCTTGATCTTTCTTGGTAAATGATACTATGTTTTGTTTTTATATGTCCCAGTACATTGTTTCATTTATGTTTACTGACATGTAATGACCCTGTATCATTTGTAGTAAAAAAGCCCATATTATGATTGCCCTACCTCCATATCTCCTGTGGGTATGATGATCTTTAGATCATATACTCACAAGCATGGAGGTATCATATGCATCTTCCCAGTGCTCTAATGAGTCTTAATGCTTGTGTTCTCCACCTTAAAGTAGAGCCACTACTCTAATGATCCTAAAGACGTTCGCACTAAGGTGTTTTCAAGGGGCCACATGAGAAACTGGAACTGTTGTGGAGAGCCGGACCAATAGGCTGAACTTAATTCTGCTTATTATTAACTATATCTCTTTTTAAAAAGCAGTAAATTGTACAGTTTTGATAAGCTGTTACTGGCAATGTACAGGCAATGAAATTGAGGAGCAGACAGAGTAAAAACATCAACATTATTTCACTATTCAATCAACTGTGAACATAATGTGCATTATGTGGTTTTTCTTTAACTATACACAAAGTGTTTTTGCTATTTTGTTTGGAGTCCAAATACCTCATTTGCCATTTGTCAGTCCTTTGCTTTGGTTGGATATCCTTTTGGATATTACAAAGCTGGTCTTGACTGCTCCAGTCCTGGATGTGTAAACCTTTATAGAAAAAAAGTCATTTTTGCTTTTGTAGTTTAACCAGCAAAGCTTCAGAGTGACTGTTTTGCATCATTTAAGTTCTTGTGTTTCTCTGTGTGTTTAGTACAGTGATACAAAATGTAATCCTTAAACACAGAGGTCTCTATTAACTAAACACACAGCTTTACATCTGATTTCAGTAAATAAAAACTCAAAAGTAAATAAAAACTACATTTTTTATCAATTGCACTTACAGTTCTGTTCACCAACACATTATGGTGAAGCTAAATACACTCGCGCACACGTACTAACATAAATTGAAACTTACGTAAATTAAAAAATAGCAGGCTATTCAAAATGAAAAAAAACAAAGCCATTGAATTGCATATGTGATGTACACTTATTTACGTTCAAGTCCTAATTACCACTGAGCTTATGCGGGCCAGTCAGGGACATGCAAATTGCCGAATGTGAAGATTGCTGGTTCAAGCCCCACCACTGCCAGGTTGCTGCTGTTGGGCCCTTAACCCTCAGTTACTCAGACTGTAAACTGTAACTGTAATTTAAGTCGCTTTGGATAAAGGCATCTGCTAAATACTGAAAATGTAAATGTAGACAGACAATCTGGACAGGGGCCGTCCCTAAAACTTGCTGTATGGGTAATATCCTACTGCTTTTATACAGAGGCTAGTATAATGAGTGTCCTACAGCTACATAAGTACATGAGTCCTGGGACCTGATTTTAATCATCACCTTCAGTCGTTGGCTGGGTAAATTCTACATGTTCTGCTCTAAAATAAACCCAGTCAAGGTTTTGCACCCAGTGTTTCCAAGTGGCGCTAAAACCATATCAATCCTGACCAGGATGAAATAGTTAGTCAATAAATATGCTGGCATTCATGTTGTATTTTGTATTACTCTTACCCTGACAAACCCACATGCAAACACAACCAAGCACACAGCACACCTTTCATCACATGCTCTCTCCAACTTACTCAGCAGCACAGCGTTGACACTAAATCAATCACTGAACTTAAAATCATTGTATCAGAGCACAAGACAAGCTCAGACTACTTTGTTCTCCCCGGACGTTTAGCATGAGCATTGTTTTAGCCCTTGATGTTAATAAACTTAGAAGAACTAAGGCTGTGAGGAACAATAAAATGCTTTAAAGCATGCAAAGAGGGGAACGGCTTCACTGCCACAGGCGCAATTCTCAGAACAATGTTCTGACCCTGCAATGTGACCCGGACAAAGGGATTTGTGCTTGTTGGCCCTAGATTTGATCTGTTGTTCAGAACAACAGCCCAAATGGTTTGCAGATGTTGATCAGCTAATAAATTGTTTGGGAAATCAGCAAGTGCTATGAGGTTAAAGACCTGACCATATGGTCTGTTTGGTCTTTTAAACAAAATGCTGTTTTTTTTCTTTTTTTTTTCCTTCCAGAGATTTCACATACACACAGAAATTATTGAAAAACTTTGATAAAGTGTTAGTTCACCAAGATTCATGAGCTTTAAAGCACCTTGTCATACACTGATCAGCCATAACATTAAAACCACCTTCTTGTTTCTACACTCACTGTCCATTTTATCAGCTCCACTTACCATATAGAAGCACTTTGTAGTTCTACAGTTACTGACTGTAGTCCATCTGTTTCTCTGCATGCTTTTTAGCCTGCTTTCACCCTGTTCTTCAATGGTCAGGACCACCACAGAGCAGGTATTATTTAGATGGTGGATCATTCTCAGCACTACAGTGACAATGACATGGTGGTGGTGGTGTTAGTGTGTGTTGTGCTGGTATGAGTGGATCAGACACAGCAGCGCTGATGGAATTTTTAAATACCGTGTCCACTCACTGTAAGTAGACACTCCTACCTAGTTGGTCCACCTTGTAGATGTAAAGTCGCTCATCTATTGCTGCTGTTTAAATTGGTCTTCTTCTAGACCTTCATCAGTGGTCATAGGACGCTGCTCACGGGGCTCTGTTGGCTTGATGTTTTTGGTTGGTGGACTATTCTCAGTCCAGCAATGACAGTGAGGTGTTTAAAAACTCCAGCAGCACTGCTGTGTCTTGTCCACTCATACCAGCACAACACACACTAACACACCACCACCATGTCAGTGTCACTGCAGTGCTGAGAATGATCCACCACCCAAATAATACCTGCTCTGTGGTGGTCCTGGGAGAGTCCTGACCATTGAAGAACAGCATGAAAGGGGGCTAACAAAGTATGCAGAGAAAACAAGGAGGTGGTTTTAATGTTATGGCTGATTGTGTATATTCCACAAGACATTGAACTATACTAAATTGAAGAAATGTCATTCATCCTGATTATATTCCTCAAATTGATGGTTTGTAGATGGTGGTGGAAAGCACTGTTTAATGTAGATGTGAGCATTGCCATCCTTGGAGGAACCGCTTCCATTAAGAATGAATTGTTCGATCATGTTGTCTAGGTGTTTAGTGAGAATAACTTTGTATGGATTTGCAGTGACCATTTCTTCTAAAGTGACTCCTAAATGACTGGTCAAGCATTTAGGCTTGCACTGTTCTCCAAGTGTAGATATATTTTTTAGTCTTTCCCTGGATTACAGTAATATATCATTTATTCTTTTTTTCATCTGTGTCTCTAGCGTATTACAATTTATTATACATTCATTCCTCAGGCATTTCCCACTGAAACGGACCATAAAATAAAACAACCATTCCCAAGAATCATATACATGTGTAATACATAACAACATCTTTGTTGCTCTAAAGCAAATTTGTAATTCTGTCCTGTTATTTTTTCTCAAAACACACACACACACACACAAAGTTGTGCCTCCATGCCCTGATTGCCAGCCAAAAAAGGAATTTTCGGTCCGATCTGTTGACATAGGATGTCCAAATTTTTTTTTTTTCTTTATGCATTTCTCCCCTTTTTCTCCCTTTTAGCGCGTCCAATTGCCTGATTGCGTCTGTTTGTTTGTTTTTTTATTAGGATTTTAACATCATGTTTTACACTTTGGTTACATTCATGACAGGAACGGTAGTTACTCATTACACAAGGTTCATCAGTTCACAAGGTCATATCAAACACAGTCTTGGACAATTTAGTGTCTCCAATTCACCTCACTTGCATGTCTTTGGACTGTGGGAGGAAACCGGAGCACCTGGAGGAAACCCACGCAGACATGGGGAGAACATGCAAACTCCACACAAAAAACACCTGGACCGCCCCACCTGGGGATCGAACCCAGGACCTTCTTGTTGTGAGGTGACAGTGCTACCCACTTAGCCACCGTACCGCCCCCGATTGCGTCACACTTCCACTCCACCAATGCCAATCCCCGCTCTGATTGAGGAGAACAAAGCTAGCAGCAGCTGTATGCATTTTATCACCTGCACTTTGAGCTCAGCATTGTGTATGGAGAGACACACCCTGAGAGCACTCTTTTCTCATCTCTGTGCAGGCGCCATCAATCAGCCAGCAGAGGTCATGGGAGAGAGACCCCATCCGGCTTAGTCCCGCCCATATCTGAACAACAGGCCAATCGTTGTTCATGTGGCCGTTCAGCCTTAGCCGGCAGGCAGGATGTCCACATTTTTATATATTTGCGATTAACCCGTATTTCTATAGTGGCCTTTTAGTCACAGTATTGTTCTACCTTGATTAGATATTTGCAAATATCTATTTTCATTCGCTTTAATAATGCTGGGCTGAAAACAACCCAACCTGGGTTATTTGGCAACCCAGTGCTGGGTAAATATTGGACAGAACTAATACAAATGTATACAATTAAATACAAAAGTGGAATGCGTTTCTTTGATTGCAGCCCACATATTATTTGTATATGCTTGGATAACAGACACTGTTCTAAAGGACTGTTAAAAAAGTTGCAAAAAAAGATATCATAAATCTCCAAACTGCCGGTTCTGTGCTGTTACCAGGGTTGCCAGATTGCTGCAGTGTCAAAACATATTTTACAATCCGCTAAAATGCATGGAAAACCACCCAAACATACTCATATGTGTACATATGAGTGTACCCTTGGTGCCAGCAATCACAAGTCCTGATTAATAGGAGGGTTGCATCGGGAGGGGCATCTAGCATAAAAACTTTGCCAAATCAAATATGAGAACGAAGTATCCGCTGTAGCGAACTCTAACAGGTGCAGCTGAAAGAAATTATTAACATAAACAAACTAAAACTCAAGTATGAGTTTAGATCAGACAAAATATACAGTAATGTGAACCTGCCAAAATTCTTTAACAGATGCTTTATAACTTGTGCTTTCTACATGGGAACAGTGGATGCAAGACAGGAACAAAGCCTGGGCAGGGTGCCAGTCTAGCAGGGTATTACACACACACACACACACACATTTACTTACTTGCTTAAACCTAGAGACAATTTAGAGTAGCCAGTTTACCTTGTCTTTTGGATGACGGTGGGTGCCCAAAAGTACCCAGAGAAAATCCAGACGAACACAGGGATGACATCCAAAAACCTTAACAAACAGTAACTAGTGCTTTCACGAATACATTTTCCTATATGTAAGATTCCTAAGAATCCTAGGTATCTCTTGTGAAGACCGTATACCAAACGTAGTGATCAGAGAGACCATTAAACAGCACGATGGGCAATACGAAGAGCTCCTTACCACAGTAAAGAAGAGGAAACTGAGATTGTATGGACATGTGACAACATCTGCAGGGATCTCAAAGACTATTCGTCAAGCAACGGTGCCAGGCAAATGGAGACAAGGCAGACAAAGAAAGACATGGGCAGACAATATAAGCAAATGGACAGGAAGGGGCTTCGCACAAACACAGGCTTTAGCTCATGACTGGCAACAATGGAGAGTGCCCCTACGACCCATCCAGGTTACGGGACAAGTGAAGTGAAAAACTAGAGCAAGATTGGTCCAGAATATCTGAGTTTGATTGTGTGGCACCCACTTTACCACTTGTGTTTTGCTTTACAATTATATAATTTTTTTATATCTATATTATATACTATCTAATAGTAATAATACATGCTCATAGAGGATACACTATATCTCCAAAAGGATGTGGATACCCTTCTTGTGTGTGTGTGTGAACCTCAAAAGTCAGGCATTCAGTACTGATTTTTGGTTTTGCCCTTGCACAGATATTTATTTAGATTTTTGGATTTTTCTAGATAATTTTATAGTCTGTAGATACAAATATGATGCATTGGGGACCGATGTTCTTTGCTTTTGGACATGTTGTTGGTCAAGCAGTTTTTTCCTTTTCATAGAGTATTGAAATATTGCACAGTGTGTTCACTTGTGTTTGGAAAGTTGCCAAAGAGGTCTTTAATCGTTCCACAAACTTGAACAGTGGTGGTAAGGTTAATCATTTATAGATTAACATAAATTAATAAAGAAATGTTTTATTCTCATTGAGCAATGCTCAATGGTTTCGGTGAATATGAAAATAGTCACTCTTGTTGAAACTGTGAGAGATTTTGAAATGATCTGATGTAGAATTCTCACCACAATCAAATCCTTATCAACAGAAGGTCTTGCGTGTGTATCCAATCGGGGGGGGGGGGCGTTGCTGAAGCCTTTCCCAGCTTTTCAATGGGCGCAAGGCACACAGTAACACCCTGGACCGGGCGCCAGTCCATCGCAGGGCAGACACACCTACACACACACACATACCCATTCACCTACAGGGCAATTCAGTGTCTCCAATTAACCTGACTGCATGTTTTTGGACTGTGGGAGAAAACCGGAGCTCCCGGAGGACACCCACACTGACACGGGGAGAACATGCAAACTCGCCACAGAAAAGACCCGGACCGCCCCGACTGGGGATCGAACCCAGGACCTTCTTGCTGTGAGGCCACAGCGCTACCCACCGAGCCACCCTAAAAGGAAAAATGCTAAACTAATTACAATTGAATGAATGAATATGCTGTAAATCATCAGGTGACTTTAACATGTTTTGTTTTCTGTATTTGTGTTATTATGGGGGATTTAACCCCATACACAGAAACACCTTAGTGAGACCCTACATGGTCATGGAAGACCTACAGCCCTATAGATTATTTAAGATTTATTTATTTATATAGCCCTCGGCTTGCTCAACAGGGGTTTTTGGTATGTTGGTCCTGGATTTTGTAAAGTTGCTTTGAGACAATGTCCATTTTTAAAAGCACTATGTAAATAAATTTGACCTATATTTAAGTTATAATAGGGAATTTAACCCAATTCCTAAAAACATTTCGTGAAATCCAGTATTTCTAAGTTAAAATAAAGGACAAACATGGGTCTTGATGCAAGACCATTTAAAAATACGGCATTAAACTGTGGTTAACAAACTCACTATGCAGGACTGAGATTAGCACTGAACTGTTTCTGCAGTTCAAGAGGGAACAGAATACGTGCGTATGCTCATATTTGAGAAGACTAAAGCCTTGGTGACATTAAACATTAGCATTAGGACACACTCAAGAGTAAACAAGAGAAGAGCACAAGTCCTGATTTAACACACAGTCATTCCACTTAGCCCTACTGACAGGATCGAGACTGTTTACTGAGGGCCTGGGGTCACACAGAGTTTGAAACAGACAGCCCAGAAAACAGAAATGCAAATGTAAAAAGGATTTAATTACATTCATGTGAACTGTCACTTTCTTACATGAGAAACTGTTCTACCAGTGGTTTAATTTCACCCTGCAGTATTTGAAGTGTCAGCTTGGCAGAAAACCAAGTGCCTGCGAAATCAGTTCAGCAGTTTAATGAGAATCAGCAAACAGTACAGTAAAAGAGTTTCATGAGCAGGTGATAAGATTGGAAATCCAAACCCACTAACACAAGTAACAAGAAGGGCAAATCCGCATTAAAAAAGGACAACATATATTTGTTTTGCCATCCAGATCTTTTCCAAAAAAGCTTAAACCCAAAACATAACCTCAGAAAAATTATGTTTGGACTTTGTTTATAGATACTTTTTGGTTCTGGAACTTGTATCTAAAGTAGTGGAACTGGAATCTGCCATACAGGATGTGTGGACTATAAAAAAGCACAGTTCCCATTTGTTGCCTTCAAAAGTGCAGTGGAAAATTACCCTAATGGCTTTGGCTCCTGTCATTAACTAATAACAGTGATTATGAAAAGAGTTATAGTTAGGTAATTATGCGAAACAGTGACCCTAAAAAATAGTGTAAATCAGCTTTATAAAATAGCTATTTATTTTGAATCCTAGCTGGCAGAGCAACCACAAAGAAGCCCATTGCATGCTCAGTGAACCAGTGACAACACTCAGCATGTTATTATCATACTATATTATTATATTAGATGAAATTCATATTTCAGCATTTATACTGGATGCAGCACTTGTAACCTTGGGAGCCAATTATACGAGCTATAAATCCAGCAATGCTTACTGTAGCTGTGCTTAGCTAGAGATATGATGTTGTAAGATGTATTAAAAGTACAAGATTAGGACGCACAATCTCAGTTACCAGTAAATTACTTTGATTTTGCGTCAAAAAAGCAAACAACTCGAGGTATGGATGTTGTGCTCACAGAGGATATAACACCTAACATTCCTACCTAATTTTTACCTTTTCCACTTGAATGACATGCCCAGTTCTTAAGGCATTTAATTGGTGCTAAAAATATAGAAAACATTTACAGTTTTATGTTACAGAAACCCCCAAAGTTGCAGGGGAAAGGGCCATGATAATTATTTAGCATGCTTAAATGATAATTATTTAAGACACATAAAAAATACTAATTTCATGAAATGTAGATTTCAAGGTACTCGACGTCCGCCAAACTCAAAATCTTTAAAACTCGGCACCTTTGTTGAGAAATCTGTACCCTTAAACTTGACGTTTACCTTAAACTCAACGTCTGTGCGACTGCCACTTTGTTCAGTGATTGGCTTGAGCAGTGCGGTAAAACGACATCAAAGTGCGAATATGAGACGAATCTGCATTTGTGTGGAATAATCGTCAAATCCATTCTGAAAGCATTCACATGTATCTGTCTTTAGCTGAATTTTCCTTACTGTTTCACTTTTAAACTTGTGTTATAGCTCGGGGTGCTGAGAAATTGTCTAAAACAATATCATTTAAAAAAAAAGCTTAATGTGACAATGTATTAAAAGAATGACACAGAAAACCCGAAACCTCTCTTATTACTGTTTATAAGTTCTCTGTCAAAAACAACCTCATTATTTCACATTAGCCTAAAATATATGCAGTTCCACGGGACCATGGAATGTATTACCAGGTTTCCCATACATCCTTATGGGAAAAAATACCTTTGTATAAGGGTATAAGGTGAAGTGCTGTTGTGAAGTTACATTTTTTAACATTTAATTCCTGTGGCTCAAGTTTTCTGGTGAGACATGATTTATATGTCTGAAAAGGAAGGGGGTGCCAAAGACCTGCCACTGATTGGCACCCTGTCCAGAATATTCCTGCCTTGCACCCATTGTTTCCTGCTGAAACTGGAACAGCATATAAAGTTAAGTAGTTTATATAGGACATATGTCAGATGAGCTGTTTTGTAAACTGGTCTTTGTCCAGTCACTTGTTTCCTCAAAAGTGGATTGCTGTAACTCACATTAGGCAGATCTTTTGTATGTATATTTTCAGTCCCTTGCAACTAATTCAAAACATAGCTGCCTAAAAAGCACAAAAATAATATATATATATATATATATATATATATTAGGGCTGTCGAAGTTAACGCGATAATAACGCATTAACGCGACCTCAATTTAACGCGATTAAAAAAATTAGTGCCATTAACGCAAATTCTAGTTCATGTTGACACTTGACTGGTAGAACCAACGTTTTAATGTCGGACTTGCCACCGTTTTTCATTTGCGGTTTGTTAACATAATGTAACCGATCGTGGTAGTGATGCACTTGCATAATAAAGAAATAAATACACGCTATATTCACAAGTTGTCGGGAGCAGAACACTTTATTACACTTAATTAACTTCTTCTTCTGTACCGAATACCGGAAAGCTGAGTCGAGCACGTTAGTTCATGAACTATGGAAGCCCCAAAGGGTCAAAACACACTCACTTCGTGTAGAAACGTCCATCAAACCATCGTCACGATACAACCACAGACAAGTCTGATACAATAACTACACCTTATCCCACCTAAAGCACCGCTGATCTACAATGTTTGCTGATGGAGAAATTCTAACCTACAATCTGACATTTACTGCCTAATATGTGAGTGAATAAAACTCCCTTACAGTTTTCTCTTGTCCCAGCAGTTTTTAACATAAGTACATTTAGCATAAAATGTGTTCACCATTTTAATTGTAACATTTCACTTAAAAATCCTTGTTTTCTATAACATTTACACAGATTTTTTTTTAATGCGATTAATCGCGATTAACTATATGAAATTCTGAGATTAATCGCGATTAAAAATTTTAATCGTTTGACAGCCCTAATATATATATATATATATATATATATATACAGTATATATATACAGTATATATATATATATATATATATATACAGTGGGGTCAAAAAGTATTTAGTCAGCCACTGATTGTGCAGGTTCTCCTACTTAGAAAGATGAGAGAGGTCTGTAATTTTCATCATAGGTTCACTTCAACTATGAGAGACAAAATAAGAAAAAAAAAATCCAGGAAATCACATTGTAGGATTTTTAAAGAATTTATTTGTACATTATGGTGGAAAATAAGTATTTGGTCAATAACAAAAGTTCAACTCAATACTTTGTAACATAACCTTTGTTGGCAATGACAGAGGTCAAACGTTTCCTGTAAGTCTTCACCAGGTTTGCACACACTGTAGCTGGTATTTTGGCCCATTCCTCCATGCAGATCTCCTCTAGAGCAGTGATGTTTTGGGGCTGTCGCTGGGCAACACGGACTTTCAACTCCCTCCACAAATTTTCTATGGGGTTGAGGTCTGGAGACTAGCTAGGCCACTCCAGGACCTTGAAATGCTTTTTACGGAGCCACTCCTTCGTTGCCCGAGCGGTGTGTTTGGGATCATTGTCATGCTGGAAGACCCAGCCACGTTCCATCTTCAATGCTCTCACTGATGGAAGGAGGTTTTGGCTTAAAATCTCACGATACATGGCCCCGTTCATTCTTCCCTCAACACGGATCAGTCGTCCTGTCCCCTTTGCAGAAAAACAGCCCCAAAGCATGATGTTTCCACCCCCATGCTTCACAGTAGGTATGGTGCAACTCAGCATTCTTCTTCCTCCAAACACGACGAGTTGAGTTTTTACCAAAAAGTTCCATTTTGGTTTCATCTGACCACATGATATTCTACCAATCCTCTTCTGGATCATCCATATGCTCTCTGGCAAACTTCAGACGGGCCTGGACATGTACTGGTTTAAGCAGGGGGACACGCCTGGCACTACAGGATTTGAGTCCCTCTCGGCGTAGTGTGTTACTGATGGTAGCCTTTGTTACTTTGGTCCCAGCTCTCTGCAGGTCATTCATCAGGTCCCTCCGTGTAGTTCTGGGATTTTTGCTCACCGTTCTCATGATCATTTTGACCCCACGGGATTGAGGGAGATTTTCAATGGTCTTGTATGGCTTCCATTTTCTTACAATTGCTCCCACAGTTGATTTATTCACACCAACCTGCTTGCCTATTGTATATTCACTCTTCCCAGCCTGGTGCAGGTCTACAATGTTCTTCCTGGTGTCCTTCAACAGCTCTTTGGTCTTGGCCATGGTTGAGTTTGGAGTCTGACTGTTTGAGGCTGTGGACAGGTGTCTTTTATACAGATAACAATGTCAAACAGGTGCCATTAATACAGGTAACGAGTGGAGGATAGAAGAGCTTCTTAAAGAAGATACAGGTCTGTGAGAGCCAGAAATCTTGCTTGTTTGTTATTGACCAAATACTTATTTTCCACCATAATTTACAAATAAATTCTTTAAAAATCCTACAATGTGATTTCCTGGATTTTTTTTTTCTCATTTTGTCTCTCATATTTGAAGTGTACCTATGATGAAAATTACAGACCTCTCTCATCTTTCTAAGTAGGAGAACCTGCACAATCAGTGGCTGACTAAATACTTTTTGGCCCCACTGTATATATATATATATATATATATATATATATATATATATACAGTGTATCACAAAAGTGAGTACACCCCTCACATTTCTGCAGATATTTAAGTATATCTTTTCATGGGACAACATTGACAAAATGACACTTTGACACAATGAAAAGTAGTCTGTGTGCAGCTTATATAACAGTGTAAATTTATTCTTCCCTCAAAATAACTCAATATACAGCCATTAATGTCTAAACCACCGGCAACAAAAGTGAGTACACCCCTTAGTGAAAGTTCCTGAAGTGTCAATATTTTGTGTGGCCACCATTATTTCCCAGAACTGCCTTAACTCTCCTGGGCATGGAGTTTACCAGAGCTTCACAGGTTGCCACTGGAATGCTTTTCCACTCCTCCATGACGACATCACGGAGCTGGCGGATATTCGAGACTTTGCGCTCCTCCACCTTCCGCTTGAGGATGCCCCAAAGATGTTCTATTGGGTTTAGGTCTGGAGACATGCTTGGCCAGTCCATCACCTTTACCCTCAGCCTCTTCAATAAAGCAGTGGTCGTCTTAGAGGTGTGTTTGGGGTCATTATCATGCTGGAACACTGCCCTGCGACCCAGTTTCCGGAGGGAGGGGATCATGCGCTGCTTCAGTATTTCACAGTACATATTGGAGTTCATGTGTCCCTCAATGAAATGTAACTCCCCAACACCTGCTGCACTCATGCAGCCCCAGACCATGGCATTCCCACCACCATGCTTGACTGTAGGCATGACACACTTATCTTTGTACTCCTCACCTGATTGCTGCCACACATGCTTGAGACCATCTGAACCAAACAAATTAATCTTGGTCTCATCAGACCATAGGACATGGTTCCAGTAATCCATGTCCTTTGTTGACATGTCTTCAGCAAACTGTTTGCGGGCTTTCTTGTGTAGAGACTTCAGAAGAGGCTTCCTTCTGGGGTGACAGCCATGCAGACCAATTTGATGTAGTGTGCGGCGTATGATCTGAGCACTGACAGGCTGACCCCCCACCTTTTCAATCTCTGCAGCAATGCTGACAGCACTCCTGCACCTATCTTTCAAAGACAGCAGTTGGATGTGACGCTGAGCACGTGCACTCAGCTTCTTTGGACGACCAACGCGAGGTCTGTTCTGAGTGGACCCTGCTCTTTTAAAACGCTGATTGATCTTGGCCACTGTGCTGCAGCTCAGTTTCAGGGTGTTGGCAATCTTCTTGTAGCCTTGGCCATCTTCATGTAGCGCAACAATTCGTCTTTTAAGATCCTCAGAGAGTTCTTTGCCATGAGGTGCCATGTTGGAACTTTCAGTGACCAGTATGAGAGAGTGTGAGAGCTGTACTACTAAATTGAACACACCTGCTCCCTATGCACACCTGAGACCTAGTAACACTAACAAATCACATGACATTTTGGAGGGAAAATGACAAGCAGTGCTCAATTTGGACATTTAGGGGTGTAGTCTCTTAGGGGTGTACTCACTTTTGTTGCCGGTGGTTTAGACATTAATGGCTGTATATTGAGTTATTTTGAGGGAAGAATAAATTTACACTGTTATATAAGCTGCACACAGACTACTTTTCATTGTGTCAAAGTGTCATTTTGTCAGTGTTGTCCCATGAAAAGATATACTTAAATATCTGCAGAAATGTGAGGGGTGTACTCACTTTTGTGATACACTGTATGTAGCAGGCTTGACCTATCTAAAAGTATGTACTGCAAATTACTCTGTACCTCATAGTTTGAGCCAACAGCTGGACTTGTCCCATATCTCAGGAATCAAGATAATAAAATTAACTTTCCTTGGCTGTTCAAACAGCTAAGTCTCCTGCTGTCTTTAAAAATAAAAGACAATAAGACAAATTTCACATTTTTACTCCTTTTGCCTCCTATAAAGGTCTTTAGCTAAATGGATATAAAATGTCTTATAAAGACAATACAACACACTTTTGCTAGTCCCTTTGGATAAAGACATGTACTAAATTCTGTAAATGTAAATTACCTTTTTATAGCATTTGCACACAGACACTTGCAGGCTATATGCAAATATGCAAATGCACTGAACAGGCATAACATTATGGCCACCTTCCTAATATTATGTGTGTCCCCCTTTTGCTGCCAAAACAGCCCTGACCTGTTGAGGCATGGATGCCACTAGACCCCTGAAGGTGTGCTGTGGTATCTGGACTTGTTTGCACATCCCACAGATGCTCGATTGGATTGAGATCTGGGGAATTTGAAGGCCAAATCAACACCTCAAACTCGTTGTTGTGCTTCTCAAACCATTCCTGAACCATTTTTGCTTTGTGGCAGGGCACATTATCCTGCTGAAAGAGGCCACAGCCATCAGGAAATACCGTTTCCATGAAAGGTATGCTTAGGTAGGTGGTACGTGTCAAAGTTACATCCACATGGATGGCAGGACCAAGGTTTCCCAGCAAAACATTGCCCAAAGCATCACATTGCCTCCACCATCTTGCCTTCTTTCCATAGTTCATCCTGGTGCCATGTGTTCTCCAGGTAAGCGACGCACCTGCAGCTGGCCATACACGTGATGTAAAAGAAAACGTGATTCATCAGACCAGGCCACCTTCTTTCATTGCTCCGTGTTCCAGTTCTGACACTCACATGCTCATTGGTGGCGCTTTTGGCGGTGGACAGGGGTCAGCATGGGCATAAATTTCTTTTGACAACAAAAAGGTAAAGCCAAAAATTCGAACATTTTCCAAAGGATTTTAATTAAACTACTTGAACACACATCAGATCATATATACCGGTTGCAACTCTAACAACAGTAGCTTTCAAGGACAACTTACATAAGCATATGTACATACACATATCTTCAATGTCATATTTGCAATGCTCACTGGGAGTTCTTCCTAATCAAATAAGAACAGCCTTCTTTCTATTGGAATATAACTGCTAATTTATAACAGACATTATTTGAATAGGAAGCCATATAAGACTATTTACGATAGATAGATAGATAGATAGATAGATAGATAGATAGATAGATAGATAGATAGATAGATAGATAGATAGATAGATAGATAGATAGATAGATAGATACTTTATTGATCCTAAATCCTATCTATCTATCTATCTATCTATCTATCTATCTATCTATCTATCTATCTATCTATCTATCTATCTATCTATCTATCTATCTGTAATTAAGAGTCTTCTTTGGCTCAGATATTACTTATACATAGTTTTATGCTCTTTTTATATTAGTGACTTCCAATGTAATCAGAATCCCATATGACATCCCATTCTCTACATCTATATTCTACATAGAGTGCAAAATAAATGCTTTTAGACCAAGATAGTGTACCATGTATAAAGGGTTACGCACTAGTACACTACCTACAGGCTGTGATTAATTTAGAATTTTTTTAACCCTCTCTTAAAGGATACTGTTAATGCTAACACTAGGAGAATAGCACTGGATTCAAAACAAGGCATGACAAACTTCTGAATGTACTGTGTTTACAACATGCAAATCAGTAATAGACCAGTGTGTGGGGACTATGCTATTTGGATTCACCTGGTGACTAATGCCAACTGCTCTTCAGACTGGCTGTCAAAAAGAAGAAGCCAGTCCCCAAGCTGTGAACCAGGCCTTGCAAACAGCTTTTTGCTAACAGTTATCATGTAGACACACAACATCTACTCCTCACTAATTATTGGCCAGTACAAGCAGTAATCTTTATTTATATGCATTTTTTTGTTTAAAGGTTTCGTCTCTTACATGCATGCAGAGAACAGGTATTATAGTCCCATTTACTGCATATGTGTGACTTTTATCAGACACTTTTATCCAGTGTGACTTAGAGAGCAGTTAAGCTTTAAGGATCTTACTTAGGGGTTCAACAGTGGCAGACTGGTGGTGGTGGGGCTTGAACCAACACTCTTCTGAACACTAGTCCAATACCTTAACCACTGAGCTACCACTGCCATAATACCAAGCTTAGATGAGAATTTACAGTGAAAATCTGGACTTAGGTGGTAAAAACTGTCAAAAATCCAAGAGCCACATTACTTTCAGAGGCTGTTTTATTAGATTAGTAGATGGCACCCCTATGCCCAGACTCATAAAAGACTTTTATGATTTGGTCTTTTGGCTAAGTTCTTTACCTGTATTGTTAAATCAAAGTTAGTGATCCTGGCTTTTACAGTTTATTTCCATCACTGTTTATGTTTTTTATCTAGGTCAGGTCTAATATAATCTAATATATTAGGTAATAAACTAATATTGAAGCTAATATGTAGTAATAGGATAGGCCTGTGGAGAGTACCCTATTTTATTTCAAACAGTCACCCTGCTCTAGTTTTTGGGTGAAGTCGTGCCAAAATAATTCAATGACTTAAGGCCTGAACTCAGTGATGCTAATGCTTCAGATTTGGTGCTGATCTCATCTCCTAGCCGAAGGTAATGTTCCAGCATCCAACTGTCCCGGGTCACTTGTTGGCTGTGCTGAAAATGATCTTTGCAGAGCAGTTTTTTTGCATGACAATACAGTGGATTCAAACTAATCTAGTCAGCCCAGAACATTTATTTTTCTTATTTGTCTTATTAAACCAAATAATCTTTTCCTTGCATTTTAATGCTGTTTAACAAACTCCAAGCAAACTGTTCTGTGTTTTATTCAACTGTGATTTCAGTCTTGCCACTATGCTTTAAAAGCCTAATTAATAGAGATTTGCATGATTTTCTGTCTAACACATTTCTAATGAAAAACTCCCTAAATATGATAGGGAAGAAACCTTGAGGATAAGGGACAATCAAGAGAAAATTTATTATTAAAGAAATTTGATTTCATTATCTATCAATTCAGGCTGTTAAAATTCCAGTGTGTCAGAAACTTGCATACACCAAGTTGACTGTGCCTTTAAAAAGCTTGGAAAATGCCAGAAAATTATATCATGGCTTTAGAGGGTTCTGGTGGGCTAATCGACATAATTTGAGTTAATTTTCCATCATGGGAAAATCAAAAGAAATCAGCCATCAAACCAGCTGGCATGACTGGAATGAAGACATCAGAAATAGAATTGTGGCATATCCTTGGGAGAATTTTCAAATGCCTAAAGGTTCCACATTCATCTGTTCAAACAATAATATGCATGGGACCTTTCAGCTATCATATCATTCAGGATGTAGATGCTATCCTTAATCGTAGAGATCAGCATACATTAGTGATGAAAACAAAATTCAATCCAAGAACAACAGCAACTGGCCTTGTGAAGTTGATTTTATGAATGGAGAAAAAAGGGGTAGGTTTGCAGGTCAAAAAACATCATCCCAACCATGAAGCACAGGGTTATACATTTTAATGTAAATTCAGAGCTAATAATACAACCTGATAATTCATTTTTAAAGATATGATAGCCAAGCCAGCTGGACCTTTCTAGGGAAAAGAATTACTTCCACATACATTCCACATAAGTGTAAGGTTTGGAGTTTCAAGATAAGTGAGTTTATGTGTATGTGTGCTTTGTTTTCTGAGAATACAATAAGTGTGTGTTCATACCCCCGATAGCATCAGTCAATCACAAAGGGTTTCTTTACCCAAATGCTCAGGGAGCCTTAGAATCAAAGAGACAGGAAATTGCGCTGGAAATTTGAACTTTATAAGTCATGGCCAGATGAAAGAAGCAGCAGGCTAAAATCATACTGACAGACAGAGCACTGATCTCAGACGTCCCTTATGCTGTCACAGTATTAGCTCATAATTCACAGTTATTTAGGAATAGTCAAGGCTTTGGGCTGATTTCTGCTTATCCAAATAATAAAGGTTGTCTTAGTGCCAGCTGTACACAATTTTACTGATCTTTATTATAATAATAGAGAAATAAATAAAACTTTTTATAGATTATATGTGAAAGTATGAGTTCATGAATTATACACACCCTAGAGCTATAGGACTGAAGGAGAAAGTCAAATAGTACATCAGAAATGTTATTTATATCTTTCAATGCACGTATACATATTTTTACCCTTTTGAAATATATTAAACCTCTGTATTAGTTTTCTGTATATAATACTTGCACAACATAGAAAGTTGTGAGCATTTGTGAGGTCAGGCATTAATATTTTAAATCATCCCATTGATCCAACAACTGTTTAATAAGACTGAGGTCAGGGCTCCATGCAGACCACTGGAGTTTTTCATTAAACCAAGTACGGTCCTCACTTTGTGCACAGAAGCACAGTCTGCTGAAATAGGATGGGCCTTCCCATAACTGTTGCCACCAAGTTATTTTATTTTATATAATTAACACAGAGTAGGCATAACATTATGACTACCTTCCTTATATTGTGTTTGTCCCCCTTTTGCTGCCAAATCAGCCCTGACCTGTCAAGGCATGGACTCCACTAGACCCCTGAACATGTGCTGTGGTATCTGGCACCAAGATGTTAGCAGCAGATCCTTTAACTCCTGTAAGTTGCAAGGTGGGGTCTCCATGGATCGAACTTGTTTGTCCAGTACATCCTCGATTGGATTAAGATCTGGGGAATTTGGAGGCCAAGTCAACACCTCAAACTCAGCCATCAGGGAATACCATTTCCATGGAAGGGTGTACATGGTCTGCAACAATGCTTAGGTAGGTGGTACGTGTCAAAGTAACACCTAATGGATGGCAGGACCCAAGGTTTCCTAGCAGAACATTGCCCAAAGCATCACACTGCCTCCGCCGGCTTGCCTTCTTCCCATAGTGCATCCTGGTACCATGTTCCCCAGGTAAGCGACACACATGCACCCGGCCATCCACGTGATGTAAAAGAAAACGTGATTTATCAGACCAGGCCACCTTCTTCCATTGCTCCGTGGTCCGGTTCCAATGCTCACGTGCCCAATGTTGGAGCTTTCGGTGGTGGACAGGGGTCAGCATGAACACTCTGACTGGTCTGTGGCTATGCAGCCCCATACGCAACAAACTGTGATGCACTGTGTATTCTGACTCCTTTCTATCAGAACCAGCATTAACTTCTTCAGCAATTTAAGCTACAGTAGCTCGTCTGTTGGATCGGACCACACTGGCCAGCCTTCGCTCCCTACGTGCATCAATAAACCTTGGCCGCCCATGACCTTGTCGCCGGTTTACCACTGTTCCTTCCTTGGACCACTTTTGATAGATACTGACCACTGCAGACGGGAACACCCTACAAAAGCTGCAGTTTTGGAGATGCTCTGACCCAGTCGTCTAGCCATTACAATTTGGCCCTTGTCACACTTGCTCTAATCCTTACACTTGCCCATTTTTCCTGCTTCTAACACATCAACTTTGAGGATAAAATGTTCACTTGCTGCCTAATATACAGTGCCTTGCAAAAGTATTCAGCCCCCTTGAACTTTTCAACCTTTTGCCACATTTCAGGCTTCAAACATAACGATATGAAATTGTAATTTTTTGTGAAGAATCAACAACAAGTGGGACACAATCGTGAAGTGGAACGAAATTTATTGGATATTTTAAACTTTTTTTAGAAATAAAAAACTAAAAAGTGGGGCGTGCAATATTATTCAGCCCCCTTGCGTTAATACTTTGTAGCGCCACCTTTTGCTGCGATTACAGCTGCAAGTCGCTTGGGGTATGTCTCTATCAGTTTTGCACATCGAGAGACAGAAATTTTTGCCCATTCTTACTTGCAAAACAGCTCGAGCTCAGTGAGGTTGGATGGAGAGCGTTTGTGAACAGCAGTTTTTAGCTCTTTCCACAGATTCTCGATGGGATTCAGGTCTGGACTTTGACTTGGCCATTCTAACACCTGGATACGTTTATTTGTGAACCATTCCATTGTAGATTTTGCTTTATGTTTTGGATCATTGTCTTGTTGGAAGATAAATCTCCGTCCCAGTCTCAGGTCTTTTGCAGACTGCAACAGGTTTTCTTCCAGAATGATCCTGTATTTGGCTCCATCCATCTTCCCATCAATTTTAACCATCTTCCCTGTCCCTGCTGAAGAAAAGCAGGCCCAAACCATGATGCTGCCACCACCATGTTTGACAGTGGGGATGGTGTGTTCAGGGTGATGAGCTGTGTTGCTTTTACGCCAAACATAACGTTTTGCATTGTGGCCAAAAAGTTCGATTTTGGTTTCATCTGACCAGAGCACCTTCTTCCACATGTTTGGTGTGTCTCCCAGGTGACTTTTTATAGATATCTTTGAGAAATGGCTTTCTTCTTGCCACTCTTCCATAAAGGCCAGATTTGTGCAGTGTACGACTGATTGTGTCCTATGGACAGAGTCTCCCACCTCAGCTGTAGATCTCTGCAGTTCATTCAGAGTGATCATGGGCCTCTTGGCTGCATCTCTGATCAGTCTTCTCCTTGTTTGAGCTGAAAGTTTAGAGGGGCGGCCGGGTCTTGGTAGATTTGCAGTGGTCTGATACTCCTTCCATTTCAATATGATCGCTTGCACAGTGCTCCTTGAGATGTTTAAAGCTTGGGAAATCTTTTTGTATCCAAATCCGGCTTTAAACTTCTCCACAACAGTATCTCGGACCTGCCTGGTGTGTTCCTTGGTCTTCATGATGCTCTCTGCGCTTTAAACAGAACTCTGAGACTGTCACAGAGCAGGTGCATTTATACGGAGACTTGATTACACACAGGTGGATTCTATTTATCACCATCAGTCATTTAGGTCAACATTGGATCATTCAGAGATCCTCACTGAACTTCTGGAGTGAGTTTGCTGCACTGAAAGTAAAGGGGCTGAATAATATTGCACGCCCCACTTTTTCGTTTTTTATTTCTAAAAAAAGTTTAAAATATCCAATAAATTTCGTTCTACTTCACGATTGTGTCCCACTTGTTGTTGATTCTTCACAAAAAATTACAATTTCATATCGTTATGTTTGAAGCCTGAAATGTGGCAAAAGGTTGAAAAGTTCAAGGGGGCTGAATACTTTTGCAAGGCACTGTATCCCACCCACTAACAGGTGCCGTGATGAAGAACTAATCAGTGTTATTCACTTCACCTGTTATGCCATAATGTTATGCCTGGTTGGTGTATTTTATACATCTTATATGATTATGTGGCAATAACACCTGAAGTTAATAATTAGGAATGATGTCAACATGTTTTTGGGCAGATATTGTACATTACAAAAATTAGGGAGGAAAGGAACAGACCTAAAAATAAACCAATGTCATTTTAGTTTAGACTGGACTTGCTCAATAACAGGCATTGGTGCTGCGTGGGCTAGCTTAGCAAATTAAAACAGTGACAACTACAAATTCTATCACTTTTTGATTTGGTACATTGTTGAATAACACATGATGCATGCCTTTATATGGAAATGTTTGACCAATAACCTTGATCCTCTGCCACAAAAAAACCTTAGTTATCTAGAACCAGCATAAAGCCTTCTCGTAAAATAGTTTATTTTTGGTTTTGATTTTGTCCCAAGTTAAACTATTGTATTTCTTTTTGGGTGCAGAGTTTGATTTCTAATTCAAATTGTACTCTAAACACACATACAGAAACCAGATAAAGTCTGCTGATAAGGCAAGAGAAACTGGTGTCCTCTTACCAAGCATGACTGTGCTCCAGTTTAAATAACATCAACATCTTTTACCAGTTTGCTTTGGACTTTAAGTTTCAATAGCTTGCTTATTTTTCAGGCAAAGCAGTTTCTGTGTAAATGTACTTCCATCTCTGTGTTTACATTTACCATCTTTCTATCTTTTAAGCTGTGTCTGGTAACCGCAGGGTTTGTTGTAAGGCTGGGTACAGAGCCTCTTTATTTGCAGCACAGGAAAGTAAAGTGTGTTTTAATGATACTAGATGAAAGGAGTAAATTAAATAAGACTGAAAAATGTTTTAATGCGCAGCATTGGAAACAGCTTTCTTCACTTCAAATAAATGGTTTGGAAAGCTTACTGGGACATAATCAACACAGGATTATTTAATTCTTCTTTTTTTATGGCAGGCTTGTACATTAATGAGTGGTGTCTGTGTGTGAACATGTACTGGGACTGATCTTCATCAGAAAAGCTCATGTTGGCTAACTTCAGGCAATAGAGTAAGCTGGTTACATACAGGCACGCACAACAATCACAGTCACGCTATGCAGAGTAGAATGTCTGTGTAGCCAAGATTATGTCTGCAATTCACTGGGAGTCTTTTCAGCTGAAGTAGGAACTTTGTCATATGTGTGCAATTTACTCTGTGTTTGTATAGTGCATTGAAAAGAGATTTATGCCTCTACTATTTTATGTAAATTTCCAGATTGACATGAACGGACATGTTATTCATTTAAAATAAATTTTTATTCAAAAGGCTGTATCTATTAAAATGTAAAAAATAAATGAATAAACAAATAAACTACAACCCCAAATCAGAAAAAGTTGGGACAGCATGGAAAATGCAAATAATAAAAAACACAGAGTTTCTTACATTTACTTTGACTTTTATCAGACAGGATGAACCTGAGATATTTCATGTTTTGTCTGCTCAACTTCATTTCATTTATTAATAAAAATCCATTCCTGCATTTTAGGCATGCAACACATTCCAAAAAAAATTGGGACAGTAAAGCATTTACCACTTTGTAATGTTGCCATTCCTTTTCACCACACTTAAAAGACGTTTTGGCACCGAGGATACCAAGTGATTTAGTGTTTCAGCTTTTATTTTGTCCCATTCTTCCTGCAAACACATCTTAAGATGTGCAACAGTACGGGGTCATCGTTGTCGCATTTTTAATTTCAAAATTCTCCACATATTCTCTATTGTGGACAGGTCAGGACTGCAAGCAGGCCAGTCCAGCACCCGTACCCTCTTCTTCCTCAGCCATGCCTTTGTAATGTGTGCAGCATGTGGTTTTGCATTATCTTGTTGAAAAATGCATGGACGTCCCTGGAAAAGATGACGTCTTGAAGGCAGCATATGTTGCTGTAAGACCTCATGTACTTTTCTGCATTAATGCTGCCATCACAGAAGTGTAAATGACCTTTGCCAAGGGCACTGACACAGTCCCATACCAAGACAGACCCTGGCTTTTGGACTTGTTGCTGATAACAGTCTGGATGGTCCTTTTCGTCTTTGGTCCGGAGCACACGGCGTCCATTTTTTCCAAAAAAGACCTGGAATGCTGATTCATCTGACTACAATCCACATTTCCACTTTGTGATTGTCCATCCTAGATGCATCCGAGCCCAGAGAAGTCAACGCCGCTTCTGGACATGGTTGACATAAGGCTTTTTTTTTGCATAGTAAAGTTTTAAGTGGCATTTGTGCATGTAACTCTGTATTGTAGTGCTTGACAAAGGTTTGCCAAAGTAATCCCTCACCCATGTGGTTATATCAGCTATTGTTGAGTGGCGGCTGTTGATGCAGTGCCGTCTGAGGGAAAAAGATCACGGGCATTCAGCCTAAGCTTGCGCCCTTGGCCTTTACGCATTGAAATTCCATGAATTGTTTAATGATATTATGCACTGTAGAGGGAGAAATATGCAAATCCCTTCCAATATTTCTTTGAGGTACATTGTTTTTAAACATTTCAATCATTTTCTCACACATTTGTTGGCAAACTGGAGATCCTCTGGCCATCTTTGCTCGTCAAAGACTCTTTCCTGGATGCTGCTTTTTTTTTACCAAACCATGATTACAATCACCTGTTGAAATCACCTGTTTGGAATCACAACATTATTTAGTTTTTTCACTTCATTACTAGCCCTAAACCGCCCCCGTTGCAACTTTTTTTGGAATGTGATGCAGGCCTGAAATGCAGGAATGGAGGTATATTAATAAATATAATGAAGTTGAGCAGACAAAACATTAAATATTTCAGGTTCAAACTGTCTGCAATCAAATAAAAGTCAAAGTAAATGTAATACTGTCCCAACATTTTGATTTGGGGTTGTAGACCTTTTTTATGATGAGACTTAGACTTTGGTAAAAGTTCCTATCTTTCTGATGGACCTTACAAAGAAAGCAAAAGGCACCTGTTTCAGATGATATAGCAGTTGAACTACTTAGGTTTGGTAGAGAAATTACTCTGAACAAGCTACATAAGGTCTACAAGAAAGTGTAGGAGACTGAGATCTGACTAAAACAATGGACACAATATTCATTCCAGAACCTTAACCGCTATGGCTACAACTGCCTGCATTCAAGCTTTTGAGAACAAGCGCATCAGAAAACTGCTGGAAATCTCATGGAGGAAGATGGTGACCACTGAACAAGTTTACCAGATAGTCAGAACAGAAAAGAAGCTATTGAAATGTAATCTTAAATGAGCTTGAGGCGGATTTTAATATATGGCTTCCACTTTACGTAGTGGAGTCTTACCTTTTGTTAGTAGGTGCAGCAACAGACTGTGTTTACTGGCAAGGGTCGACCTTGAAAAAATGGAAGGGATTTGCATATTTCTCCCTCTACAGTGCATAATATCATTAAACCATTCAAGGAATCTGGAGGAATTTCAGTGCATAAAGGCCAAGGGCGCAAGCTTAAGCTGAACGCCCGTATTCTTCGATCCCTCATACGGCACTGCATCAAGAACCACCACTCAACAATAGCTGATATAACCACATGGTCAAAGGATTACTTTGCCAAACCTTTGTCAAGCACTACAATACAGAGTTACATGCACAAATGCCACTTAAAACTTTAGTGTGCAAAAAAGAAGCCTTATGTTAACCATGTCCAGAAGCAGCGTCAACTTCTCTGGGCTCGAAAGTATCTAGGATGGACCATTACACAGTGGAAACGTGTATTGTGGTCAGATGAATCAGCATTCCAGGTCTTTTTTGGAAAAAATGGACGACCAAAGACGAAAAGGACCATCCAGACTGTTCAGCAACAAGTCCAAAAGCCATGGTCTGTCATGGTATGGGACTGTGTCAGTGCCCTTTGGCAAAGATCATTTACACTTCTGTGATGGCAGCATTAATGCAGAAATGTATATTAAGATCTTAGAGCAACATATGCTTCAAGACGTCATCTTTTATAGGGACGTCCATGCATTTTTCAACAAGACAATGCAAAACCACATGCTGCACACATTACAAAGGGATGGCTGCAGAAGAAGAGGGTACGGGTACTGGACTGGCCTGCCTGCAGTCCTGACCTGTCCCCAACAGAGAATGTGTGGAGATTTTTGAAATGAAAAATGCGACAACAACGACCCCGTACTGTTGCACATCTTAAGACGTGTTTGCAGGAGGAATGGGACAAAATAAAAGCTGAAACACTAAATCACTTGGTATCCTCGGTGCCGAAACGTCTTTTAAGTGTGGTGAAAAGGAATGGCAACATTACAAAGTGGTAAATGCTTTACTGTCCCAACTTTTCTTGGAATGTGTTGCAGGCCTGAAATGCAGGAATGGATGTTTATTAATAAATGAAATGAAGTTGAGCAGACAAAACATGAAATATCTCAGGTTCATCCTGTCTGCAATCAAATAAAAGTAAAAGTAAATGTGAGAAACTCTGTGTTTTTGATTATTATTTGTATTTTCCATACTGTCCCAACTTTCTGATTTGGGGTTGTAAAAATTAGTACATGTTTGCAAAACTTAATAATAAGATAAAACACTAAACATTCCTTACTGTGCTATTTAAAAGTTTACTAATCACCACATTTGATTTATTTACATTTTACCTACTGGCATATATTTTATATACTATATTCGGAATGTGCAGTCAGAGACAATATGAAATATATTGGGAGAATTATTTTAAGGCAATACACATGTGCAAAAGCCATTTTATATAAGCAGTTCTAATCTGTTCATTGGAACACATTATGGAACCTAAACTTTTAGCTCATGTGTTTCTACTGGTTGTGGTTACGATACATCAGTGAACAACACGCAGCTGCCATCTGAATAAGCACACATGATTAAAGGCAGTATTAGTGAAACTAAACTCAAAGACTTGGCTGTAATTCATCATAAAGTGTGCTGGAATATGCCAACCCTCTCAGGTTATGATATTATTTATCATGGTTTGAAGAATTCCCTTCGGGACATTAGCTCTACCCTGAAGCTATTTTTTTCTGTGGCATTAAGAAGAGCTTTTAAGCAAATCTAGAAGCTGTTAATTATGTTGAGCAAGTGAATATGGTGATTGTGTGAGCGTAAAAGCTCAGTAAACTGGTGTTGTTGTTTGGCAGGCTACAGCTTGAGGTGGGGCACAGGCTAATAACACATTCTATTGTGCCTCAGGAGGTTATGTGAACAGTTCAGTGATTTACAGTTATACCTGGAGCAAGTAACGCTTGTTCAGGAGCAGAACGAATGTTGAGCAACAAGTTTAAACTGTTACTTTTTTTTTTTTCCATTTAAGATATATACAGCTTTAGCTTTTGTTTTCAGCATGGCATTGTTTAAACTTGTTCGGCTAAGACAGTAGAACACATCTTTAGATTAAGCATGTATGGTTATGTTTACTTGACATGACAGTCTGCCTACTGAACAGTGAAACAAAATTGTTGTTTCCAATTACCCTGCAGACCCCTACCATGACCAAGGAGAGCCGTACCTATCACACACACCCCCTCTAACACGTTTATATCAGCTAACCGATGCTTTTCAGCCAGAGGCGCATTCACACAGGGATCAGTATTGCATTAGGGTCACTCGGGGATCTCCATTATCCCCGTCTCTGTGCAGACACTAGTGAACAGACTGCAGAGGCCATGATTACAGCAGCAATGGTCATCTCTCAAACATAGCCAACCATGTCTGTGTAGGCACCTTGCCATCTAATAGCAGAGCTGAGATTTTTGAGAGCTTGAGATCTCAGCAGTGGTGGGCTGATGTGTTTCACTGCCTCTCCACCTAAGCACCCCAAATATATATTCTTTAACTTATATTTGTCAATCTGTTATATATTCTCATTTAATTTTTGTATGTATGGATTCAAAGTAAAAAAAAACATGATGTGTGTAAATATAAAACTGATATATACACCGACTAGGCATAACATTATGACCACTGACAGGTGAAGTGAATAACACTGATTATCTCTTCATCACGGCACCTGTTAGTGGGTGGGATATATTAGGCAGCAAGTGAATATTTTATCCTCAAATTTGATGTGTTAGAAGCAGGAAGAATGGGCAAGCGTAAGGACTTAAGTGAGTTTGACAACGGCGAAATTGTGATGGCTAGAAGACTGGGTCAGAGCATCTCCAAAACTGCAGCTCTTGTGGGGTGTTCCCAGTCTGCAGTGGTCAGTATCTAGAAAAAGTGGTCCAAGAAAGGAACAGTGTTAAACCGGAGACAAGTCCGATCCATGGAGACCCCACCTCGCAACTTACAGGGGTTAAAGGATCTGCTGCTAACATCTTGGTGCCAGATACCCCAGCATACCTTCATGGGTCTAGTGGAATCCATGCCTCGACGGGTCAGGGCTGTTTTGGCAGCATTGTGTGGGACCAACACAATATTAGGAAGGTGGTCATAATGTTATGCCTGATCGGTGTATGAACTGAAAGTATGCTGAATAACACAAGGGTGTGTGTTACACTGTGATAGATTAAATCCTGTCCAGTGTGTATTGCTGCCTGTCTTTCATTATTTTTAAATGGGCCAACTGACCAGGATGAAGCATTTAAAGAAAATAAATGAATGAAGGAGTAAATGAATGAGATCCCAGTGTACAAATCCTTTGTTAAAATCTAGATTCACATAGAGTTGACTCATGCCCCTAACCTAAATAATTTGGAATAAAAAAGAACAATACATATGACTCATGATCTTGTACAACTCAAAACCAGCAGGTCTGTAATGTAGGGTTAAAGGCTGTAACCGTAAACCACTGTTATTATCTGGGCCCTGTATGGTTTACTCTTTCAGACCTAAACAAAAGAGACAAGACTACAGGATCAGTCTAAAGAAGTCAAGACATGTCAGTGTTTTTGGGATGCTGGTTCAGAGCTTGCGTCATTTCCCAGAGTAAGGGAATGACACGATGATCCGAGCGTGATGGGAAGTATGGTGTTGTGTCGGGGTTTCTCCCTTTGCCTTGCAGGAAACTGCTCTATTCTTTGGAAAGACCACAAAGCTGTTTGTAGTGTCCTTGCTTGCAAACACTGAAAAAGACTAAAATACACACACAAACACACACTCACCACAGGCCACCCTAAGCGAGCACGAACAAGTTAGGAAAGCACACACAGACGAGCATCTATTTTTAAGGCTTAGCCACCCATATCTCATTGTTTTCACTGCTGTAGAAATCTACAGGAGGGACACCATCACAAATCTCCCTTTTCCTGTTTGGAATAGAAACAAAATGTCACACCGATTGCCAAGTTTGGTTAATAACGTAATGTTTGAGTAAAAAATTCATATACGGCTGTGGATATGTAAACTAATTAGTTTAATTCCAGTTATAAGTATGAATACAGTGGACCCTTGAGTTACGAACGGTTTACCATACAAACATTTTGGCTTACGAGTGATCTTTTTCAACTTAACGTATGAACAAATTTCGGATTACGAACAGAAATTCGCGAAACACGTGACATCACGAACAAGTTCACTCCAACCGTCTGTCTCTCTCTCTCTCTCTATAATATATACAGTGAGCAAACATTCGGACAGCGGACGGTGTTTTTCCGGTGTTTTCTTTATATTTTGTAAAATTCAATATTACAGTGTCCCCAAAAAATGTGCAGAGAAAGCGCAGTGCTGAGAAAATGCACAAATCTATTACATTTGTTGTGTTGTATAATTACTCCTGCCAGTAGCTGTCACTGTGTATCAGACAGCGGGGACAGTGAGTTAGAGAGAAGATGGAAGTCGGCTTAGTAAAGTATTCTTCTTTTTCGTGCAATTACACCTACAAAATACAACACTATTACAATAAAAAAGGAAATAATAGAGAAATATGAGAGTTATTGTTGTTTCTGGTAGATACATTTTATAAAAAAGAAGGAAATGTATTATGGTGTAAGGTACAGAGTAGTGTACTGAATGTGTTTTTTTATTTACAGTACTACTGTGTATTGTTGTTTATTATTGTTTATTACAGTAATGTCTTTTCTATAATTTAAGATGTAAGGGAAAATATACTTGTTTTTATAACAAAAAAGACCATTTAAGACATTAGAAAGGTTAGGTAAGGGGGTGGTTTGGGAGGTCTGGCACAGATTAATTCTATTTACATTATTTCTTATGGGAAAAATAGGTTTAACTAACGAACATTTTGACTTAAAAACAGCCCTTCGGAAGCAATTTAATTCGTAAGTCAAGGGTCTTCTGTACTTTATTAAAGTACTGTATAACTTAGTTTAATGTCTCAGAATTACATTACACAGAATCTGGTGTCCCCATCCAGCCGAAAACAAAGCTAACCCAGGAAGGTTGGACTGTTTAGATGAATTTTAATGCAGTAACAAATGGAATAAATAATATAGCTTGTTTCTGGCATCGTTTTTGTTGAGTGGCTAATAAACATCTAAAAACAAATAATTGTCTGATGGTTCGCAGCAACCAAATGTTGCCAGAGAAGATCTTGACACTGTCAAGTATGTTAACCTCACATGTCAACACTATTTTGGAAGAACGAAAGTAAAATAAACAAAATCAAAAACCAACTGTGAAGGATGATGAAACCAGTACAGTGGTACCTTGTAATTCGACGTCCCCTAAACTCAAAATCTTTAAAACTCGACACACTTCGGGAAGAAATGTGTACCCTAAAACTTGACGTGTTCAGCTTTTTAAAATTTATTTATTTAATTTCAAATTAACAATGAACAACGTCCTCCAAGTGCGCATATGAGACGAATCTGCATTTGTGTGAAATAACCGTCAAGTTGTATCTGTGTTTAGCTTTATTTTACTCCTGTTTTACTTTTAAACTTGTGTTATAGTTCGGGGAGCTGAAAAATTGTGAAAATCAGTTTTTCCCAGAGTCTAAAACGCTTCTCATGTGTATTTCTAAGCTCGCTAAGGAATACAGTATTCCAAGGTCAAGCATCTCCCTGATTAAGAAGCATAAGGAAACAATAAAGAAGTAAAGGTAATGTTCAATTGTATTTCAGTGTTTTTTATGTTATATTTGTGTTATTTTCAGTGTATAAGTGTTAAAAACAACCCCATTATTTTACATTTGTCCAAAATAGATGCAGTTCCACAGGACCATGGAACGCATTAACAGGTTTCCCATACATCCATCCACAAAGATATGTATGTTAGATGTACACTAATCTGCCATAACATTAAAACCACCCCCTTGTTTCTACACTCACCGTCTATTTTATCAGCTCCACTTACCATATAGAAGCACTTTGTAGTTCTACAAATACTGACTGTAGTCCATCTGTTTCTCTGCATGCTTTGTTAGCCCCCTTTCATGCTGTTCTTCAATGGTCAGGACTCTCCCAGCACCACTACAGATAGGTATTATTTGGGTGGTGGATCATTCTGTGCAGTGACACTGACACGGAGGTGGTGTGTTAGTGTGTGTTGTGCTGGTATGAGTGGATAAGACACAGCAGCGCTGCTGGAATTTTTAAACACCTCACTGTCCCTGCTGAACTGAGAATAGTCCACCAACCAAAAATATCCAGCCAACAGCATCCTGTGGGCAGCGTCCTGTGACCAGGGATTAAGGTCTAGAAGATGACCAACTCCAACAGCAGCAATAGATGAGCGACCATCTCTGACTTCACATCTACAAGGTGGACCAACTAGGTAGGAGTGTCTAATAGGAGTGCTGCTGTGGCTGATCCACTCATACGAGCACAACACACACTAACACACCACCACCATGTCACTGCAGTGCTGAGAATGATCCACCACCTAAATAATACCTGCTCTGTGGGAGTCCTGACCATTAAAGAACAGGGTGAAAGCAGGCTAAAAAAATATGTAGATAAACAGATGGACTACAGTCAGTAATTGTAGAACTGCAAAGTCTTCCTATATGGTAAGTGGAGCTGATAAAATGGACAGTAAGTGTAGAAACAAGGAGGTGGTTTTAATGTTATGGCTGATCAGTGTATGTATGTAACATAGGTGTGCTTAATAAAGTTGTTCAGTGAGCATAAGTAGGACATAACATCAAGAGAGTAAATCAATGGCAAAACAATTTTTTAAATTGGAAAAAATCCATGGCATGTTCATCCAAAAGAAATTCTAAGATTCTAGAATGGTCTAAACTTCCTGTTGATGTTTAAGTCTGTACCACAACTCAGAGAAATGTTATTGCTAACAGAGAAGGTGTCACATACTTTTTTCCAGCCAAGACTCTAAATGATTAATGAGTGTGTCTATTGAAGGCATTAAAATGTATAATTATGTGTTATTAATTTATTTAAGCAGAGTATGTTTGTCTATTAGAATGACTTGGAAAAAAGGATTAGACTTCATTTATTAATCGCAGAAATCCAGGTCATTGCACTCTTAAACTGTTTATAAGCCAAACCGAATGCCAAACATAATAGGAAAAAAAAACACGGCTAGAAGATGCAATCATAGCACCTCCTTCACTTAACTGGCACTGACAGGAGAGATGGAAATGATAATGCTCAGTTTTACAGATGAGAACAGATTAGAAAAGCTGATTGTCTGCGTGAGAAAATAACTCTGGAGAGTGCTGAAGATGATACGCCCCAGCTGTTTGTGTGAGTGTGTGAGTGTGTAGGTGTGAGTAATTCTGTGTGTTAGGCAGGATGTGACCGTGACATGCTCCAGGCCAGCTACACTATTCACCCTACTAAGCCCCAGGCTCTTCAGCACTTTTAGCATTACACAGAAGTCCCTCCTGGGGTCTTGGGTTATGTAAGTCAGGGAGGAATGAAAAAGATAGGATAGCAGAAGAATGAGATCAGTGCAGTGGTAACACCAACTGGAGTATCCAGTCTCGCTTTTTTAATCTGCCTGTGGCACTTCAACTGACAGTCTTTCTCTTGCTACATGTAAAAGGGAGTATTCCCCGATACCTTACAGATCATTAGGGCCCTTTTTCCACTACACATTAAAAAAAAGAACCTAGAACCAGCCCGAATGGGTACAGACAGAACTTGGGTTCTTGAGAATTGAGTGATAATGAAAACATACAGTATGATAACACTAAAATTGCCACTGTGTTTTAATACACTGTGACTATGTTAAAATCACAGAAGAACGGTGCCCTTCTGATGAAATAGACAGCTCTGCTGAGATTGAGGAGGATCACTGATGACAAATGGCTACAAGATGATACAACATAATATACACAGCTCAAAAAATGAAGGGAACACTTAAAGCTAAGCAATTGAGGGTTAAGGGCCTTGCTCAGGGGCCAAACAGTGGCAAGCTGGCAGAGGTGAGACTTGAACCGGCAACCTTCTGATTACTAGTCCAGTACTTTAACCACTAGGCTATATAAATAGAGTAATTTATATTAGGCCTGGATTCAAAATCACACCAAAAATCTAAGTAAAAAATTCTCCTCCACATGCCTGTATGAACTCCCGACACCATTTGGGCATGTTCCTGATGAGGCGGAGGATAGTGTCCTGGGGAAACTCTTCCCAGACCTGGATCAGGGCATCAGTGAGATGTGGATGCACCGATACACGATGTCCCAAAGGTTCTCACTTGGATTCAGGTCTGGAGAATGCAAGGGTCAGTCAATAGCATTAATATCTTCATGATTCAGGAACTGCCTACACACTCGGACCACATGAAGAATCCAGGGCCCACTACAATAGCGTAAGGTCTGACAATGACTAAGGCTAAGGCTTTCATCCAGGTACCTAACTGCAGTCAGAGTACTGCTGACTATCACATGGAGGTTTACGCGACCCTCCAATGGTTTGCTTCTCCAGACCACTACCGATCCACTGCCAAACCGGTCATGCTGGGTGATGTTACAGGCAGCAAAACATTTGTCTGTCAGATGTGATCAGTGTGAATCTGCTTTTATCTGTAAGGAGAACAGGGAGCCAATAACGGACCTGCTAATTATGATGTGAGCTGCATGTGAGCACAAGTCTCACTAGAGAATCTCAAGCCCTCATGCCACCCTCATGGAGTCTGTTTCTAATAGTCAGAAACATGGACACCAATAGCCCACTGGAGGTCATTTTGTAAGGCTCCTGTAGTGCTCCTCTTGTTTCTCCTCTCAAAGGAGCAGATACCGGTCCTGCTGCTGGTTGGAAACCCTTCTATGGCCCTGTCAGCTCTCCATATGTGACAGCCCATGTTTAGATATCTCCTCCATGCTCTTGAGACACATCAATCCTTCTTGCAACAGCATGTATGAATGTGCCATCCTTTTCAACCTAAATGGGCTGTAAGTACCACATCATGCTACCGGTAGTAACAAGGATTGTTGTTTTTTGTTTATTAGGATTTGAACATAATGTCCTACACTTGGGTACATTCATGACAGGACAGGTAATTACTGGTTTCGTATGATTCATCAGTTTAAATGTCAAACACCTTCATGAGCAATTTTTGTATCTCCAGTTCAGCTAACTTACATGCCTTTGGACTTGCAGGAAAATAGAAATTGGAGGAAACCCACGCAGTCATGAAAAAAACCTACAAACTCCACACAGTAAGCATCCGGGCCACTCCACCTGGGAATCGAACCTTTGCTGTGATGTGACGTGATACTGGCCGAGCCCATTAGTGACAAGAACAACAGCAAAATGCAAAACTGGAGAAGAATCAGTAAGGAAGGATAAGATGGATGGATGGATGGAGGGAGGGAGGGATGTTTGGATGGATGGATGGTTGGACGGACGGACAGACAGACAGATAGACAAATAGATATAGATATATAGATATATAATTGGAGGGAGGGAGTTAGGGATGGTTGGTTGGATGGATGGATGAATGGAGGGCGGGAGGGATGAATGGATGAATGAATGGTGAGAGGGAAGGAGGGAGGGAGGAATGGATGGATGGATGGATGGCTGGGTGAATGGAGGAAGGGAGGGAGGAATGGATGGATGAATGGAGGGAGGAAGGAATGGATGGATGGATGGATGGGTGGCTGGGTGAATGGAGGAAGGGAGGGAGGGAGATAGGGAGGAATGGATGGATGGATGGATGGATGGATGAATCGAGGGAGGGAGGGAGGAATGGATGGATGGATGGATGGATGAATGGAGGAATGGATGGATGGAGGGAGGGATGGAGGGAGGGATGGAGGGAGGGATGGAGGGAGGGAGAGAGAGAGGGAGGGAGGAATAGATGGCTGGCTGGCTGGCTGGATGGATGGATGGATTAGATAGATGGATGGATGGAGGGAGGGAGGGATGGAGGGAGGGATGGAGGGAGGGAGGGAGGGAGGGATGGAGGGAGGGAGGGAGGGAGGGAGGGAGGGATGGATGGATGGATGGATGGATGGATGGATGGATGGATGGATGGATGGATGGATGGATGGATGGATAGATAGATAGATAGATAGATAGATAGATAGATAGATAGATAGATAGATAGATAGATAGATAGATAGATAGATGTAGGGAGGGAGGGATGTAGGGAGGGAGGGAGGGATGGATGGATGGATGAATAGATAGATAGATAGATAGATAGATAGATAGATAGATAGATAGATAGATAGATAGATAGATAGATAGATAGATAGATAGATAGATAGATAGATAGATAGATAGATAGATGTAGGGATGGATGGATGGATGGATGGATGGACGGACGGACGGACGGAGGGAGGGATGGATGGATGGATGGATGGAGGGATGGAGGGAGGGAGGGAGGGAGGGAGGGAGGGAGGGAGGGATGGATGGATGGATGGATGGATGGATGGATGGATGGATGGATGGATGGATGGATAGATAGATAGATAGATAGATAGATAGATAGATAGATAGATAGATAGATAGATAGATAGATAGATAGATAGATAGATAGATGTAGGGAGGGAGGGATGGTTAGATGGATGGATGGATGGGTGAATGGAGGGTGGGAGGGGGAAAAGGATTGGTTGGTTGGTTTGTTGGATGGATGGATGAATGGATGAATGGATGGATGGATGGATGGATGGATGAATGGATGGATGGATAGGTGGATGGATAGATGGGTTACTTTATTAATCCCATAAGGTAAGTCAGTTATTACAGCAGCTCAAGATACATTAAAGCAAAAAGTATTAAAGTACACAAGTATTAACGTACCCAAGTATTACTGTACAACACTGTAATACGTGAACATATTGATATCCCTGAACTTTAACTGACTTGGTGTTATACTGTGATAATTGTTTCCTCATTTTTTAGGAGTATATATGTTGGAAATTTGCTTACACTGGGTCGATGTAAGAAATAATACAACAATTCTTTGCATACTTACATAATGTAGTATATTTAATAGTTCATTCTTAATCAAGAATTGTACTTGGTCTAAAAAACATGGTCTATCTAGTAAAGGACTTTAAAATCATGCTTGTCTATTTCAAAGAATAGACAGACAGAGAGGAGGTTTTTAGATCACAGCTGAATAAAGCTTTCTTTTTTTCTTTCTTTCTTTCTTTTTTTCTAGACATATCACTCATTGACAAGCTGACATGCCTGTTTGACAGTTTGCGAATAATGTAAGCAAACACATGATTCATTAGCCAGGCCTTTTCAAACTGACTCTCAAAATGACTCAACACTTTGCCTGTAGCAAACAGAGATAGAGGCACGGCAGCTAATAGGTCATGGCAGTCCATGACTTGATTGATATAGCATTAGCTACAGTCCCTGGGGGCAAAAGGTGCATTGTCCAATACACTGATTAGCCATAACATTAAAACCACCTCCTTGTTTCTACACTCACTGTCCATTTTATCAGCTCCACTTACCATATAGAAGCACTTTGTAGTTCTACAATTACTGACTCTAGCCCATCTGTTTCTTTACATACCTTTTTTGCCTGCTTTCACCCTGTTCTTTAATGGTCAGGACCCCCACAAGACCACCACAGAGCAGGTATTATTTAGATGGTGGATCATTCTCAGCACTGCAGTGACAATGACATGGTGGTGGTGTGTTAGTGTGTGTTCTGCTGGTATGAGCGGATCAGACACAGCAGCGTTGCTGGAGTTTTTAAATACCGTGTCCACTCACTGTCCACTCTGTTTGACACTCCACCTACCTGGTGGATGTAAAGTCAGAGACGATCGCTCATCTGTTGCTGCTGTTTGAGTTGGTCATCTTCTAGACCTTCATCAGTGGTCACAGGACGCTGCCCACAGGGCTGGATATATTTTTGGTTGGTGGACTATTCTCAGTCCAGCAGTGACAGTGAGGTGTTTAAAAACTCCATCGGGATTTCTTTGTCTTATCCACTAAAACCAGCACAACACACAATAACACACCACCAGTGTCACTGCAGTGCTGAGAATAATCTACCACCTAAATAATAAGTGCTCTGTGGGGGTCCTGACCATTGAAGAACAGAGTAAAAGGAGGTTAAAAAAGCATGCAGAGAAACAGATGGACTACAGTCAGTAATTGTAGAACTCCAAAGTGCTTTTATATGGTAAGTGGAGCTGATAAAATGGACAGTGTGTGTAGAAACAAGGAAGTGGTTTTAATGTTATGGCTGATCAGTGTATATGCATTTTAATCCAGCTTTCAGAATATTTCTTCATGTTTTATCAATGGACAAAGCACTAATTAAAGTTAACTTTATTTGCCTTGATAAAACCATAGAGCTCTTTTATTTCTGGAAGAGCTTTAGATGTCTGTGGAGTTTGCAGATGACAATGAAGTGTGTATATCTCACTCCCAAGCCTAACATACTTAACTAGAATGGATTTGTTGCAACACAAAGTGACACCACCAAACACACTAAACAGGCTTCAGGTTAAAATAACACATGCTCTGAGAATAAAAAAGCAAAGCACTTCATTCAGAGCAGGCCGTTGGAGAACACCATCACAGGTGTGAACCGTCTAACCCCTGACGTGTTTATTGTTCTGTTCAACTAAAACACAGTTTATCAGGATTTAACACCACGCCTATGCTTCCACAACCAAACCAAAACTCCTGCACAGACTTGCTCTGATCAACCACATATGCAAGCACGCATACACTCACTTCCTTTTACTTTCTGCCAGAATGGGGATATTCAATTATTTCACACATGACTGAATACTAAGACCACCTTGTATATCCTCTGCACCAAACTGAATGTCATGCACATACATGCACACTGCATTGTTAAAATGAAATATGGTCGTGAAAGATATTTGTTATAATTACTTATAAAATGTGGTCTGATCGTCGTCCAAGTCATAATATTGAACAAGCAACTTTTGCTTAATGCCACCCGAACAATTGCACTTCTCATGTCTGTAATGAATCATTCTTTGAAGAGCTGATCATACTTGCTTAAATATAGGGAGAAATTTTAGTCCATTTAAGGATGAACTGCCCTCCTCTTATTATATACACTGATAACATTCCATTCCATAACATTACAACCACCTCCTTGTTTCTTCACTCACTGTCCATTTTATCAGCTCCACTTACCATATAGAAGCACTTTGTAGTTCTACAATTACTGACTGTAGTCCATCTGTTTCTCTGCATGCTTTGTAGCCCCCTTTTATGCTGTTCTTCAATGGTCAGGACTCTCCCAGGACCACTACAGAGTAGGTATTATTTGGGTAGTGGATCATTCTCAGCACTGCAGTGACAGTGACATGGTGGTGGTGTGTTAGTGTGTGTTGTGCTGGTATGAGTGGATCAGATACAGCAATGCTGAGGAAGTTTTTAAACACCTCACTGTCACTGCTGGACTGAGAATAGTCCACCAACCAAAAATATCCAGCCAACAGTGCCCCGTGGGCAGCGTCCTGTGACCACTGATGAAGGTCTAGAAGATGACCAACTAGAACAGCAGCAATAGAGGAGCGATCGTCTCTGACTTTACATCTACACATCTACATGTAGAGAAACAGATATCCTACCGTCAGTAATTGTGGCACTACAAAGTGCTTCCATATGGTAAGTGAAGCTGATAAAATGGACAGTGAGTGTAGAAACAAGGAGGTGGTTTTAATGTTATGGCTGATCAGTGTAGCTTCTCTATTAGGTTAGGAACTGGTCCATGACACTTTCTAACCACTTATCCTAATCAGGGTCACATGGGGTGCTGGACCCTATACCAGCTCTCAAAGGGTGCACAGCACACAGAAACACCCTGGGCAATTTTAGTATGTCCAATTAACCTGACTGTATGTCTTTGGACTGTGGGAGGAAACTAGAGCTCCCAGAAGAAACCAATGCGAACACCAGGAAACATGCAAACTCCACACAGAAAGCACCCAGACCACTTCAGCTGGGAATCGAACCAAGGACCTTCTTGCTTTGAGGCAACAGTGCTACCCACCAATTATTTATTATTATTAATATTGTTGTTGTTGTCATGTAACATTGTCCAATTGTCTTTAGATATTTGGTTTTTTTTTTTTTTTGGTTTTTTAACATTTTTTGGCCAGTGGTAGCTCAGTGGTGACAATGCTGGATTAGTAATCAGAAGGTTGCCGGTTCAAGCCTTACCATCATCATGTTTCTACTGTTGGACCCTTGATCAAGGTCCTTAACCCTTAATTGCTTATATTGTATACAAACATAATTGGATAGAAGAGTGTCTGCTACATGTTTTTCAGTGGTTTGAGCAAACAAAGCTCCATCCATCATACTACAGTAGACCATTGAGTTACGAACCGTTTACCATACGAACAGTTCGGATTACGAATCAAAATTCGTGACACACGTGACGTCACGAACAAGTTCACTCCAACCGTCTCTCTCTCTCTCTCTCTCTCTCTCTCTCCCTATATATATATATATATATATATATATATATATATGGTGAACGAACATTCAGACAGCGAACGGTGTTTTTACGGTGTTTTCTTTATATTTTGTAAAATTCAATATTAAAATGTCCCCAAAGAATGTGCAGAGAAAGTGCAGTGCTACTATGTGTTGTGTTGTATAATTACTCCTGCCAGTAGCTGTCACTGTGTATCAGACAGAGGGGACAGTGAGTAAGAGAGAAGAAGGAAGTGGGCTATCAGTAAAGTAAAGTATTCTTTCTTTCTTGCAGTTACACCTACAAAATACAACACTGTTGAAATAAAGAAGGAAATAATAGAGAAATATGAGAGTTATTGTTGTTTCTGGTAGATGGTACAGCACACGTACTGTACTGAAATGTACAGTACAGTACTACTGTGTATTGTTGTTTATTATTGTTTATTACAGTAATGTCTATTCTATAATTTAAGATGTAAGGGAAAATATAATTGTATTTTTCTCCTTGGTTGATAAAGCATTCTTTCAGACTCATTCAGGTTTCAGAACCATCCAGATTGTCCTGTATCTGTATGGCTATTTTGGGAGAGCAATTTTTAGAAGTGCAGTGGTTTTATTTGTGGTTTCCTTCCATGCAAGTTCTTAAAATTTCTGCAAAGCTTTTGCTTTTACCTTAGTGTGGTCTTTACGGGAAAACAACCACACTAAAAGGAGTAGCAGTATAAATAAATGTCATTACTGTGTATCATTTTTAAAATACTTTTTTGTCTTTTTGAGGCATGTCTAATCCACCCCCACACTCTATTCACCAGTCATTAGCGGATAGAGAAACAAGCTAGACCAAAATATTATTCCAAAGCTAATGTTGGCACGGGTAGCACTCTCGCCTCACGGCAAGAAGGTCCTGGGTTCAGTCCCCAGGCGGGGCGGTCCAGGTCCTTTCTGTGCGTAGTTTACATGTTCTCCCTGTGTCTGCGTGGGTTTCCTCCAGGAGCTCCGGTTTCCTCCCACAGTCCAAAAACATGCAGTCAGGTTAATTGGAGACACTGAATTGCCCTGTAGGTGAATGGGTGTGTGTATGTTTGTGATGGCTAGACGACTGGGTCAGAGCATCTCCAAAAATGCAGCTCTTGTGGGGTGTTCCCGGTCTGCAGTGGTCAGTATCTATCAAAAGTGGTCCAAGGAAGGAACAGTGGTAAACCGGCGACAGGGTCATGGGCAGCCAAGGTTCATTGATCCTTGTGGGGAGTGAAGGCTGGCCTGTGTGGTCCGATCTAATAGACGAGCTACTGTAGCTTAAATTGGTGAAGAAGTTAATGCTGGTTCTGATAGAAAGATGTCAGAATACACAGTGCATCACAGTTTGTTGCGTATGGGGCTGCATAGCCACAGATCAGTCAGGGTGTCCATGCTGACCCCTGTCCACCGCCGAAAGCACCAACAATTGGCAAGTGAGCATCAGAACTGGACCACGGAGCAATGAAAGAAGGTGGCCTGGTCTGATGAATCACGTTTTATTTTACATCCCATGAATGGCTGGGTGCGTGTACGCGTCGCTTACAAGTCTGATCCATGGAGTCCCAACCTCACAACTTACAGGAGTAAAAGGATCTACTATCTATTACTACTACTACTATTATTTTAATTGGAATACTTTACTTTCAAAATGCATTACCATGTTTTAAGCCTGGATTTTAAATGATTGATCAATATCCTCAAAGGCATGAAAACTACAAATGTTTGTGTGTTAGTTCTGGCAGTAAGTATGTTTCTATTATTGTGATAAAGATACAAATCAGACTAGATTGTATGAGTGTTTAATGCAGAAATCAGGGTCATTTCAATTTTTTCTTGCAAATGTAAACTGACACATCGACCCTAAACCTTATCCTGGAACCCAAAGTACAAATGCAAATGCCTGTGAATGCATTTCAGTTTTTTAACCTTTAGTTGCAGACAGAATGATATTGTGTTGTCCAAGTTAAACAGTCCTAACATTTCCAGCTCATTCCAAAACATGACATTATGATGAAGTAATTGCTAAGTCAACAGCTGAAAATATGAAGGTTATATCTCACTCAGAAAAAAAAAAAAAACAATCATAATGCTTGTGCTGAAAGGTAGATCTTTGCCCCAGCTTGGTTAAACATAAATCCTATTTCTAGAAAGGTTGGGACATTAAATCTTAGAAAGAAAATACATTTGCATTTTCGGTATTTAGCTTTTTTATTTAAAGCAACTTACAGTACTATAACTGTCTAAGCAAATGAGGGTTAAGGGCCTTGCTCAAGGGCCCAACAGTGACAACCTGGCAGTGATGGGCTTTGAACCAGCAACCTCTCAAATACTAGTCCAGTACCCTAACCACTAGGTGACAACTGCCCTATTTCTGAAATATTTAAGATGTTTTCACTTATCAACTTCATTTTTTTGTTAATATGAACAAATTTAGAACCTATTGCCTGCAACACATTCAAATAAAGTTAGAAGAGAGAAAAATAAGAGTAAAGGTTTATATAATATTTATATTTATACAACCCCAAATCAGAAAAAGTTGGGACAGTATGGAAAAAGCAAATAAAATAGAAATGCAGTGTTTCTTTATATTTACTTTGACTTTTATTTGATTGCAGACAGTTTGGACCCAAGATATTTCATGTTTTATTTGCTCAACTTCATTTCATTTGTTAATCTACCTCCCTCCATTCCTGCACTTCAGGCCTGTAACACATTCCAAAAAAAGTTGGTTTGGGGCAATTTAGGGCTAGTAATGAGGTGGAAAAACTAAATAATGATGTGATTCCAAACAGGTGATTGTAATCATGCAAATGTCACTTAAAACTTTACTGTGCAAAAAAGAAATCTTATGTTAACCATGTCCAGAAGCGGCGTCAACTTCTCTGGGTTCGGAGGCATCTAGGATGGACCATCACACAGTGGAAACATGTATTGTGGTCAGATGAATCAGCATTTTAGGTCTTTTTTTTGGAAAAAATGGACGCCGTGTGCTCCGGACCAAAGACGAAAAGGACCATCCAGACTGTTATCAGTGACAAGTCCAAAAGCCAGAGTCTGTCATGGTATGGGGCTGTGTCAGTGCCCTTGGCAAAGGTCATTTACACTTCTGTGATGGCAGCATTCATGCAGAAAAGTACATTGAGATCTTAGAGCAACATATGCTGCCTTCAAGACGTCATATTTTCCAGGGACGTCCATGCATTTTTCAACAAGACAATGCAAAACCACATGCTGCACACATTACAAAGGCATGGCTGCGGAAGAAGAGGGTACGGGTACTGGACTGGCCTGCCTGCAGTCCTGACCTGTCCCCAATAGAGAATGTGTGGAGATTTTTTAAATGAAAAATGCGACAACAACGACCCCGTACTGTTGCACATCTTAAGACGTGTTTGCAGGAAGAATGGGACAAAATAAAAGCTGAAACACTAAATCACTTGGTATCCTCGGTGCTAAAACATCTTTTAAGTGTGGTGAAAAGGAATGGCAACATTACAAAGTGGTAAATGCTTTACCGTCCCAACTTTATTTGGAATGTGTTGCAGGCCTGAAATGCAGGAATGGATGTTTATTAATAAATGAAATGAAGTTGAGCAGATAAAACATGAAATATCTCAGGTTCATCCTGTCTGCAATGAAATAAAAGTCAAAGTACATGTAAGAAACTCAGTGTTTTTTTTTATTTGCATTTTCCACGCCGTCCGAACTTTTTCTGATTTGGGGTTGTACTATACTATAACATTCCACTAAGCAAGTTTATTAGTAATAGCTGAGGAAATCATGATTGGGTATAAAGAATTATCCATCTAAGGCTTAGTCTTTACAAGCAATAATGGGTCATAGATTACCACTTTGTACCAAACTGCTTTAGAGAATTTCCATTCATTTCCAAGAGAACATTTCTCTACTGTACATAATATTGTGAAAGATTCAGTGAATCCAAAATAATCTTAGTCTGTGTGGAGCATGGCCTGAAATTACTTTAGAATGTGCATGACTTTCGATCCTTCAGATGCAGTGGTGATTTCTCTAAGACTGCAAGGGAAGCTCAGCTTCCCCTAAAATGTCAAAAATTAAATGGTGAGATATGTACAGTTGTGTTAACATTTCATTGACTACAAATGCGTTAGAACACGTTCATCTGGAAGACGAGTTCGTTCAGCTACTTATCACAAATCGACTGACTCGAACTTCTCATACATTCCCGGAGCGTCGATGCATGTACCCGCAGAAGCTGAGCGTCTCTTCACTTCAATGGGGCTGCATGGAACGTTTTTTTTTCATTGCTTCGAAACTCGCCGGTCATTGGATAAAAGCCACGATTTTGTCCCACCCCGGACGCTGAGCGGGTCTGGACGGGTCCAGTGGGCGGGTCTGGACGCGGAGCTTCTGCAAGATGATTGGACGATCAGTCGAAAGGCTGAATCCCATTTTGATTGACAGCTATTTTGAGATCTACACCATCACTGGGAGCTTCAGTCCCATCGTGGATTTTGCGAGTGAAGTCGAAAGACAAACTGTAACCCATTTTCTTGAAAAGGAATGGAGGGCAGAATTTATGTATAAATAAATTGACAAATTTTATGATGTAAGCCGACAATGAGCTTCCCCTCTTTGAAAGACCAGCAGCCGCCACTGTTCAGATGGTATTGCAGTAGAAACTGTCATGATAAAATCATAGATATAGCCACATGGGCTCAGGAGTACTTTAGAAAACCGTTGTCACTTAACACAGTCTGCCAATGCTTCACAAAATGCAACTTAAAACTCTATTACACAAAGAGAAAGCCGTACATCAAATCTATACATCAATGCCACCTAGTTCTCTGAGCCCAAGCTCATCTCAGATGACCCGAAAGAAAGTGGAAATATGTGAGGTGATTGAAGGAGTCCACATTTTATCTTGTGTTCAGTAAAAATTTACAATAAGTTTACTGTAACAAAGATGAAAAGGATCATCCAGACTGTTATCAGTGAAAGGTGCAAAAACCAACATCTATCTATCATGATTTTGGCATCAGTGTGTTCTAAATGTGTTTATATTTACAAACTGCAACCCTGAACATATGGGTTCCAGGACTTGAGGCCCTATAGGAGCTAAAAATGCTTCCAGGCCAACTTTACAATTGTAATATCAGTATCAGAGTCTTAAATTATATAATTAAAGTCTGTGTATTTAACAGCAGCCACACTAGCTGCTATAATATTTAACAATAACCATAGCTTTCTTTAAGGAATATTAGCAGCCTGTTTTGTTAGTGGCTTAACTCACGCTTATTATGGGTAAAAATGGGGGACTTCAGTGTCAAGTATTGACTTTAGTATTGAATTATTTATTTGTAGTTAAACATGTTAAACATTTCAAACTACTCTGTACCTTGAATTGTACGTTGGTAAGTTAGCAGGCTGCCTAATTAGCCTGACCATTGCTTATTTTAGTTAATGATGAAAGCTCGTCTTTTTCCAAATCCCCCCCCAATTTTCTTCCCTAATCTAGTCATATCCAATTACCCTGATTGTGTCATGCTTCACCTCCACCCTCCACTGCTGACCAAGGAGCTTCGCAACTGACACACGCCCCCTCTGACACGTGCTCAGTACCGACTGCCTCTTTTCAACTGCTCGAGGTGAGTTCATATGCGGATCAGCCTTGTGCACGGAAAGCCACACCCTATTCCTAATGAACTCTGCACAGACACCATCAATCAGCCAGCAGAGGTCATAATTGCACCAGTTATGAGGAACCTGATCCGGCTTACCCACCCTGTGAACAACAGCCAATCGTTGTTCATGTGGCCGCCCAGCCAGATGGCAGAACTGAGATTCGATACGATGTATTTGAAATCCCAGCTCTGGTGAGCTAGCGTGTTTTACCGCTGTCGTCTTTTTTAATAACCATTAACAGATGTGATAGGTTCATAACTGTGAGAATAATATAATAATATCATGCTCAGATGACATTTTACACATCCTCAATTCAGTCTTTGTTGCAGCTGTATGTTTGTGCTTTAAATGAAAACCATGTTGCTTCTGCACAAATTATAATTTATGATAAAAAATATATTAAAAATATATAAACGAGATAAACTACCTAAGTTGTTTAATCATTTTAAAATCAAACTTTTGAGTTCAGGGGAAACTTTAACCAACCCACTGAGAATTTTACACGATGTTCCCGTTGGAAATGGGTTGTGCTAGTTCATAATTTTAAGAGCTACTGTTGGCCAATTTTGCCCTTTTTTATTTCTTTTATTTCCCCAGGTCTCTCAGTTCCACACTTTAATTTAGCATATGTGTATTTTCCACTATACACATCCTCACTTCACTGGCACTCCAAAACCCCAGACATTAGTTTTGAATCGTGTTAATGTAAGTAGTATTAATGCTGCTGTTGTGTTTCTAGAACTTTCTCCCACACCACCAATTACCCAGTCTTTTTAATGCAGCCACCAAAAAATCAGCCAGTCTTAGTCATAACTGGGCTGTATTTTTCTGCTTTACTGTAAAAGTCACTCTTTTACGAGCTGGACAAAAGTAAAGGCAGCCAGAAATCTGCAAATCAATAAGCCTTTATGAAGAAATGATCGCAATAACTGCTGGCTTGTAAAGAAAAAGAGTATTAAAAAGGGATAAGTATTGGATTAAAAGGAACAGGAAAGGGGAAACTAGACTATGTTATTTGTGTTGGTTGTGAGTAATTGTCCGGCCTTGGAGAGTAAGTCTGGGCCTATCCCTAATGCAACTTTTATAGCCTGTATTTCTGTTCTAATAACAGTAGCTGTTTCACTACCAAAAGGAAAATGGTCAATCGGCTTAAACAGTCAGACACAGTGAATCTAGCCTGCAGGGTGATGACAAGGCAACCCCACAGCAAATGAGCTAGAGTCAGTACAGAAAAAAAAAGAGAACTTGGTTTCCATAAAGTTTCTACATCAGCTTTAATTCAAATCAGCTTTCACCAATTCAGAATTAATGCCAGGACAGTTTACATTTGGTCCAAACTGAGACATATTACTCAAATAGTGTGAGGTTACATTTAAATCAATGGGCTTTCTTTACAGCACAAGGTACAAAAACATTACATTAAAATGTACATGAAACACTGGTTTAGTACCAGATGTTTCAGGTGTTTGTTTTTGCACAACATGGCATGTTGGTTGTTGGTGGTTCTAACTAATTATGCATATCACTTTACACAATATGCAACACCAAACCAGTAGTCTATTCTGAAGTCGTGAATTTACTTTCACTCCATCAGCTAAATTGGTACAGTTAAAATATTTTAAACATTGAATATAATATACATTTTCATTTAGCTTACTATGTACAGTATGTCTATGCTGGCAAAAGTACACTGATCAGCCATAACATTACAACTACCTCTGTGTTTCTACACTCACTGTCCATTTTATCAGCTTACCATATAGGAGCACTTTGTAGTTCTACAATTACTGACTGTAGTCACTCTGTCTCTGTACATGCTTTGTTAGCCTCATTTTATGCTGTTCTTCAATGGTCAGGACTCTCCCAGGGCCACTACAAAGTAGGTATTATTTAGGTGGTGGATCATTCTCAGCACTGCAGTGCACTACTGTTTTAGCCTGCTTTCACCCTGTTCTTCAATGGTCAGGACCCCCACAGGACCAGTACAGTGTAGGTATTATTTAGGTGGTGGATGATTCTCAGCACTGCAGTGACACTGACATGGTGGTGGTGTGTTAGTGTGTGTTGTGCTGGTATGAGTGGATCAGAAGCAGCAGCGCCGCTGATGGAGTTTTCAAAAACTGTGTACACTCACTGTCCACTCCTACAATGAGAAACTCCTACCTAGTTGGTCCCACTTGTAGATGTAAAGTCAGACACAGTCACTCATCTATCGCTGCTGTTTGAGTTGGTCATCTTCTAGACCTTCATCAGTGGTCACAGGATGCTGCCCACAGGACGCTGTTGGCTGGATAATTTTGGTTGGTGGACTATTCTCAGTCCAGCAGTGACAGTGAGGTGTTCAAAAATTCCAGCAGCGCTGCTGTGTCTGATCCACTCATACCAGCACAACACACACTAACACACCACCACCATGTCAGTGTCACTGCATTGCTGAGGAGAATTCACCACCTAAATAATACCTGCTCTGTAGTGGTCCTGGGAGAGTCCTGACCATTGCAGAACAGGGTGAAAGCAGTCTAAAAAGTATGTAGAGAAATAGATGGACTGCAGTCAGTAATTGCAGAACTACAAAGTGCTTCTATATGGTAAATGGAGCTTGGACAGTGAGTGTAGAAACAAGGAGGTGGTTTTAATGTTATGTAATTTTCATTTGGCTTACTATATACTGTATGTCCACACTGGCAAAAATATTGTTTCATAAAAATAAACAAGTATTTAATTTGACCAATAAATCTCCAGATATGATGCTTTATGTAAAATATGGTATAGTAAAAAAAGTGTAAACAAAAGTGGATCTGCTCTGTGGGATGTACGATTGAACGGCTTGAAAAACTTTTTTTGTAAATTGGCATTAATAATGGCACCATTATCTGCTATAATGTTATTACAGTAAAATTCTATACCACAAAACTGTTTGAGTTATTACTGAAGTTGGTAAAAAACAAATTACAATTCAGTCATGCTGGTTGTTTTTTGGGATAGTTCTTATTTCAAATGTTCAGAGGAACATGACAATATTTTCAGTGTCTATCAAAAGTCCAAAGTTATCTGAAATAAAAGATGAGCATTCAGGGTCAATGACCTCACTGTTTCATTCTTTACCCATCTGATTTCCACTGGATGGATGGAAAGCAGGCCTCTGGGCCTGAGCAAACAGCTGGTAATGCTAAAATATAGTGAGTCATGAACAGTATGAAGGATTTGTATGAGTGTGTATGAGTGTGCATGAAGGTAGTCAGTATCAGGTATCAGGTCAGTGTAGAAAATCATACTTCATTTCCTCACCGGCCACATTAATGATTCAGAATATTCCTGGAAGCCAAGAAGTAGAGCTAGACAGTATATTGCACTTTTCTCCTCTTTTTCGTGTACCAGTCAATACCATTTCAGTCAAAACCAAGACCCACACCAACCAAGACCAAGACTTTTAAGGTCGGATTCAGAAAAAAATCAATATGTGAATTATAGGATTATAGTCCTAGGTAAAAGAGTGGTGTAATGAAAGTCAGATAGTACAATGTAATAATGAAATCACTGTGTAAGCCTACTGTGGAAAGACGAACAAGAACATCTTTCTTTGAACATCTCATGCTAGGTCTCAGATATAAATTTTCATTTTAATGTCAGCTAAATAGTTGCTGTTGTAGTCCCTCTCGGGCAGCTTCAGCAATAATAAAAATGTACATTAATCTTTCTCTTTTCCCTCATTTTCCTATCAATTTAATAATTCCTAATTCTTTTATTACAATTTGTTTGCTGCTTGTACCACCCTCACACTTGTTAAGGAGAGCTGAACTTATTACATGTGCCCTTTAATGTGTATAGTCACTGGCACATCTTTTCACCAGCCAGGGGACACGCTATGAACTTTGTTAAGACCCCACCGCTAGTGCAGGTACCTCAACCAAACAGCGAAGGCTGAGGCAGATGTACAGTGGTAATGACATTCAGCCAATAGTGCCACTGTAAGTGCCCAGCCAGGTTGATAGTATCACCTGATAGTATCAGTTTGATAAATTCTTTCAAGAAACAGTACTTTGATTGACACAGTAAAGACGGTTGTTGAATACTAAAACTAAAAAGCAAATAACTATACCCAACCCATAATCTTTGCAGGAAACTAGTTCTGGTATTAGGGAATTAGGTAGGAGCCTTTATGTGACCTGTGCACCAGGTTCTATAATAAAATCTATCTATTCTGACCTTTCTGTGTCCTTTACCGCTTTGGTTTAACAACTTTTCATAACACGCTTGGGTAAAAAAGTGTTCTATTGTAATATGTAGTTATTAAAAAAATGCATGGTCATGACTGGCTATTTGTGGGTATTTGCCAACCACAACCTAGGGTGGGGACACAATTCCCCATTCAATAGAAGTGCAGCATCCAGTGCTGGGAAAGCATGCTGCACTAATGGCCAGGCCTGCTGCTGACCCGGGCGTCTTGTGCTTAAGCTCCTCTGTGGGTTGTTTTTCTTTTCCCTGCAGTGGGAGAAAGATACTCTGCCAAAGTCATTCTGGACTGGGATGACTGGCCATGTACTGGTTTGTGTACAAAAAACCCACCAAGTAGTTGGAATTCAATTCAGCTTTAATGCTATTAGAGTACAGAGTTGTACAGTATAACGAAATGCTGTCAAGCAGTGCAGTTCCCCAGTGCAGTGGTAAAGAATGATAAAGAATATTAAGGAGTTTCAAGAAGCTAGAAACTTAAAATACACAACATATATGACATTAAAAATGACACACAATATATACCAACAACTGAAAAGAAAACGTGATTCATCAGACCAGACCACCTTATTCCATTGCTCCGTGGTCCAGTACCGATGCTTACATGCCCATTGTTGGCGCTTTCGGTAGTGGACAGGGGTCAGCATGGGCACCCTGACTGGTCTGCAGCTATGCAGTACCTTACACAACAAACTGCGATGCACTGTGTATTCTGACATCTTTCTATCAGAACCAGCATTAACTTATTCAGTAATTTAAGCTACAGTAGCTCGTCTGTTGCCTTCGCTCCCCACGTGCATCAATGAGCCTTGGCCGCCCATGACCCTGTCGCCGGTATACCACTGTTCCTTCCTTGGACCACTTTTGATAGATACTGACCACTGCAGACCGGGAACACCCCACAAGAGCTGCAGTTTTGGAGATGCTCTGACCCAGTCGTCTAGCCATCACAATTTGGCCCTTGTCAAACTCACTCAAATCCTTACGCTTGCCCATTTTTCCTGCTTCTAACACATCAACTTTTAGGATAAAATGTTCAAGAGATAATCAGTGTTATTCACTTCACCTGTCAGTGGTCATAATATTATGCCTGGGCAGTTATATGGATATGTATTACTGTGCAATGTCTGGGTATGTATTACTGTGCATATGAATATGTATTACTGGGAAAACGATCTTTTAGGTGGTTGCAGGGAAGACGTATACAACAGCAGTAGTCTGAAATAGTAGTATCTGCACTCCATCTGGATACCAACACAAAATCCATGTAATGGTGTTGACAAAATCCATTAAATTTTCCAAATCAGTTGTCCAAATCAGAATCTGTTCTATGTAACTGGTGTGTTTGATGCTAAATATAAACCTTAAACATAATGAATGAGTTAAGAAAATCAGATGTCTGGCTTCCCCCTTCTTGTGTAATTTCTTCACGCTCTGTCTGTAGTTCCTGGTTTATTTGTGCTGCTCGTGTGTACTGGCAGCAGTCTGAGCCTATGTGTGTGTGATGATTGTTGTGCTAATGAGAGGTCAGCATAAAGTTTCCAGTGTAGCTTAGTGTGTCTGTGTGTGTTGGGGGATGGTGGGACATGTGTGTTTGCAGCCTGTTTTTCTTTCGCAAACTGCAAATCAGTTTATCATACTCCATCTGCATCTTTACTAGGAAGCTAGCATGTTGAACCAGTTTGTGTTTAGCATGTCATGTGCATTTGCACTCATGCGTCAGCTCAACACATTGATACATGACTCATTTGTTCAGTCCGCATTCCCTACAGTTATCTTACCTTAACAAAAATACTTCAAAGAGTTTCCCAGTGTGTTCTTTTAACCTGAACTGTATTGACCTGTTTCACCTTTGAGAACGTTTTTTGAGTAGGTAGGAGTTGCAGAAACCAGGAGGTTAATTTCCATCCGGCCTACCCTTCATTCAACATGGCCAGTAGTGTGTGTGTGTGAAACCCCTGACGGAGAAGTCTGGGCAGTGATGGGCTAGCACCAGCGACTCTTGTGCTCTGCCAAATCACTTTTTGAAGGTGGTTAATAAGTAGAAGTACTTGTGCTGTACTCCTTACATGCTGTGACAGAAAGCTAGAATCTAAATTACATCCTCAGATCCCATGCTGTTGTTTGGCACTTATTCTATCAGCTGTGCGACACTGTGTCTCATAAGTTTGAAGCCATAGAAACGAACTTAAAATAAGTATGAACCACTGAAAGCTGATGGATGTGTTTTGAGTTCTATTTGGCAACACAAACATTTAACAATATTTCATTCTTTTGCATGCTGGGAAAGACATGGAAGATGCTTCATATCAGCCTGATGTTTATTAAACCACTCCTGAATTGAATTTAGCAATATGTATGGGTTTAATTCTGAAATCTGAAAACATTTTAAAGGGAAAAATGTTTGCACCATAAGGTGAACATGGCTCTCTAAAATTACCTCATGTCTTCTTCTTATCTAACAGTTGGCAGCAGATATTGTGGATTAAAAACATGGTCTGGCTTTCAAATCAATCCAGATGTAAGAAATATGGTTTTGTTTGTTAGGATTTTAACGTCATGTTTTACACTTTGGTTACATTCATGACAGGAACGGTAGTTACTCATTACACAAGGTTCATCAGGTCACAAGGTTATATCGACGCCAATCTTGGACAATTTAGTGTGTCCAGTTCACCTGACTTGCATGTCTTTGGACTGTGTGAGGAAACCGGCGCGGACACGGGGAGAACATGCAAACTCCACACAGAAAGGACCCGGAACGCCCCACCTGGGATCGAACCCAGGACCTTCTTGCTATGAGGCGACAGTGCTACCCATTTAGCCACTGTGCCGCCCAAGAAATATGGTAAAACTTGCCATATAATATTCTAATTTGCATTAGAATATCTTAATTTATGGGTCCAGTTTTTGTGTTTTCTTTTCTTCCTAAAGATTTCCAAATGACAGTGTGCATAAATGAATGAATTTTAGTTTTAGTAAAGCTCACAATGTACAGAATTCTCTTTACTCTTCGGAAATGTAGTAATAATAATAATAATGATATTTAATTTCTATAGTGCCTTTCACTGTCTCATTGACATTCTGTGAGTTATGACTTCTGTAGTGACTACTGTTGCTCTTGTCCGTTCATATTGTTTGACAGTGTTTTACATTACTGCCATATATTGTAAAACGTTCCCTTTCAAACACTGATTCAATTTCAAGTTTTTTTGTGACTAATTCTCTTTTATACAGTCAAACACTATGTTTTAAAATCTGTTATACAAATACGAGACAAATCTGCATTTGTGTGGAATAACCATTAAATCCACTTTTTAAGCGGCCACATGTATCTGTGTTTAGCTGGATTTTCCTCTGTTTCACTTTTAAACTTGTGTTATAGCTCGGGTTGCAGAGAAAATGTGAGAATCAGCTATTCCGAGAGATTTTAAAATGCTTATCATTAAAAAAAAGGGCTTAATGTGAATTAATGTATTAAAAGAACGACATAGAAACACTAAACCTCTCTTAATTATTACTGCTCATAAGTTCTCTCCACTAATTAAGAAGAATAAGGAAACAATAAATAAGTTAAGATAAAGAGCAGGTTTTATTGTATTTTTTTAATTGTATTTCAGTGTTTTTATATTATTCATGTGTTATTTTCAATGTATAAGTGTCAAAAACAACCCTACTATTCTACATTTGCCTAAAATATAAGCAGTTCAACGGGACCATGGAACACATTAACAGGTTTTCCAAACATCCTTATGGGAAAAAATACCTTGAAACTCAATGCCTTTTAAACTCAACGCCACTCCCAGAACCAATTGACAGTGAGTTTTAAGGTACCACTGTATAAGAATTATCAAAGTTTACTGTGTTATTCTGTTATTTTGTCCACACCCTGAATACAAAACCAAATGCCTGGATATATTATTGCAGTTTCTTTAATAAAACAATAAGTTAGCAGTGTGTGTTGATTACCAGTGTTTAGCAATGTATGTAATGCATTTCTACAAGTCTCTAAACTATTGATGTAAAAAAATGCTCAGTAATATGACCACCACTGAGTGGCGCTCTCATTCTGTAAGAATGTACTGTGGACTCAACATCAGATTACTCTTGGGGATCCCAGACCACTCGTACACACGTGCGCACACGTGTGTATGTGTGCATGTGTGTGTGTATACAATGCATTTAAAAAGTTACATTGCCAGGTGTCTGTGATGTAACAAATCAAACCAAGATCAATAGTTTCAGAACTTACACCTATAATGTGACATAAACTGAATTGGTTGCATACGTGTGCACACCCACTAATACTTTGTTGAATCACATTTTGATTTTATGACAGCATTCAGTCGTGGTGAGAGTCTATCAGCATGGCACATCTTAAACTGGCAATCTTTGTTGGCAATCAGTCAGATTGGAAGGTCATTTACTGTTCACTGCATACTTCAGGTAACCACACAGATTTACAGTTATATTCACGTCTGGGCTCTGGCTGGGACATTCCAAAACTTTGATCTTCTTCTGGTGAAGCCATTCTGTTGTTGATGTGGAGGTATGCTTTGGGTTATTTTTGTGCTTAAATGGGAAAAGCCCTGATTCCAGTTAGAGAAAAACAACCCTTACACATAATTAGCCTAGTGGTTAGAGCTATGGGTTGCCAACTAGAAGGTTGTGGATCTGAATCCCCACTCTGCCATGCAACCACTTAAGCAAGGCCCTTAACCCTCTCGGCTCCAGGGGTGCCATACAATGGCTAAACTCCAGCTGCCAAAGCTGGAATATGTGAATGAATTTCATATTTGACAAATAAAGGCATTCCATCTGACCTAGATTATCCATTAAGATCTTCTCCAATACTGCCACTATTACACTTCACAGTGGAAATGGTGTTCTTTTGATTATACACAGTGTTGTTTATGCACCAAACATACCGTTTGTACTCATGGACAAAATGTTCAACTTTGCTCTCATCAGACCATAACACATGCTTTTGGCAGACTTGATGAAGGTTTTTGAAAGATGTAGCTGGGCTGCTGGGCTGGGATGTTTTTCTTTTGTAGAAAAAGGCTTCTGTCTTGCCTCCTTACCCCACAGCTCTGACACGCACTATAAAGAATATAGGAGTTTGTTTTTGCATGTAGTACATGAGCAGTACTTGCCAGAAATTCTGTGTATATATATATATATATATATTAGGGCTGTCGAAGTTAACGCGATAATAACGCATTAACGCAATCTCAATTTAACGCGATTAAAAAAAATAGTGCCATTAACGCAAATGACATTACGAGATTTTTTCACTTCTAAAACTAAAGCGATTCATTTTTCACCCACGGGAGACAGATTGAATTATTCTCACTGACCACGCTCACACGCACGTTTAATGTTATTTAGTTCCGTTTGAGAAAAAAAAACCTTTAAAATAGAGCTAACAGCGAAGATAACCGGTTACAAAAGCAGCGACCGCTGTGTTTGTGTTCAATACTCTGTTCACAGTGTCGATACAAGTGATTCAGGAGTCGACTCATTGTAAGCGCAGCGTAAGTTTCTTTTCTCAGTCAATTCTCTGTGTTTACTGTTATAATGAATGATGCGGTTGTAAATAAACACCAACTACTACAGAACATTCTGTGTGACTCGCTTACCTTATAAAGCTCAGGCTTAATTATACTGGTTATTACCACAGAGCGGGAGTCGACTCAGAGTCGTTTACGATTTACCGAGGTGAACCACGAACGTGCTGATAGAATCGGCTCACATGGGATCGGACTGTATTATCTTTTTAAAGTAAATATTTCAATCAGCAGAATCGCATCGCATGTATGATGTGCACAACGTTAATTACGTGCGTTTATTAATGAACATTAATTACGTTAGCTTATCAGAAGCTTTCTCAATGATGTCTGTGCGGTGTTTTTTTTTTTTTTACAATTAGTGATGGCAAGCAACTGTTCCACTGCACTATTTTACACTAAACACTACACTATTCCATAATGCTCCAGATTGGATCATTCTAAATAGGTATCGGAATCGGCGAGTACAAAAATACATGTACTTGTACTCGTACTCGGTTGGGAAAAAATGGTATCGATGCATCCCTAGTCAAAACACACTCACTTCGTGTAGAAACGTCCATCAAACCATCGTCACGATACAACCACAGAAAAGTCTGTTACAATAACCGCGCATCTGACATATATACGAAGTCAAGGGTCTCTGCTGGATAGTATTACTGCCTAGTATGTGAGTGAATAAAACTCCCTTACAGTTTTCTCTTGTCCCAGCAGTTTTTAACATCAGTACATTTAGCATAAAATATGTTCACCATTTTAATTGTAACATTTCACTTAAAAATCCTTGTTTTCTACAACATTTACAGAGATTTTTTTAATGTGATTAATCGCGATTAACTATATGAAATTCTGAGATTAATCGCGATTAAAAAATTTAATCGTTTGACAGCCCTAATATATATATACAGTATATATATATATATATATACACCGATCAGCCATAACATTAAAACCACCTAATTGTTTCTACACTCATTGTCTATTTTATCAGCTCCACTTACCATACAGAAGCACTTTGTAGTTCTACAATTACTGACTGTAGTCCATCTGTTTCTCTGCATGCTTTGTTAGCCCCCTTTCACCCTGTTCTTCAATGGTCAGGACCCCCACAGGACCACCAAAGAGCAGGTATTATTTAGGTGGTGGATCATTCTCAGCACTGCAGTGACAATGACATATTGGTGGTGTGTTAGTGTGTGTTGTGCTGGTATGAGTGGATCAGACACAGAAGCGCTGCTGGAATTTTTAAATACCGTGTCCACTCTATTAGACACTCCTACCCAGTTGGTCCACCTTGTAGATGTAAAGTCAGAGACGATCGCTCATCTATTGCTGCTGTTTGAGTTCGTCATCTTCTAGACCTCCATCAGTGGTCACAGGACACTGCTGTTGGCTGGATATTTTTGGGCTATTCTCAGTCCAGCAGTGACAGTGAGGTGTTTAAAAACTCCATCAGCGCAGTTGTGTCTTATCCACTCATATCAGCACAACACACACTAACACACCACCACCATGTCAGTGTCACTGCAGTGCTGAGAATGGCCCACCACCCAAATAATACCTACTCTGTAGTGGTCCTGTGGGGGTCCTGACCATTGAAGAACAGCATGAAAGGGGGCTAACAAAGCATCCAGAGAAACAGATGGACTACAGTCAGTAATTGTAGAACTACAAAGAACTTCTATATGGTAAGTGGAGCCGATAAAATGGACAGTGAGTGTAGAAACAAGGAGGTGGTTTTAATGTTATGGCAGATTTGTCCAAGGAGTATTGCAAAAGTTAAGAGAGGAGCTCAACAACACAATGACAATAAGACCTTGAACATTTCTAAACACACCAATGGGATTACCCCTACCTGGCCACAGAAGAAAGCTATGATCCATGATGTCACAATTGCCAGTTTCTCCAGTGGAAAAACATCCCTACATCACTAACCCAGCTTCACATTTAACCATTGAAATAGTAGTCTTTTTGTCATAAGCCTTGCCTTGTGCCAGACAAACCATATGTCCATATGGTTTTTCCATGTGGTTTTAATTCATCACTCTATAGAACTGTGTCCCAGAACTCTGCATGCCCTCCAAATTCCTTCCGCCATATTCCAATTGACTGTTTCTGTGCTTCTTGGTCAAGAGTGGCATCCATCAGGGAGTTCGGCCATGAAGCTCTTGTTTAAGTGATCTTAATGTGGTTGCCACTGGCACATTTGTCCCAGGAAATCTTCTTATACCCATTGCCCTTTTGGTGTGATGCAATGATCTCCTTTCTCTGCTTTTGTGACAGCTCCTTAAATTTCACCATTCTTGTAACACATCAAGCACTCTTGAATCTCAAGGTAGTGTTTATATAACACGTCATAGCTCAAATTGGTTGTTATTGAGTTTCCAGTGGTTTAACCCAACTGTAGTTCATAGACTAACAGTAAGTTTTAAGGTAGGGCAGTGGTAGCCTAACAATTAGGGTACTAGACTAGTAAGCAGAAGGTTTCTGGTTCAAGCCCAACCAATGCCAGGTTTGCTCTCAACTGTTTAGTTTATAATAATAATAATAATACATTTTATTTATATAGCGCTTTTCAAGATACTCAAAGACGCTTTACATAAGACAAATAATCAAAACAAATACGTACATACACCATACAAATCATAGTACAAAATCAAAATAGTACATCAACATCAAGAATAATTAAGATAAAAACAAAGAGAGCAGCATAAGACAGTTCATTAAAAATTAGCTAAATTATGAGAGAGAACAACAAATATAGAACAATTTCTTAAAATTAGACAGAAACAGGACAGATTTACATGCAATCAGGAAACTGAAAACTTTACAAGTTTTAGGATCTAGGACTTCACATTTCTGTCGTGATCTAAGTATAAAAACTATTAAAAAGAATAGCAAAAATAAAAGCATTTATTTCGTGTTGTTACAAGTTAAATGCCATATTGAATAGATGAGTTTTGAGAAGTGACTTGAATTTGGACAGGTCAGGACAATCTCGTAGGTGTTTGGGGAGAGCATTCCATAAAGATGGAGCAGCTATGGAAAAGGCCCTGTCACCCCAGGTCCGGTGCTTGGTCCTAGAGGGTATGGACAGTAGGTTAGCCTCAGAAGAGCGAAGGCTACGGGAGGGAATGTGCTGATGGAGCAGGTCGGTGAGGTAGGATGGGGCCTGATTATGGAGAGCTTTGTGAGTGAATAGAAGAATTTTGAATTGAATGCGTTGAGCAACGGGAAGCCAATGAAGTTTTTGTAGAACAGGTGTAATATGATCACGGGAGCGAGTATGAGTAAGGAGGCGAGCAGCTGAATTCTGGATATACTGAAGTTTTTTTAGGATTTTGTTAGATGTACCATAAAGGATGCTATTGCAATAATCAATTCTGGATGTAATAAAAGCATGAATCAAGGTTTCGGCGGCAGAAAAGGAGAGTGATGGACGTAGACGTGCTATGTTTTTTAGATGAAAGAAAGCAGTTTTGGTGATGTGATTTACATGGCGGTCAAAAGAGAGGTTGCTATCAAAAATTACACCAAGATTTCGGATGTTAGAAGACGGAGACAAAGTGTCATTATCAATGGTAATTTGAAAATTTTTTGTGGTTTTTGCCAGGGTTGTAGGACCTACGATGATCATATCTGATTTTTCACAGTTTAATTTGAGGAAATTAGCTTTCATCCACAATTTCATTTCAGTGATGCAATTTGTCAGAGTGGAGTGAAGTTCAGTATTAATGGATTTGGAGGAGATGTAAAGCTGAATATCATCAGCATAGCAGTGGAAATGTAAACCATGCCGACGTATGATGTCACCAAGGGGGAGCATATAAAGAATAAACAAAAGGGGACCTAACACTGAGCCTTGGGGAACGCCTTGGGACAGTGGAGCAATGGCAGAACTACAATTGTTGATATTAACAAACTGTTGTCTGTTTACGAGATATGACCTTAACCACAAAAGGGCAGTACCAGTGATGTTGACAGAGGATTCAAGGCGGGACAGAAGAATGGAGTGATTAATGGTGTCAAAAGCTGCAGTAAGATCAAGGAGGACGAGAATATTAATTTGTCCAGAGTCTGAGGAAAGAAGAAGGTCATTTGTGACTTTGAGGAGGGCTGACTCAGTGCTGTGCTGGGGGCGGAAACCAGACTGAAATGATTCAAATAGATTATTGGAATTTAGGTGATCTTTGAGCTGTGAGGCAACAACACGTTCCAGTATTTTCGACAGAAATGGAAGATTGGAAATGGGCCGAAAGTTACTCATAATGTTAGAGTCAAGTCCAGGTTTTTTAAGTATGGGAGTAACAGCAGCCAATTTGAGTGATTGAGGGACTGAGCCAGAACTAAGAGAGGAATTGATTATCTCTGTGATAAGTGATGAGATAACTGGAAAACAACCCTTAACAAGTTTTGATGGAGCAGGATCCAAAACACAAGTGGAGCTTCGCATCCCTGTTAAGATCTCAGATAGGTCCAAATGAGACACAGGTGAGAACTGAGACAGAGGCTGGGTAATAAATTGAGATGAGATAGGCGGAGAAACAGAGATGACAGGGGAAACTGTCAGAAAATTGTGGATATTCTCAACTTTTGTTTGAAAAAATGAGAGGTAAGAGTTACACTTGTCAACTGTAAAGGAATTGGTAGTATTGTCAACTGGTTTGAGAAGTTTATTTATTGTGGAAAAGAGAGTCTTAGGATTTGTTGATCCAGCATGTATGAGTTCGGAATAGTAAGTGGATCGGGCTGCCGTAAGAGCGTCTTTGTAATGTTGAAGATAATCAGAATAAATCTGATAATGTACTGTTAGACCGGTTTTCTTATAAAGTCTTTCAAGCTGGCGTTTACGGGATTTCATTTGGTGAAGCTCAATTGTGTACCATGGTGCGGAATGACTAAATGAAACAAATTTGGTTCTCAAAGGAGCCAGCTCATCAAGACATGAGGCGAGTATGTCATTATAGTAATCGACAAGGTCAGATGAATTACTAGACAGTACAGGACAGACAGACATCTTTTTAACAAGAGAATCTGAGAAAGCAGAGGGAGAGATATATTGAAGATTCCTGAAGGATATTTTACGTTTAGCTCTAGTGATGGGCCTAGTGACCTCAATGTCCATGATGATTGTCAAATGATCAGAGACAGTAAGGTCATGGCTGGACGGCTGATGAACTAGGACACCAGTAGAGCAGACAAGGTCAAGAGTATGACCTTTTTTATGAGTTGGAAAATGTATATGTTGTGTGAAATTAAAACACTGTAACAATTCCAAAAATTCCCTGGCAAATTTACAGTTGTTGTCATCAATATGGATGTTAAAATCACCTTATTATTATATACTTACATATATATATATATATAATTATATACTGTCACAGATGCTTTAGATAAAAGTTTCTGCTAAGTACTGTAAATGTAAGATTAGCAGTATTATGTAGGGGTTAAACAATTGTTATGTGGCATTCATTCATTCATTATCTTATCCGCTTATCCAATTAGGGTCGCGGGGGGGGGGGGGGGGGGTTCGCTGGAGCCTATCCCCGCTTTTCAATGGGCGCAAGGCACACAGTAACACCCTGGACGGGATGCCAGTCCATCGCAGCGCAGACACACATACACACACATACACCCATTCTCCTATGGGGCAATTCAGTGTCTCCAATTAATCTGACTGCATGTTTTTGGACTGTGGGAGGAAACCGGAGCTCCCGGAGGAAACCCACGCAGACACGGGGAGAACTCCGCACAGAAAGGACATGGACCACCTGCCTGGGGATCAAACCCAGGACCTTCTTGCTGTGAGGCGACAGTGCTACCCACCCAAGACTACATCTTTCATTTTCTTTGTTCATTTCTTTGCCGTATCATTCAACTGATAAAGAAACCATTTAAAGCAAAATCCAGCTCTGTAGAAACTCAGAAACTCTCTCATTTTCTTTGTGGAGTGAATATTTCCGATTACATCTGTATATACACAGATGAATGTCAGGTTCTAGCCTCAAATTAAAAAAAATACCATGAGTGGAACAGTTTTCACAGTGGCCCACCATGAACCGAGACTGTCATCACATTGTTCAACAAATATATATTTTTTGAAATGGGCTATTTAAGGCCAGCTACAAACTCATGGTAATTTAGCCCAATTATGGCTGATTGCTTGTTGTTAAGTAATTAGAGGAGTGAAGTGAATGAAAAGGCCACTGAATGCAGGGTTGACGAGGCTGTGGAAGGCCGAGTTAATATATGGCTGACATTACCTTGGGGTTTGGGGCTTTTAACCACAACCACAGCTACAATGTAAGTACCAGAATTATTGTAATGCATTGTTTTCTAAAAGATATACGCCTGTATTTAAATGAGCCCTCTTCTTAATAAGGAAAATTGTACCCATATGGCACCCTGCACTCCTCCAAAAAATACCTCCAATCTATGGTGGGAATTCTGTGCTGGAATTTAAGCGCAGTAGTTGTGTTGGGAATTGTGTGTGTGTGTGTGTGTGTGTGTGTGTGTGTGTGTGTGTGTGTGTGTGTGTGTGTGTGTGTGTGTGTGTGTGTGTGTGGGTGGGTGGGTGGGTGGGTGGGTGGTGAGATTAAGTCTCCTAGCAGTAAATGAGCCACTGTGTTCCACAGCTTGAATCCTGCAGGCTGGGAATTTTGTCTGCTTGAAGTGGTGAGAGAGGAATGGCATCCCTGACCGCAAGATTGCTGGGATATGGCTGCTTTGAATCCCTTAAAGGAAATCAGAGTCACACGTCGGCCTTAAAAGCAATAGAACATACTGAGCTCTTTAGCTTGGGCTTGTCTGTGTGTGTGCGCTAATGTGCGTGCGTGAGCCTAGGTAACCATTTTTTTTTCACTTTTATTCATTGCTTGCCACTAACGGCTTATAACGTATGCACCTTGCAATACTTTAGCCTCTGGGCTGTTTTTAGAGTTGACAACTTTAAGGTGCATTGGGTGAAATTTGTCTAGTTGCAGTATAAAGAAGTTTTAACATTACAGTAGTACCTTGTAACTTGACGTCCCCTAAACTGAAATTCTTTGAAACTCGACGACCATCATGGAAAAATATGTACCCTTAAACTTGCCATTTCCCTTAAACTCAACGTGTTTAGCTTTTGTTTAAATTTATTTATTTAATTTTAAATTAACAATGAACAGCTGCTTTGTTCAGTGCTTGGCTTGAGCGGTGCAGTAAAACGTCATCAACATCATGATTAAGAAGCATAAGGAAACAATAAAGAAGTAAAAGTAAAGTGCAGGTTTTATTGTATTTAAATGTTTTCAAATGTATTTCAGTGTTTTATATTAAATTTGTGTTATTTTCAGTCTATAAGTGTAAAAAACAACCTAATTATTTCCATTAGCCTAAACTATATGGACCTATGGGACCATGAAACGCATTAAAAGGGGTCCCATACATCCTTATGGGAAAAAATACCTTGAAACTCAACGCCTTTAAAACTCTATGCCACTCCCAGAACCAATTGGCGTCGAGTTTCAAGGTACCACTGTACTTATATTGGGTTCATTTATTTATACATAAAGGCTGTCTTTGTCAAATGTGATTTTTTTAGTTGGGATATTAGTTTATTTAAATTTTTGGCTTTTCCATTTAGGTTTTATATTATAACAATAATAATAAAAGAGGTAGATAGATGACAATTGGGTGGTGCAGCAGTAAAACACAGTGCTAACCCTCCTGTGCTAGCCCACCAGTGCTGAGATCTTGAGCTCACGAATCCGAATCTCAGCTCTGCTACCAGCCAGCCAGCGCCTGCCTGCAGACATGATTGCCTAATGTCTGCCACAGATACGATTGGCTAACATCTGCCAGGTGGAAGGGCCACAGTGATTTCTCATTACTGCTACAGTGGCCTCGTTAATGGTGCCTGCACTGGGGCTGTGCGATATGACTAAAAAACTGTTGGAGAAGTAGCGATATACGATACGAAATAATGTAAACTTAATAAAGTATAATGGCAGGCCACTGCCATTTTACTTCTAATAAATGAGCATAAAAAAAATCCCGACAACAGCACTGCAACCCAGATCAACCACACAGCAGCATTAAATCATAACTCTGCTTACCTGAGCTTCTCTTCTTCAAATTGAGACAAATCTATATCTGTGTGTTTATACAGCTGTTTATCAAGGCCACGACTGATTCATGGAGTTGTTTATGCACGACACCGCAATGAAACAGGGTGAGCAAAACCAATGAATCTTTACCATAGATAAGAGCACAGCTCCCTGAATCGATTCCAATGAATAATTTGTTTGAAGAGTCATTTTCTGACTTGTTTTTATCACTTATGTGCAAAAGTGCAGCACAGGACTTTTGTGCTGTTTAAAACGTTCTCAAATGGTAACTTGTGTATCCTAGTTATACTTGATATAACGAATATTGTCATTTTCAGTATCGTGTAAAAAGTAGTATCGAATATATCGATATTTGTGATATATTGCCAAGCCTTAGACTGCACAGAAGGAACAAGGAATCATGAAGAGCAGTGTGTCACTCTTTGTACACGATACTGATTCTCTGTACACAATACTGATTCCTGAACTTACCTTGTGCAGATGAAAAGAAGAATTTTACAGCTGCGCACAAGTTGTAAGGGGCGTGTGATAGGTACGGCCCTCCTCAATCAGGGTAACTAGATTGGAAGAAAACAGGAAAAAGAATAAAAAAGAGGTAGATGGAAAAACCTTTGAAATTTTCTTTAAATGTAACATGTTGAAGTAGGGGGTGGCTCGGTGGGTAGCACTGTCGCCTCACAGCAAGAAGGTCCTGGGTTCGATCCCCAGGCGGAGCGGCCCGGGTCCTTTCTGTGCTGAGTTTGCATGTTCTCCCCGTGTCTGCGTGGGTTTCCTCCGGCAGCTCCGGTTTCCTCCCACAGTCCAGTCAGGTTAATTGGAGACACTGAAATGCCCTATAGGTGAATGGGTGTGTGTATGTGTCTCTGCCCTGTGATGGACTGACGCCCCGTCCAGGATGTTACTGTGTGCCTTGCGCCCATTGAAAAGCTGGGGTAGGCTCCACCACCCTTCCTCTAGGCCCAGTAGACCATAGTAGTGTCTTCTGTTATTCAGCCTCAAATACATCACACCCAGGCCTTCTGTTTGCTCCATTGCTGTCTGTGCTGAAACACAATATCCTACCTACTGACCGGGTGATTGTGAAGTTGGGGGAGGGATAATGAGTAAAGATGGAAATGGGAGCATTGAGGGTGAAAGTTATAGATCAGCAGTATATATATATATATACTGTATATATACAGTATATCCAAGTTTTATTTCTATAGTGTTGTCCCATGAAAAGATATAATGAAATATTTGCAGAAATGTGAGGGGTGTACTCACTTTTGTGATACACTGTATGTATATATTTGTTTTATATAAATCTAGCATTATATCCAACTTTTCAGTTGCACATGTGAAGCGCACCATATTGCATGATGAGACAGTGACTAAGAAAGCATTAATTAAACAACACTCACTCACTCACTTTAACCGCTTATCCAGTTAGGGTCGCCTATCCCAGCTTTTCAATGGGCACAAGGCACACTAACACCGCACCGCCCCACCTGGGGATCAAACCCAGGACCTTCTTGCTGTGCAATTAGGAATATATATATGCCAGTTAGGATTATATATATGCAGTGGATTAGTATTAAGGCCCCTTGACATTTTAAGCATTTGATTTGAATGTATATTATTGTAATTTTTACTTATCAGTCTACATATCCTTAACCATAATAGCAGTTAAAACATTAAAAGAAAAGACATTTTTTAATTACAGCAGTATTCAGACCCTTTCAAATTCAATTAAAAGATGCTTTTAATGGTGGACTGAAGTAAGCATAAGCATTCTGACTAGTCTGCTACTACACTGGAGCATACACAAAGCAATATAAATACAGCATTATCAATATCAAAGCTACTCTTGTAATCAGCTCTCAGGGGGGTTTTTTATGCTCAAGGCCTGCCTTGCTTGTTTTGTAACTATGTCTCTAAACACTCATACAGCTGTTTATTTTTCTTTGTTAATTTCTCGAAAATATTGAAACCCCTGCACTTTTTTTTTGAAAATGGACTTCTTCCAGATGTTTCTTGCAGTTTTGCTTTGGTATTGCAATTATGCTGTTTATTTCTTTTGTTTATATTGGAATAAAACAAAAAAACCTAATAAAAACACACAAAATTATAACTTACAAAGGCATAATTAAAGTCCAAGACTGTGATGCTTCCTTAATTCATACTTAAACTCAAGTTAAAGGTGCTGCAATATTGTAATCACACTTGCAACCAGTTTGAAAAAAGGAAAATGACTCAATCTTTGCGTCTGCATGTACCAAAGTGAGCAAAGGAAAAAAGAAAGGAGAGCAAATAATTGTCAGAGGATGTGAGAGCCAAAATTGTACAAAAGCATAAACAATCTCAAGGCCACAAATCCATCTCTATAGGACTGAATGTTCTTGTGTCCACTGTGTGCAAATTTATTTAGAAGTTTGCATCCCATGGCACTGTAGCTGATCTCCTTGGATGTAGACGGAAAAGAAAAGTTGATGAAAAAGTGGATAAAGTTTCTTAATCAACCTCCATATGAATTCAAGCTGTCCTGCATACACAAGGTAGACCAGTGTTAGCCTGTACTGTCAGTCATCATCTGAATCAAATGGGACACTATAGAAGAATATCTAGGAGGACCCCACTGCTGACATAGAGACATTAAAAATCCACACTGGAGTATCCCAGAGCTTACCTGTAGAAACCACAATTCTTTTGACAAAGATGAGACCAAAAGAGAGAAAAGAGGCCTAGAAAGAAAAGAAGATGGTCCCTACATGGCCAAACATGGATCACAGATCTTTGGAGTTGCTATGCTGCTTCTGTCCTTTGAATACACTGACTGTGTGGATGGCATCATGAAATCTGAAGACTATCAGAAATTGATTATGACCAGCCTTTCCAACAGTTCAAAAGTGTTCAGCAATGAGTCCAGATCTAAATTCCATCAAACACCTGTGGAAAGATCTCAAAACAGCATTTGGAAGAACTGAGGGTCAACCTTTCAAATCTGAGAGTCCTAGAGCGGAAGTAAAGAAGTATAATATAATGTATCACCCATAGCTACAGGACAAAAATGATTTTAGTTATTGCTACTAAAGGGCATACTACCAAATATTAAGTTGAAGGTGCCAATAATTTCTGTTTCTAGAGTTTTGTGTGAAATTATACCAGATTTCACCCCTCACCCCCTCATCTTTTTGTGATGTTCCATGTTTGTGATGCAGGCAAAAGAAATAGCATTATTGACCATGAGTTAAGGTACTGAAGTAGTACAATACTTCTTGTAAGCTTACACTATTAGCTTAATGGTATTTATGACTGTTCATATCAGTATGACTGTTCATAAATCAGTATCAGTAACCACCATCAGCCCAAGATTTAAGTTATTTTCCTGACCTGTTACTAATTAGGTATTAATAAGAACATAGTTTGGGGATCTCCTAATGTTTTGGCTGATCAGTGTATCTCGTGTTTTATGTTCCATTCTGAGGTAAGCAGTAAGAGTGAAGGAATGCAGTTTAATGGAGAATATCTCACTACCCCCTAGACAGCTCAGACAGCTGGAGAAGATATCATGTATAATGCGTCTAAAGTGTTGTACCATGCACACACGCAAACACAGAGCAGTGATCTTTTACCGGTCTCTGGGGTTTTAGTCTGTCTGTACTCGGCATGAGGGTGCATAGCGCATAATTCCTTCACCTTTCCATGACCCTATAGGCAATAATGTCTGTAATCCTTTTGTATGTATGTTTAACCCACTTAACAATCTCACTATCTTTAGTCTTGTCAGTTTGTTTACACTTACTATCTGTTAACTGAGACACTAAATATTGTCTGCTTAGATGCACCATTACAAAATGACTAGTGGGAAGTACACTATATGGTAATTGGACATGGTCTCTCTTCATAATTACTGAATTCAGGTGTTTCACCTGCACTCATAGCTTAGGCATATAAAAGTAATTATTTAAAACATATACTATGCTTCAAACTTTGAGGCAATGGTTTAGGGCAAGGGTTTTCAACCTGTGGGTTGCCCCCCCCTGAGTACCTGTCCACGGGGGAATGACATTCTGAGATTTTTTTACTTCTATAACTAAAGCAATTCATTTTTCATCCATAGGAGGCATATTTGATTAGTCTTTCTGGCCATGTACACACGTACAACAACCAGGCATAATATTATGACCACTGACAGGTGAAGTGAATAACACTGCTCATCTCTTCATCACGGCACCTGTTACTGGGTGGGATATATTGGGCAGTAAGTGAACATTTTATCCTCAAAGTTGATGTGTTAGAAGCAGGAACAGTGGGCAAGCGTAAGGATTTGAGCGAGTTTGACAAGGGCCAAATTGTGATGGCTAGACGACTGGGTCCAAGCATCTCCAAAACTGCAGCTCTTGTGGGGTGTTCCCGGTCTGCAGTGGTCAGTATCTATCAAAAGTGGTCCAAGGAAGGAACAGTGGTAAACCGGCGACAGGGTCATGGGTGGCCAAGGCTCATTGATGCATGTGGGGAGCGAAGGCTGGCCTGTGTGGTCCGATCCAACAGACGAGCTACTGTAGCTCAAATTGCTGAAGAAGTTAATGCTGGTTCTGATAGAAAGGTGTCAGAATACACAGTGTTTTTACAGTTGCAGGGCTGTTTTGGCAGCAAAAGGGGGACCAACACAATATTAGGAAGGTGGTCATAATGTTATGCCTGAACGGTGTACATCTAATGTTATCCAGTTCAGTCTGAAAAAAGGCCCGTTGGCTAGCAAAACTTAGAAGATAAATCGATGACAAAAACCATGACTGTGTTGTTTCAGCCGAGGACTCCACTAGCATGGCCATCCATTCCGATACTACCAATGCCGATACGCAATCTACATCTTTTGGCTGTCAGTCAAAGCAGAGTATCCTGAACTGGCAAACTTAGCAAGTGATGTACTTTTGCCTCTACTTGGCTCTGTGAAGTAACGTTTTCTGCTCTCATCTACATCAAAAGCAAGTACCGCTTACAATTTACGACTAGCTGTAACTGATATTGAACACAGAATTACTATGATGTGCTCGCAGAAACAGGCTCAGTTGTCGCATTGAATAAGGTAGCGCTGTATTATCTTTTTAAAGTAAATATTTAAATCAGCAAAATGGCAACATATGTATGATGTGCATAAGGGTAATTATATTATTTTAGCTTGTCAAGGGCTTTTGCAATGGTTTTGATGACTGTGCACAAAACCAGGTCTATAAAGACTTAATTTGACAAGTTTGGTGTGGCCTACAAAAAGCCTTGACCTCAACCCTGTTGAATACTTTTGGGGTAAATTAGAATGACACTTGTGAGCCAGGCTTTTTTAACTTCACAATAGCAGCAGTAGAAGCAGTAGCAACAAAATATGCAACACCATGCACAGAGCAGGGGTGTAACTACCGGAGGGGGAAGGTGCACTGGGGCCCATGGCGTGGGGGGGGGGTGCTCCACGACATGAACTCAACCCCCCACCGCACTGCCCCCCCATTGGCTGCATGTGCGTTCAGGCGTTCTGCAGTTAGTTAGTTTTGTATATGAGACTCGCCGTATGAACCCAATGGGTAGTTTGGGTGCTGGACCTAGGCAGTCTAAAGTGTTGTAACACTCATTGAAGTTCTGACCTAAACAGTTAAAGTGAACTCTACCCTGTCGTGTGCCTTTATTCCCACACCTCCACCACCGCACGGAGCAAAAGACGCGTAGCATCCCCACCGGACCGTGTGTGTGTGTGTGTGTGTGTGTGTGTATAAATGAAATCTGTTGAGTGGGACCAAAATTCTTTTTTGCACTGGGGCCCATGAGCTCCTAGTTACACCACTGGCACAGAGACTGAATAAACACACACACAAAATAGCCTGCTAAGTTCTGGTTTCTGCCATCATAAGTAACATTATGCTTTTTTTATTTTTCAACCTGTACGAACTTTGAAGCTTTAAAATTTTGACAGGGCTTAAATCATTTTTAGTTCCTGTTTAAGCAAGTTTCAGTGTACAGTGTGGAATCTTTGATACTTACAAACCTTTAATTTCTATCATGTACAGTTAAATAGTTTGGCTTAAAAACAGCATAAATAGTTAGCATTTTGTGATGGAACCTCTACTAAAAGAAGACCAGCAGTAAACCCAATCTACCACTGACCCTGAGCAGTGTTTTTTTTCTTTAACATATCTTTATTTAGCTAGGTCCCTTCACTGAGCACAGATAATATGGCATGCAATAAACAAACCTTGCAAATGGATAACCCAGAGACAATATCTTTACTGTATCTAGCCTCTTTGTCTTATCATACTTTTTTATCTTAGCTACCCTCAAACAAAAGCCTCATAAAAGAGTTCTGTATAACAGCCATCGTCAGCTCTTGTGACACTTGTTACTCTGCAGTAAAAGAACTGCTATCATTGAAAGACAAGTAGCTAAAACCCAATTGAAGGATGAAGCTGTGTGTTGAAATGGGTAAAGAAACACAATTGGAGCAGCATAGGAGCTGCAGTAGTGGGTACATAAAATGTAAGCCATATTGCCTTTAAATATCCGATCAGGCATAACATTAAAACCACCTCTTTGTTTCTACACTCATTGTCCATTTTATTGGCTTCACTTACCATATAGAAGCACTTTGTAGTTCTACAATTACTGACTGTAGTCCATCTGTTTCTCTGCATGATTCGTTATCCCCCTTTCATGCTGTTCTTTAATGGTCAGAACTCTCCCAGTACCACTACAGAGTAGGTATTATTTGGGTGGTGGATCATTCTCAGCACTGCAGTGACACTGACATGGTGGTGGTGTGTTAGTGTGTGTTGTGCTGGTATGAGTGCATCAGACACAGCAATGCTGCTGGAGTTTTTGAACACCTTACTGTCACTGCTGGACTGAGAATAGTCCACCAACCAAAAAATATCCAGCCAACAGCACCCCGTGGGCAGCGTCCTGTGACCACTGATAAAGGCACAACACACTAACACACCACCACCATGTCAGTGTCACTCCAGTGCTGAGAATAATCCACCACCCAAATAATTCCTGCTCTGTGGTGGTCCTGTTGGGGTCCTGACCATTAAATAACAGGGTGAAAGCAGGCTAAAAAAGTATGTAGAGAAACAGATGGACTACAGTCAGTAACTGTAGAACTACAAAGTGTTTCTATATGGTAAGTGGAGCTGATAAAATAGTCAGTGAGTGTAGAAACAAGGAGGTGGTTTTAATGTTATGGCTGATCAGTGTATATTTACTTTTTACACTGGTACCCACTGAGGCACATAAGCTTTAAGGACAAAATGTCATTGTCGGAGTTTAATGTAAAACAGTTGTATAGTTAGACTAATTTAGCATTAAAACAGTGCAACAGGATGGTCAAAGCTGTTGTGTAAAATGAGCTAGCTGAAAGGCAACAAAATAACAAAAGGCTATCTGTTAAAGAAAGCCACCAAATACACAGTTTAGCAGATTTATAAACAATGATCAACATCACAGTCAGGAGGGACTTGTAGAAGTACAACCCTAAATCAGAAAAATGTGGGACAGTATGCAATTCAAATAAAATAAAAATGCAGTGTTCCTTACATTTACTTTGACTTTTATTTGATTGCAGACAGTTTGAACCCAAGATGTTTCATGTTTTGTCTGCTCTACTTTTTCATTTGTTAATATACGGGGGCAATTTAAGGCTAGTAATGAGGTGAAAAAACTAAATAATGATGTGATTCCAAACAGGTGATGTAAACAGGTGATTGTAATCATAGTTTGGTACAAAAGCAGCATCCAGGAAAGGCTGAATCTTTGATGAGCAAAGAGGATCAGATGATCTCCAGTTTGTCAACAAATGTGTGAGAAAATGATCGAAATGTTTAAAAACAATGAACCTCAAAGAAAGATGGGAAGGAATTTGCATATTTCTCCATCTACAGTGCATAATATCATTAAACGATTCAGGGGATCATTTGGAATTTTAGTGTGTAAAAGCCAAGGGCGTAAGGTTAAGCTGAACGCCCGTGATCCAAAAGCCAGGGTCTGTCATGGTATGGGGCTGTGTCAGTGCCCTTGGCAAAGGTCATTTACACTTCTGTGATGGCAGCATTAATGCAGAAAAGTACATTGAAACTGCCAGCAGTCCTGACCTGTCCCCAATAGAGAATGTGTGGAGAATTTTGAAATGAAAAATGCAACAACGACGACCTCGTACTGTTGCACATCTTAAGACGTGTTTGCAGGAAGAATGGGACAAAATAAAAGAACACTAAACTCTAAATCACTTGGTATCCTCTGTGCCAAAACGTCTTTTAAGTGTGGTGAAAAGGAACAGCAACATTACAAAGTGGTAAATGCTTTACTGTCCCAACTTTTTTGGAATGTGTTGCAGACCTGAAATGCAGGAATGAATGTTTATTAATAAATGAAATGTAAGAAACACTTAAAAAGTGTTTTTTTGTTATTTGCATTTTCCATACTGTCCCAACTTTTTCTGATTGGGGTTGTATAAAACTGTCCAGTGAGTTTTGAAGGTGGGAGAACACCTGAGTACCTGATGGAAAGCCATTTAGACACAATAAGATAAATCTCTATACAGCAACTGATGGTAATGGGAAACCCAAGTCCACAGAACCCAGCAATAAACCTACGTTATGTCACATTGCTGCCACAAAATCAAAACATCTGTAATGAATAAAATCTAAAAGAAACTAAACACATAAAAAACCCATAAACAGTAAGCTAATACTAAACTGATGCAAAAAAGAAAAACTAATCTAATAATCTAATAATGGAAAAACTGTAAAATGAAACCTATAGGAAAACGACAGAACTATGTTTTATAATAATTGTAAGGCTATGATCATTATGTAATGAGTGAAATCAGATGTGTTAGGCAGGAAACCAGTAAACTGTATTGCTGCAGGGCTTTAGGGCTTTAAGATTGGACGTGCCCGCCCTTGCTTTATAGAGTTCAGTGTTGGCGCTCGCAGGCTCTGCACCAATCAGCCCACGCAGAACACCTGGGTTTCAGCAATCAGGGGTGGTATAGCTGTTCATTTTGAGAGTTCACAGGAGGAAAATACCTTAGGCTGTTCCGAGAGCCTAAACAACTTTCATGTAAGATTTGGTCCCCAACACCCTTCTTCATATTGAAAACAGAGCAGGCATGTTGGAACTCAACAAAAGCACATTACTAATTTAGCTATCAGTCATCAAGTTCAGTGTGAGTAAGAACATGTTGGAGAAACTTCGGTGCCCACGCTTTACACTTTGCTCTAATTAATTTGGATTACTTTTTTTTTTTTTGTCGATGACTAGTTGTCATTAATGTTTCTGGAAAACTGAATAGACACCCCAGAGTAATTACAATAATTACCTCTGAATTGCAGATCACATTGTGGGGGAAAATACTGCATTAATTCTACATTCTCAACACAATGCTCTCATTAATGTATTTAGTAATGTATTTCACTATAGTATTTAATACAAGTGTAACACATTTAATTAAACTGCAATGCAAGGATTGGATTTTCAGTGACACAGAAGGAAGAAGATAAGAAAGAAGCAAGAAGCAAAACCAGGTCCCCAGATGAATACAGAAAACTTCGATGTGAAGATGCTGAGAAGAGTAAAAAAAACAAGCAAAGTTGGATGCATTATGCAGTAAGCTGAATGAAAATGCAAAGAAAAGCAACAGCAGAGCTATAGAAGATTACAAAAGCATTTCAGCCTCGAACTACAACCATTAAGGACAAAAACGCTTACAAAGGCTAAAGTATTTCAGTGTGACCTCCCCTTACACTTGAGCAATAACACTTAAACCTAAATGGAATGGAACCCTAATTGATGTCATTTCTAATGCTGCCTTCAAGTCATGTCGGAAATATTGTATTTACGAGATGAGGGCACATGAACGGCAACTCAATGTCGTATTTACCTGTGGGAAACTCAGATTTTTTGATGAGCCCCGAGTTTCCGATGTGGGGGCGTGTCATTAACAAAACGTCATGGCGACTGCCGGTATGGATGCTGCCCCTACATTAAACGCTAAAAGTTTCGAGGTTATTAGCTGTAGTTTTGCATGTTACATGTAAAGTTCAAGCTTGTATACATTTTGTACACAACGTGCACTTGTTCTGATGAAGAATAGCAACAAAGCTGATCAGAAGAACCCAAAAAGTGTTGCCTCATGAGCAGATATTTTGTGCATAGATATTTTTGTGTTGTTTACGTACATTCATCCACCTGTTTTGGTATATTCAGTCGATTAGCTAACAAGCTGCATTACATATAAATATGCTTTGTTATAATAAAAGCATAAACAAAAGGAGTTTTGTCATGGCGTCCATTTTTACCCGACCAAAAACCACTTGAACGCACATCATGTCGTAATTACAACCTCCGAACTCGTAAGTAGGAACTTCCGAGAAGGACTTGAAGGCAGCATAACACCTGTATTTGTCCTACTATTTCATGTCAAAGTTCTATTACACCAGGTTTGTGCAAGATATGCTTAAGAGCATTACATACACGTTGTACCGTATGTGTTTATTTCATTGGAAACTTGTTAATATGTCTACAACCAACCTTCAATCACATCATTTCATTACAATTGCCAAGATCAGAGAATTTGACAGACATACAATCATAATTTGGCATCAGAAAGTCCACTCTTGAAGGGAAATCAGCAAACAAACTGGATACTAGATGTTATAAAGAAATCTGAAAAATCAGGAGAGGTAAAGGACAAAAAAGGACTGGAGTCCCAAATTCATATGAGAAGAGAGTTTCTTCTTTGAGACTCTGGAAGAAGTCCAGCAATGACCTGGCTCAGCAGATTAAAATTAAGATTAGTATAAACAAGTATTATGGAGTGGTCTAATTTTTTACAGTATGTGAGAAAAAGAGTTGAACAGAGATGGAAGAATAAATGCGTGTGGCTTTCAGTGAAACATGGTGGATGGGCTGTCCTGATTTCGGTCTGTATTTCTGCCAGCGGTGTCAGTGATATTGCCCTAATTGATGGGATCATGAATGCTGGAAAGTACCTGATTGGGAATGGTTTTATTTTTCAACATGATAATCATCCCAGGCACACTGCTAATGCAGTGAAATCAAATAATCAAACAACTGATCAAACACTGACATGTATGGCCTCTACAAAGCACAGACCTGAATATTATAGATGCAGTATAGGATCACCTGGACAGAGAAAGAAATAAAAGACAGTCGAGATATAAAGAAGAATTCTGGGAAGTGCTGAAAGAAGCCTGGTATAATATACCAGAAGATTACTTCAGGACAGTCTCCCCAAAAGTGTTCAAGCTGTGTTTAGTGCTAACTAGGGTAGAGTGGCATTTATATTGTCTCAGATTGCTTTCTCGCTTCCTCCCACCACCAATTAAACTTAAAATTACTTGACTTAGATGTATTAACTGTGCCATTTAAGACTATTTAAGATATAATCTAAATGTATTCTGTAGAGTAATAGAATATATTACTTGCATTTACAACCCCAAATCAGAAAAAGTTGGGACAGTATGGAAAAAAAAACACAGAGTTTCTTACATTTACTTTGAGTTTTATTTCACTGCAGACAGTATGAACCTGTCCAGTTAGACAGTCCAGTACCCGTTTTGCATTGTCTTGTTGAAAAATGCATGGACGTCCTTGGAAAAGATGACGTCTTGAAGGCAGCATATGTTGCTCTAAGATCTCAATGTACTTTTCTGCATTAATGCTGCCATCACAGAAGTGTAAATGACCTTTGCCAAGAGCACTGACACAGCCCCATACAATGACAGACCCTGGGAATGCTGGTTCATCTGACCACAATACATGTTTCCACTGTGTGATGGTCCATCCTAGATGTGTCAGAGCCCAGAGAAGTCAAAACCGCTTCTGGACATGATTAACATAAGGCTTCTTTTTTGAACAGTAAAGTTTTAAGTGGCGTTTGTGCATGTAACTCTGTATTGTAGTGCTTGATAAATGTTTGCCAAAGTAATCCCTCACCCATGTGGTTATATCAGCTATTGTTGAGTGGCGGTTCTTAATGCAGTGCTGCCTGAGTCACAGGCTTTCAGCTTAAGCTTGCGCCCTTGGCCCATCTTTGCTCATCAAAGACTCAGCCTTTCCTGGATGCTGCTTTTTCATCAAACCATGATTACAATCACCTGTTGATATCACCTGTTTGGAATCACATCATTATTTAGTTTTGTCACCTCATTACTAGCCCTAAATTGCCCCCCGTCCCTACTTTTTTGGAATGTGTTGCAGGAAAATGTGTTCCTGAAATGCAGGAATGGAGGTATATTAATAAATGAAATGAAGTGAAGCAAACAAAACATGAAATATTTTGGGTTCAAACTGTCTGCAGTTAAATAAAAGTCAAAGTAAATGTAAGGAACACTGCATTTTTGTTTTATGTGCATTTTCCATACTGTCCCAACTTTTTCTGATTTGTGGTTGTAGAACTGCTCTGCCATCGGTACTGTTGAAACATTTATTGTATAACCCTAACTGACCTCACCTGTTTCTGCACATCAGCCTTGACCCTGTGAGCTGTGTTTAAACACTTTATCCTCATGAAGTGAGAAATGACAGCTTCCCACACATTCTCCTCTCCAGTGTCACATCCATCCAACTATCATAGCTTCCATCCATCTGGGAGGAAAACAGGTGAAGTGCTACACTCTTGGGAAGTTGAATAAGGAGTGCAGCTGGATGTCTAACTTACACCCAAAAGTAATAAGTGCTTTCAATCCTTCAGTCAACACTAACACACACACACACACGCATCCCTCCATTTCCCAAAGCAGAGCACCAGCAATTACACAAAGCATTGCAAGACAGAATTATGGATCTGTTTTATAGAAATCGAATTGCATCAGACATTCTTTGTGAGTGAAGAGCCTGGTCTCAGAGGTCATTCTTTGACTCTAATTAGCCTGGTGTGTCTCAATTTGGAAGTGAGTCATGATACTATCCATCAGACTTGGCTGTCTATAAGTCACCATTACACGCACTTCAGCCACAAAATACATCTGGATGTGTTTCTGGTAAAACAAAATGATTTAGCTCATGCACAAATTAGTAAAGATGGTCCTGAAGGAATACAACATTTTTCACTCTAAGCTCTATTTTCAGCATCTGTATCTGTAGCTGTATGTGCAACCATTATAAGGACACTTTGCTGTTTACTTGAATCTGTTATAACTAGTAATGACAGCTTGTCCATACATCTTTCATTCAGTCGTTGTCTGTTTTACTACTGCTTTATTCTATTCATGGTCAAAGTGAGTTTGATTCACTGAGCAAAAGTCTGAAAACCGGTTGCCAGTTCATCGCAGGACAAACACACACAGGGCAATTTTGGTAGCTCTAATTAACCTGACTGCAAGTCTTTGGGCTGTGGGAAAAATCCCCTAGAGAAAACCCACACAGACATGGGAGGAACATGTAAACCTCACACAAAATCTGAGCTGGCTGCTGCCAAAGAGGCTCCTGCAAAATAATAATAAAGAGTCTCATCTATACAGTGAGGAAAATAAGTATTTGATCCCCTGCTGATTTTGTAAGTTTACCCCCTTACAAAGACTTGAACAGTCTATAATTTTTATGGAAGGTTTATTTTAAAAGAGAGAGACAGAATATCAACAAAAAAATCCAGAAAAAAAAACACACCGGTTATGTGCACAAAAGGCACACAAATTAGTCCTGTCCTTGTATAAAAGACTCCTGTAACAGAATCAGTTTCTTCCGTTCAAATCTCTTGACCACCATGGGCAAGACCAAAGAGCTATCAAAGGACGTCAGGGACAAGATTGTAGACCTGCACAAGGCTGGAATGGGCTACAAGACCATCAGCAAGAAGCTTGGTGAGAAAGAGACCACTGTTGGCACGATAATTCGAAAATGGAAGAAATACAAGATCACAGTCAATCGCCCTCACTCTGAAGCTCCATGCAAGATCTCACCTCGTGGGGTAAGAATGAATCTGAGAAAGATGAGGTCAGCCCAGAATTACACGGGAGGAGCTTGTCAATGATCTCAATGGAGCTGGGAGCACAGTCACCAAGAAAACCATTATTATAAAACGGATAGTTCCGGTCCTAAAATCTGATTGGCTGAGCCGCGTTCGAAGCCGTTGTAAAATCCACGATAAACGCACACCTAGAACCACCTCACATCATTCCATATTAATACGCCACTGAATAGAAAAAGTTAATGTTATTTTCGCCCTCATGTTGCCTAGCAACACTGTTAATCGAACTATTTTGCGTCGCGGAAGAATGCTTTATTGTAAGTTTATACACAATAAATACATTTATGAATTAAACATTGTTGTATTTATTATATTTTATGTTGACCGCCGTTTTATAAAAGCAATAAGCCACTCGAGACCGTGCATTACTGTTATGATTTTAGCACGGGGAAAGAAGTTTTAGAAAACTTTTAAGAAGTTCAAAAACGTCATCCCCGTGCTAAAATCACAGTAATGCACGGCCTCTCGTGGCTTATTGCTTTAGTAACACACTTCGCCGTAATGGATTGAGATCTTGCAGTGCCCGCAAAGTCCCTTTGCTCAAGAAGGCTCATGTACAGGCCCGTCTGAAGTTTGCCAATGAACACCTGAATGATTCAGAGAAAGCTTGGGAGAATGTGATATGGTCAGATGAGACCAAAATTGAGCTCTTTGGCATCAACTCCACTCGCCATATTTGGAGGCAGAGAAATGCCCAGTGGGGATGGTGTTCTTGGGGTCATATCCAGCATTTCTCTGCTCCCAGCTCCCTTGAGATCATTGACAAGCTCCTCCCGTGTAATTCTGGGCTGACCTCACCTTTCTCAGAATCATTCTTACCCCACCAGGTAAGATCTTGCATGGAGCTCCAGAGCGAGGGTGATTGACTGTGATCTTGTATTTCTTCCATTTTCGAATGATCGCACCAACAGTGGTCTCTTTCTCACCAAGCTTCTTGCTGATGGTCTTGTAGCCCATTCCAGCCTTGTGCAGGTCTACAATCTTGTCCCTGACGTCCTTTGATAGCTCTTTGGTCTTGCCCATGGTGGTCGAGAGATTTGAACGGAAGAAACTGATTCTGTGACAGGAGTCTTTTATACAGGGACAGAACTAATTTGTGTGCCTCATGGGCACATAACCGGTCTGTGGGGGTCAGAATTCTTGCTGGTTGGTAGGGGATCAAATACTTATTTCCCTTAATTAAATACAAATTAATTTATAACTTTTATTTAATGTTTTTTTTCTGGATTTTTTGTTGATATTCTGTCTCTCTCTGTTAAAATAAACCTTCCATAAAAATTATAGACTGTTCAAGTCTTTGTAAGGGGGTAAACTTACAAAATCAGCAGGGGATCAAATACTTATTTTCCCCACTGTATACACCGATCAGCCATAACATTAAAACCACCTCCTTGTTTCTACACTCACTGTCCATTTTATCAGCTCCACTTACCACATAGGAGCACTTTGTAGTTCTACAATTACTGACTGTAGTCTATCTATTTCTCTACATACTTTTTTAGCCTCTTTCACCCTGTTCTTCAATGGTCAGGACCCCCACAGAGCAGATATTATTTAGGTGGTGGATCATTCTCAGCACTGCAGTGACACTGACATGGTGGTGGTGTGTTAGTTTGTGTTGTGCTGGTATGAGTGGATCAGACACAGCAGCGCTGCTGGAGTTTTTAAATACAGTGTCCACTCACTGTCCACTCTATTAGACACTTCTACCTAGTTGGTCCACCTAGTTGGTGTAGATGTAATGTCAGAGACAATCGCTCATCTATTGCTGCTGTTTGAGCCCACGGGGCGCTGTTGGCTGGATGTATTTTTGATTGGTGGACTATTGTCAGTCCAGCAGTGACCGAGAGGTGTTTAAAAACTCCAGCAGCATTGCTGTGTCTGATCCACTCATACCAGCACAACACACACTAACACACCACCACCATGTCAGTGTCACTGCAGTGCTGAGAATGATCCACCACCCAAATAATACCTACTCTGTAGTGGTCCTGGGAGAGTCCTGACCATTGAAGAACAGCATGCAAGGGGGCTAACAAAGCATGCAGAGAAACAGATGGACTACGGTCAGTAACTGTAGAACTACAAAGTGCTTCTATATGGTAAGTGGAGCTGATAAAATGGACAGTGAGTGTAGAGGTGGTTTTAATATTATGGTTGATCGGTGTATCTATATAACAATATCTATTAAAAGCAAACTCACAACAAAATATACTGTGTAATATGAAGTGGTGTAAATCAATTTGTTTACATTTTGTTTACTCAACTGTTTTAAACTGGGGTTGTAGTAGAAGTTGCTGGTATGGGTGGTAATGGGTGACATTGCCCACAGTGGAGCAAGCTTGTTATAAAATACATCAGATCATTTTATGCACCTACAACTAACATCAACTATAAATTGATGAAAAAGTTTTATTTTATAAAGCTTTGTATGCTCTGAAATGTATTTTAAAATGCTTTTAACATGACCTAAGCCCAGATGAAAACAATATTCACTATGATCAGCCACCATTATCAAGGTCACCAGCTTATTGTAAACAGTAAACACACATTGTTGCTTTATTTTGTGTAATCTTTGTTACTGAAAGACCTCTCTGTTGAACATTCCATCATGACCCCAGTGTTTCGTTCTGTGAGTGTATGTACGTGTATGTTTGTGAGGCTGTGTTTATGGGTAATCACAGTGTTTAAGATACTCTGATCACAGGCCTTTGCTGCAACTCTGCTAAATGGTAGTGTAGATCCATAATGCTCTAGTGAGTCAGAAAACAGCTGTATGCTTTGCCTAGTCTAAAACTTACACTCACAACACACATACAAGCTTCCCCGCTGACTTAAAAAGACACTAAACAAAATGCCAAAGAAAAGAACACCAACAGTGAGTCACACATGAAGATAGTTGTCTTTACTTGTAATTATGTCTTTTTAATTACGATAATTCCATGACATTTCTCTGCTGGTCTCTCTCTTTCCTCATTCTGCTGAAACTTATCTGTGAAACTGGTATGAATAAAATTATGTGTGTTTGTGTGTGTTTAAATGTACAAACCTATGATTGTGTGTTAGTTAAAGGGAATTTCCAGTGCACACTCTGTGTGGGATAGATTTTCCCAGAAGCAGTAAATGGTATAACTTCATGCTGGATAAAATATAGAAACACTTTAAAAGTAGCCCGGGGTGTTAAAGTATTATGCAAGATTTTGTTCTAAATCATAACAGGAAATTAAACCAAAGCTGGTGTGTATGTGTGGTAGAGACACTCCAAGCAGATGTGATCCAGTTAATGTTACATAAAAGTTAGTAACTATTTGAATACATGTTTTAGCATCCTGGGCTGGGTACATATGTGTCAGGAATCAAAGAGGTGGAAGTTGATCCCAAAAAGAGTTGAAATTGATCCCAAGTGGTGAAAATTGGATATTGATTCCAAATCTTCTTATTTGACCATTTAGTTCATGTTTGCTATATATATCCACAGCTAATATATCCAAAACTAATGTATAACACATAAATACAGTCTATGTTGTCATGACTGTGACATTCTCTTATAGTGATCTGGTATTTACTAATTCACTCACTTTCTAAGCCACTCATCCTAATCAGGGTCGCAGTGAGTGCTGGAGATTATCCCAGCTCCCACCAATCCCACCGATCAGGCATAACATTATGACCACCTCCTTGTTTCTACACTCAATGTCCATTTGATCAGCTCCACTTACCATATAAAAGCACTTTGTAGTTCCACAATTACTGACTTTAGTCCATCTGTTTCTCTGCATACTTTTTTAGCCTGCCTTCCCCCAGTTCTCCAATTGGCAGGACCCCCACAGGACCACCACATAGTAGGTATTATTTGGGTGATGGATCATTCTCAGCACTGCAGTGACACTGACATGGTGGTGATGTGTTAATCCACTATACTATACTGAGAATAGTCCACCAACCAAAAATATCCAGCCAACAACACCCCATGGGCAGCGTCCTGTGACCACTGATGAAGGTCTAGAAGATGACCAACTCAAACAGCAGCAATAGATGTGCGATCGTCTCTGACATTACATCTACAAGGTGGATCAACCAGGTAGGAGTGTCTAACAGAGTGAACAGTGAGTGGACACAGTATTTAAAAACTCCAGCAGCGCTGTTGTATCTGATCCACTCATACCAGCACAACACACACTACACAACAACACTGCAGTGCTGAGAATGATCCACCTAAATAATACCTACTCTGTGGTTGTCCTGTGGTGGTCCTGACCATTGAAGAACAGAGTGAAAGCAGGCTAAAAAGGTATGCAGAGATACAGATGGACTACAGTCAGTAATTGTAGAACTAAAAAGTGCTTCTATATGGTAAGTGGAGCTGATAAAATGGACAGTGGAGGTGGTTTTAATGTTATGGCTGATCAGTGTATATAAAATGTAATAATGAGACAAAAATGTGTTGTATCAGAATGCTGGCTGTTAGTGCAGCAAGCATATAACATTCATTTATCACATAAAACACTCAAATAGATGCCATAAAGATGGCAGTACACTTGACATTTCTAGGAGGTTGTAATACCGGAGCTCTGCTTTACTTTCTGTTCACATTAGACAGTGGTTGAAGGGTTTCTTCTTGTGTCCAACCCAAGTCTACTCATCTTTAACATCACCATCCACCACTGTGTGGACTGTGAAAGGAAGTTAATCAGAGCCAGCTGGACAGGGCCTTAAATCTAACATTCTTTTAAAGACAAAAGACATGTATTTCTGTGATAGTGTAGCTGTGATGAGTTCTGGACCACCGTGATTCTAACCAGGATAAAGAAAAAGCACACTGAACATCAGTGACATCCCTTCCTCTTATTATTGTATTTTCTCCTGCTTCAGTGAATGATTAATTAAATGTGACAATGAAATAAATGTGATCAAATGCACTTCAATCAAAGTATTTATGAACAGCTCGAATCCAGATACGCTAAAGAACATATAACATCTGGAAATGACAATATGGTTTAGCCTTTTGGTGAATGGTTTCAATAGAAGAAATGTTGGTCATCTGAGGCAGCACTTTATTTATCTTCATAAGGACCATCAATCTCGTTACAGCTGTGCTTCTCCGTGTGCACAATAGCACACATCATGCCAGACCACTGTCAGTCCTGCATAAACACAGTCAGTCATTTGATCATTGACCCGTTTTTTTCAATTACATAAACATACATAAACCGTTCAATCTGCAGCCCATGCACGCACACTTGGTCAAACAAAACCCTCACAGTGGGACAGTGCTTGGCTCAATCCCAAATAGCTCCTTACTAAACATCTAGAGCACTGTGTAGATTGTGAGAACCTATGCAGGAAGTTATTATTACACTGTTATGTAGGACATTTAAATATAGACTCTATGGACAAAGTATTTGGGCGCCTGATCATGAGCTTGTTGGATATCCCATTTTAACACCATTGTATTTACTAGCAAGAGAAAACACAGGGCATTCAAAGCCAACAAGATTGTTCAGTTCAGTATTATGCTGCTGGACTGTTTTGCTGCCAATGAAACACTGCATTGTAACAGATCTTGATTTTAGTCACAGAAAGAAAAGGTCCAGCTACCAAAAAAAAAACCAATCCCAAGACGGTTATGTCATATACATCGATCAGCCATAACATCTACTTGTTTCTTCACTCACTGTCCATTTTATCAGCTCCACTTACCATATAGAAGCACTTTGTAGTTCTACAATTACTGAATGTAGTCCATCTGTTTCTCTACATACTTTTTTAGCCTGCTTTCACCCTGTTCTTCCATGGTCAGAACCCCCACAGAGCAGGTATTATTTAGGTGGTGGATCATTCTCAGCACTGCAGTGACAATGACATGGTGGTGGTGTGTTAGTGTGTGTTGTGCTGGTATGAGTGGATCAGACACAGCAGCGCTGCTGGAGTTTTTAAATACCGTGTCCACTCACTGTCCACTCTATTAGACACTTTTACCTAGTTGGTCCACCTTGCAGATGTAAAGTCAGAGACGATCGCTCATCTATTGCTGCTGTTTGAGTTGGTCATCTTCTAGACCTTCATCAGTGGTCACAGGACGCTGCCCACGGGGCGCTGTTGGCTGGATATTTTTGGTTGCTCAGTCCAGCAGTGACAGTGAGGTGTTTAAAAACTCCACCAGCGCGGCTGTGTCTTATCCACTCATACCAGCACAACACACACTAACACACCACCACCATGTCATTGTCACTGCAGTGCAGAGGGGCTAACAAAGCATGCAGAGAAACAGATGGACTACAGTCAGTAATTGTAGAACTACAAAGTGCTTCTATATGGTAAGTGGAGCTAATAAAATGGACAGTGAGTGTAGAAACAAGGAGGTGGTTTTAATGTTATGGCTGATCGGTGTATATCTTTAACAAGTGTACGCAAACATTTGACTTAACCTATGTTATGTTCCGAGAACATAGTGGGAAAGATAATTGCCAAGCAAATCACTTACTGTAAACTGGTATTTAGACAGCATGAACAGGAAATTCAGCTCAAAAGGTGTGACTAAATATAGCCAAGGGATGTAGAGACCTTATTACATCATTGCTAAATAAGCATTCTGAGCATAGTTATGCAGACACAATTCATAATTATCTGTCAGATTAAACGATATCTTTGTATTTAATTAAAGGCAGTAGTTGTGTACATGCACTACATTTTGAGAGCTAATTGGAATTTCAATTAATGTGGGAATTAGAGGTATTAGGTAACAAACGATAATTAGACTCAGTGCCACCTTTTCCAATTAAGCAGCTGTTCACCTGGTGCAGCATGAGTGCTGACAGTGGTTTATCCAACAATGCTACCCAATTACATTCCCTCAATCTAATCTCCCAGATTAGTTAAATCATCAGATTCATTGTCATTTATACTTACCCCTAGTCCAGTTACTTTCCATCATAGAACACTTGCTTACTATAGTACATTTATTCCTTAGCTTTGGTTATCTACCCATCATTCAAATGTGCTGTTATTAAACACCTGATTAAAAAAACTAATCTTAATCCACATATGCCGTCTAATAATAGATCTTCCTTTTGTTTCAAAGATTCTATAAAAAGCAGTTCAACAATAATTCTGTTCTTATCTGAACATAAACACTCACTCACTCTCACTCACTTTCTTCACCGCTCATCCAATTAGGGTCGCAGGGGAGCCTATCCCAGCTTTCAATGGACGCAAGGTACCCTGGACGGGGCGCCAGTCCATCGCAGGGCAGACACACACATACTAACACACAAACACACACATTCACCTACAGGGCAATTCAGTGTCTCCAAGTAACCTGACTGCATGTTTTTGGACTGTGGGAGGAAACTGGTGCTCCCGGAGGAACCCACGCAGACACTGAGAGGACATGCAAACACCGCACAGAAAGGACCCGGACCGCCCTGCCTGGGGATTGAACCCAGGACCTTTTTGCTGTGAGGCTATAGCGCTACCTGCCGAGCCACAGTGCCGCCTAAACATAAACCGTGTTCATGAAACATTTCAAACTACAATGTTTGAGGCTGCCATACCAACAATGCCACCTCTGCTGGATATAATGGAAATCTTCAGTGTCTGCACTCACAATGTCCAGAACTCACGATTAGACTTTATTTGTTCCTCTCAAGGTTTCTTCTTTGTAATAATTGGGGAGTTTTATCTTGCCACTGTTGCCCTCGGCTTGCATAACAGGGGGTTTTCGGTCCTGGATTCTGGAAAGTTGCTTTAAGACAATGTGCTATACAAATACATTTGGCTTGACTAGACTTGAGTTGAGTAAAACCAGTTCAGATGTTCTGCAAGTCATCCCACCTGTATAGTATCATGCTTGGGAAAGAGGAATATACACCACTTAACAAACATCACATACAAATGTGCTTGCACTTGATTGAACATGTAAATCTAATAATATAAACATTAATATTAAGTTAATTCGCTTTTTATTAACCCATTAGTTGATGTATTTGGTAATAGGACAGTATCATGTCAAGTTATATAAGGTAATACTTGCAGTTTATTTAGGGTAATGATCACCTGATTCATCAAGTATGTTAGTCATTCATGGTCTGTGGATCATTTGCTTATCCAGCAGATGATAAATGTGTGTGTGTTTGTGTGTGTGTGTTCATGTGTACGTGCACGTACAAGTGTGTGTGTGTGTGTGTGTGTGTGTGTGTGTGTGTGTGTGTGTGTGTGTGTGTAAATACATACACAGTCTAGTCAGGGCTTGTGTTGCCTGCTGGTGATTAATCTCGCAGTTCTGGTTTGTTGAGTCACGGTAGCAGGGTGCATGCTGGCAGGGGGTGATACTTAAAAAGTAGTGTAATGTGTGTTTGTTCTTTTCATCTTGCTAGTATGCTACTGCCAACTAGTATGGCAAATAATATGCCCATCCCAATACTAATGTTGGAGGAGAAAATTATGAATCACAGACCATGAAAAACATTAATATGTAAATGAGAAAAATATAGAGTAGTTCTGATTTAAAAATAATAATAATAATAACAACAACAATAATAACAATAATAATAACAATAATAATGATAATAACAATAATAATAATAATGATAATAATAACAACAATAATAATAATAACAACAATAATAATAATAATAAATAATAATGATGATAATAACAATAATAATAATAATAAATAATAATAACAATAATAACAACAACAACAATAATAATAATAGTAATAATAATAATGATAATAACAATAACAACAATAATAACAATAATAATAATAATCACAATAGTAATAATAATAATGATAATAATAACAATAATAATAATAACAATAACAATAATAATAATAATAACAATAATAATAAATACACATACAAATTTAGTGAGTTGTAAAATTAAGACTACAAAGTGCTTCTATATGGTAAGTGAGGCTGGACAGTGAGTGTAGAAACAAGTAGTTTTAATGTTATGGCTGATCAGTGTATGACAGATAAAGGCACTCTATTCTATTCTATTCTATGTATGCCAACACAAATGCAGTTTCTTGCCACATAGCTGTACATTAAATCATGGTTATTATAGACTAAAATCTTTGTTTGGCTGCTATTGTTGCAATTGCTTAAGGCTGCATCTGATAGCACACTGAGTTCTACAATAAATCCAGTGTGTTCAAAGTTTAAAAATTTTAGCATCATTATAGAGTAATTATACAGTAATTAAGTACACTCATTTGGCATACTATTTATTCTATTCATGTATGTGTTATAGGATGCAGTTAAAATAGTAAATCGATGATGGATACCAGGTTAGATGTCATTTAAGAGAACTATATGGGTGTTTCTACATGTGTACATGCAAAGTTTGATAATAAAGAACACAAATCATTGTTATAAGACCCCTGTCAACAGCTAACAAAAACAAACCAAACCATAGTGCAAAGTTAACACAATATGCTGGGAGTCGTGTGACGACAGTTTTCAACTCGAGCATACACTTCCATTTGCAAGCATGCCAGTACAAGTACATATGACCAGGGTTTTTACACATGTATTAAATCTTGGTTATTCTGGAATGTTTTGATAGACATGGCTGCTCTAAAATACATTGCTTAGGATTTATTTATTTAAATTCAAATCAATCACTGAAATCTGAAGTCAGCCAGCTGTAATGCTAAGCTGCTATTTCTTAAAGCTGCATATGATAGTTTACAGGCTGCTTGTCTGAGTGAGTAGTATACAAATTTGACATAATATTTAGTACTGTGCAGATAAAATGATGGATGAATAACAAATACATGATTGGATGCATTTTTTGCAGAACCTGAGTATAGATATTTTATGACTCTTAACTTAATTCCAGCAAGACAGAGCTGTTACTAATTCCTGGAGATCAATCTCCAATGCAAGGCCTAGTCATCTCTCTTTATGACTCCTAGATCAAACCATCTGATAATGTATCAAACCATGGTGTTGTCCTGAATACCAACTGACCTCTCCTCATGTAGCCAACATGACAAGATCATGCCGGTTCCTCCTCTACAACATCAAGAATACTTGTCCATTTCTCTCCATGGAAGCCACGGTTGGACTATTGCGACTGCCTCCTGGCAGGTGCTCCCATGTCCACTATTAAACCCCTGCAACTTATCCAAAATGCAGCTGCTCAACTGGTTTTTGTTTGTTTGTTTGTTTATTGTCATGTTTTACACTTTGGTTACATTCATGACAGGAACGGTAGTTACTCATTACACAAGGTTCTTCAGTTCACAAGGTTATATCAAACACATTCATGGACAATTTTGTATCTCCAATTTACCTCACTTGCACGTTTTTGGACTGTGGGAAGAAACCGGAGTTCCCAGAGGAAACCCACACAGACATGGGGAGAACAAGCAAACTCCACACAGAAAGGACCCGGACCGCCCCACGTGGGGATCGAACCCCGGAACCTCTCAGCTGATTTTAACCAACCTAAACACTGCCACATCACCCCACTGCTGAGTTCTCTTCACTGGCTTCCTGTAGCTGCACGCATTCAGTTTAAAACACTGATGCTCGCCTACAAAGCCCCAAGTTACCTTCGAGGTCTAATAAAACCCCGCTCTGTACCACTCAACCTCCGAGACACCAGTCTCACTCGATTTGATCCTCCACCCAGAACTCCAGGAAGACAAGCATCAAGCCTCTTTTCAGTACTTGCACCCAAGTGGTGGAACGAGCTTCCCTTGTCTGTCCGAACATCTGAGTCTCTCGCTGTCTTCAAAAGACGATTAAAAACCCACCTCTTTACTAAGCACTTAAGCTGACATGTACTTACTAACGCTCTTATTCATTTCTTGCAAAAAAAAAAAAAAAAAAAACACCTATTAATAACGTGTGAAAAATTATTTAATAAATAAATTACTTTGTACAGTGCACAAAGTAATGTCAGTGAAGGCATTGTATGATATGGACCAATTTCAGTGGTCTGAAGAGAGCCCTGACCTCAACCTTACTAAAAACCTTTGGCATAAAATGGATAGATAGATAGATAGATAGATAGATAGATAGATAGATAGATAGATAGATAGATAGATAGATAGATAGATAGATAGATAGATAGATAGATAGATAGATAGACAGACAGACAGACAGACAGACAGACAGACAGACAGACAGACAGACAGATTCAACTTCATTGTTATTGCTCAGTACAGGTACAAGGCAACGAAATGTAGTTAGCATCTACCAGAAATATATATATATATATATATATATATATATATATATATATATATATATATATATATATATATATATATACGTATATATATACAGCTATTTACATTTATGGTATTATGTCTATGTACATAGTACTATATACATAGTAATAATAATAATAAGCATATGAATAAGTATGGGATTAGTTAGGTATGTATTATAATAACAGTAATAATAATAATAATAATAATAAAAGTATGTAAAATAAATTACTATACAACTAACTATAACTATATAAAGATGCTGCTAAATAACTATACAAACACGGGTAAATAATTGTGCATATACTGACAGTTGTGTAAAGTGCAGGTGCAAATGATAAATAATAAGTCCAGTGTGTAGTCCAGGGTGTTGGTTGTATTAACAGTGTAGTGTTGTGTTCAGTAAAGTGATTGAGATGGAAAAGAAACTGTTCCTGAGCCGACTGGTCCTGGCACGTATGTCGCTGTATCTCCTCCCAGATGGCAGAAGGTTATATCTTATTGCCCATGGTTTTGAAATGGAGTGTCCAACAAGCTCATGGTCAGGTGTCCACATAAGGTTAAGGTACTGGACTAGTAAACAGAAGGTTGCCGGTTCAAGCCCCGCCACCACCAAGTTGTCACTGTTGGGTCCCTGAGCAAGGCCCTTAATCCTCAATTGCTCATCGTGTTCAGCTCGTTGTGTAAGTCGCTTTGGATAAAAGTGTCTGCTAAATGCTGAAAATTTAAATGTAAATAATAGCAATAGTTTGGACTCCCCATGACAAAAAAACAATGTGGTTGTATAAAGAATGTAAATTATTTAACTTAGAAAATCAACAAAACATTGAATTTAATCAGGGGTGTCCTAAATTTTTCCAGGCCAAGCCTGGAAGCTTTATTCAAAGAATGATTTGTTAGACAGTGAGTATACCTCCTCATTGTCAGCTTGCATAAACAAACCCAGCAATAGAGCTAACATAGTATCAGTTAACCCACCGCTGCCACACCGAGAGCCACACGACGACAGTTCCCAAGTCGAGCGTACACTTCCATTTGCAAGCATGCCAACACAAGTACATCACCTTGACGCACAACTTCACACATGCATCAGGCCTGGCTAGAAGAACGAGCAAACAGGCAAGAGAAAAAAGGAGATGAAAGCAGCCACCTGGGCCCTGCTGGGCTTTTCCATCAATCACAATCAACAGCAAGCCCAGCCCAATTACAAGCGGAAGACTTGGGGCCATGTGCTGATTGTTAGTCCAGTGAAAAAACTAAAGATGGAGGGGTGATGATGGGGGATGGAAAGAGAGGTGTTGTAGTTGAAGAGAGGGGGTTAGGAGAGTGTGTGTGCAGGCGGCCCCATTTCCTCACTAATGGGCACGCTAAAGAGGGGCATGCTGTGAAGTAACTGACCCATGGTAAAGTTCTGTGCCCTGCCTAACCACAACCCATTCAGGTATGCTGCAAGTAATGGCACTCATAGTGGTATGACTGAAATAGCTATGCTCCACTGAGTATGTGTGAAGGAGTGCTATTTACACTTAGTGACCAAAAGTATGTGGACATCCTTATATTACATCCATACACAAAGTCAAACGTTGCATACACTTGTTTGGGACTTGTATGTGGGCTCATTTTGGGTTTTGTATGACTTCTGGATTTGAATGATTGGTGGGTGCCTGGGTGGCTCAGTGGTCTAATTTGCTAGCCCACCACCGCTGACCGTGGACCGTGCTTTCGGCCGGCATATACATAGACACGATTGACTATGTCAAAAAGGTAAGTTGGTCAAAGCCCTGTAATGGATTGGCACCCTGTCCAGGATATTCCTGCCTCGCGCCCAGTGTTTCCCAGTGTAACCAGTTGGACAAATTATTGGACTTGCCCAAAATAATTCATGAATTTGAGTTATTTTATAAGTGTATTGTGAGCTTCCTGGGGCTAAAATAATATGTGAAGGATTGAATATACAGCTTATTAAATTGGTGGTTTAGGTGACGGTATAGTATGAGGGTTCTTTAAAAGTTTCAGCACTTTTTAAACTCTATTTATTTTATAATTTTAAAAAGAAATGATATCACTTTTCTACAGTCACCTTCTGATGCATTTTTCCCAGCATTGTACCAGAACGAAGCTAACCCACACCCCCTCCGACACGTGGGCAGCATGCCGTATGCATCTCATCACCTACACTTTGACGAGTGCAGTGCAGCTCAGCGTTGTGTACGGAGAGACACACCCTGACAGCACTCTTTTCTCATCCCTGTGCAGGCGCCATCAATCAGCCAGCAGAGGTCGTAATTGCACCAGTCATGGGAGAGAGAGACCCTATCCGGCTTAGTCCCGCCCATCTGAACAACAAGCCAATCGTTGTTTATGTGGCCGCTCAGCCTAGCCAGCAGGCAGAGCTGAGATTCGATACGATGTATTCAAGATCCCAGCTCTGGTTCCAGCGTGTTTTTACCGCTGCGCCACCTGAGCAGCCTAGCAGTGTACCAACTTTTTAATGCCATAAGCAAAAAATGTTTTTGGTTGAGCGTGTAGCCACTAATGCACTAACTGCTTTCACATCATCATCACATGAAAATCTTCTTCCCCTTAAAGCTTCTTTGAGTGGTCCAAAAAGGTGGAAATTAGATGGCATTAAATCTGGACTATAAGCTCTCTCTCAGTCTCTCAGACATGACCAATTACTACTCTTCTCGCCCTCACCGTTTCCAAACAAAATATAAAAGTGCAGAAACTTTTTGCAGATCCCTAGTATTAAAACTTTAATTCACAAAAAGTTGGGACAGTAGACAAAATGTACATTTTTTTGAACTTATACTCAATTGTAAACAGTACATAGACAAACTAACATTTTTTTTCCCATCTGTTCTTTCAAAATTTGATGAGGGCAACACTATCCAAAAAAGAATTGGACAGAGGCATAAATACCATTTCTATTAACAAGATTTTGTGATCATTGTGGAACTGAGGACCCAAACTGCAGTTGTTTTGAAAGTGCATTTTGTCCATTTTTGCTTGATATAACACTCCAGACTCTCTGTCATATCCTACACTTTATAATAATCCACATGTTTTTAATGCAAAACAGGTCTGTACTGTAGACAGGCCAGTCTAGCTCCTGCATTCAATTACCACAAAGCCATGCTGATGTAGCTCTGGCAAAATGTGGCTTGGCATTGTGTTACTGAAACAAGCAGAGACATAAAAAGATTTTACATTGCTGTGTGCTTAGTGGCTGAAGTGCAAGGAAGATGCTTTTACTTCTGCTTTTTCTTTGTCCAAGTACAGTGGTACCTTGTAACTCAACATCCCCTAAACTCAAAATCTTCAATCAAGAAATGTATACCATTAAACTCCACATTTCCCTTAAAATCAACATGTTCAACTTAAAAAAATTTTTTTAATTTAATTTCAAATTAACAATGAACAGCCGCTTTGTTCAGCGCTCGGCTTGTGTGGTGCGGTAAAACATCATCATGATGCGGATATGAGACGAATCTGCATTTGTGTGGAATAACTGTCAAATTCAATCTGAAAGTACCACATGTATCTGTGTTTAGCTGGATTTTCCTCCTGTTTCACTTTTAAACTTGTGTTACAGCTCGGGGTTCTGAGAAATTGGGAGAATCAGCTTTTTTTCGAGAGTCTAAAATGCTTATCGTTAAAAAAGCTTGATGTGACAATGTATTAAAAGAGCGACATAGAAACACTAAACTTAACACTCTTAATCATTACTGCTCATAAGTTCTCTTCACTAATAAAATTCCTCACTTATTGTTTTAGTACAGTAATTTACAATAAGCTTTGTGCACCACCACACTCCATAGGAAATAACAGCACAGTCATGTGAATTTGCCTTTACTGAACGGAATACGGTATTCAAAGATCAAGCATCTCCACGATTAAGAAGCAAAAAGAAACAATAAAGAAGTAAAGGTAAAGAGCAGGTTTTATTGTATTTTATATTGATTTTTAATAGTTTTTAATTGTATTTAAGTGTTTTATATTATATTTGTGTTATTTTCAGTGTATAAGTGTCAAAAACAACCCCATTTGTTTAAAATTAGCCTAAAATACAGTACAGGCCAAAAGTTTGGACACACCTTCTCATTCAATGCGTTTTCTGTATTTTCATGACTATTTACATTGTAGATTCTCACTGAAGGCATCAAAACTATGAATGAACACATGTGGAGTTATGTACTTAACAAAAAAAGGTGAAATAACTGAAAACATGTTTTATATTCTAGTTTCTTCAAAATAGCCACCCTTTGCTCTGATTACTGCTTTGCACACTCTTGGCATTCTCTCAATGAGCTTCAAGAGGTAGTCACCTGAAATGGTTTTCAGGTGTGCCTTATCAGGGTTATTTAGTGGAATTTCTTGCTTTATCAATGGGGTTGGGACCATCAGTTGTGTTGTGCAGAAGACAGGTTACTACACAGCCGACAGCCCTATTGGACAACTGTTAAAATTCATGTTATGGCAAGAACCAATCAGCTAACTAAAGAAAAACGAGTGGCCATCATTACTTTAAGAAATGAAGGTGTCAGTCCGGAAAATTGCAAAAACTTAAATGTGTCCCCAAGTGGAGTCACAAAAACCATCAAGCGCTACAGCGAAACTGGCACACACGAGGACCGACCCAGGAAAGGAAGACCAAGAGTCATCTCTGCTTCTCAGGACAAGTTCATCCGAGTCACCAGCCTCAGAAATCGCAAGTTAACAGCAGCTCAGATCACAGACCAGTTGAATGCCACACAGAGTTCTAGCAGCAGACCCATCTCTAGAACAACTGTTAAGAGGAGACTGCGCAAATCAGGCCTTCATGGTCAAATAGCTGCTAGGAAACCACTGCTAAGGAGAGGCAACAAGCAGAAGAGATTTGTTTGGGCCAAAAAACACAAGGAATGGACATTAGACCAGTGGAAATCTGTGCTTTGGTCTGATGAGTCCAAATTTGAGATCTTTGGTTCAAACCGCCGTGTCTTTGTGAGACGCAGAAAAGGTGAACGGATGGATTCCACATGCCTGGTTCCCACTGTGAAGCATGGAGGAGGAGCTGTGATGGTGTGGGGGTGTTTTGCTGGTGACACTGTTGGGGATTTATTCAAAATTGAAGGCACACTGAACCAGCATGGCTACCACAGCATCCTGCAGCGACATGCCATCCCATCTGGTTTGCGTTTAGTTGGACCATCATTTATTTTTCAACAGGACAATGACCCCAAACACACCTCCAGGCTGTGTAAGGGCTATTTGACCAAGAAGGAGAGTGATGGAGTGCTGCGGCAGATGACTTGGCCTCCACAGTCACCGGACCTGAACCCAATCGAGATGGTTTGGGGTGAGCTGGACCGCAGAGTGAAGGCAAAGGGGCCAACAAGTGCTAAACACCTCTGGGAACTCCTTCAAGACTGTTGGAAAACCATTTCAGGTGACTACCTCTTGAAGCTCATTGAGAGAATGCCAAGAGTGTGCAAAGCAGTAATCAGAGCAAAGGGTGGCTATTTTGAAGAAACTAGAATATAAAACGTGTTTTCAGTTATTTCACCTTTTTTGTTAAGTACATAACTCCACATGTGTTCATTCATAGTTTTGATGCCTTCAGTGAGAATCTACAATGTAAATAGTCATGAAAATACAGAAAACGCATTGAATGAGAAGGTGTGTCCAAACTTTTGGCCTGTACTGTATATGCAGTTCCACAGGACCATGGAACGCATTAACAGGTTTCCCATACATCCTTATGTAAAAATAAAACCTTGAAATTCAACGCCTTTTAAACTCAACGCCACTCCCAGAACCAATGGACGTTGAGTTTCAAGGTACCACTGTAATCAGAAACAAACATCAGCAGGAGAGTCTTTCTTATATGACAACCGTTATGTCCATGGGTGCAATCAAACTAGACCTATGTATATGGGTACAGAAAAGTCACTAGCTGTAGTCAATTATAATCAGTAATGATAATGTTAGGAGGCCACAGAACAGTCTTGCATTAAAATACCACAGAGCATTTACATATTACATAAATCCACATATAAACCAGAACTGATGCATGTACACAAGCAGACTCAGTTCATTCCTCTTTAACCCAGGCCATCACAAAACACACAAAGAACTAAATTGCCTTAGATGCTTTACCAGCATCATTCATCTTCATTGCTTTCTGCATGTTCCATAAACACATTGTCATAAATACCTCATAAACCTTAAACGTTTCCCAAAGGTTTAGTAAATTCCTTACTGTCATCTGCTGGAGTAAGCTCACTGAGGAAGAAAAAAAACAACTCAGCTAACAAAAATAAATACATTAATTAAAGAAGCTTACCCAGGATTGTTTTTCTGAATTGAACAAGTATAATGGACCAATTAGGTAATTAGGAACCTGGGTTCTGCAGGCTGGACACGTCTCTTATGTCACTTCATTAACTCTGCTAGTCTGCTAATGACTTAAAATTGCACTGTATAAACATTGCACAGATAAGACTTTTCCAGTCATTTATAACAGAAATAATCCTACATTTTCAGCATAATCTTTAACACGTTTTCATTTACCACATTTAAGAAAAAGAAAAGATTATTACACATTAGGCAAATTAATCACAGTGGCCCTGAATCATCAGTGCAAACAGCTAATATAATTAAAGTATGTAATTATGTAAGGTTATTTAAAGTAAGGTCACATTAAAATAACAATTAAGTTGGAACAAAACGTTTTACTCTAAGAGCTTATTAATGACATAACAGCAATTTAGGAAAAACTACAGCCTACTACAGATGGGGTCAAATGGTAAAGATACACCGATCAGCCATAACATTAAAACCACCTCCTTGTTTCTACACTCACTGTCCATTTTATCAGCTCCACTTAGCATATAGAAGCACTTTGTAGTTCTACAATTACTGACTGTAGTCCATCTGTTTCTCTGCATGCTTTGTTAGCCCACTTCATGCTGTTCTTCAATGGTCAGGACTCTCCCAGGACCACTACAGAGCAGGTATTATTTGGGTGGTGGATCATTCTCAGCACTGCAGTGACACTGACATGGTGGTGGTGTGTTAGTGTGTGTTGTGCTGCTATGAGTGGATCAGACACAGCAATGCTGCTGGAGTTTTTAAACACCTCACTGTCACTGCTGGACTGAGAATAGTCCACCAACCAAATATATCCAGCCAACAGCGCCCCGTGGGCAGCGTCCTGTGACCACTGATGAAGGTCTAGAAGATGAACAAATCAAACAGCAGCAATAGATGAGTGATCGTCTCTGACTTTACATCTACAAGGTGGACCAATTATGTAGGAGTGTCTAATAGAGTGGACAGTGAGTGGACACAGTATTAAAAAACTCCAGCAGCGCTGTAGCGTCTTATCCACTCATACCAGCACAACACACACTTACACATCACCACCATGTCAGTGTCACTGCAGTGCTGAGAATGATCCACCACCTAAATGATACCTGCTCTGTGGTGGTCCTGTGGGGGTCTTGATCATTGAAGAACAGAGTGAAAAGCAGGCAAAAAAGCATGCAGAGAAGCAGATGGACTAGTCAGTAATTGTAGAACTACAAAGTGCTTCTATATGGTAAGTGGGGCTGATAAAATGGACAGTAAGTGTAGAAACAAGGAGGTGGTTTTAATGTTATAGCTGAACAGTGTAGATGTAGTGTTCCTAAGTGTGTGAGAACTTTCCAAACTTAATGGTACTTTCCATATGATTGTGCATAGTTTACACAATGTCTTTATGAACCATGAAATAGTTGCACTGTTTTTAAATATACTATGCTGACTTGCATCACAAAGCCACAAATTCAAAAAATACTACTTTTTTTCTCCCCTGCTGTTTTCTTCCTCTGCTTCTCCATATCGTTCCATCTCTTCCAACAAATAATAAAAACCATCTGCTTCCGCCAGTCTTGGAAATATAACCACACTTCATTTGGTTTCATAAGTGAAAGCAACTGGCTGAATTTAGTGTGTGTGCATAAGACAGTTATGAACAGACACATACATGCACAAGTACCTCCAAAATTGTGTGTTTTATAATATGAGCAAATTACAGCTGACTGGTAGATCTATATTTAGCCATTACTTGTTCTTTCTCTCAATATGTCTCTCTTTTTCTCTCTTGCTCTCTCATTACTTTGTTTGTGTGGGCTGGAGCCGGAACTGCGTAAAGAAATTCAAACAGTCTTCCATGTTTCTTTAACCCTATTCTCTGTCATTCCAACTTAAAAGCCCAGTGTTTAGAATATGAAATGGCAGTCATGGTGGTTGATGGGGGAATGTGATGGTTGAGAAAATAGCTTTAGAATTGAGGCCTTGGGGTTATGCAATGATCCCTTGAAATGCTCATCTCTGATACAATATACCCCCATTTCTCAAAATCTGGCCTATGTCTAGCCACAGACAATGGAAATAAAAAGTCCTTTCAGAGAAATCACAAGCGTGGAGGTTGCAGCACTAATTGACCAAATAATAATTGGATATATGTGGTCTTTTTGGTCCTTATTCAGTGACTGCCTGGGTAGAGGAACACAAACCGAGTTATTTTGCAAAAGCTTAGATGCATTACATTCAGTAAATATATACTGACAATATGCACATGTATATAAGCTAGGACTGTAGTCAAAACCACATTGTTGGATCCAAGACCACAAATATCCAAAATTTAGTCTAAACAAGGTTGATTTCAAGTCAAGGCTGAGTCCACAAGAAAACCCAAGAGATAAAAGCAAAAGTATTTATTCATGTACAGTATATGAATAAAAATGCATGTATTATTGTAACTGTTGTATTATTGTACCCTAGCCTGATAAACCCCTACAAATTTACTTTGACCTGAGTAATTTTCACTCTGAAACTTACTTCAACCCAGTCATAGTTACTCAGGTCTGTGCCTGTGCCACTACAATCAGCTCAAGATTTAATGCATCCCTAAATGTGATACACATTATTAATACAAATTATTTTTTCTTATAGATTAAGAAATCTACAAACTGGTAAAACTGTGTTTTGTATTGCGCTGTGTGATGGCTGGATTGCTGCTAAACAAAAGAAATCTTAAATATATTGGCCAAAGTGAATTTATAGGTGTTTTATCAGGCTAGAGTAAAATAATACAACAGTTACAATAATACATGCATCTTTATTCATATACATACACTGCCTGGCCAAAAAAAAGGTCACACACTCTAATATTTCGTTGGACCGCCTTTAGCTTTGATTACGGCACGCATTCGCTGTGGCATCATTTTCAAGATCTTGTATTGATGATGGGAGATTTGGACCACTGCGCAAAGTCGTCTCCAGCACATCCCAAAGATTCTCAATGGGGTTCAGGTCTGGACTGTGGTGGCCAATCCATGTGTGAAAATGATGTCTCATGCTCCCTGAACCACTCTTTCTCTTTCACAATTTGAGCCCGATGAATCCTGGCATTGTCATCTTGGAATATGCCCGTGCCATCAGGGAAGAAAAAATCCATTGATGGAATAACCTGGTTGTTCAGTATATTCAGGTAGTCAGCTGACCTCATTCTTTGGGCACATAACGTTGCTGAACCTAGACCTGACCAACTGCAGCAACCCCAGATCATAGCACTGCCCCCACAGGCTTGTACGGTAGGCACTAGGCATGATGGGTGCATCACTTCAACCGCCTCTCTTCTTACCCTGATGCGCCCATCACTCTGGAACAGGGTAAATCTGGACTCATCAGACCACATGACCTTCTTCCATTGCTCCAGAGTCCAATCTTTATGCTCCCTAGCAAATTGAAGCAGTTTTTGCCGGTTAGCCTCACTGACAAGTGGTTTTCTTAAGGCTACACAGCTGTTTAGTCCCAATCCCTTGAGTTCCCTTCGCATTGTGTGTGTGGAAATGCTCTTACTTTCACTATTAAACATATCCCTGAGTTCTACTGTAGTTTTTCTACCATTTGATTTCACCAAACGTTTAAGTGATCGCCGATCACAATCATTCAAGATTTTTTTCCGACCACATTCCTTCCTCGAAGATGCTGTTTCCCCACTGTCCTTCCACTTTTTAATAATGCGTTGGACAGTTCTTAACCAGATTTTTGTAGTTTCAGCAATCTCCTTAGATGTTTTCTCTGCTTGATGCATGCCAATAATTTGACCCTTCTGAAACAGATTAACATCTTTTCCACGACCACAGGATGTGTCTTTCAACATGGTTGTTTAACAAATGAGAAACTACCAGCTGTAGCTTGTTGCCAGCTGAAACATAATCACCCATGCAGTAATTATCCAATGGCAGGCTCTTACCTATTTGCTTAGTTAAATCCAGGTGGTGACCTTTTTTTGGCCAGGCAGTGTATAATCACCCTTGTTAAGACTCAATTTTGGACCCAACAATGGTGGTTTTGACTACAATCCTAGCTTATACATATGTACACATTGTAACACATCTAAACCTTTGCAACATAATTTGGTTTCTGTTCCTCTACCCAGTCAATCACTGAATAAGGACCAAAAAAGACCACATCTATCCAATTGTACCCACTGATGATGGGAGGAGAAGGGACAAACAACAAATGCCTGGCATGGTATGGGACAGCCAAGATAATGATGCCAAAGGATAACAAAAACCAAATCCTGATATGGACCAAAAGAAATGGTAAAACTGGTGATGATGTGAATGTGTCACAAAACAGTACATCAAACCCTTTTGTGTATGGGGCTGTGTAGCACAGGCCAGTCAAAGTGCTCATGCACTCCTGTCTATTATTGAAAGCATATATGATAAGCATTCAGTCATTGAAACTGATCAGAGCAATAGGTCTGACTAATTCTGCTTTCTCCCAGATCATGTGTGTTGTTCACCAATGAAAGAGATGGCATCATGATGCACTGTGGGACTATGCACTTAACAGCCTACATTAGTAGAAAGACTTGCTACCTGCTGCCAGATGTACATATCCAGTTTTTGTACACTGTAGTATTGTAGTATTTATGCTATATACGTACACTATATGAACAACAGTTTTGGGACGCCCCTTTAAATTAATTAATGTGTTTCAGCCACAACACTTTCTAACAGATGTAATAAGTTAATTATATAAATAAAAATTACACACCTCCAACTTTGTAGCAACAGTTTAGGGAAGGCCCTTTCCTGTTCTAGCTTGACTGTGCCCCTATATACAAAGTAAGGTCTGTATAGACATAAAGAAAAGCTGGGTTTAAAGAAACTGCAGTGGCCTGCACAAAGCCCTGACCTCAGTCTTACTTTGTAATGAACTGGAACATGATCTGAGGCTTTCTTGAGCAACATCAGTGCCCAGCCATACAAATGCTTCTTCGAGTGAATGAATTCCCACAGACAAACATCAAAGTATTGTGAGAAACCTTCTTAGAAAATCACATAGACATTTTTTCTATTTTAATACATTTTTTTTGGAAAGGGATGTCAGACAAACTTGTGGTCAGGTGTCCAAATACCTTTGGCCATGTAATGTATGTTTAGTATGTATGAGGATGATCTAAGGTATAATGCAAATAGGCAAACATGCAATGTGTGTGTAACAAAGTTCTGTGGCCTGATAGATAGTGACAGTTCAGTTACATCTGGCGTAAAGTTGGCCCAGAATTCAACTGATTAAAACTTAATAAAAATTTTGTAGTAGAACCTTGGTCTTTTGATGTGGCTAAACTAAAGCAATACTGCCCAGCAGTGTGAGCCACAAATACTTCACAGTGATGTAAAAGACTGTAATCCAGGTTTTGTGGTTGCCGTTGGTTGCACTTGTTGCTGCAGAAGGTGCACCAGTCACTATATTGGTGGGGGAGGGGTGTGTTGGTGTAACATTTTCATGTGGTTGATATTGGTGTTGCATAACCTTTATCTTTTATTAAATTAAATCATCTTTAAGACACAGTTTTGTGTTCTGTGTACAACAGTATGCAATTAACAGTAACCGGCAACCTTCTGTTTACTAGTCCAGTACCTTAACCACTGAGCTATCACTGCCCTCAGTGTAGAAACAAGGAGGTGGTTTTAATGCTGTCCAGAGTGATTTCTGCTATTTGACTAATGAATCTGACCCACCCCTACCCTGACCAGGATAAAGCAGTGGTAACAAAGGCAGTAAATTAATGAATACATGTTCTGTATTGTGACTGCTTGAATAAGTCTATTTACAATATGATTGTCCTTGGAACCTGTTTTAATGATACTTCAAGTTACAACAGTTGAAAACAAGTTATACATATGACCGCAAACAGCACACACACACACACACACACACACACTCCTATGCATGACAGGTTAGGGCTGTAGAAATGTCATTTCTGTGTCTATAATTAAACAACCCAAGTCTATGAGCATACAGGCCTTAGAGACCATAGAGATTTCAGCATACTGACTTTCATAGCTGTGGTAGATTCATTTTACACTGCTGGTGTTTATGCACACAATATTATGTCACCTGGGGCCTACTATAAAGTATCCTTTTTAGTTCAGTTCAGTGCCTTACAGATATGGTTGCTTATTGTGCTACACATCTATGCCATGACTGGATGTATAATTTGTTTTGAATGCTACTATGACCTTTTTCAGTATGTTTGTAATTTGAGACAGTCACTACTATGCTATTAGATATGGCTTATTTATATTTTAAGAAACTAAAAACAGCTCTCCTAATGTGTTATATTAGATTAAAGCTAGTCTACAAGGTCATTTTTTAATTCCCAGTTTTTAAAGCATTGTATAAGAGGCCATACATTTAAAGTGCTTAATTAAATATACAGTCAAATAAAGCTACATACACTTGGGGCATATGTTTAATTCTAGACTTGGTGTCTAAAAGATTTCTGCCACACTTTAACTGTAACTGAATAATAAAACACACATAAAGATCTGACATTCTAGCTCTATTTAAGTTTATTATGGGGTTTAGTCAAAACAGTACCTAACAAGTAGTCTTGGCACTTTCTGTACTGAATTGAGTGTCACTTATGACACTTGATTTGCATAACGTGTTGATCATGTTGTAACAGATCTTTTAACTATGGCACAGCATGTCCAAGGCATATAATTCCCATGGTTCTCCCTGCTTTTTAAAACCCCAAATCAGAAAAAGTTGGGACAGCATGGAAAATGCAAATAATAAAAAAAACACAGAGTTTCTTACATTTACTTTGACTTTTTTTTATTGCAGACATGATGAACCTGAGATATTTCATGTTTTATTTGCTCAACTTTTTATTTTATTTATTAATAAACATCCATTCCTGCATTTCAGGCCTGCAGCACATTCCAAAAAAGTTGGGACAGTAAAGCATTTACCACTTTGTAATGTTGCCATTCCTTTTCACCACACTTAATAAAGCAATAAGCCACGAGAGACCGTGCGTTACTGCGATTTTATCCTGCGGAAGGTTGTTTTGAACATGGTTAACATAAGGCTTCTTTTTTTCACAGTAAAGTTTTAAGTGGCATTTGTGCATGTAACTCTGTATTGTAGTGCTTGACAAAGGTTTGCCAAAGTAATCCCTCACCCATGTGGTTATATCAGCTATTGTTGAGTGGCAGTTCTTGATGCAGTGTCGTCTGAGGAATCAAAGATCACAGGCGTTCAGCTTAAGCTTGCGCCCTTGGCCTTTATGCACTGAAATTCCTCCTGATTCCTTGAATCGTTTAATGATATTATGTACTGCAGAGGGAGAAATATGCAAATCCCTTCCAATCTTTCTTTGAGGTACATTGTTTTTAAACATTTCAGTAATTTTGTCACACATCTGTTGACAAACTGGAGATCCTCTGATCATCTTTGCTTATCAAAGATTCAGCCTTTCCTGATGCTGCTTTTGTACCAAACCATGATTACAATCATCTGTTGACATCACCTGTTTGGAATCACATCATTATTTAGTTTTTTCACCTCATTACACACCCTAAATTGCCCCTGTCCCAACTTTTTTTGGAATGTGTTGCAGGCCTAAAAAGCAGGAATGGAGGTATATTAACAAATGAAATGGAGTTGAGCAGATAAAACATGAAATATCTTGGGTTTAAAATGTCTGCAATCAAATAAAAGTTAAAGTAAATGTAAGGAACACTGAATTCTTATTTTATTAGCATTTTCCGTACTGTCCCAACTTTTTCTGATTTGGGGTTGTAATAGATCAGTGTTATAACACCAGTAATATTAAAAATGAAGCATGTCCTCTGTAAGGCTCCCTGTAATTTTGACCTTGTCCACTGTGTTAATGTGATCGGTGGTCAATAAGTAACTGAATTTAATGAACATTTAACTTGCATGCCTGGTCATAATTGCTAATTTGGCCACTTTTGTTCATTTAGTGCACTAGTGTGAGTGGACCTGCTGCTATAATAAGAACAGTTAGTCAGATGAGAGATATGACTTTGCTGAAGGCAGTCAGCGTTCTGCTTGGCTTTTCTCACTGTTTTTAATGACTCACACTAGCTGCTGCTCTACCTCAACAGCTTTAGCAAATGACTGTTTTGATCATACAAAGGTAGTTGCTTGCTAAATAAGGAAAATGAGCATTGTGGTGCGCATCAGTGTTTAAGTGTGATTTTACCCAGGCCTACTCTGTGCTTATTAGAGGAACACACACAGCACCATGAACCTTTGTGGGAGGGGAAAAAAGGAAATTTGCTGTGTAGCTTTTAAAAATCTAATGTTTTTACAGTAATTCCTCACGTAGTATGGAGATATATATTGTGTAAACATTTATATATATATATTTAATAGATTTGGGGCACATGCTGTGTAATTCAGGATGGTACAGTGGCACAGCAGGTAGGAGTTTCACATGGTCATTTTGTCTTCATTTTGATTTTCTTCAGGTACTGTTCCTCAGCTCCCAAAAACATTCATCTATTCATTCGTTGTCTGTTTTTACCATTTCTTAATCCTGGTCAGGGTCAAGGTGGGTCTGATTCACTGGACAAAAGGCAGGAAAACACCCCGGACAGGTTGTCAGGTCACAAGCAAATACTCTCTCTCTCTTTCACACACACACACACACACACTTAAATATAGTGCAATTTTTAGTAAATCCATTTGACCTGACTTAGGACTTCCACCTACTGTATGTTTTTTTTTAAGGTGAGTGCAAACTGGAGTGCCTGGAGGAGCTGGAAGGGACCAAGGGGACACCCATAATTTTAAGACAGTCTATGAAAATGTATCCTATATTTGAATGATTTAAATGATGCTATTGTAGCCTAACAGTTAAGGTACCAGACTAGTAATCAAAAGTCCGCTGGTTCAAGCCCCAACACTGCCAGGCTGCCACGGTTGGGCTCTTAAGCAAGGCCCCTAACCTTCAATTGCTTGGACAATATATATTTGCATAGTGCTGTAAGTTGCTTTAGATAACAGTAACACCCTGGACGGGGCGCCAGTCCATGGCAGGGCAGACACACACACACACACACACATATATACACACACTCATTCACGTATAGGGCAATACAGTGTCTGTGTGAGTCTGTTCATAAATCTTTACCACAGTTAATACAGGATGGCCCAGGTGCACCATGTACATATTGCTTTTCGCTCTTTGATGCCTCACAGCTCAGCTAATTGAGCCAAAACAGGGTCATGTGAAGCCAAATCTCCCCTTTCCCCCCATGTTAACCTTTCTCTATTCTCGACCTTGTCCACTTTGTTATTGTGACCACTACTTAAAATACGCATCTGGCTTTCATTTGGTCAGGCTTCATTGGGTCTGTCCTGCCGATTAGTAAGCCAGCGTCCTTGTGAACACAATTAACTTATTTAGCTTGATTGAAGTAAATTAGGGCCACAGACAAGGGGAAAAGGCTGCCCTTTAAAGGTGACCTATTACTTTTGGACTCTGACCCTTGGAACTTGTGAGGCTGTGAAACCTGTGGAATCCCCTATTAAAGAGGCCCTGTCAAGGCTGGATTGAGATGCTTCATCAGGACTAAAGGATATACAGAATGAGAGTGGAGTGTAAAGATAAAAGGAATGAGTGGTGAGGGATATAAGCAAACATAAATGTCACCTGACATAGTTCAGATTGTGCTTCCCTACTGTTATACTAGCATGCCTGTGTTTATTTTTCACCAGTTTGTTCTCTTTCTATTACTAACCCCTTTCACTTCAGTTAAAAAGCATATTAATAAAATAAATTATAAGATAATAAGTAAATTAGGCCCAACGACAATAAGCTGCTTCCAAATGCAGTTGATAGTAAGAATGGAAGGGATCGTTCTTTGTCAGCACTTCACACCCCTTTCATTTCATTAAATGCCACATTTATCTTCGAAACCACAATCACTCATTCTGTGATTCATATAGTTAACCACCCAGCATGAACTTCTAGCATTCTAAAAGCTGTAACACATTTACTGTATGTGGATTAATTACAGAAAATGTGTGAAAAAACCCATAATTGGCACATATTAATTTTAATATATATTTATGTGAACACATTTTCTTTTCAACAAGGATAGAGTGCCATACAGACTATTTAAATGCACACTAATAAGATTATACTAAGATTTTGGCAGGATTTATCAATCAATCAAATGGTACAGTATAAAGCATACTTTTTTGAGGTTGTTGTTAAAGTTTATAATTGTCCAAAAAAACTTTTAGCAGTTGGAATTTGTTCATATGATAAATGGCTTTAAATACATATAAATTACAACCCCAAATCAGAAAAAGTTGAGACAGTATGGAAAATGCAATTAAAATAGAAATGCAGTGTTCCTTACATTTACTTTGACTTTTATTTGATTGCAGACAGTTTAAACCCAAGATATTTCATAATTTTTTTTTCTGCTCAACTTCATTTCATTTGTTAATTCATTTCAGGCCTGCAACACATTCCAAAAAAGTTGAGACAGGGGCAATTTAGGGCAAGTAATAAGGTGAAAAAACTAAATAATGATGTGATTCCAAACAGGTGATGTCAACAGGTGATTGTAATCATGGTTTGGTACAAAAGCAGCATCCAGGAAAGGCTGAGTCCTTGATGAGCAAAGATGATCAGAGGATCTCCAGTTTGTCAACAAATGCGTGAGAAAATGATTGAAATGTTTAAAAACAATGTACCTCAAAGAAAGATTGAAAGGGATTTGCATATTTCTCCCTCTACAGTGCATTGTATTATTAAATGATTCAAGGAATCTGGAGGAATTTCAGTGTGTAAAGGCCAAGGAATCAAGCTTAAGCTGAATGCCCGTGATCTACAATCCCTCAGATGGCACTGCATCAAGAACCACCACTTAACAATAGCTGATATAACCACATGGGCAAGGAATTACTTTGGCAAACCTTTGTCAAGCACTACAAAATGGAGTTACATGCACAAATGCCACTTAAAACTTTACTGTGTCCCCAATAGAGAATGTGTGAAGAATTTTGAAATGAAAAATGCAACAACGACGACCCTGTACTGTTGTACATCTTAAGACGTGTTTGCAGGAAGAATGGGACAAAATAAAAGCTGAAACACTAAATCACTTGGTCTCCTCGGTGCCAAAACGTCTTTTAAGTGTGGTGAAAAGAAATGGCAACATTACAAAGGATTAAATGCTTTACTGTCCCAACTTTTTTTTTGAATGTGTTGCAGGCCAGAAATGCAAAAATGGCTGTTTATTAATAAATGAAATGAAGTTGATCAGACAAAACATGAAATATCTCAGGTTCATCCTGTCTGCAGTCAAATAAAAGTCAAAGTAATTTTCCATGCTGTCCCATTTTTGTCTGATTTGGGGTTGTATTTATTCATTTATAGTGAGATTAAAATATTCAAACATTGGCACAAATAGCGACCCATCTTGGCTTGTAAGGACTGAGCCTTTGGTTTCCTCATTTTATACCCAATCATGATGTCCTTGCCTTTTACTAATCTACCTACTTATTGTGTAATGTCTGAAAATGGTGTAACTTGAATATTCTGTCGTTTCTCTCTCCACATATGATTTATCTGTACTTTTAACCATTTATGATTTCATCAGTTTGGACAATATCATCAATAGTACTCGCAGAAATGCAGCCCAGAACCAGGACAGACTCTCAACAATGTTTTATTGAAGACATCAAGCACGTATTCCTCCACTCTCTCCAACTTCGGTCATTCCATAATGCTGTATGTATATATATATATTTGCACTGATCAGCCATAACATTAAAACCACCTCCTTGTTTCTACACACATTTCATCAGCTTCATTTACCATATAGAGGCACTTTGTAGTTCTACAATTACTGACTGTAGTCCATCTGTTTCTCTGCATGCTTTGTTAGCCCCCTTTCATGCTGTTCTTCAATGGTCAGGACCCCCACAGAGCAGGTATTATTTGGGTGGTGGATCATTCTCAGCACTGCAGTGACACTGACATAGTGGTAGTGTGTTAGTGTGTGTTGTGCTGGTATGAGTGGATCAGACACAGCAGCGGTGATGAAGTTTTTAAACACCTCACTGTCACTGCTGAACTGAGAATAGTCCACCAACCAAAAATATCCAGCCAACAGCGCCTCAAAGGCAGCGTCCTGTGACCACTGATAAAGGTCTAGAAGATGACCAACTCAAACAATAGCAATAGATGAGTGATCATCTCTGACTTTACATTTACAGTGTGGACCAACTAGGTAGGAGTGTCTAATAGAGTGGACAGTGAGTGGACACAGTATTAAAAAACTCCAGCAGCGCTGCTGTGTCTGATGCACTCATACCAGCACAACACACACTAACACACCACCACCATGTCAGTGTCCCTGCAGTGCTGAGAATGATCCACCACCCAAATAATACCTGCTCTGTGGTGGTCCTGGGAGACTCCTAACCATTGAAGAACAGCATGAAAGGAGGCTAACAAAGTTTGCAGAGAAACAGATGGACTTCATTCAGTAATTGTAGAACTACAAAGTGCTTCTATATGCTAAGTGGAGCTGATAAAATGGACAGTGAGTGTAGAAACAAGGAGGTGGTTTTAATGTTATGGCTGATTGGTGTATATATGGAAGGTGGTCCTAATGTTTTGGCTGGTCGATGTATGTATGTGTGAGAGACCAACAGTAAAAAAGAAAAACAGAAAGTTTGTCAGGGATTCTGTTACATCAATAGAACTTGAGGCCCTGTACAAAATAACCAATACCTGTTTTATGGCCTGTGAAATCTTCACAAGTTGAGAAAAGCCCTTAGTGGACATGCAAAAGAATGTTTCCATATAGCGACCTTACACACAGATACACACAGACACCCCTCCAGAACAGCATGAGATACTAAGATAACAGGGTCAAGCTCAAGGGTCAAAGTTGAGAGAGTATGATCTCACAGGGAACACATGGAGAGGATAAAGTGGGTCTGGTTTCTGTAAAGTGTGAGTGAGGGTGCAGTAATTTAGTGGGTGCAGTAATTTACGAGCCCACGAAAAGAGAGCCTGAACACTGAATCATCAGAAATACCCAGAAAATTCTGTAGTGTGTGTGTGTGTGTGTGTAGTATGTGTGTGTGTGTGTGTGTGTGTGATGCAGAGCCAGAAACATATCAATCCTTTTCATGCACTAATGCTATTGTATGACTAAAGGTCTTATATGGAACCCATATGTTGGAACTGTCTCGTTTAAATAAACAGGTGACACATCCTGTGACTTATTATCCAACTTACAGTGCCTTGCAAAAGTATTCACCCCCTTGGCTTTTTACCTCTTTTGTTAAATTACAGCCTGTAATTTAAATGTTTTGTTTAATCTGAATTTTATGTAATAGATCTGCACAAAGTAATTTAAGTTGGTGAGGTGAAATGAGAAAGAAAAAAAAAAAAAAGAAATATACAGTATATATACAGTGTATCACAAAAGTGAGTACACCCCTCACATTTCTGCAAATATTTTATTATATCTTTTCATGGGACAACACTATAGACATGAAACTTGGATATAACTTAGAGTAGTCAGTGTACAACTTGTATAGCAGTGTAGATTTACTGTCTTCTGAAAATAACTCAACACACAGCCATTAATGTCTAAATGGCTGGCAACATAAGTGAGTACACCCCACAGTGAACATGTCCAAATTGTGCCCAAAGTGTCAATATTTTGTGTGACCACCATTATTATCCAGCACTGCCTTAACCCTCCTGGGCATGGAATTCACCAGAGCTGCACAGGTTGCTACTGGAATCCTCTCCCACTCCTCCATGATGACATCACGGAGCTGGTGGATGTTAGACACCTTGAACTCCTCCACCTTCCACTTGAGGATGCGCCACAGGTGCTCAATTGGGTTTAGTCCATCACCTTTACCTTCAGCTTCCTCAGCAAGGCAGTTGTCATCTTGGAGGTTGTGTTTGGGGTCGTTATCCTGTTGGAAAACTGCCATGAGGCCCAGTTTTCGAAGGGAAGGGATCATGCTCTGTTTCAGAATGTCACAGTACATGTTGGAATTCATGTTTCCCTCAATGAACTGCAGCTCCCCAGTGCCAGCAACACTCATGCAGCCCAAGACCATGATGCTACCACCACCATGCTTGACTGTAGGCAAGATACAGTTGTCTTGGTACTTCTCACCAGGGCGCCGCCACACATGCTGGACACCATCTGAGCCAAACAAGTTTATCTTGGTCTCGTCAGACCACAGGGCATTCCAGTAATCCATGTTCTTGGACTGCTTGTCTTCAGCAAACTGTTTGCTGGCTTTCTTGTGCGTCAGCTTCCTTCTGGGATGACGACCATGCAGACCGAGTTGATGCAGTGTGCGGCGTATGGTCTGAGCACTGACAGGCTGACCTCCCACGTCTTCAACCTCTGCAGCAATGCTGGCAGCACTCATGTGTCTATTTTTTAAAGCCAACCTCTGGATATGACGCCGAACACGTGGACTCAACTTCTTTGGTCGACCCTGGCGAAGCCTGTTCCGAGTGGAACCTGTCCTGGAAAACCGCTGTATGACCTTGGACACCATGCTTTAGCTCAGTTTCAGGGTGTTAGCAATCTTCTTATAGCCCAGGCCATCTTTGTGGAGAGCAACAATTCTATTTCTCACATCCTCAGAGAGTTCTTTGCCATGAGGTGCCATGTTGAATATCCAGTGGCCAGTATGAGAGAATTGTACCCAAAACACCAAATTTAACAGCCCTGCTCCCCATTTACACCTGGGACTTTGACACATGACACCAGGGAGGGACAACGACACATTTGGGCACAATTTGGACATGTTCACTGTGGGGTGTACTCACTTATGTTGCCAGCTATTTAGACATTAATGGCTGTGTGTTGAGTTATTTTCAGAAGACAGTAAATCTACACTGCTATACAAGTTGTACACTGACTACTCTAAATTATATCCAAGTTTCATGTCTATAGTGTTGTCCCATGAAAAGATATAATGAAATATTTGCAGAAATGTGAGGGGTGTACTCACTTTTGTGATACACTGTATATACAGTATATGCGCACACGCCATTTTCCAGTTTATTCTTTAAAATTTATATATATATATATATATATATATATATATATATATATATATATATATATATATATATAAATAAACGCCATTTTCCAGTTTATTCTTTAAAATTTATATATATATATATATATATATATATATATATATATATATATATATATATACATTTTAAAGAATAAACTGGAAAATGGCGTGTGCGCATGCATTCACCCCCTTTGCTTTGAAGCCCCTAAAAAGTTCTGGTGCAACCAATTACATTCAGAAGTCACATTATTAGTGAAATAAAGTTCACCTGTGTGCAATCTAAGTGTCACATGATCTGTCAGTATATATACACCTTTTCTGAAAGGCCTTAGAGGCTGCAATATTACTAAGCAAGAGGCACCACTAACCAAACAAAAACATGAAGACCAAGGAGCTCTCCAAACAAGTCAGGGATAAAGTTGTTGAGAAGTACAAGTCAGGGTTGGGTTATAAAAAAAATTTCAAATCTTTGATGATCCCCCGAAGCACAATCAAATCCATCATCATCAAATGGACAGAACATGGTACCACAACAAGTCTGCCAAGAGGGGGCCGTCCACCACAACTCACAGACCGAGCAAGGAGGGCAATAATCAGAGAGGCAGCACAGAGACCACAGGTAACCCTGAAGGAGCTGCAGAGTTCCACAGCAGAGACTGGAGTATCTGTCCATAGGACCACAATAAGCCGTACACTCCACAGAGCTGGGCTTTATGGAAGGGTGGCCAGAAAAAAGCCATTACTTAAAGATAAAAATAGGAAAGAACGTTTTGATTTTGCCAAAAAGCATGTGAAAGACTCCCCAAATGTATGGAGAAAGGTGCTCTGTCAGATGAGACTAAAATTGAACTTTTTGGCCACCAAGGAAAACGCTATGTCTGGCGCAAACCCAACACATCTTATCACCCCAAGAACACCATTCGCACAGTGAAACATGGAGGTGGCAGCATCATGCTGTGGGGATGTTTCTCAGCAGCAGGGACTGGGAAACTGGTCAGAATCAAGGGAAAGATGGATGGTGCTAAATACAGGGATATTCTTGAGTTTTAGTCTGCCAGTGATTTGAGACTGGGACGGAGGTTTACCTTTCAGCAGGACAATGACCCTAAGCATACTGCAAAAGCAACACTCGAGTGGTTTAAGGCGAAACATTTAAATGCGTTGGAATGGCCTAGTCAAAGCCCAGACCTCAATCCAATTGAGAATCTGTGGTCAGACTTGAAGATTGCTGTTCACCAGCTGAAACCATCCAGCTTAAAAGAGCTGGAGCAGTTTTGCCTTGAGGAATGTAAAAAATCCCAGTGGCTAGATGTGGCAAACTCATACAGACTTATCCAAAGCGACTTGCAGCTATAATTGCTGCAAAAGGTGGCTCTACAAAGTCATTAGGGGGGTGAATAGTTATGCACATTGAAGTTTTCTGTTATTTTGTCCTATTTGTTGTTTGCTTCACAATAAAAAAAAAAATTCACAGTTGTAGGCCTGTTCTGTAAATGAAATGATGCAAACCCTCAAACAATCCATATTAATTTCACGTTGTGAGCCAACAAAACACGAAAAATGCCCAGGGGGTGAATACTTTTGCAAGGCACTGTATTTAAATCATGCTGATAAAATCTGTGTAACCCACACATAAACAATAATGTGTTGAGTTATCTGGTTTCTTCCTGCTGAGATAACTTCATTGAAACATCTAATCTGTTAAACTAGCAACTCTATAATATGTCATTTGTTTCTCCCACTGTTTCTCCCAAATACAGTGGTACCTTGTAGCTTGACGTACCCTAAACTCTAAATCTTTAAAACTTGACACCCTTAGTAGACAAATTTGTACACTTAAACTTGATGTTTCCCTTTCACCTTGTTCTTCAATGGTCAGGACCCCACAGGACCACTACATAGTAGGTATTATTTAGGTGGTGGATCATTCTCAGCACTGCAGTGACAATGATATGGTGGTGGTGTGTTAGTGTGTGTTGTGCTGGTATGAGTGGATCAGACACAGCAGCGCTGCTGGAGTTTTTAAATACTGTGTCCACTCACTTTCCACTCTATTAGACACTCCTACCTAGTTGGTCCACCTTGTAGATGTAAAGTCAGAGACGATCGCTCATCTATTGCTGCTGTTTGAGTTGGTCATCTTCTAGACCTTCATCGGTGGTCATAGGACGCTGCCCACAGGGCTCTGTTGGTTGGATATTTTTGGTTGGTGGACTATTCTCAGTCCAGCAGTGAAAGTGAGGTGTTTAAAAACCCCATCAGCATTGCTGTGTCTTATACACTCATACCAGCACAACACACACTAACACACTACCACCATGTCAGTGTCAGTGCAGTGCTGAGAATGACCCACCACCTAAATAATACCTACTCTGTAGTGGTCCTGGGAGAGTCCTGACCATTGAAGAACAGCATGAAAGGAGGCTAACAAAGCATGCAAAGAAACAGATGGACTACAATCAGTAATTGTAGAACTACAAAGTGCTTCTGTATGGTAAGTGGAGCTAATAAAATGGACAGTGAGTGTAGAAACAAGGAGGTGGCTTTAATGTTATCGCTGATCGGTGTAAATATGAATGCAGTGATAATGTAGTGGTTAAGGTACTGGACTACCAGGTTGCCACTGTTGGGCCCTTGAGCAAGGCTCTTAACTCGTATTTGCTTGCATTGTATTGTGTCACATGACATCTTGAAGGTTCCATTCATCTCTGTTTTACATGAACAAGTGTGAGTTGGTGCTTGATGACTAATCTGAATATAAATAGTGTCACATGATTAATCACAGAAGGGTTAATCCCTGTAATCATTTAAAACTAATGTCATTCTGAGTTCTAGGTATTAAATTTAGGCATGTAGTCTAAATTACATACATTATTCGTGTTATTATTTGAATGATTGCCTACAGTGACTCACTGCCTCATACACATACAGACAAACACACACTATCTCAGTCTCCGCCTCTTTCCTTTTCTTTTTTGCTGAATTTGTGATTAAATGACTTATCGTCTTATTTCTTTTAGTATTTTTCTAAAAAAAGGCCTGTCGTTTTTTCTTTCTCTTCAGTTTATCTCTCTGGAAGGCACTCACTGGAACTTTCCTCTACTCCCTACCAAGAAAAACAGAGAGCAATCAGTGTTTTTTTACAGTGTGAGTGTGTGCGTCACACACACACACACACACACATCCTATGCATTTTAATGTTTTGGTGGATCAGTATAAAGGCCAGGTGGCACAGTGATGCAACACAGGACCTGGGTTTGATCATCTGCTAAATGCTGTAAATATAAACTTGTCTGCTCCAGTTACTGCCAATTATGCCCGCTAGATGGCGCCCAGCCGACCGGTGGCAACGCCGTGTTTCGAACGGAGGAGTTCAGAATCTCGGCACTGGTGAGCTAGTGGAATATCTTGCTCTGGGGCGTAACTACCTATAGGTGCACTGGGGCCCATGGCGTGGGGTGGGCCCTCCATGACATAAACTCAACCCCCCACCGCACTGCCTCCGTACCCCCCCCCCCCCCTCCCAATTGGCTGCACTCGCCAGGTCGTTGTTATCATATTACAATATTGTAGAGGCGATATGCGAGTGACATTCAGCTCAGCCAATCAGAATGCAGCACCCGATTTATACATGTGCATTCAGACGTTCTGCAGTTAGTTTTGTAAATGAGACTCGCCGTATGGCCCCAGCATTAAAGTTTGGGTGCTGGAACTAGGCGATCTAAAGTGTTGTAATGCTCATTGAAGTCCTGACTAAACAGTTAAAGTGAACTCTAGCTTGTCGTGTGCCTTTATTCCCACACCTCCACCACCGCACGCAGCAGAAGACCCGTAGCATCCCCGCCGGACGAGCAGCACTGGCAGTGGCTAGGTGAACCGACCCTCTACATTAGCAATATATGTGTGTATATATAGGAAACAAATAGCAAACACTGATATATATGGAATGAAACTCGATATATATATTTATATATATATACAGTGTATCACAAAAGTGAGTACACCCCTCACATTTCTGCAGATATTTAAGTATATCTTTTCATGGGACAACACTGACAAAATGACACTTTGACACAATGAAAAGTAGTCTGTGTGCAGCTTATATAACAGTGTCAATTTATTCTTCCCTCAAAATAACTCAATATACAGCCATTAATGTCTAAACCACCGGCAACAAAAGTGAGTACACCCCTTAGTGAAAGTTCCTAAAGTGTCAATATTTTGTGTGGCCACCATTATTTCCCAGAACTGCCTTAACTCTCCTGGGCATGGAGTTTACCAGAGCTTCACAGGTTGCCACTGGAATGCTTTTCCACTCCTCCATGACGACATCACGGAGCTGGCGGATATTCGAGACTTTGCGCTCCTCCACCTTCCGCTTGAGGATGCCCCAAAGATGTTATATTGGGTTTAGGTCTGGAGACATGCTTGGCCAGTCCATCACCTTTACCCTCAGCCTCTTCAATAAAGCAGTGGTCGTCTTAGAGGTGCGTTTGGGGTCATTATCATGCTGGAACACTGCCCTGCGACCCAGTTTCCGGAGGGAGGGGATCATGCTCTGCTTCAGTATTTCACAGTACATATTGGAGTTCATGTGTCCCTCAATGAAATGTAACTCCCCAACACCTGCTGCACTCATGCAGCCCCAGACCATGGCATTCCCACCACCATGCTTGACTGTAGGCATGACACACTTATCTTTGTACTCCTCACCTGATTGCCGCCACACATGCTTGAGACCATCTGAACCAAACAAATTAATCTTGGTCTCATCAGACCATAGGACATGGTTCCAGTAATCCATGTCCTTTGTTGACATGTCTTCAGCAAACTGTTTGCGGGCTTTCTTGTGTAGAGACTTCAGAAGAGGCTTCCTTCTGGGGTGACAACCATGCAAACCAATTTGATGTAGTGTGCGGCGTATGGTCTGAGCACTGACAGGCTGACCCCCCACCTTTTCAATCTCTGCAGCAATGCTGACAGCACTCCTGCGCCTATCTTTCAAAGACAGCAGTTGGATGTGATGCTGAGCACGTGCACTCAGCTTCTTTGGACAACCAACGCGAGGTCTGTTCTGAGTGGACCCTGCTCTTTTAAAATGCTGGATGATCTTGGCCACTGTGCTGCAGCTCAGTTTCAGGGTGTTGGCAATCTTCTTGTAGCCTTGGCCATCTTCATGTAGCGCAACAATTCGTCTTTTAAGATCCTCAGAGAGTTCTTTGCCATGAGGTGCCATGTTGGAACTTTCAGTGACCAGTATGAGAGAGTGTGAGAGCTGTACTACTAAATTGAACACACCTGCTCCCTATGCACACCTGAGACCTAGTAACACTAACGAGTCACATGACATTTTGGAGGGAAAATGACAAGCAGTGCTCAATTTGGACATTTAGTGGTGTAGTCTCTTAGGGGTGTACTCACTTTTGTTGCCGGTGGTTTAGACATTAATGGCTGTATATTGAGTTATTTTGAGGGAAGAATAAATTGACACTGTTATATAAGCTGCACACAGACTACTTTTCATTGTGTCAAAGTTTCATTTTGTCAGTGTTGTCCCATGAAAAGATATACTTAAATATCTGCAGAAATGTGAGGGGTGTACTCACTTTTGTGATACACTGTATATACCTGTATATATACAGTGTATCACAAAAGTGAGTACACCCCTCACATTTCTGCAAATATTTCATTATATCTTTTCATGGGACAACACTATAGACATGAAACTTGGATATAACTTAGAGTAGTCAGTGTACAACTTGTATTGCAGTGTAGATTTACTGTCTTCTGAAAATAACTCAACACAGCCATTAATGTCTAAATGGCTGGCAACATAAGTGAGTACACCCCACAGTGAACATGTCCAAATTGTGCCCAAAGTGTCAATATTTTGTGTGCCCACCATTATTATCCAGCACTGCCTTAACCCTCCTGGGCATGGAATTCACCAGAGCTGCACAGGTTGCTACTGGAATCCTCTTCCACTCCTCCATGATGACATCACGGAGCTGGTGGATGTTAGACACCTTGAACTCCTCCACCTTCCACTTGAGGATGCGCCACAGGTGCTCAATTGGGTTTAGTCCATCACCTTTACCTTCAGCTTCCTCAGCAAGGCAGTTGTCATCTTGGAGGTTGTGTTTGGGGTCGTTATCCTGTTGGAAAACTGCCATGAGGCCCAGTTTTCGAAGGGAGGGGATCATGCTCTGTTTCAGAATGTCACAGTACATGTTGGAATTCATGTTTCCCTCAATGAACTGCAGCTCCCCAGTGCCAGCAACACTCATGCAGCCCAAGACCACGATGCTACCACCACCATGCTTGACTGTAGGCAAGATACAGTTGTCTTGGTACTTCTCACCAGGGTGCCGCCACACATGCTGGACACCATCTGAGCCAAACAAGTTTATCTTGGTCTCGTCAGACCACAGGGCATTCCAGTAATCCATGTTCTTGGACTGCTTGTCTTCAGCAAACTGTTTGCGGGCTTTCTTGTGCGTCAGCTTCCTTCTGGGATGACGACCATGCAGACCGAGTTGATGCAGTGTGCGGCGTATGGTCTGAGCACTGACAGGCTGACCTCCCACGTCTTCAACCTCTGCAGCAATGCTAGCAGCACTCATGTGTCTATTTTTTAAAGCCAACCTCTGGATATGACGCCGAACACGTGGACTCAACTTCTTTGGTCGACCCTGGCGAAGCCTGTTCCGAGTGGAACCTGTCCTGGAAAACCGCTGTATGACCTTGGCCACCATGCTGTAGCTCAGTTTCAGGGTGTTAGCAATCTTCTTATAGCCCAGGCCATCTTTGTGGAGAGCAACAATTCTATTTCTCACATCCTCAGAGAGTTCTTTGCCATGAGGTGCCATGTTGAATATCCAGTGGCCAGTATGAGAGAATTGTACCCAAAACACCAAATTTAACAGCCCTGCTCCCCATTTACACCTGGGACCTTGACACATGACACCAGGGAGGGACAACGACGCATTTGGGCACAATTTCGACATGTTCACTGTGGGGTGTACTCACTTATGTTGCCAGCTATTTAGACATTAATGGCTGTGTGTTGAGTTATTTTCAGAAGACAGTAAATCTACACTGCTATACAAGCTGTACACTGACTACTCTAAGTTATATCCAAGTTTCATGTCTATAGTGTTGTCCCATGAAAAGATATAATGAAATATTTGCAGAAATGTGAGGGGTGTACTCACTTTTGTGATACACTGTATATATATATATATAAACTAATATATATGGAATGAAAATGATGTATATGGAATTAAACTCAATATATATGAAATGAAAACTGATATACAGTGTATCACAAAAGTGAGTACACCCCTCACATTTCTGCAAATATTTTATTATATCTTTTCATGAGACAACACTATAGAAATAAAACTTGGATATAACTTAGAGTAGTCAGTGTACAGCTTGTATAGCAGTGTAGATTTACTGTCTTCTGAAAATAACTCAACACACAGCCATTTATGTCTAAATGGCTGGCAACATAAGTGAGTACACCCCACAGTGAACATGTCCAAATTGTGCCCAAAGTGTCAATATTTTGTGTGCCCACCATTATTATCCAGCACTGCCTTAACCCTCCTGGGCATGGAATTCACCAGAGCTGCACAGGTTGCTACTGGAATCCTCTTCCACTCCTCCATGATGACATCACGGAGCTGGTGGATGTTAGACACCTTGAACTCCTCCACCTTCCACTTGAGGATGCGCCACAGGTGCTCAATTGGGTTTAGTCCATCACCTTTACCTTCAGCTTCCTCAGCAAGGCAGTTGTCATCTTGGAGGTTGTGTTTGGGGTCGTTATCCTGTTGGAAAACTGCCATGAGGCCCAGTTTTCGAAGGGAGGGGATCATGCTCTGTTTCAGAATGTCACAGTACATGTTGGAATTCATGTTTCCCTCAATGAACTGCAGCTCCCCAGTGCCAGCAACACTCATGCAGCCCAAGACCACGATGCTACCACCACCATGCTTGACTGTAGGCAAGATACAGTTGTCTTGGTACTTCTCACCAGGGTGCCGCCACACATGCTGGACACCATCTGAGCCAAACAAGTTTATCTTGGTCTCGTCAGACCACAGGGCATTCCAGTAATCCATGTTCTTGGACTGCTTGTCTTCAGCAAACTGTTTGCGGGCTTTCTTGTGCGTCAGCTTCCTTCTGGGATGACGACCATGCAGACCGAGTTGATGCAGTGTGCGGCGTATGGTCTGAGCACTGACAGGCTGACCTCCCACGTCTTCAACCTCTGCAGCAATGCTAGCAGCACTCATGTGTCTATTTTTTAAAGCCAACCTCTGGATATGACGCCGAACACGTGGACTCAACTTCTTTGGTCGACCCTGGCGAAGCCTGTTCCGAGTGGAACCTGTCCTGGAAAACCGCTGTATGACCTTGGCCACCATGCTGTAGCTCAGTTTCAGGGTGTTAGCAATCTTCTTATAGCCCAGGCCATCTTTGTGGAGAGCAACAATTCTATTTCTCACATCCTCAGAGAGTTCTTTGCCATGAGGTGCCATGTTGAATATCCAGTGGCCAGTATGAGAGAATTGTACCCAAAACACCAAATTTAACAGCCCTGCTCCCCATTTACACCTGGGACCTTGACACATGACACCAGGGAGGGACAACGACACATTTGGGCACAATTTGGACATGTTCACTGTGGGGTGTACTCACTTATGTTGCCAGCTATTTAGACATTAATGGCTGTGTGTTGAGTTATTTTCAGAAGACAGTAAATCTACACTGCTATACAAGCTGTACACTGACTACTCTAAATTATATCCAAGTTTCATGTCTATAGTGTTGTCCCATGAAAAGATATAATAAAATATTTGCAGAAATGTGAGGGGTGTACTCACTTTTGTGATACACTGTATATATATATATATAATGAAAACTGATATATATATATATATATATATATATATATATATATAATGAAACTTGATACATATAAAATAAAAATTTATATATATAAAATGAAAACTGATATATATATAAAATGAAAACTGATATATATATATATATATATATATATATATACACATATACAGTAGTGTTCAAAAAAATAGTAGTGATTTAAAAAAGCGAGTAAAGCACAAAATCATTATAATAACTTTTATTTCCATAAATGCAAATGCACTGAAAATACTACACCTTCAATTCTAAATCAAAACATTAACAACATTTAGCCAGTTTGTGTTAATCCTTTACAGAAAGTTAAGAAAAATGAATATTAGGCTGTTCAAAATAATAGCAGTGCCAGAATTTTTCTTTAAAAACTTAAAAAATGTATGTATAAACTGAAAAAAATGTTTGAGGTTCCACTTTACTTTAAATTACTGAACTAATATTTAGTGGCAGAACAATTGTTTCTGAGATCTGTGTTGCATGGAGTCGACCAACTTCTGGCACTTCTGAACAGGTATTCCAGTCCAGGATGATTACACTACTTTCCACAGTTCTTCTGCAATTTTTGCCTCAAAAAAGCAAGTTTCAGATATCAGCCCACAAGTTCTCTATGGGATTGAAGTCAGGGGATTGGGCTGGTCACTCTATTACCTCAATCTTGTTTGTAACCAAGATCTTTTGGGTCACTGTCATGTTGAAACACCCATTTTAAGGACATTTCTTCTTCGACATAAGGCAACATGATCTCCTCAAGTATTCTGATATATTTAAACTGATCCATGATCCCTCGTATGTGATAAATAGGTGTAACACCATGGTATGAAAAACATCCCCATATCATCATTTTGTACCACCATGCTTTACTGTCTTCACAGTGAACTTTGGCTTAAATTCAGTGCTTGGGGGTTGTCTGTCATACTGTCTATGGCCACTAGACCCAAAAAGAACAATTTTGCTTTCACCAGTCCACAAAATGTTCAGCCATTTCTCTTTGGACCAGTCAATGTGTTCTTTGGCAAATTGTAACCCATTCAGGAAACGTCTTTTTTTAACAATGGGACTTTGCAAGGAGTTCCTGCTGGTAAATTGGCTTCACTTAATCATCTTCTGTACTTACTGGTAACTTCAGATGTTCCTTGATCTTTCTGGAGGTGATCATTGGCTGAGCCTTTGCCATTTTTTCTTTTCTTCGATCCTTTCGAACAGTAGTTCCACGCTTCCTTACGTGTCTTTCAGGTTTTGGTTGTCACTTCAAGGCATTTGAGATCATTTTAGCTGAGCAGGCTGTAATTTGCTGCACTTCTCTGTATGTTTTTCCCTCTACAATCAACTTTTTAATCAAAGTACGCTGTTCATCAGAACAATGTCTGGAACAACCCCTTTTACCTAGTATTTCAGAAGGAAATGTGCTTTGACCAACCTGTGCAACATTTGCCACCCTCCTACCTTAAATAAGGGCCAAAATTGACACCCGTTCCTCTGCAGAATGAATGACTTCACCAATTGAACTCCTCACTGCTATAATTTTGAACAACCCCCTTTCAATTAGTGCTTCGATTACTCAGAATGAGTGGCATGCATGTCCTAATTGTTGGGTTTGTTTTGTTTTCAATACTCTACTACACTTTCAAGTAAATTTTGTGCTATGTAGAAACAGCATTTCTACTAAAAACAGTGATTTATCAGGTTAATGGTGTTGAGATCATTGACAAGCTCCTCCCGTGTAATTCTGGACTGACCTCACCTTTCTCAGAATCATTCTTACCCCACCAGGTGAGATCTTGCATGGAGCTCCAGAGCGAGGGCGATTGACTGTGATCTTGTATTTCTTCCATTTTCGAATGATCGCACCAACAGTGGTCTCTTTCTCAACAAGCTTCTTGCTGATGGTCTTGTAGCCCATTCCAGCCTTGTGCAGGTCTACAATCTTGTCCCTGACGTCCTTTGATAGCTCTTTGGTCTTGCCCATGGTGGTCGAGAGATTTGAACGGAAGAAACTGATTCTGTGACAGGAGTCTTTTATACAGGGACAGAACTAATTTGTGTGCCTCATGGGCACATAACCGGTCTGTGGGTGTCAGAATTCTTGCTGGTTGGTAGGGGATCAAATACTTATTTCCCTTAATTAAATAAAAATTAATTTATAACTTTTATTTAATGTTTTTTTTCTGGATTTTTTGTTGATATTCTTTCTCTCTCTGTTAAAATAAACCTTCCATAAAAATTATAGACTGTTCAAGTCTTTGTAAGGGGGTAAACTTACAAAATCAGCAGGGGATCAAATACTTATTTCCCCCACTGTATATATATATATATATATATATATATATATATATACAGTGTATCACAAAAGTGAGTACATCCCTCACATTTCTGCAAATATTTCATTATATCTTTTCATGGGACAACACTATAGAAATGAGACTTGGATATAACTTAGAGTAGTCAGTGTACAGCTTGTATAGCAGTGTAGATTTACTGTCTTCTGAAAATAACTCAACACACAGCCATTAATGTCTAAATAGCTGGCAACATAAGTGAGTACACCCCACAGTGAACATGTCCAAATTGTGCCCAAATGTGTCGTTGTCCCTCCCTGGTGTCATGTGTCAAGGTCCCAGGTGTAAATGGGGAGCAGGGCTGTTAAATTTGGTGTTTTGGGTACAATTCTCTCATACTGGCCACTGGATATTCAACATGGCACCTCATGGCAAAGAACTCTCTGAGGATGTGAGAAATAGAATTGTTGCTCTCCACAAAGATGGCCTGGGCTATAAGAAGATTGCTAACACCCTGAAACTGAGCTACAGCATGGTGGCCAAGGTCATACAGCGGTTTTCCAGGACAGGTTCCACTCGGAACAGGCTTCGCCAGGGTCGACCAAAGAAGTTGAGTCCACGTGTTCGGCGTCATATCCAGAGGTTGGCTTTAAAAAATAGACACATGAGTGCTGCCAGCATTGCTGCAGAGGTTGAAGACGTGGAAGGTCAGCCTGTCAGTGCTCAGACCATACGCCGCACACTGCATCAACTCGGTCTGCATGGTCGTCATGCCAGAAGGAAGCTGAGGCACAAGAAAGCCCGCAAACAGTTTTCTGAAGACAAGCAGTCCAAGAACATGGATTACAGGAATGCCCTGTGGTCTGACGAGACCAAGATAAACTTGTTTGGCTCAGATGGTGTCCAGCATGTGTGGCGGCGCCCTGGTGAGAAGTACCAAGACAACTGTATCTTGCCTACAGTCAAGCATGGTGGTGGTAGCATCATGGTCTTGGGCTGCATGAGTGTTGCTGGCACTGGGGAGCTGCAGTTCATTGAGGGAAACATGAATTCCAACATGTACTGTGACATTCTGAAACAGAGCATGATCCCCTCCCTTCGAAAACTGGGCCTCATGGCAGTTTTCCAACAGGATAACGACCCCAAACACAACCTCCAAGATGACAACTGCCTTGCTGAGGAAGCTGAAGGTAAAGGTGATGGACTAAACCCAACTGAGCACCTGTGGCGCATCCTCAAGTGGAAGGTGGAGGAGTTCAAGGTGTCTAACATCCACCAGCTCCGTGATGTCATCATGGAGGAGTGGAAAAGGATTCCAGTAGCAACCTGTGCAGCTCTGGTGAATTCCATGCCCAGGAGGGTTAAGGCAGTGCTGGATAATAATGGTGGTCACACAAAATATTGACACTTTGGGCACAATTTGGACATGTTCACTGTGGGGTGTACTCACTTATGTTGCCAGCCATTTAGACATTAATGGCTGTGTGTTGAGTTATTTTCAGAAGACAGTAAATCTACACTGCTATACAAGCTGTACACTGACTACTCTAAGTTATATCCAAGTTTTAGTTCTATAGTGTTGTCCCATGAAAAGATATAATGAAATATTTGCAGAAATGTGAGGGGTGTACTCACTTTTGTGATACACTGTATATAGTGGGTATATATATATATATATATATATATATATATATATATATATATATAAAATTTGGTGAGGGGGCCCAAACATCTTTTTTGCACTGGGGCCCATGAGCTCCCGCTGTGCCACCTGGGCGCCTTGGAATATTATAATTAAGTTCCAGTGCACGATATGTCCAACAGAAAAGCATTTGACCTTTATCCACTAAAAGAACGATGTATGGAGAGCAATAAATTAAATTGACGAAAGGTAACCCCAATCAACTACACATTTTCTTGCCTATATTTCTGCATTTTGCAAACACTTTCCTCTCAAAGCCACATACATAAGCTTTGTTCAAGGGCTCAACAGGGACAGCTTTGCAGTGGTGAGGCTTAAACTTCCAACCTTTTAATCCCCTGCCCAGCATTCTAACCACTGTAAATATGACAGGGAACATTTAGAGCATGGTACTGCTCAGCTCTGAACAACACATCTGTAAGTTACTGTATTTTTTGCAGACAGAATGTTGGATGGACAGCAAATAGAGACAGCAGGAACAGTAAACAACAGCATGACTGAAGGTTGTTTGGAATAGTGATCGGTGTGAGAGCATTGTTCTTGGCTCATCATTTGCACCAGTGATCTGAGCCCAGCCTTCCTGCAGCACTCAGGAAGACGAGGAGAGGGAACATATGCTGCTGTCCATCTCAGTTTTTAATCCCTGCATTTTTTCCTTCTCTCTTTCCCACGTACTGAGTGTTAATTGATAAAAATGGGGAGGGTATCAAGCCCCATGACTAATCGTCTTTGTGTGTGTGTCTTGAAAAACACCAGATTTTGTTAAGTCTATGTTACACACACATTGGGATCCTATTGCTCCATGACCCTTTAACCTTAGATCTTTGATTTCCGCACTTTTTTAAACTCTATTTATTAAGGATTTCAAAAACAAATGACGTTTCTACATAGCCACCTTCTGATGCATTTTTCCCAACATTTACCAACTTTTTTTAAAATATTTTTTATTTATGCATTTTCTCCTCTTTTTCTCCCTTTTAGCGCGTCCAATTGCCCGATTGCGTCCTGCTTCCTCTCCACCAATGCTCTGATTGAGGAGAACGAACGCCCCCTCCGACACGTGGGCAGCATGCCGTATGCATCTTATCACCTACACTTTGACGAGTGCAGTGCAGCTCAGCGTTGTGTATGGAGAGACAAACCCTGAGATCACCTTTTTTTCTCATCTCTGTGCAGGCGCCATTAATCAGCCAGCAGAGGTCATAATTGCACCAGTCATGAGAGAGAGACCCCATCCGGCTTTGTCCCACCCATATCTGAAAAACAGGCCAATCATTCATGTGGCCGCTCATCCTTAGCCGGCAGGCAGAGCTGAGATTCAATACGATGTATTCGAGATCTCAGCTCTGGTTCCAGCATGTGTTTTTACTGCTGTGCCATCTAAGCGGCATCGTACTAACTTTTTAATGCCATCAGCAAAAAAAATTTTTTGGTTGAGTGTGTAGCCACTGATGCACCGCTGCTTCACATCATCATCACATGAAAATCTTCTTCCCTTAAAGCTTCTTTAAATGGTCCAAAAAGGTAGAAATCAGATTGCGCTTAATCCGAACTATAAGCTCTCTCTCAGTCTCTCAGACATGACCAATTACTACTCCTCCCACCCTCACCATTTCCAATGAAAATATAACAGTGCGGAAACTTTTTGAAGATCCCTCATACATCTTTTTATGAATCTAAAAGACATATACAGTATTCAAGATACCAAGTTTATTATAAACCATAAAGTATTATTAATGCAGGGCCAGATTCGGTTAGTTCACATCTTTAAATGGCCTATTAACAATGATTTTAATAGACTATATAACAACAGACTGGCTAAAGTATTATTGTATGTCTGTTGGGCAAGCAGAAAGAGTTGAGTTAAATATATACATTGATGACCACCTTCCTAATATTGTGTTGGTCCCCCTTTTGCTGCCAAAACACCCCTACAGCCCTTTCTATCAGAACCAGCATTAACTTCTTCAGCAATTTGAGCTACAGTAGCTCATCTGTTGGATCGGACCACACAGGCCAGCCTTCACTCCCTACGTGCATCAATGAGCCTTGGCCACCCATGACCCTGTCACCGGTTTACCACTGTTATCTAGGTCTAGATATCTAACATGCTAAAGGAATACGGCCTCCTCAGAACTGTTGCCCCAAAGTCTATTTATTTACTTACTGATTAGGATTTTAACGGCATGTTTTACACACTTTGGTTACATTTATGACAGGAATGGTAGTTACTGGTTACACAAGATTCATCAGTTCATGTCTGTAATGTCAAACACAGTCATGGCCAATTTTGTATCTTCAATTCACCGGTGAGAACATGCAAACCCCACACAGAAAGAACTCCACCCTTGGAATCAAACCCAGGACCTTCTTTTTTTTGCTATTTTGTTTTATGCATTTTACCCATTTTTTCCCATTTGTAGCATAGTTAATTCGCCTTCTGCTGCTGGAGACTCCGGTCATGTCCGAGAAGGGTATATTTGCCTGCCTCACATTCCCTCAGATGCGTGCGCAGTACACCAACCCCTTTTTATTCGCCCACACGTTCTGTGAATTTGCGTGTGAGGCCAGTATCCGTGCACTGATCTCGGCCCTCCTCCACTTTCTGTACAGGCGCCTCAGGCTACTAACCAAGGTCCTTCCACAGCATCGAAGACCCCACCCACATTAGTCTGGTCTTTAAACCCTCCCGGCAGACTTAAATGGACAATTTTGTCTGCTGCAGGCACTGCCAATTATACCCGCTAAAGGGCGCCCAGCCAGCCGGTAGCAGAGCTGAGGTTTGAACTCGGAATTTCAGTATCTCAGCACTGGTGTGCTAGTGGAAAACCCGCTGCGCCACCTGGGTACCCGAACCCAGAACCTTCTTGCTGTGAGGCGACAGTGCTACCCACGGAGCCACTGTGCCCCCTCCCCCTCCAAAGTCTAAAGCATACAAATGGTTTTTATAATGATTTTACATACGTGTTGGAAATTGATGTCTCTGAAATGCCTGATGAATAGCTTAATTGGAAGCAGTGTATATTATGTGAAGCAGTATATATTATGTACATTAGGATTATGAAACCATGTAGTTATTAGTACTGTTCCTCTTGTGAGTTCAAAAAATGTTCAGCCTTACTGTCTAGCACTGATCACTAGTCTGTGTTCTTTGGAATTCACTTTTTTCTTCTGTGGCATAAAGGCCACTACTGTATTCTTGGTCAGCACAGATACATTGTATGGTCAAAGGAGCTGGTAAACTAAACTGGTCGCTTGTGCATCTATAAGAAAAGTGAGCAAAATTTTATCCCATAAGTCTAATATAAAACTGCAACCACAAATCAGAAAAAGTTGGGACAGCATGGAAAATGCAAATAATAATAAAAAAAAAACAGAGTTTCTTACATTTTCATGTTTTGTTTGGTAAACTTCATTTCATTTATTAATAAACATCCATTCCTGCATTTCAGGCCTGCAACACATTCCAAAAAAAGTTGGGACAGTAAAGCATTTACCACTTTGTAATGTTGCCATTCCTTTTCACCACACTTAAAAGACAATTTGGCACTGAGGATACCAAGCAATTTAGTGTCAACAGTTTCTACTGTGTGATGGTCCATCCTAGATGCCTCCGAGCCCATAAAATTCAACGCCGCTTCTGGACATGGTTAACATAAGGCTTCTTTTTTGCACAGTAGTTTTAAGTGGCATTTGTGCATGTAACTCTGTATTGTAGTGCTTGCCAAAGGTTTGCTAAAGTAATTTCTGGCCAATGTGGTTATAGCAGCTATTGTTGAGTGGCGGTTCTTAATGCAGTGCTGTCTGAGGGATCAAATATCACGGGCATTCAGCTTAAACTTGCGTTCTTGGCCTTTACACACTGAAATTCCTCCCGGTTCCTTGAATCGTTTAATGATATTATGCACTGTAGAGGGAGAAATATGCAAATCCCTTCCAATCTTTCTTTGAGGTTCATTGTATTTAAACATTTCAATAATTATATCACGCATTTGTTAACAAACTGGCTATATGCATTTTCCATACTGTCCCAACTTTTTCTGATTTGGGGTTGTAAACAAAACTAGAAGTCTCACAAACTTAAGGGTTTTTTTGTTGTAAGTTTTTACACACACTGTGTACACGTTCATATAGACTATAAACTAAAACCTAAAAGAAAAAAAAACTGTTTTCACCTGAAAAGGAATTTTCCCATATTATTTGTCTTCATATGGTTCAAGTTACTCATGTACGATAATCAGACTGGGAGAAACTCTGGACGCTAGCATGATGGTGACCATTTTCGCAAGTCATTCCAGCACAGGAGGAATTTCCCCTGTCTATAACCGAGCAGGGGGCTCATTCAGACTCAATGGGACCTTTGTTGCCCTATCCTTTACAGCCCACACCCCTTCAGCCTCAGTTTGGCAGGGAAAGGGGGCCATCGTGCTAAGGCCATATGCACTATTCTGTACTTTCACTGGCTCTTATTTGGTAAAGGCTGCTAATGACTTTACCAACCTCCTCCTCTCTGCTGGCCTCACTTAGTAACACTACCCCTCCCCCAAGCAACTGCTGCTGTCCTGGTAACCTTTTCAGCTCCATTGTAGCCCTGTGGAGTGCTTTTAACTTCTTGTCAAATGAAGTGCAGACATGGGCATTGAGCAGATTGACCGAGTGTGAACACAACTGGAAGAGGTACAAAGAGGGTACCAAGAAGCAATACATACTTAACTATTATAACAAAAACCACAACATATTCCTGATGCACTGGTTCTAGGATTTTTTTCTTTAAAGTCTGCTTTTACTTTTCATATTCTTACTCTGAAACAAATCCTTTTTTACACCCACATAAAATTTGCAAAGCATTAGCTGTCCCTGTGAGCGCACACTGACTAAATTGGCTAAATTAAGTCTATTATTCAGGGCTTATTTGCATCTGAATCAGTTTTGTAGCTACTTTCATGAATGCCAGTGAAATGCTCTGCAGTGTTTGTCAGTGCATGGGACCCGGCTGGCCTGAACGCCCAGGGACAGGCCATTCCGTTTATGAATATGGATGAGCTGAACTCGGGGCTGCTTTCTCACAGTCAGGGAAAGTAAACTAGGAGAAAAAGAAAGTGAAAGAGGCTGAATAGCTTCGTGTGGAAATGGAGCTCTTTTCAGTAGGGGCCTACTGAAGAAAAGGCTCACCCTCACTGCAAGCTGACAAGATTTAGGGATTAGGCCAGCTCAAAACATTGTCTTTGGCAGCATTTCAGAGGCAATGTACATGCCCATGCATCTGGCCGGGGTCAAACATGCTGCAAAGTGGTTAGTCATAGCATCTGTATTGAGCATGATGCAAGTGGAGCTTACTAGGCTACAAAAAACACCTTAAACGAATTGCAATAATATAATATTACCCATAAAGAATTAATCCATTTCATTCATACCCTTATTAAGTATACATAATGACACTTCATTGGAGGATTTACTTGCATAGTTGCTGTAATATAAAGTTGCTATTATGCTATTGTCAGTTGTTGTTGTGGAATGAGAAATAATTAAATAACTTGATCTCTAACTGTACCTCTTTCTTTTGCATATTTACATCATATCTGTGTTGCACTGGTGCCCTAAAACTGAAGGATAAAGCAGTTATTACAGTGAATAAAAAGCTGTAATCATTTTTAAACCTCATGGTTTAACTCAACTTTTCAAGACTGATGCCTGCATATTAGTCCATAATTATAATGCAAAAGGGACAGAAACAGCATTAAACTGTGCTGTGAAGCTCCAAAGCTGCATTAATTACCACTATTACCACTATTATTGTTATTGCAACAGGTCTGTCCGATAGATGATTAGAGGTATAAAGAATTTGCTGTTCAACTGCTTTGTCATGATCATAGTGACTCAGTCAAAGCCATTACATGTAGCATTACTTTCACATTCTAATTTGTTCAGTGTTGGGGCCTAATAAATAATTCCGATGCACCAGCAAACTGGCAGAGATGTGCTGTTATGGAACGTAAATTGAAGCCCTCTCACAAATCACAGTCCAGAATTTTAAGAATATAAGTTGTTTACTACCTTCATGATTCCACTAGGTTCAAAATAACTTTGGGAACAGCTATTTGACTGTAAACATGTGTGTGTTGCAACAGGGAGCAAAGGAAAACACTTTTGAAAATTGTTGACAGCTGAACACACTTGTTTAATCTCATAATATAGCTCCAAGCAGTGATTTCTGGGACCCAAGCAAAAATTAGAACTATGTGGCCCAATATGTGAGTATGGGACAATTCCTGAAGGAGAGTATGACCAGAAGCACTCTGCCAAAGTTCATGTCAACCTGACAATCTGTGTTTATATAACATTATCTTGCATGTTATAGCGCCACCTAGCACTGCAGTTTTACCATATTTTTATTCACTGTAGACTACAAACCTTTTATGCTACACCGATCAGCCACACATTAAACCCACCTCCTCGTTTCTACACTCACTGTCCATTTTATCAGCTCCACTTACCATGTAGAAGCACTGTGTAGTTCTACAATTACTGACTGTAGTCCATCTGTTTCTCTACATACTTTTTAGCCTGCTTTCACCCTGTTCTTAATGGTCAGGTCCACCACAGACCAGGTATTATTTAGGTGGTGGATGATCTCAGCACTGCAGTGACACTGACATGGTGGTGGTGTGTTAGTGTGTGTTGTGCTGGTATGAGTGGATCAGACACAGCAGCACTGATGGAGTTTTTAAATACCGTGTCCACTCACTGTCCACTCTATTAGACACTCCTACCTAGTTGGTCCACCTTGTAGATGTAAAGTCAGAGACGATAGCTCATCTATTGCTGCTGTTTGAGTTGGTCATCTTCTAGACCTTCATCAGGTGCTGTTGGCTGGATATATTTGGTTAATGGACGATTCTCAGTTTAGCAGTGACAGTGAGGTGTTTAAAAACTTCAGCAGCGAGGAGGCCTTTGAGGTTTCATGACAATCAGTGCAATGCTTTCTGAGTTGCTTGGCTTTCTCCACCCATGTTTTTCATTGGCATCTGGCAAGGAGACTGTAAACAAATTCCAACATTCTTTTTAATACGTATTAAAGTTCAAGTTTTCAGAGTTCATTCGATTCCACATTTGTGTATGTGGGGTAAAAATCCATAGACATTTGTGGGCGGAGCTATATGGTTCTTGAGGCTTTTTTGTAGGCAAGGGACAAGTAATCAGGAGGGAAAACTTTTTGTCACTATCTCTTATGGACCTAGAAGTTTGACTCTACACTATAGCGCCACCATTAATCCAATCGGGCTTAGCTAGAGCATCTGAGTAGTTGAGCTGTTGACCAAGTCTCATGTCTGTAGACTTACCCAAATAATTTTACCTGCCCGAGATTAAGGTTAAGGAATGAAGTCGAGACTGCCGTGCCAACAATGCTGCTCCTGCCGGATGTGACGGGTCCTGGCGTGTTTGCACCAAGAATGTCAAGAACTCACTACAGACTTTATTACAGACTGGACTGAATAATAACTCTTATTTTTTTATTATTTGATTTGATTATTTATTGCTAAATCTTATTCATTTAAACTATTCTCCAGACCACCCAAGAAGGATGGGCCCTGCTGAGTCTGGTTCCTCTCAAGGTTTCTTCCTGTAATTTTAAGGGAGTTTTTCCTTGCCACTGTCGCCCTTGGCTTGCTCAACAGGGGTTTTTGTATCTGTTGGTCCTGGATTCTGTAAAGTTGCTTCGAGACAATGTCTATTGTAAAAAGTGCTATATAAATAAATTTGACTTGACTTGACTTACGGATTGGCCTGTACATTTCGTTTAGAAGAACTAAAACAATAGGGTTCCAACACCTTTGGTGTCTGGACCCCTCAAAAGCTAACAAAAACATTAGGTTTCCAGCACCCTTGGTGTCTGTACCCCTCAAATCCTAACAAACACAATAGGGTTCCAGCACTTTAGTTGTTTGGACCTCTAAAGTCCGAACAAAAACAACAGGATTTTAGCACATTTGGTGCTCTGACCCCTAATTTAAAAATGCAAAAGGAACAGGGCCTTCAAAGGATCGCAATACTAAACCTGTTTAATTATACCAAGCTGTGCAAGGCAGGGAAAAGTTAATGATGCACTGTCGAAGCCATGAATCTGATTTGTGTGATTAACGTTTGAAAGCAGGCTGAATAGAAGAGAAGAGGCTAGGAAGGACCAAATGTAGAGAGAGGATGTTTGTTTGGTGATTTACGGTATAATGATTAGTAAGGGTGTATGCCTGCCTCTGCTTAAGCCTGCACTCAGAAGTTAGTCATTTAGCATGCTGGGCCTATTATTTTTTCCATAAACTTTTATTCAGACTTAGTCATGCTTCCCCTGACTCATGCGCTAGTCAGATCCCATCTCTCCTCTATAGCTATGGTTAGACATACGCTCACACACACACACACACAGACTCACTCATTATGCGCTCATTATTTACATTCGTACATACCCCGTCCTCCACACGCATTCCTTCAGAAAACAGCTGATAAGAGACCATGTACTGGTAAATGTATCAAGCGTATCTGATCAGCAGGCAGTGTTTTAAAGTTCTTTGATTAACTGCTTTTACGTATTTTCAAATGCTATATTTCTTTTCACATAGACACAGACACAGTGGGGGTCCCACATTAGACAGGATGCCAGTCCCTTGTTGATTGCATGGCTTGCTCTAAGGAATGCAGTGAAACGTAAGCTTATCGTTCTCCTTTTGGATTTATGCAGGCTAAGATACACCGATCAGCCATAGCATTAAAACCACCTCCTTGTTTCTACACACACTGTCCATTTTATCAGCTCCACTTACCATATAGAAGCACTTTGTAGATGATAGATAGATAGATAGATAGATAGATAGATAGATAGATAGATAGATAGATAGATAGATAGATAGATAGATAGATAGATAGATAGATAGATAGATAGATAGATAGAAACTTTATTTATCCTGAAGGAAATTATTGGTTATTAGTTTAACAAAGAAGAGAAAACTTAAACAAATACAAAATAAGGTAAGTAAGTAAGTAAGGTGCATTAATACAGCATATGGTATGCAACAGAAAAGCAGCATGTCCAAATTGTGCATCAGGTACATGTGATAAAAGCAGTGTTGTAACTATTCTTATAAACAATATATACAGATATATAAGAATAAATATAGAGATAAGGATGTTGTTATAGTAATAAATATCTACAATGTATCATTTATGGGTATATATATACAGTATATGTATATAAAATAGAATATGAATAGAGATTGCTTATCAGATATAAAATATGTCAGACATAGGTATGGATGAGTATAGTATTGGTAAAATACAGATAATAATAATAGCAATATATGTAGATAAAATTATAAAATTATAACCGATATATACATAAAGGTATGAAAAACAAGAATGTAAGTATCGAGAAGGAATACAGTGGGGGAAATAAGTATTTGATCCCCTGCTGATTTTGTAAGTTTACCCCCTTACAAAGACTTGAACAGTCTATAATTTTTATGGAAGGTTTATTTTAACAGAGAGAGACAGAATATCAACAAAAAATCCAGAAAAAAAACATTAAATAAAAGTTATAAATTAATTTGTATTTAATTAAGGAAAATAAGTATTTGATCCCCTACCAACCAGCAATAATTCTGACCCCCACAGACCGGTTATGTGCCCATGAGGCACACAAATTAGTCCTGTCCCTGTATAAAAGACTCCTGTCACAGAATCAGTTTCTTCCGTTCAAATCTCTCGACCACCATGGGCAAGACCAAAGAGCTATCAAAGGACGTCAGGGACAAGATTGTAGACCTGCACAAGGCTGGAATGGGCTACAAGACCATCAGCAAGAAGCTTGGTGAGAAAGAGACCACTGTTGGTGCGATCATTCGAAAATGGAAAAAATACAAGATCACAGTCAATCACCGTCACTCTGGAGCTCCATGCAAGATCTCACCTGGTGGGGTAAGAATGATTCTGAGAAAGGTGAGGTCAGCCCAGAATTACACGGGAGGAGCTTGTCAATGATCTCAAGGGAGCTGGGAGCAGAGAAATGCTGGATATGACCCCAAGAACACCATCCCCACTGGGCATTTCTCTGCCTCCAAACACGGCGAGTGGAGTTGATGCCAAAGAGCTCAATTTTGGTCTCATCTGACCATATCACATTCTCCCAAGCTTTCTCTGAATCCTTCAGGTGTTCATTGGCAAACTTCAGACGGGCCTGTACATGAGCCTTCTTGAGCAAAGGGACTTTGCGGGCACTGCAGGATCTCAATCCATTATGGCGAAGTGTGTTACTAATGGTTTTCTTGGTGACTGTGCTCCCAGCTCCCTTGAGATAATTGACTCTCTCATTTTTTTTCTGGATTTTTTGTTGATATTCTGTCTCTCTCTGTTAAAATTAACCTTACATAAAAATTATAGACTGTTCAAGTCTTTGTAAGGGAGTAAACTTACAAAATCAGCAGGGGATCAAATACTTATTTCCCCCACTGTATGTAGTCTTGGAAGTGGCAATACAACTGTATGTTTGAGTTGTTGATTTGGTTTAACAACCCCGTCGTTGTGTGGTGTTAAAAAGTCTGACTGCCTGGGGTACAAAAGACAAATTACAAAAGACAATTGTAGTTCTACAATTACTGACTGTAGTCCATCTGTTTCTCTACATACCTTTTTAGCTCTTAAATGGTTAGGACCCCTACAGGACCACCACAGAGCAGGTATTATTTAGGTGGTGGATCATTCTCAGCACTGCAGTGACACTGACATGGTGGTGGTGTGCTAGTGTGTGTTGTGCTGGTATGAATGGATCAGATACAGCAGCGCTGCTGGAGTTTTTAACTACTGTGTTCACTCACTGTCCACTCTATTAGACACTCCTACCTAGTTGATCCACCTTGTAGATGTAAAGTCAGAGATGATCGCTCATCTATTGCTGCTGTTTGAGTTGGTCATCTTCTAGACATTCATCAGTGGTCACAGGATGCCCACGGGGCACTGTTGGCTGGATATATTTAATTGGTGGACTGTTCTCAGTCCAGTAGTGACAGTGAGGTGTTTAAAAACTCCAGCAGCACCGCTGTGTCTTATCCACTCATACCAGCACAACACACACTAACACACCACCACCATGTCATGTCAAATAACACCTACTCTGTGATGGTCCTGTGAGAGTCCTGACCATTGAAGAACAGCATGAAAGGGGGCTAACAAAGCATGCAGAGAAACAGATTGATTACAGTCAGTAATTGTAGAACTACAAAGTGCTCCTATATGGTAAGTGAAGCCGATAAAATGGACAATGTGTGTAGAAACAAGGAGGTGGTTTTAACTAAATCTAAGGATTAACAGAATATAAAGAGTAATAGCTAGTTACCATAATACAGCCTAATTGTCCTATGTAGACTATACTAATGTGATTGGTATACCTGGGCTAGATTGTAAACTTACCTAGGGGTTCATGTTAAATCTCATTAAATCACACAGTTAAGTTGCTTGGCTCTGTGTCTCGACCAGCACAAGCAATGGTTTAGACTAATTAAAACAGAATGCTCAAATAGGGCTCATTTTAACATGGTGAACATCTAGCATTACATTTACATATACATTTTCGGCATTTAGCAGATGCTCTTATCCAGAGCGACCTACAGAAGTAATTCTATAGTGAACATTACCTTACTTTAGCTTAAGTAGACAACAGTCCAAGGACACAAATCTACTGAAACCCTGTTAGAACAAAATGTTTTTTGTTTTTTTAATGCAAGAAATACAGTAAATAAGAACATTAGTAAGTACATGTCAGCTTAAGTGCTTAGTAAAGAGGTGGGTTTTTAATTGTCTTTTGATGACAGTGAGAGACTCAGAAGTTCGGACAGACAAGGGAAGCTCGTTCCACCGGTTGGTTGCCAGTACAGAAAAGAGGCTTGATGCTTGTGTTCCTCGAGTTCTGGGTGAAGGATCAAGTCGAGCGGGACTAGTGGCTCAGAGGTTGCGTGGTACAGAGCAGGGTTTTATTAGACCTCGAAGGTACACTATATTGCCAAAACGTATTCACTCACCCATCCGAATCATTGAATTCAGGTGTTCCAATCACTTCCATGGCCACAGGTGTATAAAACCAAGCACCTTGGCATGCAGACTGCTTCTACAACCATTTGTGAAAGAATGGGTCGCTCTCAGGAGCTCACTGAATTCCAGCATGGTACTGTGATAGGATGCCACCTGTGCAACAAGTCCAGTCATGAAATTTCCTCGCTACTAAATATTCCACAGTCAACTGTCAGTGGTATTATAACAAAGTGGAAGCGATTGGAAATGACAGCAACTCAGCCACGAAGTGGTAGCCACGTAAAATGACAGAGCGGGGTCAGCGGATGCTGAGGCGCATAGTGCACAGAGGTCGCCAACTTTCTGCAGAGTCAATCGCTACAGACCTCCAAACTTCATGTGGCCTTCAGATTAGCTGAAGAACAGTGTGTAGAGAGCTTCATGAAATGGGTTTCCATGGCCGAGCAGCTGCATCCAAGCCTTACATCACCAAGCGCAATGCAAAGCGTCGGATGCAGTGGTGTAAATAACGCCGCCACTGGACTCTAGAGCAGTGGAGACGTATTTTCTGGAGTGACGAATCACGCTTCTCTGTCTGGCAATCCGATGGACAAATCTGAAACCATAAACACACTCCTAAATCTTGTGGAAAGTCTTCCCAGAAGTGTTGAAGCTGTTATAGCTGCAAAGGGTGGGCTGACATCATATTAAACCCTATGGATTAAGAATGGGATGTCACTTAAGTTCATATGCGTGTGAAGGCAGACGAGCAAATACTTTTGGCAATATAGTGTAGCTTGGGACTGGTCCATTTTTGTCTTTGTAGGTGAGCATGCAGGCAGCTATAGGAAGCCAGTGAAGAGAACTCAGCAGTGGGGTGATGTGGCAGCGTTTAGGTTGGTTAAAATCCAGGCGAGCAGCTGCATTAGTAATTGTCATTGGGTTACGGCTCCTTTACTTTATCAGTTTTAACTTCTTTATAGCATCAATGGGCAGTAGTTGCATTATATTTACATTTATGCATTTGCCAGACAGTTTTATACTTGGTTGCAATACAACCTCATGCATAGATGCAACCTAAACTATTAAGAACTAAAGGCCTCTCAAAAGACCAACAGTTGCAGCGTGGTGGTGCTGTGATTAGGTCAGGAGCCCAGTATCCTAACCACTAAGCCAAAACTAAACAACAGCCTTTATTAGCTCCAGGTATGAGCATCCTTTCAAAACAACTATTAGCATTCAACCCTACCCTGAATCAGAAGCTGTACTGGGAATTCTGGACCCAAACCCCTAAAACACTTATTCTTTTTTCCCTTATTTATAGTTACTATACTGCTATGGTTATTTGTATCCACAAAGGTTTTGACCCAAGATGCTTCAGCTTCATGTCAACTTCCCAGCACCAATGCTTAAACATTACAAACCTTTTGTCCATCCGTTGGTCAATCTAGTGGGCAGCACTGGAAACAGAAGCTCAGTAGTGTGGGCGCTGAATGAAATAGTTTGGTTTAATCAAGCCCCAGAACCCCTTTTCTTCCCAAAACAACTCCCCCTACCCCTACACCCTAATGACTGACTGTGGTGAGCTGACCCGGTTCTGGCTTGAGGCTGGTAGGCCACAACGAGACTCGCTAACCACGTTCCCATGGCTAGGCACACACAGCCCCATCATTATGCTTTAATATCCTATAATATAGCCCCTGTGTGCCCCCTCAAAGGGGCTGAGGCAGGGGGATTCTGTCCCTGCCACAAATAACAGAGGACACCTAATATCCCCCTTGTTAAATGTGCACACAGACCAGTACATAGCTGCCTAACTGCTCACAACTATTTCAGCCCAGCCCGCTAAATATGGGCTAGAAAGAATTGTCATCAACAAGCAGTTTGGGTAAGCAACGCTGGATTTTGCAGCAACAAGGTCTGAATAATTACAGTTTAGTTTTACGGCTTTCTCTGCAGCCCCATAAAGCCCTTCTGGAAGACTTAAAAAACAGAATTAGTGTTATGTCATACTTGAGAGGCTTTGTTAATCCACTCATTGTTTGTGTGTTGCCGTTAAGAGATGGCTGTTTTGCTATATGGAGAAGGCTGTGTATATTACAATACACCGATCAGCCATAACATTAAAACCACCTCCTTGTTTCTACACTCACTGTCCATTTTATCAGCTCCACTTACCATATAGAAACACTTTGTAGTTCTACAATTACTGACTGTAGAACATTTGTTTCACTACATACCTTTTTAGCCTGCTTTGACCCTGTTCTTAATGGTCAAGACCCCCACAGGACCACCACAGAGCAGGTATTATTTAGGTGGTGGATGATCTCAGCACTGCAGTAACACTGACATGGTGGTGGTGTGTTAGTGTGTGTTGTGCTGGTATAAGTGGATCAGACACAGCAGCGCTGCTGGAGTTTTTAAATACCATGTCCACTCACTGTCCACTTTGTTAGACACTCCTACCTACTCCCACCTTGTAGATGTAAAGTCAGAGATGATCGCTTATCTATTGCTGCTGTTTGAATTGGTCATCTTCTAGACCTTCATCAGTGGTCACAGGATGCTGCCTACAGGGCGCTGTTGGCTGGATATATTTGGTTGGTGGACTATTCTCAGTCCAGCAGTGACAGTGAGGCGTTTACAAACTCCATCAGCGCTGCTGTGTCTTATACACTCATACCAGCACAACACACACTAACACACCACAGTCAGTATCACTGCAGTGCTGAGAATGATCCAACACCTAAATAATACCTACTCTGTAGTGGTCCTGTGGGGGTCCTGACCATTGAAGAAGAGCATGAAAGGAAGCTAACAAAGCATGCAGAGAAACAGATGGACTACAGTCAGTAATTGTAGAACTACAAAGTGCTTCTATATGGTAAGTGGAACTGATAAAATGGACAATGTGTGTAGAAACAAGGAGGTGGTTTTAATGTTATGGCTGATCGGTGTATTTGTGTTTGAAACAGTAAAATGAAAGTGTTGGATAGTTAATAAGGACTGAATCATTTGAACCTTGAAAATAGAAAATGACACAATACAAAAACAAATCCAACTAAATTAGAGGTGACAATAAAATGCTTTCTGAAAATGGAAAAGTTTGGTAGTAATTAGTGCCATCATACAGTTTCAAATAAACAATTTCTTGTAATGTAATTAAAGTTGCTGCTATGCAACAAAAAACATACAAATGAATGCAATACCAGAGTAAATATCAGAGTAAATCTTTATTCAATGCAGTGCTAATTCTAATTTGGCCAGGTTTTGATTGTTTCTTCCTTTGATTGACCTCTTTCAGCAGGATAACGCACCCTGCCACAAAGCAAAAATGGTTCAGGAATGGTTTGAGGAGCACAACAATGAGATTGAGGTGTTGACTTGGCCTCCAAATTCCCCAGATCTCAATCCAATCGAGCATCTGTAGGATGTGCTGGACAACAAGTCCGATCTATGGAGGCCCCACCTCACAACTTATGCCAAGTTCACACTACATGACTTTCCGAGTCATCAGGTCGCTGTACAGTTCACACTACACAACTGGATCTCTTGTAATCGGGAGTCTTTCAAGTCGTTTGTATTTCACACTACATGACTGATCGGTGATAGGGGGTTTCACACTACACGATCTATCACCAATTGGAATCGCAGGCGAGCTTCTGTGGTCTCCCAGACTACGTTTTGTCACGAAAACAAACGTGAGAAGTGAAGAGGGGTTTAATGATACCACGTCCAAAAATGCACGACAACAAGTAATGAGCGATCAAAGTTTGTGCGCTGATGTGCAGTGTAAAATCAAGGAGAAAAAATAAATGAATCTGAGTGGATTTGGCTACATGAACAGCATGAATTGTTCTATACTGAGTTGGAGGTTAATAAATATTTTTGCAATGCAACGTTGGTATTATGTTTTGTAGAGAACGATAAGGTCAGAAATACTGTAAAACTTGTGTGTGCCGATATATTCTGATATAAACTATATTATGCCCCTGTCCCACCTTTTTACACTCCTACCCCTGCGTTTCCCCTCACTCCGTATCTTACGTTCTCACTGGCTGTTCGACATAGCACTCATTGCCAGTCGGGCAACTCAGATTCAGATATCTGACATATTAGAAATCTCGCTGTGTGTGAACTACCCAACAACTGGATCGAGTAGTTGAGTAGTTCACACATAGCGACTGAGAGTCGAGTTTCGATCGCCGAGCGAATGCCGAGTTGCCCCCGAGTCGGCGAATCTAGCACCGACCAGTCGGCGAGCGAAAATCAGGGCAAAAATAGTGTAGTGTGAACTAGGCATTACAGGAGTTAAAGGATCTGCTGCTAACATCATGGTGCCAGATACCACAGCACACCTTCAAGGGTTTAGTGTAGTCCGTGCCTTGACGGGTCAGGGCTGTTTTGGCAGCAAAAGAGAGACTAACACAGTATTAGGAAGGCAGCCATAATGTTATGCCTGATTGGTGTATATTCATTAAGCTGTTAAGAAGAAGGATGATGTCACATTCTTCTTCTCAGTCTGACCAATGTACAGTACATTCAAAATGACAAGCAAGTTATATTGTCGAATCTGTTCATTATTCAGAAGTACTGTGTTTAATAAGACTGAAAGGATTCTTACCTTTACCTATTGATATAGATACAGTATGTATTTATTTTATTAGAATGTTATTTTATTATCATGTTTCACACACTTTAATTACATTCATGACAGGACAGGTAATTACTGGTTACAGGATTTATCAGCTCAAGTTTTCAATGTCAAACACAGTCACAGACAATTTTGTATCTCCAATTCATCTCACTTGCATGTCTTTGGACTGTGGGAGGAAACCGGAGCTCCTAAAGTAAACCCACGCAGACACGGGAAGAACATGCAACTCCACACAGAAAGGACCCGGACCGGTCCACCTGGGAATCGAACCCAGGACCTTCTAGCTGTAAGGTGACAGTGCTACTCACTAAGCCACCTTGCCTTCCATAGGTACAGTAAAGTAACCATGCAATCGTATATAACAGCACATGTAGAACATTTTTAAAAACTAACCTGTTGTTTTAAATGATATTAACCATGTTACATAAACAAATTAAGGCTTGTAAAATAGAAGGGATCTTCAAAAAGTTTCTGCACTTTTAATTTTTATTGGAAACGGCAAGGGCAAGAGGAGTAGTAATCGGTCGTGTCTAAAAGACCGAGAGAGAGCTTATAGTCCAGATTTAGTGCCATCTGATTTTCACCTTTTTTGACCGCTCTGAGAAGGAAACCCATGCAGACATGAAGAGAACATGTACCACATCTACACGCAGAAAGGACCTGGAACTCTCCACCTGGGAATCGAATGCAGGACCTTCTTGCTGTGAGGTGACAAGCGATTGTGCCGCCCATAGGTACAGTAACCATGCTGTCGGATATAACAGCACAGGTAGAACTGACCTGTTGTATTAAATCATATTAACTATGTTACATAAACAAATTAATGCTTGTAAAAGTACAAGGGATCTTCAAAAAGTTTCCACACTTTATATTTCGCGTGGAAACGGTGAGGGTGGGAGGAGTAGTAATTGCTCGTGTCTGAGAGACTGATAGAGCTTACAGTCCGGATTTAGCGCCATCTGATTTCAACCTTTTTGGACCGCTCAAAGAAGCTTTAAGGGGAAGAAGTTTTTCATGTGATGATGATGTAAAAGCAGCAGTGCAGCATGTCTTTGGACTGTGGGAGGAAACCGGAGCTCCTGAAGGAAACCCACAGAGAACATGCAAACCTTACACAGAAAGGACCCAGACCACTCCACCTGGGAATCGAACCGAGGACCTTCTTGCCATGAGGGAACAGTGCTACAGTAAAGTAACCATGCAATCGGATATAACAGCACTAACTAACATGTTGTTATTATATTAACCATCCACAAAGTTGAATCAGTTCATCTGGACACAAGTTTGTTGTAGAGATATGTTTCGCCACTCATCCAAGTGACTTCTTCAGTCTAAGCTGGTGGTGAATACCCCAACCTTATATGCAGCCGATTTGCATAAGGACCAATCACCGCCCACTGCATAACAATGAAACCTATGATCAGGTCCATATGCAAATCACAATGACCATTTATTACAATGGTCATGTGTGCCATGACTATTGAGAGATATTAACCATGTTACATAAACAAATGAAGGCTTGTAAAAGTATGTCTTGTTATTCATTTTAAATCGACATGATCCTGCAAACCCTTATTAAAAGGACATGAATCACAGTCAGAGCCCTGGATTATTGTTTACAAATTTCATCAACCTTAAACTGAACTAACCTAAATTAGAGTTTTATGTTCTAAATCCACACAGTAAAGCATTCTTCATGGCGGCATCATGTTGTGGGGATGTTTTTCATTAGCGTCTACAGAGAAAGTAGTAAAGGCTGAAGGCGGGATAGATAAAGCCAAGAACCTCTAGAAATAAGAGTCTGTCCAAGAGAAATAAAAATGACTCATCGTATCGTAATAATTTTCCATTGCTTACAGGGCCAGATTTTGTACTACTTCAAACCGTGACACATCTTTGAGCACTGATTGTTAATACCGAGATTTTTTCTGTATGGCCGCCCTTCTATGACTATTTTGTGGTTGTTCTAGTGCCATCTGTCCCTGTCAACTGTGATATAGCAGTCAATTTTCGCTGCTGCTTTCATGCTGCCATGATTTATAGACAGTTAAAACAATGAATCATTTCACCTGCAAATCAGACACCCACTAGATTGTGACTTTAAAACATTTGCTATAAAACCTGCACTTGACATCTGATAGTCAACCCAATAAAGTGTAGCTAAGCTTACCATTATACACTGATCAGCCATAACATTAAAACCACCTCCTTGTTTCTACACTCACTGTCCATTTTATCAGCTCCACTTACCATATAGAAGCACTTTGTAGTTCTACAATTACTGACTGTAGTCCATATGTTTCTGCATACTTTTTTTAGCCTGCTTTCACCCTGTTCTTCAATGGTCAGGACCACTACATAGTAGGTATTATTTAGTTGGTGGGTCATTCTCAGCACTGCAGTGACACTGACATGGTGGTGGTGTGTTAGTGTGTGTTGTGCTGGTATGAGTGGATCAGACACAGCAGCACTGCTGGAGTTTTTAACTACTGTGTCCACTCACTGTCCACTCTATTACACACTCCTACCTAGTTGCTCCACCTTGTAGATGTAAAGTCAGAGACGATCGCTCATCTATTGCTGCTGTTTGAGTTGGTCATCTTCTAGACCTTCATCAATGGTCACAGGACGCTGCCCACAGGGCACTGTTGGCTGTATTTTTGGTTGGTGGACTATTCTCAGTCCAGCAATGACAGTGAGCAGTCTTATCATGAAAGGGGGCTAACAAAGCATGCAGAGAAACAGATGGACTACAGTCAGTAATTGTAGAACTATAAAGTGTTTCTATATGGTAAGTGGAGCTGATAAAATGGACAGTGAGTGTAGAAACAAGAAAGTGGTTTAATGTTATGGCTGATCGGTGTATTTGTTGCCATTATGGCATTTTGTACACAGCACCTCTTATGAGTATCTGCCCTAGTCCTGTGTGAGATCCTATCCATAGAAGTATGTATGGGTCTGTGATTATCTCAGTGACTACTTTGAATGAATGCTTGTATGTTAGACAGTGTGTGTGTGGGTGGGTTTGTGTGGCGGCATCAGCAGAGATAGCCTGAATATATCGGATATCATGAAATTGCGAGATGCTCTATTCACAGAAAATGGAGCTGATATGTGTCTCATGAATTTGGCCTCAGAAAGACAGAAATGGAAAAACAGAGAAAAAAATAAGCCGTCTCTCACTTAATTCTCTTTTGAGTGTGAGAAAGTAGTGGGCGATCAGAGCAGGGCAAAAGGCACTCAGATTTGGCATCACCCCATAGGCCAGTACATTTTAATTATCCAGATTAGCAAAGAAAAGAAAGAAAGAAAAGAGAAAGAAAGAACACACAAAAAAAGAAAAGATTCAAAGACATCAGAGAGGCATCAGCACTTTCAAGGTTCGAGCTTTTAAAACATAAGCAGCTGATTAGGAGCATTTAATTAAGATTTAAGCTTTCAAAGCCTTTTGAATCATTATAGCTCTCACACTACACAACTTGATCACATTTAAGTAGTTTTCTTGTAATCATAAGAGAGTGCACAGTCCATGAGGGGCTCACAATAAACTAGGCCTGTCAAAAGAATCTTTATTTGAATGCCATTCAAGAGTGGCATGCTGGCACAGGTGGAGAAGAGGATTTCCCCCAGCAACATGGACCCTGGGCACTTGGATTTGATCCTTGCTTATGACTAAGTAGTTTCAGATATTTTTACCTGTGTCCCAGCTAGTTTCCTGACCTCACAAAACATGCAAAAGCTGTATTGGCTACGTTAAAGTGTATGAATAAGTCAGTGATGGATTGAGGCCTTGTCCAGGGGTACCACAAATACCACAAAGCATTCAAAATTAATAAGAATTTCTAAAACAATAAAGTCTATTAGAAATACTCATTCTGTCTCTCTAACGGTCCAAACCGCTATCAGAAAACAATTCAGCACAAGGCAGAAATATGCAGTACAATCAAAATGATGCTTAACTATCTAGGGGCATTTTTTTCTTGCCACTTTATAAATATCTTACACCTAGGGATAATTAACAGCAGGCTATCCATCTTCTAAGTTGGAAGAAAACCAGTGTACCCACAGAAATCCCACATGGAACCAGGAAAGATCTTCAGCTTCTCTCAAATAGTGGCTTTCTGCAAGGTTTAACTCCAGGTCTTTGGGACCCTGGTGAGCCACAGTGAAGCCCCAAGCAGCTCTAAACTGTTTAATTATTGTTGTATAATTAAACATTAAGTGTGGGCACCTTTCTGAATTTTCATTGATTAAAATCTGTCTTTAAAATTACATAAAATTACAATTACATATAGTACATCATGCTTTTACAAGTACAGTATATGTAAAAACCAAACAATACAAAAGGTCTTTTGCAGCACCAAAATAGCAAATGCAAAAACCACAATGGGTTTACCAGTTTAACACAAGCCATTTACATTTACATTTTTGGCATTTAGCAGACGCTTTTATCAGGGGCCCAACAGTGGCAACTTGGCGGTGGTGGGGCTTGAACCAGCAACCTTCTAATTGCTAGTCAAGTACTAAGCTACCAGTGCCCAGTGCCCATTTACTTGTAGATAACAAGTAGATAAATGTGAAATTTGTGCCTCTGTTTCTCTGGCTAATATTTAGAACACAGCAGTATAGAAACTTCATAATATTTAATTAGACATTGTTAAATTAACTTCTGACTATTGTAAAAGAATGAGAATTAACCTTAGAGAACACTTAATTTAATATTAATTTAGCATCTAATGTAGAATCTGTGTCATAGGACTGGAATAAAATGTATAATAATATATTTATAATATGTTAAGCATTTTTGGTTTAGCTATCATGCACAAGTTGTTAGCCGGGCTACCAATATACATTTTGTCCTCTTTTGTAAGGAACCTGAATAACTAGGAATGAAATGATGTTTTGTTTTATTATTAATTATTATTATTTTCAAGATGCATTATCTAAATGCTTTATATAAAACAAGCAGATCATGCATGAAAACCTTGAAGTTTGTCTAATTTAAAAAGTTCTTTAAGAAATTGTGCTAATCATGGCTTTTAAATTAAATACAACCAGGTAGAGTTAAAGTCAAAAGTTTACAAGGTCATGTGTTTCTCATGAACGCCCTTAGATTTAATTTCGTTTCATTTCATTTAAAAGGACCAACTGTTCCTGTCTAGATTAGAACACATTAATCGTCATTTAAAAACTCAATTTCAAGTTCTCTCAAATTATTTTATAATTATTGTGTGTTTTCTGAAAATATACACATATGACTAGCTGTTACTGGTGACTTCTTAGTGCAGAGCTGACCGATTTAAAAGTTAAGATAGTCAAATGTAATCAAAGAACCACCAAAACAGGTGGCACATGCATTTTTTCCATTCATGGGCCAGTCACCCCCCACTGGCTCCCCTTTTGCCCTCTGCTGGTCCTTCTCTGATCAACCATTTGCTTTGTAATGACCAACCTTGACCCTTGCTCATAATTCTTGTTAGAATCTCATTCTTGAGTACAACTTCATTATAAAGATTGTCATAGAAGCACAGGTGTCTGTGTGTTTAAATCCCCTGGGACCCTGACACTGCTGTTTTTTTTTTATGTAAGGGGAACATCTGTATAATGCATAATATGTGGTTTAGGTTGCAGCTTTTGGTTTGATTGGAGGTTGCCTGAGACATGTTAAACTGGAGCCTAACTACTTTTCTCCAGTAGTCTGACAGCATTATTTCTTGTTCAATACGTTTTTGATTCGTTTACATCAACTCTTTATTACCCGAGTAACAGGAAAGCATAAATAAATGCTACAGATAATTATTCCCATTGTTAGCCTTTGTAACTGCATATTCGTCCCATAGTGATTTTATATTGTAACAGTGGGCAAGGTGATTATGCACGACAAGTGCACAGACGTATCAAACATGATATATTTACTACAATAAAACGGGGCACCTCACAGCAAGAAGGTCCAGGGTTCAATCCCCAAGTGAAGCGGTCCAGGTCCTTTCTGTGTGGAGTTTGCATGTTCTCTCTGTGTCTGTGTGGGTTTCCTCCAACAGTCCAAAGACATGCAAATGAGGTGAATTGAAGACACAAAATTGTCCATGACTGTGTTTGACTTTAAAAATTTGAACTGATGAATCTTGTGTAAATAGTAATTACCTGTCCTGTCATAAATGTAACCAGTGTGTGAAATATAACGTTTAAATCCTAATAAATAAATACTATAGTAAAACAAAATTCTAAAATACACAAACAGAAAGAGGAACTAGGAATTAGCACAGCTATGAACACAAACACAAATCAAGGGACACTAGACAATTCCAAGACTAAAGTAGATCCTATGCTAAGCTAATTACTAGACTAGTAAAGAACATAAATGCTAATCACTATACTATGCAAAATGCTGATGCTAACCACTAAACATAGAACAAGCAACTAACCTCTAGACTAAGCAAAGCTGATCGCTAAATTAGTAAAGAACATAGATTATAATCTCTATACTAAGCTAACTGCTAATGCTAACCAATAAACATAGAACAAGTAACTAATCTCTGAGGCGCCCAGGTGGTGCAGTGGGATATTCCGCTTGCACACTAGCACCGAGTTTCTGAAATTCTCAGTTCGAAACTCGGTGTTGCCTCCGGTCAGCTGGGCGCCATCTAGCAGGCATAACTGGCAGTGCCTGCAGCAGATACTAATTGGCCACCGTATCTGCAGGGTGGGGGCCGGACTATGTGTGGGTGGGTGGGTCTTCATATGCTGTGTAAGGACCCTGATTGGCAGAAGAGAGGCCTGTGCAGGAAGCAGGGGCGAAAAGAGGAGGGCTGTACACGTGTCAGAGGAGGCGTGTACAGCGACGTGCTCTCCTCGGATGCAATCTGGTATCTCTGGTAGCAGCGGAAGACAAAATTGAGTGCGCTAAATCGGGAGGAAAATGGGGAGAGAATGCATTTAAAAAAAAGTAACTAATCTCTAGACTAAGCAAAGCTGATCGCTAAACTAGGAGCAACCATGAAAAACTAGACCATACGTTTAAGCTAAACCTAGCTAAATTTAGGACTATGGAAAACACAAGACCATAGAGAAACACTAGGAAACCACAAGAGAGACATAGAACATAGACACTAGGAGCACAAACTGAATAACCACAGGAACATTTGAAGGTCAGAACACAAGAATCATTAATGCCAGGCAAAGGGAATGTATACACAAAAGTAATTATGGGAGATATGAGGAACAGCTGGACACAATGAACAAAAGAACAAATCAGAGAGATGGGGCAGTGACTGAGTGGGTGTTTAGTGAAAACAATAACATTGAGTTCGTGTGCTTGTCACAGGGGAGGACTGAGATTGTACTAAATAAGAGTTAAGAGAGGTGCTCCTGGGCAATGAGGAGCAAATTCTGCACTGCTTTGTAGGCTGCCATGGCAGGTAATGGGGTCAAAGGGCCGGTTGGGACTGTTAAAGGGTCTGAGAAGTCGGCTAGGACTGGGCCCAGGTCTGGGGAGCGAGCTGGGACCAGCGAGGGGTCAGAGAGGCTGGCTGGGACCAGAGAAGCAGCAGTAGTCGGTGAGAGTTTGAAGGAACCGGAGACAGAAAGAGTTTAGGCAAGACACCTAAAGGCAGCAAAGAGTCCCCTGGAGAGCCAACTGAAAGCAGCAATTTACTTATTTATGCTGTGCTTACACAATGGTTATATTCACAACATTAAGGGTAGGTAATTTCCAGATCAGTCTATAGCCCTTATCAAATGTTTTTCCCCCCAATTCTCCTCACAATCTAGTCGTATCCATTTACCCGATTGCATTACGCTTCCTCTCTACTGATGTTGACCCCCATTCTGACTGAGGAGAGCCATGACTAACACACTCCCCCTCAAACACGTGCGCAGTAGCTGACTGCATCTTTTCACCTGCACAAGAAGAGTTTTACATGCAGATCAGCTTTGTGTACAGAGAGACACACCCTGATCACATTATCCCTCATCTCTTTGCAGGCGCCATCAATCAGCCAGCAGAGGTCTTAATTGCTTCAGATATGAGGTCCCCTCCAGCACCCCCGTGTGAACAACAAGCCAATCGTTGTTCATGTAGGCACCCAGCCTGCCGGATAGCAGAGCCGAGTTTTGAACCGACAAGTTCTAAATGTCAGCTCTGGTGTGCTAGCGTGCTTTACTGCTGTGCCACCTGAGCGCCTGTATTTTTTTAAATGCATTTTTTGGACCATTTTTTTAAAGAAATTGAGTATTGTTTCTATTTTGGGAAAGAATAAAAGCATTGGCGAGTTAAGGCGACTCATCTGAAGTTGGTAAAAAGACCCCTGGAGAGTGGTCTGGAAGCATCAGAAGAGCCATGGACGTGGTTAAAGCTGGCAACAGAGACAGGTACCAGTTGGATCAAGCAAGGGATCCAAGAGACGGGCTGGAGGCCAGGTGTTGGCTTTGTGGATGAAGAGCCTCCTCAGCGGACACTGGATGCAAGGCAATCCCCACTGTAGACAGGAAACCCCTACCCAAGTTCTTAAGCTTGTTAGGAATCATGTTTTTAAAAGTACCTGTTAACCAGGACATCATGAATAGTACCTTTTTAGTAAAATAGGCAGGGAGTCACCAAGACAGAGCTTGCATTGAAAAAGGAAGCCACCAACCCATATCACTATAATCATTGAGGCTGGTCAACTGAGAGGACTGGTTTAAGGAAACCTCATTGAATTCTAGTCCAGAAAAGCTTCCAGCATCATACCTGGCATTCCGTAACAATTAAGCAGGGTGACTATGCAGGACACAAGTGCACAGATGTGATGAAATTAATGTATTTATTAAAATAAAACAAAAGAACCACATACACAACCAGCAAGGGGAACTAGCAGTGAACACAATCGAAACAAACTGAACACAAATACACTGATCAGCCATAACATTAAAACCACCTCCTGGTTTCTACACTCACTGTCCATTTTATCAGCTCCACGTACCATATAGAAGCACCTGAAGTTTTACAATTACTGACTGTAGTCCATCTGTTTCTCTGCATACTGTTTTAGCCTGCCTTCACCCTGTTCTTCAATGGTGGTGGATCATTCTCAGCACTGCAGTGACAATGACATGGTGGTGGTGTGTTAGTGTGTGTTGTGCTGGTATGAGTGGATCAGACACAGCAGTGCTTCTGGAGTTTTTAAACACCGTGTCTACTCACTGTCCACTTTATTAAACTCTTACCTAGTTGGTCCACCTTGTAGATGTAAAGTTAGAGATGTTTTTGTTTGGTGGACTATTCTCAGTCCAGCAGTGACAGTGAGGTGTTTAAAAACTCCAACGCTGCGCTGCTGTGTCTGATCCACTCATACCAGCACAACACACACTAACACACCACCACCATGTCAGTGTCACTGCAGTGCTGAGAATGATCCACCACCCAAATAATACCTGCTCTGTAGTGGTCCTGGGAGAGTCCTGGCATTTGAAGAACAGCATAAAAGGGGGCTAACAAAGCATGCAGAGAAACAGATGGACTACAGTCAGTAATTGTAGAACTACAAAGTGCTTCTACATGGTAAGTGGAGCTGATAAAATGGACAGTGAGTGTAGAAACAAGGAGGTGGTTTTAATGTTATGGCTGATTGGTGTATCTTCAAGCACTAGACAATTATCAAAACTAAACTAAACATTATGTTAAGCTAATAACTAAACTAGGAAAGAACAAATGCCTATACTACTAGAACTAATAAGAGAACAAGGAACTAATTCCTACACTTAATTAACCAGTAATGCTAACCGCTAAAGTTAAACATGGAACAAGTTAGTAACTAATCTCTAGGCTAAGCTAAGCTAAACTAGGAGCAACCATGAAATACCAGACCCTACATTGATGCTAACCTTATGAACTAAACCTAATACTATGGAAAACACACGACTACAGAGGACCACCAGAAAACCACAAGAAAGCCACAGAACACAAAGAATCATTAAAGCCAGGCAAAAGGGAAAATGACTAAAAAGGTAATATATACACAGAACTAATTTGGGAAGACATGAGAAACAGCTGTACATGATGAACAAAAGAACGAATCAGAGGGAAGGGGCGGTGAATGAGTAAGTGTTTAGTGAAAACAAAAACATTGAGTCCATGTGCTTGCCACAGGGAAGGACTGGGATTGTTACACGGATACGTAAACAAAACATCATATTACAGAAATAGAGCATTAGCTTTAGGTAATTCATACATTGTAAACATATAAAATGTTTTTGCAGAATAAATTTAAATATCTATCTATCTAAATATTAAATATTTATGTTCCATTCAGGACTAAACCACTCCAAATTTTTAATTCTGGTATATTTAGCCAATAAAACTTGTCAATAGCCAATTTGCATTGGCATTTCGGACAATTTATCTGCTGCATGAATCAATTATACCTCGGCATCAGCTTATATACGGATTACCTACAATAGTTTAAGAATGGAATTTCGATACTAAACTAGGTTGCTGTTTGAGTTGGTCACAGGATGCTGTTGGCTGGATAAAGTTTTGGTTGGTGGACTATTCTCAGTCCAGCAATGACAGTGAGGTGTCAGTGCTGCTGTGTCTTAGTCCCTCATACCAGCACAACACACACTAACACACACCACCATGTCAGTGTCACTGCTGTGCTGAGAAAGATCCACCACCCAAATAATACCTGCTCTGTAGTGGTCCTGTGGGAGTCCTGACCATTGAAGAACAGGGTGAAAGCAGGCTAACAAAGCATACAGAGAAACAGATGGACTACAGTCAGTAATTGTAGAACTACAAAGTGCTTCTATATGGTAAGTGGAGCTAATAAAATGGACAGTGAGTGTAGAAACAAGGAGGTGGTGATAATGTTATGCATGATCGGTGTATATTCTCTGGGCTTTCATGCAGGTTCTGTGGCTTTTTTGAGGCATTTCTGATTTGCACGTTTACTGCACTGTTGCTTAGTTTTTCACTTGTTCCCTCTAGTTTAGCTCAAATCTGATCAAAGCTGAATACTTTAAACCCTATCCATGGCCCTGTGAGTCACCCTAGCTGGCCCCTCCTTTGCCCTCTATTGATCCTTCCTTATATTTTTTTTTTTTACAAATAACCATGCTTGTTATTCTTGTTTGAATAAAACTTTTGGCTAGAGCTCAATTACGAGGATTTTACTAAAACACCTCGGGACCCTGACAGAATTTGTCTTTTGTGGCTGTACAAATATCCAAAGTGTAACATCAGTATGACACTTTGATTTCATTTCATGCAGCACACGTTTCACTGTCAACAAAAAACATTGTAGCTTATTGCCTAAATAAATGAGTAATGACTTCAACATCGTTTAAACATTGCTTTGGCTTTGCAGCATTTCAAATGATGAAATTACTTGTAATTCAACTCATGACTGTAATTTCAGGCTCTCTCCCAGAGTTCAACACTTGTTATGCTTGTCTTGTGTTATTTTAATTTGTCTGGTCACTTAATTCTAACTTCCTTTTTACACCGATCAGCCATAACATTAAAACCACCTCCTGGTTTTTACACTTACTGTCCATTTTATCAGCTCTACTTACCATATACAGTAGAAGCACTTTGTAGTTCTGCAATTACTCACTGTAGTCCATCTGTTTCTCTTCAAACTTTTTTAGCCTGCTTTCACCCTGTTCTTCAATGGTCAGGACCCCCACAGGACCACCACAGACCAGGTATTATTTAGGTCATGGATCATTCTCAGCCCTGCAGTGACACTGACATGGTGGTGGTGTGTGGTGCTGGTATGAGTGGATCAGACACAGCAGCACTGCTGGAGTGTCCACTCACTGTCCACTCTATTAGATACTCCTACCTAGTTGGTCCACCTTGAAGATGTAAAGTCAGAGATGATCGCTCATCTATTGCTGCTGTTTGAGTTGGTCATCTTCTAGACCTTCATCAGTGGTCACAGGATGCCCACGGGGCGCTGTTGGCTGGATATATTTGGTTGATGGACTATTCTCAGTCCAGCAGTGACAGTGAGGTGTTTAAAAACTCCATCAGCATTGCTGTGTCTTATCCAATCATACCAGCACAACACACACTAACACACCACCACCATGTCAGTGTCACTGCAGTGCTGAGAATGATCCACCACCCAAATAATACCTGCTCTGTAGTGGTCCTGGGAGTGACCTGACCATTGAAGAACAGCATGAAAGGAGGCTAACAAAGCATGCAGAGAAATAGATGGACTACAGTCAGTAATTGTAGAACTACAAAGTGCTTCTATATGGTAAGTGGAGCTAATAAAATGGACAGTGAGTGTAGAAACAAGGAGGTGGTTTTAATGTCATGGCTTGTCGTTGTATGTTACATCTTTGAGAAAGCATTTTTGAACAGCCAATAAGTCTCAGCATTGTTCTGTGAGAGTTGCTAGAGCTGATCGCATATCACTTTGTCATATGTAGGCCATAAAACAGTGCTTTGAGAAAACTATAAGCTATAGAGCGGACGGATTAGCTACAACCCGACTGCTTCGGAATGGGTTCTCTATCTAGTAACCAGAAGTCTTCCCTTAATGGTGTCCATGGAAACCTCTAACCTCCGACCCTGAGCCTAACTTCCCCTTTGACCCTGTCATGTCAGCCAATGGGGTCACATTGTTCTCTAACTCACTTTTTCCACACTCTTTCATGGCGAGAAGATAAACCAGACTCTGTGTTCAGTCCAAATGGCAAGCAGCAGCTCACAGTAACAACAGGACTGGTGCTGAAACCACATGCAAAGAAAGGGATATTGTCTGCTCTGGATACTTAAGATTCCAAAAATGAATATATAGCTACATCATATTCATGATAAATTCAGTTTAAATGTGAAATATTAAAGACCCTTTATATTCAGAATGCCTCTTCGTGATTAAGTGCTGCTATTATCCTTTAGCTTTTTTGTGTGTTGAGGATTTCTCAAATGTCTGTTTAATGACGGGCACTTACCCTGGCTTTCCCGGATGTGCAGACAGTCACACAAGTGAATGAATACACACAAGCTTTTTAACTTTAACAGATGCCTGCAACATCTAAGTCAGTACAAAACAAACTATATAAATAGAAATTCAACAGTAAAGTTCAATTGCTGGATATTTTTTGGTATGCTTGTGCTCCTGTGCACAAAGTGAGGTTCATAAACTTGGCTTGAGGAAGGATTTGGTGTGGAAGAACTCCAGTTACCCGTACAGAGCCCTAAGCTGAGCTCAACACTTAATTAGAATTAATTATTCATTCATTCATTTATTCATTTTCTTACCCGCTTATCCAATTACGGTTGTGAGGGGGTGCTGGAGCCTATCCCAGCTTTTCAATGTGCGCAAGGCACACAGTAACACCCTGGATGGGGCGCCAGTCCATCGCACGGCAGACACACATACACACACACACACATACACATACACATACACATACACATATACACACACACACACACACACACACACACACACACACACACACACACATTCACTTATAGGGCAATTCAGTGTCTCCAATTAACCTGACTGCATGTTTTTAGACTGTGGGACGAAACCGGAGCTGCAGACACGAGGAGAACATGCAAACTCCGCACAGAAACGATCCGGACCGCCCCGTCTGGGGATCGAACCCAGGACCTTTTTGCTGTGAGGCTACCCACTATTAAGGATTAAGAATTAATTAGAACATTAACTGCGAGCCAGGCCTTCTTTTTAAACATTAGTGATGGACACTACAAATAGTCGTTCAAGAGTCGAAAGACACACTCCAAAAATCTCGTTATGAAGGATATTCAAAAAGTTTCCGCACTTTTATATTTGGTTGGAAACAACTGGATTTAGCGCCATCTGATTTCCACCTTTTTGGACCGCTCAAAGAAGTTTTAAGGAGAAGAAGATTTTCATGTGATGATGATGTGAAACCAGTGGTGCATCAGTGGCTACACGCTCAAAGAAAAAACATTTTTTGCTGATGGCATTAAAAAGTTGGTACAACGCTGGAAAAAAATGCATTAAAAGGTGACTATGTAGAACAGTGATGTAATTTGTTTTTATAATTCTTAATAAATAGACGGGACGCCAGTCCATCGCAGGGCAGACACACATACACACACCCAGTGTCTCCAATTAACCTGACTGCATGTTTTTGGACTGTGGGACGAAACCGGAGCTCCCGGAGGAAACCCATGCAGACACAGGGAGAACATGCCAACTCCACACAGAAACGATACGGACCGCCCCGCCTGGGGATCGAACCCAGGACCTTCTTGCTGTGAGGCGACAATGCTATCCACTAAGCCACCGTGCCGCCCATTAGAATTAATTAAGGATTAAGAATGAATTAGAACATCAACTGCGAGCCAGACCTTCTTTTTCAACATTAGTGCATGGACACTACTGATAGTCATTTGATTAAATAGCCACAAATTCGCAAAGACACACCCCAGTGCGGAAAGTGTTATGAAGTGTGGACCTTGTATATGCACAATTATGAGTGGATTCTTAGCTCCAACCCAAACTGCATCATAGTGTAGTGTTAAATTAATCTAGGTGGTGTTTTTGGAACACTGACCCTTTTAGTCACTGCCATTTCTTTCAAAAAACGATTGGCTTCTAAAAGTTTACACACTAAATGGTCTTATACTATATAGGCTCCTAAATACCTAACCAGATTCTGCAGAAAAATTACTACTCTTCAAAACCACTTATTAGAAAATAGAATTTTCTCAAGCAGCACTGGCTTCAGACATTTAAACGACTTAACATGGAACATTTCTCTCACACATTGTTCATCATACTGTTTACTATGAACAGAATGATCCCATAACCTTAACATAAATTACAGCTTTATAGTTTTTTAAACACACTGTGAGGAAATATTTTGTTTTCTTTTAGTTCTGTTTTGACATTTTGGCAGTACACAGTGTTTAAAATAAGGTACGTGTGGAAGATGTTTGGTGGTGCTGAGTCAGTGCTTTAATTCTCTAAGCCACATTTTCATGTTGAAGTGTTTATCATGCCTTGCCAGGTGCAACCATTTTCTTGTAAACAAATGCCCCTCCTCTGCACAGTTTATACCTTATTTTGCTAAGTGCTAAGTGTTACCTACCTAAAAAAGGGATGCACAGGCACATGAAGAGGAGTGGTACCAGAGCTGCAGGAACTTGCTGTATCAGGCTGTAAATAAAGCAGAGGAGATTGTATGTATACAATATCATATGTACTAAATAGTTTGTCATGACATTTTGACCAGTGGCAAAACTTCTATTTCTGACACTGTATGTACCAGTGTACCAACAAAACTGCCCACTTTGCTTCCTATGCACCCTGATACCACAGGTTTTTTTAATTCTATACCAAAGTAAATCAATTTATGCATACTCTCCACTTTTTCTCCCTTTTTAGCGCATCCAATTGTCTGATTGCATCATGCTTCCTCTTCACCAATGCTAATCCCTGCTCTTATTGAGGAGAACGAAGCTAACTCACGCCCCCTCCGACACGTGGGCAGCATGCCGTATGCATCTTATCACCTACACTTTGATAAGTGCAGTGAAGCTCAGCGTTGTGTACGGAGAGACACACCCTGAGAGCACTCCTTTCTCATCTCTGTGCAGGCGCCATTAATCAGCCAGCAGACGTAATTGCACCAATCATGAGAGAGAGACCCCATCTGGCTTAGTCCCGCCCTTATCTGAACAACAGGCCGATCGTTGTTCATGTGGCTGCTCATGAATACGATATATTCGAGATCCCAGCTCTGCTTCCAGCATGTGTTTTTACCGCTGCGCCACCTGAGCTGTCTGTTTGCCTTCCCTTTTAATAGTTTGTTCACTTTGACCTTCTTAGTGCAGCCTTGATGATGCGCTGTATTACACAGCCTGTAAATTCTGCTTTTTACATCTCTAAAACATGTTTATTTAATTTGCAGTCATACTTTTTATCACTGGCAGATATTTTATTATGTATTTATTAAATATTTGTTTAGGAAATATAGTATTTAAACAAAAATTAGCCATCCAGGGGCCAATTCACACATTAAATAACCCAAAGATTCCTGACAGTGTGCTGCATCTGCAAACTAGAATTTGTAGCATTGTTTGCAGAGAATCAGATGGCACCGTGAAAGCATTATGTTCCAATAGATGTTGTCCCATCTGGTTTCTGACTGTAATGCAAGTGCACCATACACATTCTGCACAAATAAACTTTCCCTTTTGAAATCTCACACCAGAACACCAAGTGTGTGTGTGTGTGTGTGTGTGTGTGTGTGTGTGTGTGCGCACATCATTTAATCATTGTAATTGTGCTGCTTCACATTTTTAGACTCAGACAACCTTCTTGTGTACCTGCTGTGATGCCATGTTAAAGGTGGACACCATGAATATAAACTGCTTTCTTATTGTGAGGACTGTTTACTCTTTCAGCCGTTGACGCAAAGTGGAAAGAATAAAACAAGAGCTCAATTCATTCATTTATTTTGAATAACTCCTTTTTATCCAAATGAGGGCAGCTGGGTGATCCGGAGCCTATAATGGAGACTGGATAACATCACATGGCATCACACTGAGTTTAAAGTAGCTGATTCACCTGCTGGTATTGTAACAGGTCCGGCTGGGCCTGGTTGCAGAATCTTGCTTTATCTGCCATGTTATTTATGGCTGGCAGAAGGGGTAAGGAGGTGTAGATGACTGAAGTGCTAGTTTCTCTTGATTAACAAGCTACCTGCACCACATTCAGTGTTAATTCATGGTGGGAGTATTTCTATATATCACGGCTTGCTCCTGTCCAGTTTTTCACTAGTGTGTAATGCCAGGTTGGTGGGGTTGAGATGCCACTTCCGCATTGTCGTCCCTGGCTTGTTTTGAGGGTTTTCTATCATTAAATTTTTTTCCAAGAAATAAGTTAGCAAGAATGACCAGAGATCACACTTTAAGTAGTGAGGCGGGCCCCACATCATTACAGGCATCTCATTGGATGTAAAAAAAAAAAAGTGAAACATTTGGAGATAACCCATACAGATGTGAAAATAAGATGGCAAATTTGACATAGACATTAACCATAGGTCAGGTTAAATCCTAATTACCTGAATTCTGCTGTGACAACATGCCATTTAGGTTAGATTTAGGTCCCTCACTGCGTTAAACTGTGGGTTCTCTCTTGGTTCTGGGATTTTCTCCCATCTTTTAAAAACATGTAGAAGGTGTACCATTACGCAAAATCCATGATCATCACCTGCCAACCCACAAATGACAACAGCAAATACTTGTACTACAAACCTTGTTGCCCTGTGATAGGACGCCTTCCTGTCATGTAGCAGTTCTGTCCAATTAAGAGTGCTTGTCGATTCATGTAAGGACAAGATCAGAAGGGAAGATTTAGCACAGCTAGCATAAGTAGAGTATTAGAATGAATCTTATTCATTTACCAATTAGCAGCACATTGCATTATATTTAGACATGCCAGGATACTTAGGAAGTGAAGCCAAGGCCTGCACTCCTGTATTTGTATTTCCAGAGTCATCGGGAGGGCAGGATTTAAAAAAGACGTATCATGTTGTCTGTGTCTAGACAGTAGGGGCTGCTGCCAACTGGACTATACCATTGGTTTACCAAATCCTGGCATGGTGTATATTTGAATTCAGAAATATTCAACCCCTCCCCTTCCAAAGGAAATAAGAAATTCTATCCTAACTTCTCTGCAAAGTTTGATTTTGCTTTTCATTAAAAATGTATCAAGTGAACTGAAATAAATGAACAAATACATTGAATTATTTAGTATTTAGAGTGATTAAACCATTGGAAACTTAATAACAACTCTTAATTTGCTTCAGCTATGATGCGTTATAAAAACACATAGATTGAAGTGTGTTACAACTATAGTGAAAACTAAGGAGCTGTCACAAAAGCTAAAACAGGAGATCATTTTACTGCACCAAAAGGACAATGATCATAAGAAGATTTCCAGGAACTTGAACATTCCGAGATGGCGCAGCAGTAAAACACGCTAGCACACCAGAGCTGACATCTCGAACCAATCGTTTTGAATCTCAGCTCTGCTATCCAGCAGGCTGGGAGCCTACATGAACAAAGACTGGCTGTTGTTTATACTGGGTGGAAGCCGGAAGGGGATTCCTCATAAGTGATGCAATTACAACCTCTGCTGGTTGATTGATGGCGCCTGCACAGAGACGAGGGATAATGCATTGATCAGGGTGTGTCTCTCTGTACACAAAGCTGAAGTGCATATGAACTCACCTTGTGCAGGTGAAAAGATGCAGTCGGCTACTGCACGTGTCGGAGGGGGCGTGTGTCAGTCTCAGCTCTCCTCGACCAGGGCAAAGATCAACATCAATAGAGAGGAAGAAGAGAAGCATAATGCACTGGGGGTATTGTCAAAAAGTTCCAGCAATCCTGCCTTAAAAGCCCTTAGCAATCTCATCAGAACAATGAAGAATGCAAAACACTTACAGAATGACCTAATGAAGCCTGGGACAAAATGGGTCATTGTCAAGAATAAAGAGCACTTAAGAGCCAAGGACCAAGAAGCACTGAAAGTGTTGACTGAAACATGCCAGAGGAAATTTGGATAGGCCTGAAGAGTTCTGGAACTCAGTTCTATGGAGTGACAAATCGAAACTGGAACTGTTTGGCCACTGCAAAAAAAAAATATATATATTTTCTTTATGTTTTGATTTTGAGAATAAAGTCGAAATGATTTTGAGAATAAAGTCGAAATAATTTTGAGAATAAAGTTAAAATGATTTTGAGATTGAAGTCATTGATTTGAGACTAAATATTATGGACATAGCAACCTTCTTGTGTTAAAATGAGGGATGTTTATGATTTGGTAAAGTTATACTTTAGTATCGGTTTCACAAATAAAGAAATCTCCTGGCACATCAGCACCAGTTTGTTATTAGCATAAAGATGCTAAAACGGCTTTGCAATAAACTGTGTTTATTTAGAAGAACGTGCGGCACCAGTGTGCTCACCGTCTTTGTCGTCGTCAGTACTTCAACCGAGCCTTATGGCCATATGGCATCGCTATAAATGGTTGCATTAACAGGTTTAGTCATCATGTCATGTGGATGGAGGTGTACAGTACAAACACTCACTCACTCACTTTCTTAACCGCTTATCCAATTAGGGTCGTGGGGGGTGCTGAAGCCTATATCAGCTTTTCAATGGGCGCAAGACACACAGTAACACCCTGGACGGGACGCCAGCCCATCACAGTGCAGACACACATACACACACACATTCACCTATAGGGTAATTCAGTGTCTCCAATTAACCTGACTGCATGTTTTTGGACTGTGGGAGGAAACCGGAGCTCCCGGAGGAAACCCACGCAGACACGGGGAGAATATGCAGGCTCCGCACAGAAAGGACTCGGACCGCCCCGCCTGGGGATCGAACCCAGGACCTTCTTGCTGTGAGGCGACAGTGCCACCCACCGAGCCACCAATACAAACAATGACACAAAATGAATCGCGGGTTATTGGATAACCACAGTAACGCACATTGGAGGCTGCCCTTAGCGCTTGCGTGCTGATCCAGGTACTGAGACCTGCACTTTTCTGAACTGACAAGCCTACAACGGCTGCATACTCTTTGGCCATAATATTTCAACTTTAATCTCATAATCATTTCGACTTTATTCTCGAAATTAAAACTTAAAAATATTTTTTTAGTTTCTTAGTTTCACTATATTGCAAGTTTTTGATTGTGGTCATAATCAACAAAAGTTCTTTCTATCCTTTGCCTTGAATCAATTTTAGATTTAAAGTTTAAACAGTTTATTGCTTAAAAGTAATTGTAATAGTTTTTTTATTATTATTATTTAAACATAACTGGATGCTGTTAGCACAATAGCAGCTTGTAAATAGATCTCTTGGAAAAAATAGCAGGAATGTTTATCATTAAAAATAGTCCATGGCATCCCAGAGGGCATTTGTTTCTGACCCCCATCCTCTTCCATCCTAAACCATGCCCCTGTCAAACAGATAGGTTTGCATGTTTATTACATTATGACTGAGTACCAGTCTAAGTGCTACAAGTCTAAGCTTTACCATTAAGACTTCAAATTCAAATGTGTTTATTTGGGTTACTTAATGTACTTCAGGTGCATATAAGTAGTGAGAAGGAGATTTTACAACATGCATTCAGACTAATGGTAATCGAGGTAGAGAAGAAGCCAGCACTTTTAAAGACTGACGACAACAATATCGGGATGTCCTGTAAACAGCAGGAATAACTGTTATACAGCAATTTACCAGGGAATATTAAAGAAGGCCAAGAAACTCGATCTTGACATGTTAGTATGACAATAAACACAGACATAAAGCCATCTGCAGTGTTTTTTAAAAAGGTGCTTTCATGGTCTATAGAATGTCCTGACTTACATCCCTTAAAATGTATACTGGACTTAAAAAATTTGAGTTTATCAGAGGGACCATTGTACAATTAAACACAATTTGCCATAAAAAATTTACCAAAAATGAATCACATTGCTAAAAATGTATTTCCTTTAATACCTGCTGTCAAACACATGCACTCTTTGTCTATAAAGACACACTACTGTAGTATATTAAAAATGAGTCCTGACATTGTCTTGAAATAGTCTGAAATAACCATGAACTTCCCAGAAAATTATATCACCTTAATGGGAGCATGTGTCTCATAAATCTCAATATGTGCCTCTATATTAATGGTCATACCATGACAGATAGCTTTTGCACCTAACACTGATAACAGTCTGGACGATCATTTTTCTTTTTGGCAAAAAAAAGCACTTGATGTCCATTGTTCCCAAAAACGAGCTGAACTAAATGGGACTCATCTGACCACAGCACATGTTTCTTCTGTCTTTTGAACCATCTGAGATGAACCCGGGCCCAGAGAAACTCTGAGGCATTTCTGTATAGATTTGATGAACAGCTTTCTCTTTGTGTATGTTACTATGTTAAGTGACAATGGTTTTCTGAAGTACTCCTGAGCCCATGTAGCTATATTTTTTTCAGTAGCATAATGCTTTCTCATGCAATGTCGTCTGAGATCTCAAAGGTCACGTACATTAACTGGACATTACATGGACTGAGATCTCTCCAGATTCCCTGAATAGTTTGAATTATTATTATATTATGTTATGTTATGTAATGTTATGAACAGTAGATGTCTTTGCAAACATTAATAAATGTTCTTTTTGAATTGATTGGCAATTCTGGAAAGGATGAGCCCAAGCCATCATTACTTGTAAAGACCGATCCTTTGGTGGATTCTTCTTTCATACCCAATCATGACTGCCTCACCTGTTACCAATTTACCTGCTTATTGTGGAACACTGTAACTTAACATTTCACTCTTATTTGGCCTTTGTCCTAGCCTTTTTGAGTGTGTTGCAGGCACAAAATTCAACATGTTTTCTTATTTTTATTGCATTTTACAAAATGGCCCAACATTTTTTTGCTGATGGCTTTAAAAAGTTGGTATGATGCTGGGAAAAATGCATGAAAAGGTGACTTTGTAGAAAAATGATTTGATTTGATTTGATTTTGAAATTCTTAATAAATAGATAATAAAAGTGCAGAAACGTTTTGAAGAACACTTAATAATGATATATATAATAATGAGTAAAACCAGGGTTGTTCACCATGTGTTTCCATTTGTTGTTGGACACACAGCAGCTGCAGGACCTGTTGGATCTATAAATATTAAATATAATTAAGGCTAGGATAAACTGGCAGTAAAACAGACAATGAATGAATGAATGAATGAGGCTAAATGGTTTTCTTTATACATTGTATAAGAAATCTTAAGTATTCCTGACATTTGTCCTTTCCTATCCTAAATTATAAAATTATGTTTAGGTGCTTTGTTAGTAGTATTATGACTCACTTTATGAACTGGTATAAATCTGAGCCATGCTACTGGCGATCTATTTATAAACACACTCTCACTCCCTAATTTTGCATGTCCTCCCACTTTTAGAGCTCAAATACAGACCCTATTGGTCATTACACCCCAGTTCAACCTGAGGGTCAAGGGTTAGAGTTCAGGGCAGCTCAAAAGACTGGACAATAACCCAGAAGCCACCTGGAGTAAATCAGGGTCTCCATTGGCCAATCGCTCATGACAGAGACCATTACCAGGGCCAAATAAACAGGCAGAGAACAGCGAAGGCTTGTGGGTAGCTCAGGAGACATATACACAGCCCCTTTAGAGCTACAATTCACTCTACCTAGCTAGTTTAACGCATGTGGGGGTAATTAATAAAAGACAGAGTGACAGGTCTGGGGGGCAGGGACCTGAGGAAGGGTTTGACTTGTAAAGGGAGAGCTTTGTTTCTGCACTCATATTTCATAGGTCAGGCTGCTTGTTTGTTGGTTCAGATCGTTTGGCTGATGTTGATCTGCAGCAGGGGCTACTAGTGGAATTTTTTTTTATTTCATTTGACAGGCATTAGGCAGCATCCAGCAGGTAATCATATCAGAATAATGTTTTGGATAATAAGGCAGACCCAGACACACAAGGCTAAGAAAGCATTAAATGTTTTTTTAATGGAAAGTTGAAGAGTTTTGATTGAGGCTAGATGCTTGTGTGTGCACTGGTGTAGGTGCCAACACTCTGGTGGTTCTACACATGAGAATGTGGCTTTTTCAGGCTTGTATGCGTGTGTGAGTGTTTATGTGCATTAGGAGAGGTCAGGAATCTGTTGATGAAATTATCACACAGAGTAGTTTCATGATCTTTCTGGTATCACAGACCAGCAGCCCTAAAACTAAACCACCCTGTTATTACAGTGACAGTCAGGTCCTGTTAAACCCCAATCACCCGTGGTAATAATAGTTTTATTAACCTCGGTTCACAGTCATATTTTACCCGTGTTTTGATGAGAACGCCACTTGAGAGCTGCAACCACGGAAAACAAGAGTCAGGGCCCTGGGCTTAAATCAGAATTTGAACTATATATGTATTTATTTCAACCACACTGCAGAAATGTGTTTTGCTGAAGGATTTGTGTTTTTACTTTGACTTTCAGGCTCTGGCTTTAACATACAGTCAGCTCCAGATATCCTTGGCAACGGTGGGTAAAAAAAAAAGTGTATTTTTAAAAAGTATGGTGTTTTATGTATATATACATTGATCAGCCATAACATTAAAACCACCTCCTTGTTTCTACACTAACTGTCTATTTTATCAGCTCCACTTACCATATAGATGTACGTTGTAGTTCTACAATTACTGACAGTAGTCCATCTGTTTCTCTGCACGCTTTGTTGGCCCCCTTTCATGCTGTTCTTCAATGGTCAGGACCCCCACAGGACCATTACAGAGTAGGTATTATTTGGGTGGTGGATCATTCTCAGCATTGCAGTGACACTGACATGGTGGTGGTGTGTTAGCGTGTGTTGTGCTGGTATGAGTGGATAAGACACAGCAGAGCTGATGGAGTTTTTAAACACCTCACTGTCACTGCTGGACTTAGAATAGTCCACCAACCAAAAATACAGTGTGGCCAAAAAGTATTTAGTCAGCCACTGATTGTGCAGGTTCTCCTACTTAGAAAGATGAGAGAGGTCTGTAATTTTCATCATAGGTTCACTTCAACTATGAGAGACAAAATGAGAAAAAAAATCCAGGAAATCACATTGTAGGATTTTTTAAGAATTTATTTGTAAATTATGGTGGAAAATAAGTATTTGGTCAATAACAAAAGTTCAACTCAATACTTTGTAACATAACCTTTGTTGGCAATGACAGAGGTCAAACGTTTCCTGTAAGTCTTCACCAGGTTTGCACACACTGTAGCTGGTATTTTGGCCCATTCCTCCATGCAGATCTCCTCTAGAGCAGTGATGTTTTGGGGCTGTCGCTGGGCAACACGGACTTTCAACTCCCTCCACAAATTTTCTATGGGGTTGAGGTCTTGAGACTGGCTAGGCCACTCCAGGACCTTGAAATGCTTTTTACGGAGCCACTCCTTCGTTGCCCGAGCGGTGTGTTTGGGATCATTGTCATGCTGGAAGACCCAGCCACGTTCCATCTTCAATGCTCTCACTGATGGAAGGAGGTTTTGGCTTAAAATCTCACGATACATGGCCCCGTTCATTCTTCCCTTAACACGGATCAGTCGTCCTGTCCCCTTTGCAGAAAAACAGCCCCAAAGCATGATGTTTCCACCCCCATGCTTCACAGTAGGTATGGTGTTCTTGGGTTCTTCTTCTTCCTCCAAACACGACGAGTTGAGTTTTTACCAAAAAGTTCCATTTTGGTTTCATCTGACCACATGATATTCTCCCAATCCTCTTCTGGATCATCCATATGCTCTCTGGCAAACTTCAGACGGGCCTGGACATGTACTGGCTTAAGCAGGGGGACACGCCTGGCACTGCAGGATTTGAGTCCCTCTCGGCATAGTGTGTATACTGATGGTAGCCTTTGTTACTTTGGTCCCAGCTCTCTGCAGGTCATTCATCAGGTCCCTCCGTGTAGTTCTGGGATTTTTGCTCACCGTTCTCATGATCATTTTGACCCCACGGGATGAGATCTTGACCCCAAGGGAGATTATCAATGGTCTTGTATGTTTTCCGTTTTCTTACAATTGCTCCCACAGTTGATTTCTTCACACCAACCTGCTTGCCTATTGTAGATTCATTCTTCCCAGCCTGGTGCAGGTCTACAATTTTCTTCCTGGTGTCCTTCGACAGCTCTTTGGTCTTGGCCATGGTTGAGTTTGGAGTCTGACTGTTTGAGGCTGTGGACAGGTGTATTTTATACAGATAACGAGGTCAAACAGGTGCCATTAATACAGGTAACGAGTGGAGGACAGAAGAGCTTCTTAAAGAAGAAGTTACAGGTCTGTGAGAGCCAGAAATCTTGCTTGTTTGTTATTGACCAAATACTTATTTTCCACCATAATTTACAAATAAATTCTTTAAAAATCCTACAATGTGATTTCCTGTATTTTTTTTCCTCATTTTGTCTCTCATAGTTGAAGTGTACCTATGATGAAAATTACAGACCTCTCTCATCTTTCTAAGTAGGAGAACCTGCACAATCAGTGGCTGACTAAATACTTTTTGACCCCATCCAGTCAATATCCAGTCAATATCCAGTCAATATCCAGTCAACAGCATATCCAGTATATCCAGTCAACAGCACCCTGTAGGCAGCGTCCTGTGACCACTGATGAAGGTCTAGAAGATGACCAACTCAAACAGCAGCAATAGATGAGCGATCGTCTCTGACTTTACATCTACAAGGTGGACCAACCAGGTAGGAGTGTCTAATAGAGTGGACAGTGAGTGGACTTGGTATTTAAAAACTCCAGCAGCGCTACTGTGTCTGATCCACTCATACCAGCACAACACACACTAACACACCACCACCATGTCAGTGTTGCTGCAGTGCTGAGAATGATCCACCACCTAAATAATATCTGCTCTGTGGTGGTCCTGTGGTGGTCCTGACCATTGAAAAACAGTAAAAGCAGGTTAAAAATGTATGCTGAGAAACTGGTGGACTACATTCAGTAATTGTAGAGCTACAAAGTGCTCCTATATGGTGAAATGAAGCTGATAAAATGGACAGTGAGTGTAGAAACAAGGAGGTGGTTTTAATGTTATGGCTGATTGGTGTATATATACATGTGTATAAATATATATTATATAAAGAAGAACATCCTTTAGTTACATTTTGTTTATATGCTAGCAGTGCCAATGACTGTGGCCATAGCATATAAACAAAATGTAACTGAATCCATAAAGGGAAGGTGCACTATCAAATTTGTAACCTTTCCTAATCCTATATAAAAATATAGATATATGTGACAGCAGTTCTGAGTCTAGTGCAGTGACAGGGGTACTCTGTGTAAGGTGTAAGCCATTACTCTCTGGAGAGAATGGTAATTGCTTGTGTCTGTATACATTCCATACCTATGGGAGGTGAAGCTCCTGGTTTTCACTACCGCTCAGGCCTAGCCACAGTCAGGAAGCATGGGGCCTGGGAGTCCACTGGGGTTTGGCTAGCCACATCAGAGCAACCATTTCAAGCAGGTTGAGACTCATTATGTTCCACAAAGATACAGAGACTTCTGGAGAGAAGCAGCACAACACTGGGCTCAGCCATGCTTTCATAGCCTGCCAGGCCATCTGGGGAAGATTACTTTCTGCTATGTGCAGCAACTGCAAATCAACGCTGCAGCAGGGCCTGCTGGATCTTCTGCTGGCACATAGGATAAAATGGACAAGCTATGGTAAAAGTGGGTTAAGGCAGTAAATGTCAGCAATACAGATCAGTACATGGATCTGTATTTACTTATTAAATTGTTAAATATATGGTATGTTAAGGTTAAGTGTATGGTTTGATTTTATAGTTTATTTTTTTAGTCTCCTATTTATAATAAATTTTTAACAAGCCACCCATGACATTTTTACTAGATTTTCTCCTCATCCCTAGTGAAGAGCTTTCTGCAGCAAGGGGGCTGAAAGTAATGCAGTGAAAAGTGACCAGATGAGCAAAAACATCATTCAATAAAATTGTGTGAAGAAAAATATTATATAAAATAAAAAATTATATAAATGTATGTATAATTTAATACAACATGCAGAAGGTATAAAAGCACAACTTTTTTGCTCACTAGGTTACATTTTGGGGTTTTGTATTTCAGTACAACAAATACAAACTATTTATATGAATATTTATGGCAATATACTAGGATCTTCAAAAAGTTTCTGCACTTTTATATTTTCATTGGAAACAGTGAGGTCAGGAGAAGAAGTAATTGGTCGTGACTGAGAGATTAAGAGAGATCCTATAGTCCGGATTTAGCGCCATCTGATTTCCACCTTTTTGGACTGCTCAAAGAAGCTTTAAGGGGAAGAAGATTTTCATGTGATGATGATGTGAAAGCAGCGGTGCATCATTGGCTACGCGCTCAACCAAAAACATTTTTTGCTGATAGCATTAAAAAGGTGGCACGGCGCTGGGAAAAATGCATCGGAGGGTGACTATGTAGAAAAGTGATGTAATTTGTTTTTGAAATTCTTAATAAATAGAGTTTAAAAAGTGCGGAAACTTTTTGAGGAACCCTCGTAAATTAGCCTGGCACAGAAAGTGAATATTATTTGCTTCACAAAAGTTGGCATCAAAGTAATTTCTGTTTCAGTGAAGAAGTAAAGAAGAATATGAAGACACAAAGTATGAGGAGGAACTTTTGCTTTCTATATTCATGAAATCTGCACCTTTTAATTTATCTTTAACCTCAAATTCCCAATTTCTTTCTTTTTAGTTCATTTAATGTACAATGCAATCTATAATCTTTCAGATTAAAAAGTTCTACACAATACATAATGCACTGTTTAATCAATAAAATGATATTTGATATGCATTTCTTTATTTATAATAAGTATATGATACAGTTATAATCTGTGTCTAATATAAAGGCTTCTTCACTATAATGTTTTGGATGTCCATTGCATTTTCCAAATTGAACAGTGACCCTAATCTCTTTACCTGCTTTGTTGGACCTAAATTGTTCTTGAATGTTTTTGACATCAGATTTGAAAGACTTTAGAAGTTATATTTGCTTTGTAATATTTTTTTTCAGTCCTAGCCTATTTTGCCAATTTAACACTTAAAATATTTCCTGTAGGTGTGAGTGTAAATGAGTGATAGTGAATGGTGTTTATGGTGTATTGCCATCTTGCAGCCATTGTTTGTGGGATATTTCCTTCATTTCCTTGTTTATCACACAACATTTCAGTAGATGGTCTGGTTAACCTAAATTGTCCCTAGATATGAGTGAATTATATATACCATATATATGTCAAGCCAAACATGAAATATATAGCAAATATATACAATGAAAAACAATATAAATGGAATGAAACTGATATATATGGAATGAAACTTGATATATATATATATATATATAATTAAGCCGATATATATATATATATATTGATTTTCATTCCATATATATCAGTTTCATTCCATATATATACATTTTTATTCCATATATACCAGTTTTATAAAACTGGTATATATGGAATAAAAATGTATATATATGGAATGAAACTGATATATATGGAATGAAAATCAATATATATGGAATTAAACTGATATATATTACAATATTACAATACAATTACAATATTACAATATTACATATTTTATATATCTATATATATATCTATATATATCTATATATATATCTATATATATATATATCTATATATATATATATATATACTGTATGTATATATATATATATATATATATATATATATATATATATATACAGTATATACATATATATATATACAGTGTATCACAAAAGTGAGTACACCCCTCACATTTCTGCAAATATTTCATTATATCTTTTCATGGGACAACACTATAGACATGAAACTTGGATATAACTTAGAGTAGTCAGTGTACAACTTGTATAGCAGTGTAGATTTACTGTCTTCTGAAAATAACTCAACACACAGCCATTAATGTCTAAATGGCTGGCAACATAAGTGAGTACACCCCACAGTGAACATGTCCAAATTGTGCCCAAAGTGTCAATATTTTGTGTGACCACCATTATTATCCAGCACTGCCTTAACCCTCCTGGGCATGGAATTCACCAGAGCTGCACAGGTTGCTACTGGAATCCTCTTCCACTCCTCCATGATGACATCACGGAGCTGGTGGATGTTAGTCACCTTGAACTCCTCCACCTTCCACTTGAGGATGCGCCACAGGTGCTCAATTGGGTTTAGTCCATCACCTTTACCTTCAGCTTCCTCAGCAAGGCAGTTGTCATCTTGGAGGTTGTGTTTGCGGTCGTTATCCTGTTGGAAAACTGCCATGAGGCCCAGTTTTCGAAGGGAGGGGATCATGCTCTGTTTCAGAATGTCACAGTACATGTTGGAATTCATGTTTCCCTCAATGAACTGCAGCTCCCCAGTGCCAGCAACACTCATGCAGCCCAAGACCATGATGCTACCACCACCATGCTTGACTGTAGGCAAGATACAGTTGTCTTGGTACTTCTCACCAGGGTGCCGCCACACATGCTGGACACCATCTGAGCCAAACAAGTTTATCTTGGTCTCGTCAGACCACAGGGCATTCCAGTAATCCATGTTCTTGGACTGCTTGTCTTCAGCAAACTGTTTGCGGGTTTTCTTGTGCGTCAGCTTCCTTCTGGGATGACGACCATGCAGACCGAGTTGATGCAGTGTGCGGCGTATGGTCTGAGCACTGACAGGCTGACCTCCCACGTCTTCAACCTCTGCAGCAATGCTGGCAGCACTCATGTGTCTATTTTTTAAAGCCAACCTCTGGATATGACGCCGAACACGTGGACTCAACTTCTTTGGTCGACCCTGGCGAAGCCTGTTCCGAGTGGAACCTGTCCTGGAAAACCGCTGTATGACCTTGGCCACCATGCTGTAGCTCAGTTTCAGGGTGTTAGCAATCTTCTTATAGCCCAGGCCATCTTTGTGGAGTGCAACAATTATATTTCTCACATCCTCAGAGAGTTCTTTGCCATGAGGTGCCATGTTGAATATCCAGTGGCCAGTATGAGAGAATTGTACCCAAAACACCAAATTTAACAGCCCTGCTCCCCATTTACACCTGGGACCTTGACACATGACACCAGGGAGGGACAACGACACATTTGGGCACAATTTGGACATGTTCACTGTGGGGTGTACTCACTTATGTTGCCAGCTATTTAGACATTAATGGCTGTGTGTTGAGTTATTTTCAGAAGACAGTAAATCTACACTGCTATACAAGCTGTACACTGACTACTCTAAATTATATCCAAGTTTCATGTCTATAGTGTTGTCCCATGAAAAGATATAATGAAATATTTGCAGAAATGTGAGGGGTGTACTCACTTTTGTGATACACTGTATATATATATATATATATATATATATATCCAATATTACATATTTTTGAGTGGCAAAAGTATGTGAACCTTGCTTTCAGTATGTGGTGTGACCCCCCTTTGCAGCAATAACTACAACTAAACGTTTCCGGTAACTGTTGATCAGTCCTGCACACCGGCTTGTAGGAATTTCAGCCCATTCCTCCGTACAGAACAGCTTCAACTCTGGGATGTTGGTGGGTTTCCTCACATTAACTGCTCGCTTCAGGTCCTTCCACAACATTTCGATTGGATTAAGGTCAGGACTTTGACTTGGCCATTCCAAAACATTAACTTTATTCTTCTTTAACCATTGTTTGTAGAACGACTTGTGTGCTTAGGGTCGTTGTCTTGCTGCATGACCCACCTTCTCTTGAGATTCAGTTCATGGACAGATGTCCTGACATTTTCCTTAAGAATTCTCTGATATAATTCAGAATTCATTGTTCCATCAATGATGGCAAGCCGTTCTGGCCCAGATGCAGCAAAACAGGCCCAAACTATGATACTACCACCACCATGTTTCACAGATGGGATAAGGTTCTTATGCCGGAATGCAGTGTTTTCCTTTCTCCAAACATAACGCTTTTCATTTAAACCAAAAAGTTCTATTTTGGTCTCTTCCGTCCACAAAACATTCTTCCAATAGCTTTCTGGCTTGTCCACGTGATCTGTAGCAAACTGCAGACGAGCAGCAATGTTCTTTTTGGAGAGCAGTGGCTTCAGTGTTGTTGTTCAGTGTTCTGCTGATGGTGGACTCATGGACATAAACATTAGCCAATGTGAGAGAGGCCTTCAGTTGCTTAGAAGTTACCCTGGGGTCCTTTGTGACCCCTCCGACTATTACACGCCTTGGTCTTGGAGTGATCTTTGTTGGTCGACCACTCCTGGGCAGGGTAACAATGGTCTTGAATTTCCTCCATTTGTACACAATCTGTCTGGCTGTAGATTGGTGGAGTCCAAACTCTTTAGAGATGGTTTTGTAACCTTTTCCAGCCTGATGAGCATCAACAACTCTTTTTCTGTGGTCCTCAGAAATCTCCTTTGTTCATGCCATGATACACTACCACAAACATGTGTTGTGAAGAGCAGACTTTGATAGATCCCTGTTCTTTAAATAAAAAAAGGTGCCCACTCACACCTGATTGTCATCCCATTGAAAACACCTGACTCTAATTTCACCTTCAAATTAACTGCAAATCCTAGAGGTTCACATACTTTTGCCCCTCACAACTATGTAATATTGGATCATTTTCCTCAATAAATAAATGACCAAGTATAATATTTTTGTCTCATTTGTTTAACTGGGTTCTCTTTATCTACTTTTAGGACTTGTGTTAAAATCTGATGATGTTTTAGGTCATATTTATGCAGAAATATAGAAAATCCTAAAGGGTTCACAAACTTTCAGGCACCACTGTATATATATATTTATATATATATATATATATATATATATATATGAAATTTTAAGAAATTTAAAATCATTTGAATGACTTCTGTTTTAGGTTAACAGCTCCTAACACAAGTACAGCGTTGTACATGTTTTTATTTTAGCTGCACTATTCATTCACTACACAGTCTACCACTGACATATGACATAACATATGATACCCTTTTGTTTTCCAAAAACACACACACGATAATCATCCATTTGCTTTGCCATGTGAGGTTCAGAGTGTGAATTCTGGCTGCCACAAACCACAGCTTTACTAAACCTAAGGACTGGAGAAAATGGGTCAGTGCAAACCACATGGAAACACCTGAGCGAGCATGTCTGGAAGTAATCCCAGGTCCTTAGGGGAAGATATGTTTCTCACGACTGTGTTGGCCTCAACACTTTCTCTACTTAATCATTCAGAAAAACTGTTTTTGCTTTAGGTTTCATACAGGGCCCAGACAAGACCCCACCAATAAATGAACAGTGGATATAAAAAGTCTTTACACTCCTGTTTAAATGCCAGACTGTAATGAATAATTTTGGATTTGTTTCTACCTTCTACATGACATATAGAAAAACAATAAACTAAAACAATGTGTGCATAAGTGTGCACACCCTCTTATAATAACTGTGGATGTTAAATAGTAGTCTAGTAGAATTTTCCTGGCATTTAATTAGTTGCATCTTATAGCAAAAGCCATGGTCTACAGCAAGCTTACAAAACAAAATGCACACTATATGGTCAAATGTATTTGAACACTTGACCATGCTGGACATCCTATTTAAAACAAACAAATGGTATTAAACTAGAGTAGCCTCTATGTGGTCTTTTCAGGTATAACAACAGCCACATTTCTGACAAGGCTTCTCTCAAGACTTTGAAGTATGTCTGTGGGAATGTGTGTCTATTCAGTCAAAACTGATATTCCAGTTCCAGAGCTGTTCAGTAGGGCTGAGATCAGGGCTCTGTGCAGGGCACGTGAGGTTCTTCAAACCAAGCTTTACTGTAAAATTAGAAGGGGTGTCCCAATACTTCTGTTCATATAGTGTATCAGTAAGCAGAAGGATATAAATTCCAAGGCATTACATATACCATGGAACATAGTTAAGACAGACATTAACAAGTGAATAAAACAAGGACATTACCAAGAACTGAGAGTGACACCGTCACAACTGTCCCTCCAAACTGGACAGGGATCGAACCCAGGACCTTCTTGCTGTGAGGCGACAGTGCTACCCACTGAGCCACTGTGCTGCCCTCTAAAATTGATGTGAAGACAAAAAAAAAAAAAAAAAAAACACAGGCTGCTAAGAAGCCTACATCAACATTAAAGGAGCTTCAGACATTTCTGGCAAGTACTGGTTGTGTACTACATGTGACAAAAATATCCTATATTCTTCATATGTCTGGACTGTGGGGTAGGGTGGCAAGACAGAAGCCTTTTCCTACAAAGAAAAACATCCAAGCCCGGCTACATTTGCAAAAACCTACATCAAGTCTGCCAAAAGCACATGGAAAAATGTGTTATGGTCTGATGGCCAAGGTTAAACTTTTTGGCCATAATTCCAAAAGGTATGTTTGGTACATAAGTACCCACACCCATAGTGAAGCATGGTGATGACAGCATTATGCTTTGGGTCTGTTTTTCCTCAGCTGGAACTGAGGCTTTAGTCAAGGCGGAGGGAATTCTGACCAGTTAAATTATAAATCAAGTTTGGCACCAAACCTTTAGTAAGTTGATTTATCAACTGGTCTCATTTTTCATTTCACAAACACCTGCCATATTTGAGTATTTTGAATTTTTACTGTATAGCTTACCTATTCCCATAAGTACAGTAAGCAGAAAATGTAAGCTTACACAAATATACTTCCTCAAATTTGATCAACCCCCACATCTCTCTCAAAAAACAAAAATATCTCTCACATGCTATTGAAAGACTCCCAACCCTCCACCCTGGGGTGAATTAGCATTTTTGCAGAGCTTACTTTTGTCTTTTCCTTAGCTGCACCCTCTGTGCCTGCTGGAATGCGATGGTCATTAATTCTGCGGCTCTACCCAAACAGAGCTCCTGTGGCCTGCCAGCAGTGGGAACGGCTCCCATCAGCCCCCTTATTATCAGTCTTCCTAGTGCCTGCCTCTGTTTGCCGCCTCTCACATGTCCTCAATGCATGCTCCCATTTCCATTGAGGGCCTGAGCTAGGTCCTGCAGGGCATTATCAGGTCAGGCAGGGAAGAAGACGCCTCGCTTTTGTCCAGGCTTTTTAGAAATGCAAAGTGCATATTAAAGTCCCCTTTCCAGCACAGCAGCCCTCCCCAGTCCCACATACTGGAAAGTTCTGAAAAAAGTGACCCCCCCTCTTTAACAACACACTTTTAAAAAGACCAATGTGAGGTTTTATCCAGTGTGATGTTAAGAGTTGTGCCAAGTCTGTGCCGATGTGGTGCCAGTCAGTGTTCTCTTATCCACTATAAAGCCACAAGTCTGACCTCTCCCTGAGTTAGCTGAAGTCACATGGCTTATTATTAAGCCAACCTCAAATGACCATCTGCTCCATGCCTAGTGTTAGATGGCTTCTTTTTACTCCCTGAGCCACAAGTTTATTAAACCCAATTATTAGTTTATTATTTTTTTCATTTTCAATGGTGAATAATTAAAGTAGTACATTTGTCAGTTATATGTAAAACATTATGTATTAAAAATGGTAATATTTTAGATCTGTTGATGTCACTGTTTAGGTTCCACAACTTTAAGCCCATTATATTAACATAGACTGTGATGGATTGTGTTATTGCATTTTGCCTAGTGATTATGAGAAAACCAGTCCCACCATGACCTTGAACAGGATACAGTGTAGGTAAAAATGAAATGAAATAAAATATTAGCATAGACAAAATCTATGTCTACCTTTGACAAAAAGCTAGTTTCTTTGCAGTTAGCTAGCCAGTCTGTATGTGCTAAAATGACTTACAAACCCCATTCTGAACCTTCTTAGTCAGAGGTGGGGGGCAGCAAGAGCAAGGTAGCTGGATATGACTAGATTGGTTGGAAAAAACATGTAGTGGGGTGTGAATAAAAATGTCACTAGGTCTTTTTATATATACCATACATAATATTGTAAAACATTTAGGGAATCTGGAGATATATATTCATTCCATCATTTAATATATTTAATTACTAATACATGAATTCATTAGCTGTATACTGAACATCAACAAAAAAATGCTTTTAACCAAAACCTAGAAGCACAAATCCAGTATGGCACAAAAGCATTTCCCCAATATTTGTTCGTCAGCATTTTTTGGTCCGTTTATTTTTACTCACCACAATCACTGTCTTAACCGCTTATTCAATTACAGTCGTGGGGTGGGGGGGTGCTGGAGCCTATCCTATCTTTTCAATGGGCGCAAGGCACACAGTAACACCCTGGACAGGACGCCAGTCCATCGCAGGGCAGACACACACACACCCACACCCATTTAGGCAACACACACCTATAGAGCAATTCAGTGTCTCCAGTTAACTTGACTGCATGTTTTTGGACTGTGGGAGGAAACCGGAGCTCCCGGAGGAAACCCACGCAGACACAGGGAGAACATGAAAACTCCACACAGAAAGGACCCAGACCGCCCCGCCTGGGGATCAAACCCAGGACCTTCTTGCTGTGAGGCGACAGTGCTACCCACTGAGCCACCGTGCCGCACACTCACCACAACATATTGATCAAATGCAGAAATACAGCCTTGACAGGACACCAGTTATTCATAAGGTAAAACACATTTACTCATCATACACACAGACAATTAAGAGCAGACAATCCACCATCTGCATGTTTTGGGAGGCAAGAGGAAACCAAAGTAACCAGTGGAAAGCAAGGAACATTTAAGCAGCATTAAATCATTAATAAATTACGAGAGATGAAGTCAGACATACTCACAGAGATGATAAACATGTTTAATGAAAGTAAACAATCAAGAAAATAACCAAATTAATTAACCAAAAACAGGGTACAATACAACAACATGGCAGTCACCAAGAGACTGGAAGAACCAATGAACAGGACAGACTTGTACAAAGGATATACAGAGTACACAAATAACAAAGGACTAGACAACAGACACTAAGAACTGACGGGTTTTAAACAATTACTAAGCTACAGCTAAAGCTAAGGTGACACTAATGCCATCATTAACTACAAAACATGAACCCCAGATACCCAAAACAAGAAACATGAAAAGTTAACTCCTATGCTATGCTAAATGCTAAACAAGGAACAAGTACAACCAGATGCAGAACAAGAACAGCATATCACCTGGACAAGATGAACACAAACAGGTTGAAGTCAGGACAGGAACGGTAATATAGACAGACAGAAGCTGATACAAGATAAGAAATACAAATAGACAGAGCACAAGAACTAACAGTAGGTCTATAACAGAGCGGCTTTCAAAACACAGACACACTATCCAAGTATTGACAAGCTATAACAGAAACCAACAGGGTGCACCACATAATATGCCACCATGAAGCGGAATAATAAGGGTCATATACACTATATTGCCAAAAAGTACTCACTCACCCATCCAAATCATTAAACTCAGGTGTTCCAATCACTTCCATGGCCACAGGTGTATAAAACCAAGCACCTTGGCATGCAGACTGCTTCTACAAACATTAGTGAAAGAATGGGTCGCTCTCAGGAGCTCAGTATATTCCAGCATGGTACCGTGATAGGATGCCACCTGTGCAACAAGTCCAGTCGGGAAATTTCCTCGCTACTAAATATTCCACAGTCAACTGTCAGTGGTATTATAACAAAGTGGAAGCGATTGGAAATGACAGCAACTCAGCCACAAAGTGGTAGCCACGTAACATGACAGAGCGGGGTCAGCGGATGCTGAGGCGCATAGTGCGCAGAGGTCGCCAACTTTCTGCAGAGTCGATCGCTGCAGACCTCCAAACTTCATGTGGTCTTCAGATTAGCTGAAGAACAGTGTGTAGAGAATGAGTTTCCATGGCTGAGCAGCTGCATCCAAGCCTTACATCACCAAGCGCAATGCAAAGCGTCGGATGCAGTGCTGTAAATAACGCCGCCACTGGACTCCAAGTGCCAACTGCACTGTGCCAAGTGTAAAGTTTGGTGGAGGGGGGATTATGGTGTGGGGTTGTTTTTCAGGAGTTGGGCTCGGCCCCTTAGTTCCAGTGAAAGGAACTCAGTATACCAAGAGATTTTATACAATTTCATGCTCCCAACTTTGTGGGAATAGTTTGGGGATGGCCCCTTCCTGTTCCAACATGACTGCGCACCAGTGCACAAAGCAAGGTACATAAAGACATGGATGAGCGAGTTTGGTGTAGAAGAACTTGACCAGCCTGCACAGAGTCCTGACCTCAACCCGATAGAACACCTTTGGGATGAATTAGAGCGGAGACTGCGAGCCAGGTCTTCTCGTCCAACATCAGTGTCTGACCTCAAAAACATGCTGAACATGATTCATTTATCCAAGTTACGCTCACTATTGAACCACTTTCGACACAAGTATGCGTAATATGGGACAGTAATAGCCTAGTGGGTAGGGCTTTGGGCAATCAACTAAAAGGTTGAGAGTTTAAATCCCAGCTCTACCATGCAGCCACTGCTGGGCCCTTGAGCAAGACTCTTACCCTTCCAAACAAGTTGGGATATGTGAAAAGAAGAATTTTGTCATACTGTACACTTGTAAATGCATATATGACAAAAAAGCCATTCTATTCTAAAATACAAATAAGAAATTGGAAGCAAAATGAGAAATTGGATATGTCCTGACTAGTCAGTTAGGTTTCAGGTACGTTTTTTTGTTTGTTTGTTTGTTTTTGCCAAACCCTACCATTACAGCAAGAGCTTAATTGTCCTGGTTATTTCCACGGGTTGAGAAAAATCTTCTATGTTTAAAAAAATAATAATAATTGACTGAGGCTTCATCTCAGTGGGGTATTGGTTCACAGTTCATATAAAGAGTGAGCGCAGCTCCAATAACACCAAGCGCCCACTCTGTTTCATAAGCTCAATAAACCAGGTATTTACTTGCCTCCTTTGAAATCAGCGGTGCATGTCTGGAGCCTAGGAGGGTGAGGGAGGTCACATTCCTCTATTACATTACTTCCACATCTCTGCTTTTCTTTTCCAAACTTATCACTGCATCTGGGAACTCCCTTCTCCAATACCCCCTATTATATTCTCTCATTTCTAATCTAACGCCATAGATCAGTGCTGTCTCTAGAAGTGGATATATTACTCATATCCACCCCACCTTGCTGGTGCTATTGGTCCACAAGTGAGTGCTGATCTGTATGTGTATGTGAGAGAGAGTTCAGAGTCCGAGACATGCTCTGCAGCCCGTAATTAAGGGACTCTGATGGAGGCTCTGGACAATAAGGCCTTTTCACCAGAGTGAGGCCCAGCTCCTCGGGGTGCATTGTTGCGCCCGTCGTAACTTCTGCCAGCTTGGTCAGAAGGAGAAAACTGAGGTCCTGCAAGAGACACCATGGTCCAAATCATAAAAGGAAGGGAGGGAGCCATGGCATGCTTCTTCCAAATTGGATTAAAGAAGCTAAGAAAGAGAAGGAGACGAGCAAGATGAAGAAAAATATTGGGGGAGGAGATAGAGATATGGAGTAATATATATAGAGAGATGTGGAGGATGGGCCCCTGCTGAGTCTGGTTCCTCTCAAGGTTTCTTCCTGTAATTTTTAGGGAGTTTTCCTTGCCACTGTTGCCCTCAGCTTGCTCACCGGGGAGGGGGGGATTCTGTAAATTTGCTTTGAGACAGTGTTCATTGTTAAAAGCACTATACAAATAAATTTGACTTGACTTGGAGTGTGTGAGACAAAACAAACCAAAGTTCATCAAGTCTGTCATGTTGACTACAGATCTTTAAGCCAGCATTGTAGTAATTTTCTTAAGGTAAGGAGCAGATAAAAGTGGGTGTTGCTTTATTTTTTAAAAATATATGTTTAATTTATCTAAAAAAACATTTATTAGTAGCATGTGGCTCGGTGGGTAGCACTGTTGCCTCACAGTAAGGTGGTCCTGAATTTGTATCCCAGGTGGAACGTCCTTTCTGTGTGGAGTTTACATGTTCTCCTTGTGTCCACATGGGCTTCCTCCGGAAGCCCACGTGTATGTCTGCCCTGCTATAGACTGGCACCCTGTCCAGGGTGTTTCTGTGTGCCTTGCACCCACTAAGAGCTGTCATAGGCTCCAGCATCCGACCCCCCTCTCCCCGTGACCCTGATTAGTATAAGCAGCTTAGAAAGTGAGTGAGTGAGCATATGGCCCAAAGTATTTGGACATCCCCATCCACCCCATTACAGGTGTATACAATCTATGATCAAAAATAAATTATATGCTTTCTTTTCCAGCATAACTGTGTCCCTGGACAAAAAGCAAGGTCCATGAAGACATAGTTTAATGGATTTGGTGGAAGGAACTCCAGTGGCTTGCGCAGAGCCTTGTCCCTAACCTGATTACACACCTTTGAAGAAAAAATAAGTAATGATTTTGACTGAATGGGCATCAATTCTCAGAGACTTCAGTCTTATTTGTGTGTGTGTGTGTGTGTGTGTGTGTGTGTGTGTGTCCATATGAAACACAACCCTGAAAAATAGATTTTAATGGATAAAATATAATTTGATTAATATAAACACATTGTATGTTACTGAGGTTGGATGTTATTAAATAATAAAACTAACCACCTGTTGACATGCTACACCCAGTGGAATTACCTGGACATACTGGGGTTGATCATGGTCAGTGGCAGTTGTAGCCTAGCAGTTAAGGTACTAAACTAGTAAGCAGAAGGTTGCTGGTTCAAACCCCACTACTGCGAGGTGGGGCCATTGAGCAAGGCCCTTAACCCTCAATTGCTTAGATTGTACACTGTCACAGTACTGTAAGTCAATCTGGATAAAAGCGCCTGCAAAATGCTGAAAATGTAAAACGCTAAAATTGTCAGGTACCACCAAGTAACACAGGGCATTAAGACTATGGACAGGGCATCAATTAATCGCATCACTTACTTACCCATATAGTTTATTCACTCACACCCATTGCCCATTTGCCGCATCCAGTCCACCCCCTGCTTGTTTTGGGAGGTAAAGGAAACCAGAGGAAGCCCAATGACCCAAAAATACAGGGCAGTTGTAGTCTAGTGGTTAAGGTAATAGACTAGAAATCAAAGGGTCACTGGTTCAAGCCTCACCACTGCTAGGTTGCCATTGTTTGCCCGTTGTGCAAGGCCCTTAACCCTCGATTGCTTATACAGTATACTGTCACATAAAAAAAAGCTGTTAGTTGCTTTGGTTAAAATCATCAGCTAAATTGGACAGATCTATCTATCTGTCTATCCATCCATCCATCCATCCATCCTTCCATCCATCCATCCATCCAGAAATATGCCAGTTCTGGAAAGGTAAGTCACTGCCAATTTGACAGGTCTGCCCCCCACCCCACCTTTCCCCTTCAAGCTGACCATAAAGTAATTTTGAATGCCTGACTATTATTATTATTATTATCCTGGTCAAGTTCACAGTGGGTCTGGTTCAGCCACATAACCAATCGTGTTTGTGTAGACACCCGGCCAGCTGATAGCACAGCTGAGATTCTAACCCAGAACTTCTAACCGACTATGAAAAGGTCACAAGCAGGGCAACATTACTACTGTACCTACAAGTAATGACTGAGGTGAATACCAGGGTAGATCAGATAAAAATAAAAAAGATATACTCACTAAGCACTTTATTAGGTACAGGATTTTTTTAACTACACCTACCATACAGAGGAACTTTGTGGTATACAGTTACTGACTATAGCTTCTGTTGCACTGAAAACTTTGGCACCCCCTTGTACCAAAATTTTAAATCAAAAGGGAATCCTACATGATGCCTGCTGACCAGATGATATTTGTGTTGTGACTGCACTGGTCAGCAGTGAAATGTCAGTAACGTGGTATTAACATGGTAGTTGTGTGCTGTTCTGCTATGAGACAAGTGCAGCAGTGTTGTTGGGTTATTTATTTGTTTATTTATTAGGATTTTAACATCATGTTTTAACATTCATGACAGGACGGGTAGTTACTCGTCTTTTAATGTCAAACAGTCATGGACAATTTTGTATCTCCAATTCACCACACTTGCATGTCTTTGGACTGTGGGAGGAAACCGGAGTTCCTGGTGGAAACCCACACAGACACGGGGAGAAAATGCAAGCTCCACACAGAGAGGACCCGACCGCTCCACCTGGGAATCGAACCCAGGACCTTCTTGCTGTGAGGCAACAGTGCTACTCACCATGCCACTGTGTTGCCTGTTGGGTTTTTTTTAAATAGTGTTTGAACTTATTGACCTCTTAATTAGGAATGCTGTTAATATTCATTGTAGGTGCACAATTAATAATGTTTTTTAATAGTTGTTTGCAAAACAGTAAAATTCAAATGGCTTAATATTGCTTAATATGGCTTCATGGCTTAATATTACAACTGGCTCCAGTCTGTCTTCAATGGTTTAGATCTGGCACTGCATGTAGCTCTGTCATTTTAAACGTAAATATTAAGGGACAAAAATACATCGACTTACACGAAGCCTGTTGCTGCGCAAGACCTGTTGATGTGAGCTAAATTTACTGTGACCACTAGGGGGCACTGTGGTAGTCTGTGTAAAATAAGACCCATTCTGGCTCTCTGACTCATGCTGACACATTGTTTGAGGCCTTTGTGTTTTTTAAGCAATTTAGCCAGTTTATCAGTTGATGTGTCTACTGTCCTTCTCAGTCTGGGCCTGGGACACAACCACCGGGAATAAGGAACCAGAAAATACACACTGGCCTTTTAAATCTTGTAAAGAGAAACTCAGTAAAGTGTGTGTGTGTGTGTGTGTGTGTGAGCAAGTAGGACCTTGACCTTGGTGTCTGGCACTACTGAAGGGCAATCTATATGGCCACTACACTAAGCCACTCACATAAACACATGCACTAAACACATGCACACACACACACACACACACACACACACACACACGTACATACATATACACACACTCACAGCAAATTCTGTTTATAGATAGCCAAGAGGGCAGATGGACAGGTGCTGAAATAGCAGACAGTCAAGCAGTTTCTCACACACAAACGGTACAAGCAAGAGAGCAATGCCCATTTCTTTAGCTGGGTAATATGGTAATCTGATCTCAAAATTGTCATACATTATGTCATAATACAATTTTCTGAAGGCTTGTGTGTCATCAGGTATTTGGGTGCCACGCAGAAACAGACATATTGGGGAGCTGGATTATAAAGCTGGCCTCTAATCACTGTGTGTCTGTGTGGAGCTTGGCATATTCTCATCATGTATGTGTGGTTCTCTTCTGGGTACTTTGATTCTCTTATAAACAAAAAGATGGTCAGTTGGCTGCTTTAAATTGCCCCTGAGTGTAAAGGACTGAGTAAATAAGTAAGAATACCATGTATACCATGTATTAAATTGGCGCCATGTCTAAGGTGTGTTCCAGCCTCCCACCAAGTGTATTCAAGGTGAATCCAGATCCTCAATGACCCTGATCAGGATAAAGTGGTTATTATAAGTGAGTGAGTGAGTGAGTCAGTGAGTGAGTGACACACACACACACACACACACACACACACACACACACAATAAAGTTTTATTCTCATTACTACCTACATACCTACAAGTATTACTGTCACTGTAACCATTTTCATTGTTGTTATAATTTGCACTGTTTTTTATTATTGTTATATTAAATTTTACATATATGTAACTATTTTGTATATGCTGTACTATTTTATTACTTTTTATTCTTTTCCCCAAAACTGTTATTTATTTATTAGGATTTTAATGTCATGTTTTACACTTTGGTTACATTCATGACAGAAACGGTAGCCACAAGATTCATCAGTTCACAAGTTTAATGTCAAACACAGTCATGGACAATTCTGTATCTCCAATTCACCTCACTTGCATGTCTTTGGACTGTGGGAGGAAACCGGAGCTCCTGGAGGAAACTCACGCAAACACGGGGAGAACATGCAAATTCCAAACAGAAAGGACCCAGACTGCCCCACCTGAGGATCGAACCCAGGACCTTCTAGCTGTAAGTGCTACCCACTGACCCACCGTGCTGCCCTCCCAAGACTGTAATTAAGCTTTGGCAATATGAATGTCCTTAATTGTCATGACAACAAAGCTTTGAGTTTGAGTGAGTGAGTGAATGAGTGAATGAATGAATTTCATTTGGCAGCATTGTGGGAGCTGCACATGTTCTGAGGATCTGGATTTGTTTGTTTGTGGGTTTTCTCCAGGTCAGTAAGTGGATTGGCTACTTTAAATTCTGGAAACACTGTGTGCAAGGTAAAACACACCAAGCAAATGAAATGCAGTCACCTATTTGCTTCAAATTAGGGACAGCTCCGTGAAACCAGTCCACCTCCTGCCACACTGGAGGAAACCTACAAGGGTGTGGGAAAAATATGATTTACAAACAGTAGCTGGAGTCACAAACTGCTTCATCAGTCAAAGGCACAGCGGTAAAAACACACCAGAGCTGGGATCTCGAATACATCGTATCGAATCTCGGCTCTGCCATCTGGCTGGGCTAAGCGGCCACATGAACAACGATTGGCCTGTTGTTCATAAAAGGGTGGGGTATTAAGCCGGATAGGGACTCCTCGTGATTGATTCAACTGCGACTTCAGCTGGCTGATTGATGGCGCCTGCACAGAGGCGGGGAAGAAGTGCGTTGATCAGGGTGTGTCTCTCCGTACACAAGGCTGATTCGCATATATGCACTCACCTAGTGTGGGTGAAAAGATGCATACGGCTGCTGCGCACGTATTGGAGGGGGCGTGGGTTAGCTTTGTCCTTCTCAAATCAGAGCGGGGATCAGCATTGGTGGAGAGGAAGCGTGAGGCAATCGGGCAATTGGACACGCTAAAAAGTTGGGAGAAAAAGGGGAGAAGATGCATAAACAAAACAATATATATATATATATATATATATATATATATATATATATATATATATATATATATATATATATATATATATATATATACTGTATATACAGTATATATATATATAAAGGTATTTTTTTACCATTGTATTTTTAACACTAGTAAATCTGTTATTACAAACTATGTATCACATATACCTCAGGGCTGCAGGGATGTGTTATTTCTTTCTCTTGGAGAATGATTATAGTGTATGTCAGTTGAGGAGACAAGTCAACCATGAAAATTCTTCTTCTGCAAAGCAAACAAGGTGTAACAGCACTTCAGAGCTCTTAAAAAGAGGACTTTGTCAGTTGTGTTATAGGTGAAACAGATTGGTTTGAGAGTTTTACTGTACATAATGTGTACTTGTAAGTCATATATAACTTAATATATATTAAGTTGGAACTACTTAAAATTGCTACACATGTCTAGAAAAAGCCAGCCTCATGTTTTGAAGGTAAGAACTTCAGCCAGGTAAAATGCATTTGTGTGCTGACTATTTCAGCTTTGCTGCAATCTTTTTATGTATTTTGTCCTGTTTAAAGAGCCTTGTGTAGACACAGAAACTGATTTTCATCATCAGAACCCAGAAACCAGAACGTATGAACTTTACCATTATTTCTGGTAAAAAAAAAAGTATTTTCTGACCAAATTTTGACCCACTCATCCCTTAAATAAATAGAATATGTGTACTTTAGAAGAACACCAAAATGTCAACATGGCTAAGATAGCACTTTTATATTTTGGTTGAAAACAGTGAGGGCGGGAGGAGTAGTAATCAGTGTCTGAGAGACTGAGAGAGAGCTAATAGTCCAGATTTAGCGCCATCTGATTCCCACCTTTTTTGACCGCTCTAAGAAGCTTTAAGGGGAAAAAGATTTTCATGTGATGATAACGTAAAAGTGCATCAGTGGCTACATGCTCAACTAAAAAAATGTTTTGCTGATGTCATTAAAAAGTTGGTACGACGCTGGGAAAAATGTATCGGAGGGTGACTGTAGAAAAGTGATGTCATATGTTTTTGAAATTCTTAATAAATAGAGTTTAAAAAAGTGTGGGAACTTGTTGAAGAATCCTCGTATGTCTATTAGTATGTGTCAGAGATGTTCACAAGTCCGAGTCAAGTCACGAGTCTTTAGACTAGCGTCCCAGTCAAGTCACGAGTCAATATAATATCCACAAAACATATATTGGAAATGTAGAGTAGAAATAAACAAATAATGTGTAAGTTCAGTTAAAAAAACAACAACAGATTAGCGACTGTATTTTGCTGTTTTACTTAGTGCCTTTACTTTCCTAGTCATTGTGCAAATGAATGTAATTTCCGTAACAAGAAGGTACCAGTTAAAAGCTTAAACTGATACGTTTTGTTTTCATTGCAAAACAAAAGCACGCAATAAATCCCGGCACAGCGGCCAAAATCCAAAGCACAGCAAAAAAAAAATCATAACCACTGCTTACCTTAGCTTATGTTCTTCCAGATGCTATTAAATTTATAAGCGTGTGTTGTCCCATTAGGAACATAATCCATTATTTTGTATCGTGTTTTATAAGTAAAACACGAACTCGTTAGAAAGCCAATCAAGTATTTCATTGACAATCATCTGTGTGACGCAAACTGAATAAATGCAAATAAAAGCATTTCTTACTTAATTAAAATCAGAAGGTCTGATTGGTTCAGAAAGCGGTCTTTCAACCATTAGTCTAATTCTGTAGGAGCGTTTCATTCAACACAGTTGTTCATGTAAAGTGCACTATGTAGGGTATTCCACCATTTTAAATGAGACTCCAATCCAGAGGTAATGAAAACGTTCAAATGAAGTGAACTTCAAACTGTGTAGAGAGTAGGGAGCGACGCTTCATCACTACACCGGAAGCTGGCTGTAACATTTACCCATTGCGTGCATTGCGGATTAAGATGGCCGGAGCGTTATTAGAGAGCAGAATATTTATAATAATAATAATTATATATCTGGTACCTATCTCTGGTATGTGTATGTATGTATATTTGTGTTGGGGGGCAGGCTAAAAAGAACAAGTGGCAAGCGCGGCTAACATAGAAAGAGCGCTGACCTAAGTATATGAGTACAGCAAAGCATAGCAGGTCGGAGCCTGTCCAGGAAAAAGAGAGATTGGATGACCTGAGCTTCTAGGCTGAGCTTGAGTTACTGTGTCTGCAGCTGTGAACCTCCAGGGCTACACATACGAACAAACAAGCATACACACACATTGCCAAGTGGTTAGCATTACACCTCATCTGACCTCCGTAATGTGTGTGTAACCTATGTGTGTATTTCCATCTTCTGTAATACTTCTAATGTTAGCATGTTTACTCTTAACTGCCTGCTATTTCAATTACATGTCTCATGCTTGTGGCTGACGGTCATCATAGTTTAATTTGCTTTATATGTTTATAAGGCAGTGGGTATGGGAGTATGGGTATAAAACCCTCACATCCCTATTTAAATCCCTAAGTATAGGATTTCAGGAAACGCATCATGCCAAACAGTCACACACATACTAAGATTAGCTTCCTGATGTGTACGCTTGCCCATGTACACAACCACTGCTGGGGTAGGTGCTCCACTCCTGAGTACTGGTGGCATCCAAATGAGTGATAAGCCGTGTTATAGCAGGAGAAGGTGTGTGTGTGCATATGCATATGCATATATATATATATATATATATATATATATATATATATATATATATATATATATATATATATATATATATATATATATATATATATATATATATATATATATATATATATATATATATATAAATTTAAAAATAATGATATATGTTGAAGTAAATTGCATATCATCATGTTAGAGTCATTGTTTTGGCCCCATTATTATGCCACTTTTGTGGAGAGCCGCATCTGGCACCAGGAGCAGGTCATTTTGGGAGGCTATGTCTTAAAATGTTGGTCAGCGTGTGTGTCTGGTGTATTGTCATTCTGTCACTGAGGATTACAGGCATGTCTTCTTACTGGCCTGATAAATGACAGGCTTATTGAGCAGACGTGTGTGTGTGTGTGTGCGTGTTGATCACAGTTGTAAGCAGTAGTGTTGACACAGTTAGCAGAGATTTTACTTTACACATTTCACAGTAAAGACAAATGCATGTTTGCGTCACAACTGGGTGTGGTCAAACTAGGACAGAAAATGGATATCTTAATGTGGTTTAGTCACCAATTTAGCACTGATTAGTCACTAATCAGTACTGAACTATATAAAACTTACAATTTAAGTATTAATTCTGGCTTTGCTGGCTTTTTGCCAGTCATGTTACACACATGCCCTCCAAGAGCCGTTTACTATACTCCAGTTTTCACTGATCACAAACAGAAATAGGGCAGACTTTCATGCTACATGGCTTGAATATTATGATTCTAGTGTTTAAGGTGTGCAGTATAGCTTTTACCTTTAATTGATGCCACTGTAGACCACCATAGGCTATAGATAGGGCCCTCCTAAATTCACGGGAATAATTACCTTGTTTTTTAAAAATCACAGATTTTAAAGAAAAGTGCCACATTGGCAGTCATTAAATAACACTCATAAATTAAATGATAGAATAAATAGAAACTACAATACACAGCACAGTCATTAAATAACACTCATAAATTAAATGATAGAATAAATAGAAACTACAATACACAGCACAGTCTACATTATTAGTTGAATGTAGACCTATAACATCCAATGACAGTGCAAGGCTTCATGTTAATGAAAATACTCATCCGTGTTTTGACACGGCCCTCTCTGCGTCCACAGAGTAGTGTTTTTAGCTGCTTTAGACTTCGACATCTTGGACATTTTGACTAACCGATTGCCCAAGGACTGCTAGGACCACCTCATACTGGAAATTAACCAGTAAACGTGAGGCACTTGAAAGGCACTTGAAATGAAAAACATTAAATCTCTAAACACAAACCTTAAATTTAGAATTTCATGGCAAATTGCATATTGCATGGGAAACGGCTCATTTCATTATCCGTGATGCGATTTTTATGGCCATGAATTAGGTAGAGCCTTACCTATAGACTATAGTCTCATAAAACGTAGTGTGGATGTGAAACAGATCAATTAAGCTTATCCTGGTGAGTTTTTTATTTTTACAACCTTAAGTTTGGGTGTTTGATTCCGATTATTATTCTTATTATGATTTTCATGATCCCAATATATACTGCCTGAGCACTTTATTAGAAACACCTGTCTTGAATGTATATTCATTGGCCATATAATGAACTACAACCCACCTTATACACTGATCAGCCATTACATTAATACCACCTCCTTGTTTCTACACTCACTGTCCATTTTATCAGCTCCATTTACATTTACATTTTCAGTACTTAGCAGATGCTTTAATCCAAAGCGACTTACAGTACTGTGACAGCATACAGTCTAAGCAATTGAGGGTTAAGGGCCTTGCTCAAGGGCCCAACAGTGGCAACCTGGAAGTGATGGGGCTTGAACCAGCAACCTTTTGATTACTAGTCCAGTACCTTAACCACTAGGTTACAATTGCCCTTACAAAAGCTCCACTTACCACTTAGAAGAAGAAGAACCTTTATTGTTACTATACTTGCGTACAACGAAATTTAGTTTGACACTCTCCGAAAGATAAAAAAGAAGAAGCAAAAGTATTTACATAAGCATATGGATATTTAAGCATATGGATATTTAAGCATATGGATATTTAAGAAGAAGTAAACGTATTTACATAAGCATATGGATATTTACACAATAACCATTACAATGTAAAAGTATGGATTTCAAGATGAATAATAAAATAAATTATGGGTGAATATGAATATGTAAAGTGACTGTGCTATGTGGAGATACCAGTTCAGTTTCAGAAATGATGATTTTATGCTTGAGTGAGATAATGGTTGTAAGAAGATGTGCAAATATGCAATGTTCAAGTTCACAGTCTATGAGGTGTTATATGAGGTATATAGACGCACTTTGTAATTCTACAATTACTGACTGTAGTCAATCTGTTTCTCTGCATGCTTTGTGAGCCCTCTTTCATGCTGTTCTTCAGTGGTCAGGACTCTCCCAGGACCACCACAGAGTAGGTATTATTTGGGTGGTGGATCATTCTCAGCACTGCAGTGACACTGACATGAAGTGACATGAGTCAGTAATTGTATAGCCACAAAGTACATCTAGTATATGGTAGTTCGCCTCACAGCAAGAAGGTCCTGGGTTCAATTTCCAGGTGGAGTGAATTGGATCCTTTCTGTGTGGTTTGCATGTTCTCCTCGTGTCTGTGTGGGTTTCCTTCGGGAGCTCCGGTTTCCCCCCACAGTCCAAAAACATGCAGTCAGGATAACTGGAGATACAAAATTGTCCATGACTGTGTTTGACATTGAACTTGTGAACTGATGAATCTTGTGTAACGAGTGTAACCAAAGTGTGTAAAACATGACGTTAAAATCCTAATAAATAATAAATACAAAACAGGTGTACCTAAGAAAGTGTTCAGCATACATGAATACATACAGTACATTCACACTTCACATCCTATGACAGACAGCTAGTCTGCAACATGATTGTAAACTATTTGAAAAGGCTTTACGTTCTGGAGCAGTATTAATTCTTGTTATTTTCCTCTGTATGGTGTTAATTTCATTGTGTCTGCATTTTTGGGGTTTCCTCCCACCTTCTAATATGACTGAGTAAGTGAGTGAGTAACTGTATCAGTGTGTTTTTATCCTGTAATGGATTGGCACTCCTTACAGGGTTTATTTCTGACTCATACCCTGGGCTTTGTCTGGAGTTTGATTCACTGTGACCCTGACCTGGATGAAGTGGTTAGTAAAAATAAATCATTTACTGTAGTAGTTTTTGCCCAGAGCTGCAATGTGGCGCAGAAGGTATTGTAAGTGCTGAACACCACCAAGAATCTGGGGCCCTGTCTGTGAGGAGCAGGATTAAAAGATGGATTTACATCTCTAAAGCACCTATAGGTATTAGTGAGTAAGTGAATTCGTATGTGTGTATAATGCCCTGCAATTGATCTGTGCTTTTTCACAGTGTCTTCCTATTTAGCATCCCAGTATCTGAAGTGACACCAGACTCACTGTGACCCTAATCAAAATGATGAAGTAAATGATCTGTGAAGCTGAAGGCTTTGGTGAACATATATGTGGAGTGTATGTGTTTGGATGCATGAAAAGTACTTCTCAGTCCCCTTTCTCCCTTTAGTCTGGCACGGTTCAGTCATTAATTGGATCAGAGAGCCACCATTATTAATGTAGACAAGTTTCAGCAGAGGAACTGCCAAGTTTGGTTATCTGCAACAATGTCTGCAGGACAGGTGCATTGTTGTACCATGAACTTCTTACCCGCCCTTTGCTGTTCTCTTCAGTCATAGCTTCACCCCAGTTGTCCCACTTATTCAAGAAACTGACCTGATTTCTAAAGCCCTTTGACATACCAAGCTTGAAAATGAGTTCTAAAGACTTAAGGCTAAGCTTTAGTCTCCCAAGAGTTTATACTGGGGTATAAAACAACATTGGTATACATTATTTAATATTTTCTTAGGTGAAAAGCAATGAGATAGATATTTACTAATGATGCAGCGTTTAAGATGATATGGGAAAGGGGGCATGTATTATAGTAATGAGGAATGCTGTATACTGTACATTAGACACCTTGCATTACCTTAAGTAGTTACACAACTTATCTTCATATTTTATCTTTATAACCTTACTGTTTTTGTTACAGATTCGTAATCACAACTTTAACAGTCACCACATGGTGTCACATACAATATATAGTATATACAAAGTACATTTCCAGAAAAGTTGGGACAGAAAGAAAGATAAAAAGTGCTAATATGCCTCCTTGTCTATAGTGCCTTCATACATATGCAAGTAACCCATGCCCTGGGCACTGATGCACCCCAAAATCATGACAGATGTTGGCTTTTGCACCTTTCACTGACAACAGTCTGAATGGTCTTTTCATCTATGACAAAGAGAACGCAGGCTGAACCTTGGGCTCATCTGACCACATCTCAATCATAAGCTCAGGTCCAGAGAACTTTGAGATGTTTCTGCATAGAATTGTTGTATGGCTTTCTCTTTGTGTAATAAAGTTTCAGGTCGCTTTTACTGATGAAGCGGTGGACTGTGTTAAGTGACAATGGTATATTTATGCTATATTTATCACAGTAACATGACAGTTTCCCATGCAATGCACAGATGGTCCTGGGTTCGATCCCCAGGTGGGGCGGTCTGGGTCCTTTCTGTTTGGAGGTTGCATGTTCTCCCTGTGTCTGCGTGGGTTTTCCCCGGGAGCTCCGGTTTCCTCCCACAGTCCAAAGACATGCAAGTGAGGTGAATTGGAGTCACAAAATTCTCCAGGACTGTGTTTGATATGAACTTGTGAACTGATGAACCTTGTGTAATGAGTAACTACCGTTCCTGTCGTGAATGTAACCAAAGTGTAAAACATGACGTTAAAATCCTAATAAAACAAACAAACAAACAAACATGCAGCTCAAAGGTCACGTAGAGTAACAGTAGTCTTTTCACAATATTATGAACAATAGATGTGAAAGACCAATTTGTTATCTTGCATCAAGAAATGTACTTTTTGAACTGATTGGCAATTCTCTCCTGAAGTTTGGCACAAAGTAGTGAGCCATAACACATCATTGCTTGTAAAGAATTTTACTTTTATACCCAGTCATGATTCCCTCACTAGTTACCAAGTCACCTGTTTATTGTATCTCTCTAACTTAAATATTCTATAGACATTTATTGCATTTTTATTTTGTCCGCTAACACCGCATTCCACCTTAATTCCATCATACCAACAGTCAAACATGGTGGTGGAAGTGAAATAGTCTACGGCTGTTTTGCTTTTGCAGGACCTGGTTGATGAAACCATTAATTCTGCTCATTGTGGAGAATGACCACCCGTCAGTTCATGATCTAAGGCTCAAGCACAGTTTGGTTATGCATCAGGACAATGATCTAAAGCACACAAACAAGTCTTTCTGTAAATAGCTCAAAATAAATAAACAAGTAAATGAATAAAATTAGTGTTTTGGAGTGACCCAGTCAAGGACTGTCATTAAGACACTTTGGTAAGACCTGAAATACCTCTAATGTAGCCAAATTAAGACAATTCCCCCACATGATGATAAGAGATGTAAAGATTTAAAATATTACAAGTTGTAACAAAATGTTTGGGTACAGTTGTTACTTCCAAGGGTGGCACAAGCAGTTATTGTGTTTAGGGGGCAGCTACTTTTTAACATGAGTAATATACACCGATCAGCCATAACATTAAAACCACCTCGTTTCTACACTCACTGTCCATTTTATCAGCTCCACTTACCATATAGAAGCACTTTGTAGTTCTAAAATTACTGACTGTAGTCCATCTGTTTCTCTGCATGCTTTTTTAACCCCCTTTCATGCTGTTCTTCAATGGTCAGAGCAGGTATTATTTGGGTGGTGGATCATTCTCAGCACTGCAATGACACTGACATCGTGGTGGTGTGTTAGTGTGTGTTGTTCTGGTGTGAGTTGATCAGACACAGCAGTGCTGCTGGAGTTTTTAAACACCTAACTGTCACTGCTGGACTGAGAATAGTCCACCAACCAAAAATATATCCAGCCAACAGCGCCCAGTAGGCAGCGTCCTGTGACCACTGATGAAGGTCTAGAAGATGACCAACTCAAACAGCAGCAATAGATGAGTGATCGTCTCTGACTTTACATCTAAAAGGTGGACTAACAAGGTAGGAGTGTCTAATAGAGTGGACACGGTATATAAAAACTCCAGCAGTGCTGCTGTGTCTGATCCACTCATACCAGCACAACACACACTAACACACCACCACCATGTCATTGTCACTGCAGTGCTGAGATTATCCACCACCGAAATAGTACCTACTCTGTGGTGGTCCTGTGAGGGTCCTGACCATTGAAGAACAGAGAAAAAGGAGGTTAAAAAAGTATGTAGAGAAACAGATGGACTACAGTCAGTAATTGTCGAACTACAAAGTGCTTCTAAATGGTAAGTGGAGCTGATAAAATGGACAATGAGTGTAGACACAAGGAGGAGGCTGATCAGTGTATGTTTTTAATATTTAGCCTAAATAAATAAATATTAATAGTAAAATTAGTATATATTTTAATAATATATGTATTTTATTATACAGTATAACAAAGAGTGTGCTGGTGTTGCTGGTGTAATGCACATGGTGCAACTGTTGCATTCAAAGCATCTGTTTAGAAAATAGGCTTTATATATGCACATCCACCACAAAATAACGTGCATGATAGCAATGAAGAAGCATGGTTGTGTAAGACTGCAATGGTCTTTGCCTTCACCGTCTGCTGATCAATGACATGTATGATAACATAAATAGATATGATGTGAAACACAAACCCAGCTGTTGCATGTGTGTGTTATGCTAACACTCAGATACTGAGATGAAAGGCGTTGTACAGCATGAAGTTGCACGTACTGTGGGCAAACCCAGATAACTGCAAGGAGCTGATAGTGCACCGGAAATCTGCGGCAACCTGAGAAGTCTGCTTCAAAATGAGATATATTAACACCTGTAAACATACACTAAAACATACCGACGTGTGTGTGTGTGTGTATGCGAGTAAAAGTCAAATGTGTTATGTGCTCTACATCTGATTTGTGCATACGCACTTTGAGGATTCACAGTTCAACAATACTCAGTGCTGTGACAACACAAGGCATTATCACATCACACCAACTTCCTCCTGTAACACAAATACATCCACACAAATCCATATACTATATCTTTTAACAAAGATGTGTTAGCTCATGCTTTACATTCTGTATGGTAGTGCAGACAGGACCAAAACACAGACTATACCAGAGCAAGACAAAACCAACATTTTGTATGGTCTACATCTAAAACAAGACCAAAGACAAAAGTATACAAGTTTTCTATTTTATTTATGCATTTTCTCGCCAATTTAGCATAGTCAATTTGTCTTCCGCTGCTGGGGGATCCCCGATTGCATTCGAGGTGGGTATACTGCTGCTCACGCCTCCTCCGACCCACCCGCAGCCCTTAGCTGAACCCTTTTTCACCTACGCACTCTGCACAGGCGCCTCTTATACAGCATTTGAAGACCTCATCCACATAGTCCGGTTATTCCGCCCTAGCAGAGACGTGTCTGCTGCAGGCACTGCCAATTATGCTCGCTAGATGGCGCCCAGCCGACTTGTGGCGACGTCGAGTTTCAAACCAAGGAGTTCAAAATCTCTGCGCTGGTGTGCTAGCGTAATATCATGCTGCGCCACCTGGACGCCATAGACCATTCAGTTTTATTAGATTATTAGACTATTTAGAAAACAACCCTGCTGTGTGGCAGTTTGCAATTGCATGCAATTTGTATAGTTAAAATTTAAATAGTTATACTTTAATAGTGTAGTAGTCTGCCCCTGGTTTTATGGTGGTTAGTTTAAACCCCACACAAACTGTATGTTGTAGCATGATCATCTCAGTCAAGACCAAGAGCCATATCAACCAGAAAAAAAAGGTAGAGACTTACAATGGTCAAGACCAGGACCAACATCCAACCCCTAGTTTAGGTACTTGGTTTAATGTTCTTTTACCTTGATAACCTCTTTAAAGCAATTTTGGTACTCACAAGTGCTTACAAGCGTCCGACACCTCCTATTTGGTATATGTCCAACAAGCTTACGGTCACATGTCCAGATACTTACTGGGAAAGCTTACTAAACGACACTGGTTCACAGCATAGATCAACAGGTCTCCTACCTACAGTGCAGCCTCTATGCTCATGGTAAGCAGCCTACTTGACTGAGGACAGTGTAATCTGTTACAGCAGCGTCTACAATAATTTACACCGATCAGCCATAACATTAAAACCACCTCCTTGTTTCTACACACACTGTCCATGTTATCAGTTCCACTTACCATATAGAAGCACTTTGTAGTTCTACAATTACTGGTTGTAGTCCATCTGTTTCTCTGCTTGCTTTGTTAACCCCCATTCATGCTGTTCTTCAATGGTCAGGACTCTCCCAGGACCACTACAGAGTAGGTATAATTTGGGTGGTGAATCATTCTCAGCACTGCAGTGACACTGACATGGTGGTGGTGTGTTAGTGTGTGTTGTGCTGGTATGAGTGGATAAGACACAGCAGTGCTGCTGGAGTTTTTAAGCACCTTACTTTCACTGCTGGACTGAGAAAAACACTGAGGACTATAATTTATATCAAAACTATTTTTGGTAACTGTTGGATTACATCTAACCTTCCAAATAAAGTTTCTCTCAGCATACGTTATTAGTTTCGGGTTTCTTCTCAACCATGACAAAATATAAGACAAAATAAGATATACACCCCTGCCCAAAAACAGTAAACCTATTAAGATGTCAATTCTGTATGTTTTCCCTGAAATCAAGTGAATTTTAACTTTCACTTTAACTGTATATCTACTATAAACACCCAAGTAAATTATCACTAAATCTACAGTGATGTCTACATTATAATCACTTAAACACTCATACACTCATATAAACACGCATACACTCATAATACAGTATGGAAATGAACTCAAAACAAAGACAGAAAGCAAGCCAGCACTAGAGTGTTTCCCGTAAACCAGTGAGCAAAACCAAGAGCGAAGGAAGCATCAGAACAAGGTGTGCTGATGATATCACATCAGCCTCGTCCTTCGCTGTTTTTTTTTTCAGAACAGCCTGTGGTTAGCACAGCCTGCAAGCTTGTGTATGTATATCTGCAAACTGTAGTTAACAGCACACGCTGCTCAGAATCTGGCTTTGAAGAGGTTTGGGTGCTTCACCGCATGTCACTTTGGCAGTGACAGTTTCCTAATTCATGGTTTTACTGTGAAAACATGGATCGCACAAGACAGTTTGCAAATAGAGTATTGTTTAAACCTTTCGAGAATGTGTGTGTTGTATGCCTCACATTTCTTAAAGCCACACATTTTAATCAAAAACCAAACAATCCACCCTGCTGTGTCTGATCCACTCATACCAGCACAACACACACTAACACACCACCACCATGTCAGTGTCACTGCAGTGCTGAGAATGACCCACCACCTAAATAATACCTGCTCTGTGGTGGTCCTGACCATTGAAGAACAGCATGAAAGGGAGCTAACAAAGCATGCAGAGAAACAGATGGACCACAGTAAGTAATTGTAGAATTACAAAGTGCTCCTATATGTTAAACAAGGAGGTGGTTTTAATGGTATGGCTGATCGGTGTATGTCATAAAACTTACTGTATGTTTTTATTCTGCAGTTGTTCCTTGGAACACATAACACCTTTCATTTATTTTCATATTCTTCTTTTACCACAATTTTGTACTAGTGAGGGTCGCAGTTGGTCCAGCTTCCCCAGAATCACTGGACACAATGTAATAACACACCCTGGAGAGGATGCCAATCCATCATGGGGCCTTGGTCATCCCCCAGACATAGCCAATCATATCTTTAAGGCTGGCCAATAGCAGTGTTGAGGATTCGATACCTGGGTCCAAGCAGTAGGCTAGCATAATTTACCGCTGTGCCACCAGAGCAACTTAAAATAAGGATTCATAACTGTAGAACTATATTTTGTTTTAAATTAAGTATTTATCCTTTGAATGATACAAGCAAATGAGCAAAGAAATTGAATGATGCAGTATTGATAGTAGAGGATATTCTGTTAATGCTGCCATGTCACAATTATTTAACCCCCACACAGTATTGCTGATCTTAAAATATACTGCTAGTGTATGACCTAAAGCTGGGTTACAACATGATTACACCATTTGGAACTGAGTAACAACCCTCAATTCATGGTGGCTTGGTGGGTAGCACTGTTGCCTTACAGCAAAAAATTCCTGGGTTCAATTACCAGGTGGAGCAGTTTGGGTTCTTTCTATGTGAAGTTTGCATGTTCTCCTTGTGTCTGTGTGGGTTTCTTCTGGGAGCTCCGGTTTCCTCCCACCGTCCAAAAACATGCAAGTGAGGTGAATTGGAGTGACAAAATTGTCCGTGACTGTGTTTGACATTAAAAACTTGAACTGATGAATCTTGTGTAACCTGTAACTACCTGTCCTGTTATTAATGTAACCATAAGTGTGTAAAATATGATGTTAAAATCCTAATAAATAAATGAATATGAGGTGTTTACAGTGTGCTGCAACCATTGTAAAGACTAAGGAACTCTTATCATTGCATTAAAAAGGAAATAGGTATCCAATAGCCTCCTTTGCTGTGGAAGAAAGTGCCAAATTTCTTCCAGAAGCCTTAGCAATCTCATCAGAACAATGAAGGAAAACTCTGACATACTGAAACAGACCTGCAGGATGATCTGATATACGCTGGGACAAATGTATCAGTGGCAACCATATAAAGATTACTTAACTAAAAACCTTATCAGACTCAACTATGACCAAGCAGCACAGGAAGGGTCGAATGGTATATGCCAGAAGAAAATTGAATATGCCTGCAGAGTTCTGGGACACAGTTCTAGGGCGTGACAAATCAAACCTGGAACTGTTTGGCCATATGGATCAGCGGGTGGTATGGCGCAAGAAAGGCAAGGCTTATGACCAAAAGAAGCATGAAGGTGGGTCAGTGATGATAACTGGAATGTTTTCTGATGCAGGAACTACTACTCTTGACTGTATGACTGGCATCATTGATTCATAGAGATACCAAAGCATTTCAATAAAGAGTGTTATGCGTTCTTTGGGAAAATTGAACCTTGGTGGTGAATGGACTTTCAAGCAAGACAATGATTCCAAGCACACTTCCAAGTCAAAGCTCGGTTCAGGTATCAGTTCTTGAATATCCTGGAGGGGCCTTCTCACTCTCTAGATTTAAATCCTATTTGCAACACAAAAGCCATCAAACCTCAATGAGCTTCAAGCTTTTGCACTAGAAGAATGGGCTAAGATTCCACAGGAGAGGTGTCAAAATCCTCAAGGTTATCAAGGCAAAAGGATGAAGGTACTGAGACTGTGGGTTGATTCATGTTGGACATTTGTCAAGGAATCTAGATGTTTTCCATTAAACTCAAATTTAACTCAACAACATGTACGTACCAGTGTATGTACCAATAAATATTTTGTTTCTGTTTGTTAGGTGTGCTTGTTGTATATTTGCTTTAAACTTTCTAGACAACACTATAATACCTTATAAGTTGAGGTGGGTTGAATATTTCAGATTGCAAGTGTATATAGATTATGATATGATATGATAGATTGATTATAGAAAGTTCTATAGAATCATTTTTATATCAACATTTTGTCATGGCCTCCTCATATCTGATAAGTAATGATTGTAAGTTCCTGGAATGCATTGACATATTAGGTCTCCTCTTGACTTTAAAAATAAGAAATACATGTAATTAATCCACTTAAAGTAGCCCTATTTATATGGGCACAGAAAAGTCACCAGCTATATGGAATCATAATCATTTTCATTATATGTATCAATTCAGGGCGGCACGGTGGCTCGGTGGGTAGCACTGTCGCCTCACAGCAAAAAGGTCCTGGGTTTGATCCCCAGGCGGGGTGGTCCGGGTCCTTTCTGTGTGGAGTTTGCATGTTCTCCCTGTGTCTGCGTGAGTTTCCTCCCACAGTCCCAAAACATGCAGTCAGATTAATTGGAGACACTGAATTGCCCTGTAGGTGAATGTGTTTGTGTGTGGGTGTGTGTGTCTGCCCTGCGATGGACTGGCGCCCCCGTTCAGGGTGTTACTGTGTGCCTTGCGCCCATTGAAAAGCTGGGATAGGCTCCTGCAAACACTTTTTGAGAACACTATAAAAATATAAAAGAAATAAAATGTATAAAACATAACATGAAATGAAAGGAAATGTCATTGGTTTTGAATGAGCTTTATTTGTTCCCCTTTCATTGAGAACATTGTGTTCTTGGAGGACCTCCAACAGCATAAACCTCATATTTATGTCACGTACACTACGTATGTCCTGTGCAAGTGCTGTGTAAGTTTTTTTCACTGGGAAGAAAGCCAGAGTTACATCTTATTATCTGCATAGTCTTTCATTTTTTACCAGCTGGAATCATTTACCTAGAATTCAAGAGGTATTTACATTATTGGTAAAATGAGGGATTTCATAAACTTGTAATATTTGGCATCAGAGTCAAAAATACTTTGAATGAACATAAACATCCATTTTGGCTGCATTCCAAATTACATCAATCTGCAATAATAGTGTGACAACATTGAAGACCTCCAGTGCATAGTATTGTATTTTAAACAGTATTTTAAACACTAGGTAGTGTTTAATATGTACTGTGGATTTAAAACATTTTAGATTTTTTATGACACATCTTTGCTTGCAAAGACTGTGCCTTAGGTGGAGGCTCTTTTTATACCCTGTCGTAATACCCTCACCTGTTAGCAATATTCTATGGACTATACTTATTCTTATTTTGCCACGTCCCAAAATTGTTTAACGTGTAGCAGGTATCAAATTGTAAATTTATTTAAATTTACAAAATAAATCCTTTCTGGAAATATTCTTCATCTAATAATAATATTTTAAACAATTTAATAAATTCTAAAAATTTAATTAAATAAATAATAAATAAATCTTAAGTTTTGTAATACAGCCCCTTTCGGAACTTCTTTGTAAAGAAATTGGATTTTAGACCTGTTTTGCTTGAGGCACTCACTTTCTTAACCACTTATCCAATTAGGGTTGCAGGGATGGGGGGGGGGAGCCTATCCTAGCTTTTCAAAGGGCGCAAGGCACACAGTAACACCCTGGAAGGGGCGTCAGTCCATCGCAGGGCAGAGACACACACACCCATTTACCTATAGGGCAATTTAGTGTCTCCAGTTAATCTGACTGCATGTTTTTGGACCGTGAGAGGAAACCGGAGGAAACCGGAAGCAACCCACGCAGACACGGGGAGAACATGCAAACTCCACACAGAAAGGACCCGTACCGCCCCAATATGCAAACAATAAAAAAATATACCAATCAATTAATAAAATTGACTTAAATCCACTTTTTGTGTTTAGGGATGCTTAAAAGCCACCTAAGTGGACCTAAGTTATCATCTACAAGCTGGAGTGATTCAGACTTTAAACAAAGCAGCTATTCACCATTTGTGCCAAAGATGACATTGAATGTTAAATGGTGAACAACAGAAAATAAAACAGGTTGAGAGAAAGCAATAACAAACTCAAGTGTTAAAAAAATAAGCTCTCATTGGCATGTTTTTTTTCTGATCATATGTGGTTCCTCCTTGGTCTTAAAAACCCACCTCTTTACTAAGCACTTAAGCTGATAACTAACATGCACTTACTAACATTCTTATTTATTTAAAAAGAAAAAGCCTTTTGAGAGTTTTGTGTCCTTGGACTGTTGTCTACTTAGAGTAAGGTAATGTTTACTATGGAAGCACTTCTGTAAGTGGCTCTGGATAAGAGCGTCTGCTAAATGCCGAAAATGTAAATGTAAGAGTCTTGTGTGTAAAAAGTGAATGTGGTCAGTTGGTAAGCAAGCATAACAGCTTGTTGTGTTTAGTTAGCTGTATAAAACAACACTGTGGAAAACAATTGGCATGTAGCAAACAAAACTTAAACCCATACTATTACATCCAGTAATTTCAAATGCTTGTATTCACCACACACACGCACGCACGCACACACACACACAGACACACACACACACACACACTTCCCCATCATTCAATAGCTATAACCCATAAAGGCTTCTATTGGTCTGACCACAGGAATACTGATTTTTACAGCACCAATGTAACAATGCATTCACTCTATTGTAGTCCTTTATGAACCCAGCAGCCTCTCTTTACAAGCACTAAATGAATGGACTAGGTAGGTACTTGAAAACAGGCTGTAAGAAATGGAGCACGGGAAAGTGACATGACAAAAGAGCTATGAAGTAAGCTTCCTCTTGTCTGAGCCATGGATGTCAGGTTGAGTTGAGCTTTGATATAGCAGAAGCCAGGGGAGAGTGGTGGCAAAGCTGAATTTAGTGTGAAGGCCGTGGAGAAGTGACTTGGTGTGATCCGGAAGAAGGGGTTTAAAAAAAATGCTCAGGTGGCAAAATTTAAGTGATGAAAAGAGCATACAAACAGCATTAACTCTCTATATTCTTATAAGCAAAATAATTTATTTAAACACACACATACAGTACATACATACATTTAGTATTTGCCAGAAGTGGATATAGATATAGTGGCCAGCAAAAGTAAGAGTAAGAGCAACTCAAGTGCATTTGAAAATAACTACCTTCAAGATTAAGATTTACATTTTGGAGCAAAGATTAGTTTTTCAAACTTTGATTGTGATATTAAAGCTATCATATGTAGTAACAATGAGTATATTTTACAGTCTAATGGAATAGTTGGGTAGTTACACATTACTTTTACATTTTGTGATGTTCTGCAATGTTTTTTAACCTTAAATCCCTTTTTGTGCCCAGCACTTCCAACATACACTGATCAGCCATAACATTAAAACCACCTCCTTGTTTCTACACTCACTGTCCATTTTATCAGCTCCACTTACCATATAGAAGCACTTTGTAGTTCTACAATTACTGACTGTAGTCTGTCTGTTTCTCTGCATGCTTTGTTAGCCTCCTTTCATGCTGTTCTTCAATGGTCAGGACCACCACAGAGTAGGTATTATTTGCAGGTATTATTCTCAGCACTGCAGTGACAATGACATGGTGGTGGTGTGTTAGTGTGTGTTGTGCTGGTATGAGTGGATCAGACACAGCAGCGCCGCTGGAGTTTTTAAATACCATGTCCACTCACTGTCCACTCTATTAGACACTCCTACCTAGTTGGTCCATCTTGTAGATGTAAAGTCAGAAACCATCGCTTATCTATTGCTGCTGTTTGAGTTGGTCATCTTCTAGACCTTCATAAGTAGTCACACGATGCTGCCCACGGGGCGCTGTTGGCTGGATATATTTTTGGTTGGTGGACTATTCTCAGTCCAGCAGTGACAGTGAGGTGTTTAAAAACTCCAACAGCGCTGCTGTCTCTTATCCACTCATACCAGCACAACACACACTAACACACCACCTCCATGTCAGTGTCACTGCAGTGCAACAATTGACCATTGATGGTGTCAAACCCCACTTGACGGTCTGTGTCACCCAAGATCCAGCACTGTCCATTTCATGTTGGTGCTTGAACAGTATCTGATTGTCTGGACTTATTTCCCCTCAGGATAATGTAAGCTGTAGTATGTTTCCCCCATACCTTGGCATAAGACCAGTGTTTTGTGTACTTTTTCATCGGTGCAGCCAAACAAGAGAAGTCACCAACTATAGTCAATCATAACACTAACAAGGAAATAGGAGGACATGCTACAAAATTAAATGCTATTATAAAACTAATCCTTGTTGTTGTGTGTATATTTTTGACCAGCAGATGTTTCCAGGAAGGTGTGTGTGTATGTGTGTATGGCTAGAGAGAGAGAAATAGTGGGAAATAGAGATACAAGGAGGAAGTAAAAGTCATATTTACAATGGGATGTGAACGTGCACGTTTTGGTCATCAGGGATGGGTGGAGTGGAGTCCTTGATAACTTTAAAAGTCCTGGTGTTGTTACTGCCTGTTGCAAGTGTCATGCAGAGAGGATAGAGCAGTCCTGAACATGTGCTCAGCTAAGCATACCACTCTCTGCTGGGCTTTGTGGTCCTGGAAAGAACAATTTCCTTACCCACTGAGATGCTCTCAGTAAGCATACTTACAGCCCCTGCTAATCCTGAGTGGGGTTTAAGAGCGCTGCTGCCTCCTCCTGAAGTCCACAACCATGCCCTTGGTTTTGCTGATGCTTAGAAACAGTTAACCTAGCACCAGGTTACCAACTTGTCCACCTCATCAAGGTAGGCGGCCTTATTGTTGTTGGAGATTAGGTTGAGAACCAATGTATCATCATTAAAATTGATGATACTAGTTGTGCTATGAGAGGATGCAGTGATGTGTGTAGAGGCAGGTGCTCAGCACACAACCTTGTGGATCTCCTGTGCTTAGGGTGATGGTGTTGGAGATGAACTGTCCCACTTTTACTCCCTTGTGTCTGCCTTTGAGAATGTCCAGCACTTAGAGGCAGAGA